>NC_046291.1:50860000-51492500 GCF_004115265.2 Rhinolophus ferrumequinum | reverse complement strand
AAACTGCCCTACCAGGGCCCAACTTAAGAGGCACAAGATTCAACATATCCAGAGGCCAACTCCAGACCAAACCAGAGTACTACTGGGTTTGACCGACAAGTCACACACCCAGAGGGAATTCTCTGCAGGCACTAGAGCCCATAGAGGCCAAACCACATTTAAGTGGTCAACCCTCACGCAGCAGAACGCCCTGCGGTGGGCAGAGCCAAGTCTCACAACGAGTCAGCCTAGGAGTTAACCCCACCTACTCACAAGCGAAAAGCAATTAAAGATCTTCTTGAACAGGACAATATACACAACACAAGAGTCACCTTTGGAGCACACGCAGAGGAGAAGAACGAAGTAGTGCAAGTCAAATATAAAGGACACATACTACATAAGATAACCTAGCAAGAACTAAGAACTCTAGGGGATCTACCTAATACATCAAAGCAAACACAGAGAATCAGCCAGAATGGGGAAACAAAGATACACGTCCCAAATAAAAGAACAGAAGAAACCTCCACAACTGGAACCAAATGAAGCAGTGGTAACCAACCTTTCAGAGACAGAGTTCAGAACACTGGTGATAAGAATGTTTAAGGAGCTTAGAGAAGACATAAAGAAAGATGTAGAAATCATAACGAACAACCAGTTAGAACTAAAGAACACAATTACCGAAATTAAGAACTCACTTGAAGGAATTACTAGCAAGTTAGAGGAAGCAGAGGATCGAATCAGCGACTTAGAAGACAAGATAGCAGAGATCACCCAAACGGAACAACAGAAAGAAAAAAGAATAAAAAACAATGAGGATGGCTTAAGAGACCTCTGGGATAACATCAAGCGCAACAACATGCGCATCATAGGAATACCAGAAGGTGAAGAGAGTAAGCAAGGGATTGAGAACATATTTGAAGTAATAATGTCCGAAAACTTCCCCAACCTGATGAAGGAAACCAACATACAAGCCCAGGAAGTGCAGAGAGTTCCAACCAGGATAAACCCAAACAGGTCCACACCAAGACACATTATAGTTAAAATGGCAAAGCTTAAAGACAAAGAGAGAATCCTAAAAGCAGCAAGAGAAAGACAGAGGGTTACATACAAGGGAACTCCCATAAGACTATCAAATGACTTTTCTACAGAAACATTGAAGGCCAGGAGGGAGTGGCAGGAGATACTCAAAGTGATGGAAAACAAAGGCCTACAACCTAGATTGCTTTATCCAGCAAGGCTATCATTTAAAGTTGATGGAGAGATAAAGAGCTTTTCAGAAAAAAATAAGCTAAAGGAATTTATTACCACCAAGCCAGCATTGCAAGAAATACTAAAAGGACTTCTGTAAATAGAAGAAAGATCAAAACAACCTAACTACAAATTTAAAAATGGCAATAACTATGTACCTATCAATAATCACTTGAAATGTAAATTGATTGGATTAAATGCTCCAATCAAGAGACATAGGGTGGCTGACTGGATAAGAAAGCAAGACCCTTGTATATGCTGTATACAAGAGACTCACCTCAGAACAAAAGACACACACAGGCTGAAAGTGAAAGGTTGGAGTAAGACATTTCATGCAAATGGAAACGAGAAAAAAGCTGGAGTTGCAATACTTATATCTGACAAAATAGACTTTAAAATGAAGAACATATTAAAAGATAAAGATGGGCACTATATAATAATAAAGGGATCGATCTGACAAGAGGACATAACCCTAGTAAACATCTATGCACCCAACATAGGAGCACCTAAATATATAAAAAAAACAGGTACTGACTGACATAAAGACAGAGATCAACAGTAACACTATCATAGTAGGGGACTTCAACACACCTCTGACAACAAGGGACAGGTCTTCCAGACAGAAAATCAATATGGAAACAACAGCCTTAAATGACACATTGGACCACTTGGATTTAATTGATATTTTCAGAGCATTTCACCCCAATGCTGCAAAATACATGTTTTTCTCAAGCGCACATGGAACATTTTCCAAGATAGACCATATGTTAGGCCACAAAACCAGCCTTGATAAATTTAAGAAAATTGAAATCATACCAATTGTCTTCTCTGATCACAATGTTATGAAATTAGAAATGAACTACAGGAAAAAAACTGGAAGACACACAAATTCATGGAGGCTGAATAACTTATTACTAAATAATGAATGGGTCAAGCAGGAGATCAAGGAAGAAATCAAAAGATATCTCGAGACAAATGAAAATGAAAACACGACGACCCAAAATCTATGGGATGCCGCGAAAGCAGTCCTAAGAGGGAAATTCATAGCTTTGCAGGCCTACCTAAAAAACAAGAAACATCACTAATCAACAGTTTATCTTCACACTTAAGGGATCTGGAAAAAGAACAGCAAAATAAGCCCAAAGGGAGCACAAGGAAGGAGATAATAAAGATCAGAGCAGAAATAAACGAAATAGAAACCAGAAAAACAATACAAAAGATCAATGAATCCAAGAGTTGGTTCTTAGAGAAGATAAACAAAATCGAAAAACCTTTAGCCAGTCTCATTAAAAAAAAGAGAGAGAGGACCCAAATTAATAAAATCAGAAATGAAAGAGGAGAAGTGACAACAGACACCGCAGAAATACAAAAAGTTTTAAGAAATTACTATGAGCAACTATATGCCAACAAGTTTGACAATCTGGAAGAAATGGACAATTTTCTAGAGGCGTACAACCTTCCAAGGCTAACTCAAGAAGAAACAGAAAACCTGAATAGTCTGATTACCACCAGGGAAATTGAATCAGTAATCAACAATCTCCCAACAAACAAAAGCCCTGGACCAGATGGCTTTACAGGTGAATTTTACAAAACGTTCAAAAAAGAATTATCACCTATTCTCCTCAAGCTCTTCCAAAAAATCCAGAAGGAAGGAAGACTCCCAAACACTTTTTACGAAGCCACTATCACCCTGATCCCAAAATCAGACAAAGACACCACAAAAAAAGAAAACTACAGGCCGATATCTCTAATGAACATAGATGCAAAAATCCTCAACAAAATATTAGCGAACAGAGTTCAGCAATACATTAAAAAGATGATACACCATGATCAAGTGGGATTCATCCCTGGTATGCAAGGGTGGTTCAACATCCGCAAATCAATTAATGTGATACACCACATTAACAAAATGAAAAATAAAAATCACATGATCATATCAATAGATGCAGAAAAAGCATTTGATAAAATCCAACAGCCATTTATGATAAAAACCCTTAAGAAAGTGGGAATAGAGGGATCATATCTCAACATAATAAAGGCCATATATGACAAACCCACAGCTAACATCATACTCAATGGGGAAAAGCTAAAACCATTCCCCCTAAGATCAGGAACAAGGCAAGGTTGCCCACTATCTCCGCTTCTATTCAACATAGTGCTGGAAGTTCTTGCCACAGCAATCAGACAAGAAAAAGAAATAAAAGGCATCCAAATTGGTAAGGAGGAAGTAAAGTTATTATTGTATGCAGATGATATGATACTATATATAGAGAACCCTAAAGACTCCACCAAGAAGCTATTAGAGCTGATAGATGAATTTAGTAAAGTAGCAGGATACAAAATTAATATTCAGAAATCAGTTGCATTTGTATGTACCAATAATAAAACATCAGAAGGAGAAATTAAAAAAACAATCCCATTTACAATTGCTCCAAAGAATATAAAATACCTGGGAATAAATTTAACCAAAGAAGTAAAAGATCTGTACTCAGAAAATTATAAGACACTGAAGAAAGGAATGAAAGAAGATATAAATAGATGGAAACACATATCATGTTCATGGATAGGAAGAATTAATATAGTTAAAATGTCCATACTGCCTAAGGCAATATACATATTCAACGTAATTCCTATCAAACTACCAACAACGTTTTTCACAGAAATAGAACATATAATCCTAAAATTTATATGGGACCATAAAAGACCCTGTATAGCCTCAGCAATCTTGAGAAATAAGAACAAAGTGGGAGGTATAGCAATACCTGACTTCAAATTATACTACAAGGCTACAGTAATCAAAACAGCATGGTACTGGCATAAAAACAGATACATAGATCAATGGAACAGAATAGAGAGTCAAGAAATAAATCCATGCCTATATGGCCATTTAATCTATGACAATGGAAGCAAGAGTATACGATGGGGTAAAGACAGTCTATTCAATAAATGGTGCTGGGAAACCTGGACAGACACATGCAAAAAAATGAAGCTGGACCACCTCCTTACACCATATACAAAAATAAATTCAAAATGGCTTAAAGACTTAAATGTAAGATCTGAAACCATAAAATACCTACAAGAAAATATAGGAAGAAACTTCACAGACATTACCCGGAGTAAGATTTTTACTGATATATTCCCTCGCGCGAGGGAAGTAAGAGAAAAAATAAACATGTGGGATTATATCAAACTAAAAAGTTTTTTCACAGCAAAGGAAACCATCAATAAAACAAAAAGGGATCCTACTGAATGGGAAAAGATATTTGCCAATGATATATCTGATAAGGGATTAATATCAAAAATCTATAAAAAACTCACTCAACTCAACTCCAAAAAAACAAACGACCCAGTTAAAAAATGGGCAGAGGACTTGAAGAGACATTTTTCTAAAAAGGACATACAGATGGCAAACAGACATATGAAGAAATGCTCAACCTCACTAATCATCAGAGAAATGCAAATAAAAACCACAATGAGATACCACCTCACCCCAGTCAAAATGGCTATCATCAATAAATCAACAAACAACAAGTGCTGGTGCGGATGTGGAGAAAAGGGAACGCTTGTGCACTCTTAGTGGCATTGCAGATTGGTGCAGCCACTATGGAAAACAGTATGGAGGTATCTCAAAAATCTGAAAATGGAACTACCCTATGATCCAGTAATTCCACTCCTAGGTATCTATCCGGAGAAATCCAAAACTCCAATTCAAAAATCTTTATGCACTCCTATGTTTATTGCAGCACTATACACAATAGCCAAGACATGGAAACAACCAAAATGCCCATCGGTAGATGACTGGATTAAGAAACTGTGGTACATTTATACAATGGAGTATTATGCAGCCATAAAGAAGAAAGAAATCTTACCATTTGCAACAACATGGATGGACCTAGAGAACATTATGTTAAGTGAAACAAGTCAGACAGAGAAAGATAAGTACCATATGATCTCACTTATATGCGGAATCTAAAGAAAAGAATAAGTGCATGAACTAATCAGAAACAGTTTTGGAGACAAAGAGGGAAAACTGAGGGTTGCTAGATGGGCGGGTGGGGGGTGGGGGGAAAAGAGGAAGGTGAGGGGATTAGAAAACAATCAGTAACCACAAGATGGCCACGGGGTTTGAAAATTAATCTGGGGAACGTAATTTAGTGGTTACCAGAGGGTAAGGAGGTTGGGGGGTGGGAGATGAGGGTAAGGGGGATCAAATATGTGGTGACGGAAGGAGAACTGACTCTGGGTGGTGAACACACAATGTAATTTATAGATGATGTGATACAGAATCGTACACCTGAAATCTATGTAATTTCACTAACAATTGTCACCCCAATAAATAAAAAAAAATAATAAAAAAAATGAACCCACACACACAAAAAAATTTGCAACAAACTTTCCCTTACTGATGTTATTATATCAGACATTTATTTCTATCCTTCTGAGGCAGATGATAGATACCCTTATAAATTTTAAGCTTAAATATAAATTCTTACTATTTATTTACTGACAATAAATAATACTAATGAAGCCAATGTTATTGCGATCAATTTTTATTTTATTTAATTCTCTGTGTCATGTTTCCTAGTTTCACAATCTTTTATAACCACAAAACATTCAAGAACCACAAGGCAAATACCTTTAAAGATGAAAGGTGTAAGTTCTCAAAGTTGTGGCAAGTATTTAAATAAAAATACTTCCCATACCAGAAAGTTATGAAATATTCCCCTTAAATAAATTTGAAAGAGACTGATTTCCATGAGAATGAAAATAGATTTATTAACAAATGAAATGGAAGAAATGTTTTTCACTGAGTAATATTAATGAGTTAAGCAGTGGTTGGTGACCCTGAGCAGCTGCCTACGTGGGAATGTGTTAGAAATTCATTTTCACCGCACATGTGCCCTCAGACACACCCCATGTCAATATTGATGCCCCGTTATCCTTCCTGATTTTATAGTTCTTGATAAGACATATCAATATTCAATGTCACCTTGTTTTTTAAAATGGAACTCTAGTGCCAGTAGGTTGAATAAATGATGAAACTTGATCGCCAAAGCAAAAACAGGTCCTTTCATTTGTTGCAAAGACCAGACTCATATAGTGATGTGGGTGGATGGGCCCAGATTTCAGGGATGGAGAGTGGGCCCTCTGTGTGGCAGAGGCGGTTCTTGGACCTTCAGAATGCATCTTAGGACCCTCTAGTGATCACCATGCTGATTACAGCCCTCGGAGAGGGGCCGGTGTAGATGGTGGCTTTCATCTTGTCAGTCCCCTTGCTTCAGATCCTACTTCATCATCTTCACCTGTTCGCTCCTCAATAGCTGCAGCTCAGACCCTTCAGTCCTTCACCATTGAATCTGCCCTTTGGGTCAGATCTCGGCTCTACTCAGAGAGAAGGCTGGATAGAGCAGTAGAGTTGGAATTAGGCTTGAGCTGGAGGCGCTGGCTTACAAGGACTTTTAAAAAATCACGGAAATGTAAGAGGATAGAGAAGATTGCATTTAGAATACATTCCAGCGAGCACCACGCACAAATGCCGTTGGAAGGAATCTGTTGCTATATCCTTAGAGTGGAGGAAAGGTTTGGAGAAATCCCCGGTGTAAGGAGCATACCTGAGTAACAATAGGTGGGAACCTAAGTGCCACCTGAGGAGACAACCAGCTAAATTCGGGGCTTTGGTTTTATTCAGGGGGGCTGTCATTTATATCCTTTTATGCTCTTCACCTGTGCAGTTCACCTTTTTTTCACTAAATGAATGCTGAAGATTCTTTAAAGGACACTGAGTCAAAGTTGTCCCAAATGATCACCCAGGGCACCTACAAGACTCATTCTGGCCAAGGAGGCCATTGGTGGGATTCTAGTAAAGAAAGGTGTAAGCCGGAGCTCTCCTGAGTTCTCTCTGGAGAGCTAAGAGGCTGGGGAGAGAATGCATACCACTGTTAGATAAAAACAAAGCATGAGGATGAAGCAGTCAGCAGGTGAAAAGAGAGGAAGCAAATATCTATTTGAGTTAATTCTTACAAACGGGTTCTTTTTGTGTGACCATATGCGTGTTTTATGGGTTAGATGTCAGAAAAGCAGCATCTTTTCTGGGACCTTTTTCTCTTCTTTTCTTTCCTTTTAAAAAAAAATCATTTAGAAACAGGAACAATTTTCTGTTCAAATGGTCACTGTCCCTAAGTGGCTTAAAAACTCCCAGTGGGAAGGACAACAGCCCACTCAGAGGCAGAGTGGCCTCTGTCTGTGAGAAATATTCACCTACGGGGATGCTTTTCTGGTTTGCTTTATCGCTAGCTTTGCAACTTGGAGATGTAACATAGCTTGAAATCAACCGTGTGTTTAGCCCTGCTTTGTCAGCCCACCTAGCGACAAATTGGGCTGTTTTGTAGCCCCGCTGCTTTCCCAGGTCACACAATACCATGGCAAGTAGAAGGACTGGGTCCGATTTAATCAAAGGCTTTTGATTGTACAAAGCTTAGAGCCTCATTCCGACAGGGAAGCCTCTCCTGGGACAGGGAGAGAAGGGGTTTGGTGTGTAGCAGACACACACTGGTTTGCAGCTCCATGCAGAGAGATTGATTCACCTAAATCTGCCTGGCAGCAGCATGGGCAGACCACAACCACTGCAGAAAGCTCACACTGGGGATGACGGGAAACCAGAAGAAGAACCATCGCTTCGTTTCAGGGAACCGTTGTCCAGAGGTTGTGGTCTGCTGCACACAAGGTCTCATGCTGCTGCCATCAGTCTAGTTAACCTCCAGGGGGAGGTGGATTAAACAAGAATAGGTGGCATCGTACTCAGGGCTCTTTCGCAGGTTGGCAGAGACGGGCTGGCTCACTACTTTGCCGTGTGTATCAGAAGGGGGACAAATTCAAAGGCATGCTCTGGTAACAGAGAGATGTATGTTTTTTTACCATGACAGTCTCCTGACTGAGGCTGGAAAGGTGATTCAACTAATAGGTGCCTCCCCTGCTTAAAATAGACATGAAAATATTTTCTATTTTCCAGTGTCTTGGGTGTAAATAGGATGATATCTTCAAAATAAGAACACTAAAACTCATATTGCCTTTATTGGTTTACTGTGAATAATTTTGCAGTGAGCAAGGAGTTTCCTTTGAACATAATTGGAGAAGGAAAAGCAAAGTCTACATAAAACAAAGCAGACATTGTAAAACCGACAGCTTGCAACTTTCTCTGGTGGACTGATCGATCTCGTGAGCTCATGGTAACCTGTAATGATAATTATGTGTGGGGTGGTCACCATTGCTTTGTGGGCAGGTAAGACCTGTTTCGTCTTTATTCCTGTGGGAGAGTATTCTTAGTGCTTTCTAGTTTCCCATATTCAGAGGAACTAGGTGTGTGTAGACATAGAGAACAAGCTCAACGTGAGTTTGATTTGAACTATTTTATATCCTAAATATATTTACTAAAAGATCTCCCTTCATTTAAAATGTTTACAATATGACAGTGGCTACACTTAAATCTACAGTAAAACTGAGGAAAAATACAGAAGGTTGCTTACGTTCCTTTTGGTATTTCTTTAAAGGCTTTTCAGCCAGTGTGGCCAGGCATGCCGCAGTGTAAGGGAGAACCAGTGTGTTCAAACAAAATCAGCACTGGAAAACTGTTTGGAAAATAAATTGAGAAAAGAAGAAAAGGGAGAGTGCAGTCTTAAAGAAACGGGAGAACACCAATAATAATAAACACCAGAAAGCACTAAGAAGCAACTTTAGGGCTGTCCATTAGATAGGAGTTTTAAAGAGATAGATGACACATTCAATTAACGACACAGGTACATATTTAATTTGTGTACAGTACTGTCATAGGGATAACAGGGAATAGCATTTCCCCCCTTCTCTGAGGCGGTGGTTGGGGTGGGTCAAAGCCATGAAAGTCTAAGCCGTGGACAAGATATGAAACATGAACTATTTGGAAGAACACATGGTTTGGGGGAAGCAGCCCCTAACACCATCTCCATGTCCCCAAAAGAAAGATTGCCTGGCCTGTGGAATATGAGAAAAAGAACAGTTAAAGAGACCAAAATAGTGAGAAGTTAGTGACTGTTCCTCCCAAATGGGTTTTCTCCACTATGCCTTCTGCTGATCGTGTGTGTGCATGTATGTGCGTATGTGCGTGTGTGCGCACACGCATGCATGTGATGGACGCTGAGATGAGTTTGGGATCTGCAGCTTCCTGCTCTCTGGGCAGCGGGGGACAGCCCAGAGCTGCCCATGGAATTGCAGTACACTGTGGTGACACTTGTACTACTGTGGAACACGCATGCAGCTGGGCCTGAGGTCGCCTCCCGAGCATTGTCAGGTCCCGAGAGGACACAGGCGCAGTGAAATGCCTTCCTACAGGTCCCATCACAATGTGGGCAGGATGACAAGAGCTGGTTGACCTGGGGGTGTCCTATGGATGGTATGGAGGGAGGCAGCCACACATAAGGATGGCTGCAGGCCAGGTGGGAATACTGCCAGTGTGTAGAGATGGAGATCACTGGAAACCAGGCAGGGTACATATACTTCTGAAGGTGCCAAGGCTGACGACCAGAGGCCTTCCCCAGATGCCATGATGCTATGTACTCTTGGGAACGTAGATGACGTGCCACCCCTAGGGGAAAGGAAGTCCTAAATTGACCAAATTTATCCTGAATCCATTAGGCAAACCTTCATTTCACTATATTAGAGGGCAGGATGAAGGCTTGAGTTTCTACTGAGATAGAAACTCAGTTCAGTTACAGAAAAGTAAACAGAGCTACAGTTTTTGAAACTTGAGTTGTAGATTAAGAATATGCCTATTTCATTGCAAATGGTAAGGTTTCATTCTTCTTTATGGCTCAGCAATACTCCATTATATAAATGTACCACAGTTTCTTAATCCAGTCATCTACCCATGGGCATTTCGGTTGTTTCCATGTCTTGGCTACAGTGAATAGTGCTGCAATAAACATAGGGGTGCACACATTTTTTTGAATTAGTATTTGGATTTTGCAGGGAATGGGGTCAGTGGAACTGTGGTGACTGTGCGCGATGTCGGAGGGGTGGTAGATTGGGGGGGGTTGTCACTTTATGAGGGGTGTTAATGTCTGACTATTACATTGTTTAGTACACCTGAAACTAATAATAATAATAATAATAATGTGATAAAAATGAATATACCTATTTCAATACCAAGTAACTGTATTCTGATACATACAAATAGTTGATTGAATTTTAAATTTCGGTATTTGTGGTGGAGGAGACACAGCTATATGCTTGAATCTCATCTGAGAAACTTTGAGATATCTGATCAGCATAGCCTTAAAACTAACCTGTATAATGCTTGACTTGATCTTTCATTGTTCTTTGAATCCTAAATGTAAAAAATTTGTTTATAAAATGACTTTCCTGGCCTCAAAGAGCTTAAAGTCTATTTTTTTACAAATAGTATATAGATATTTTGCTCAAGATATTTATGTCGTTAGAGTACTATTAAAGCAAAATAATGGAAAAATGATCGTTAAGTACAACAAAATCCAGAACCTTAGTTTAGACTTCATACTTATTTAGTGTGTCATCATTAGCTGGTGAAGTTCATTAGGGATCATGAAGATGAGAGGCAGCATAGCAAAGTCAAGGGCACCAGCTCTGGAGTCAGGCAGTCTGGGCTTGGATCCCTTTGCCATCACTCACTAGCTGTGTGGTTTGGAGCAAGTTACTTAACCTCTCTGTCTTTCCATTTCTTCAGCTATAACATAGGAATAATAGTATCTACCTCAATAACATGTCAATGGAGATTGTTATGAGAATTAAATGAGTTATCATATATACAGCACATTTTGTAGGGTCTAGTAGAAGCAATACCTGTATATATGTGTATTCATGCATTTGTGTGATACAAAACAATGCATGTATTTTTTTAAATGCTCTGGTGGGTTTTTGTTTCTCTGAAATCTAACAATTCTATTCAGTTGATTCTGAGTACAGAATAGAATATCTCTTTATAAGTTTTAAAATTTAATTTAATACATGAATTACATTAGTCTTACACATTAAAAACATAAGATGGTCCAAAAAATCCCCTTACTATTGTTTTGCACTTGCTACGTCCAATATGAAGTCTCACAGAATGGGAACTGCCACAAACATCAAGAAACATACATATATAAAATACTTGAAAAATGAAGCACTCGAGTTGGTTAAATATATGTCTTTTTGAATTGGCTGTATGATAAGACGGAGCCAGTTGATAAAGGACAAGAGAAATGCTAAATATGCATCATGACAAACAGTGAAAAATTAAGGATTGTAACTAACATTAATTACATTCTGGTAAGATGAATAGGCCACTCATCATTAATGAGAACATACACCTTTGTCTAAGTTTCACATCCACCTGTGATGAATGTGCTAATGGGGATAAAATACATCATAGTAACATTTGAATTAACAGCACACTAATAGATTGACATATGAGTATGAATAAAGCATTTAATCATATAAACTATACCACACCCAAGAGCAAAATTTTCTACATTGCCTACATCACATCCAAGTGAGTGTAGAAAATATTAGAGTCTTATTTTAAATCCTCTATTTAGGATACTGTTCATATTGCATAATGTTCTAGAAAAAAGTTGATTTATTACATTCCAGTGAATGTAACTAAGGCAAATAAAAAGATTCTTCAATCTAACTCTGATGAGATAAAGGGAATTGAAAGACCGTACGTATTTCTCAAGCTATAGTGTTATGCCTAATCTTTTAACTTTAATTCCTAGTGCATGTGCTGATGAAATGTTATCAATTTAATACCAACTATAACATAACACTGAGGTAAGGCCAGCTTCTGTTTTGGAGAGAGTTCTACAAAAAGAGTCAAATATATTCTTTTTGTTGATACCTGATATCATTTGTACAGCTGTAGAATAGGACCTCATAAATAAGGCAGTGCCACATTATTTTGATGGATGTTGGATCCCTAAGATATTAAGTAATATTATTTAAAGCCTCACCCACTGTGATTAAATATTCTTGGAGGACAGCAATTATGCATATACCACAACAATGGGGGTGCCAAGCATATATTTATAATCTAAATCCATTCCTATTAGAGAAAATATATATGCTGTACAATATTTTCAAGCAATCCCAAGATCAGGTACAAACCACTCTAGTCCTTAAGCTTACTTAAAAGTTGATAGTTAAAAACACGTTGATTGTATAATAAGAAGTCTTTTGAAAGATGTTGTAAACCATCAATTGTTTACTCAGTCACTGACCTCCTACTAGGTGCCACGTGCCATAGCAATGCTCAGACGGACCTGTGGACACCAAAGACAAGGTTCTGGTCCTCAGGGACTAGTTGTGGGGAGACAGAAGCACCTGCAATGCTGAAGTAAGTGCTCAGTTACTGGCCTAAGCTATGTAGATCTTAGCATCGAGGAACCACTAGGGGGCTGGTGGGTGGGAATTGCTCAGGGTGAAATCACTAATGAGGGGCTAGAAGACTCTCCTGACAGAAAGGTCCAGTAAAAAAAGAAATAAGTCATAGAAATGTAACGGACAGCATAGGGAATGAATATAGTCAATAATAGTATAATAACTTTGTATGGTGACAGATAGTATCTAGACTTATCATAGGGATCATTTCATAATGTATATAAATTTTGAATCACTGTGATGCACACCTGAAACTAACAGTGTCATGGAGGAAAGTATCACAATCAAAGAGAATGTCAGAAATGCTATATCCATTTGTTACTGTATCAGTTATCTATTGCTGTGTAATAATGTTAATGGCTCAAATCCACGACCATTTCACTGCTCATGCTTCTGTGTGTCAGGAAATTTGGCAGGGCTCAGCAGGGACGGTTCGTCTCTGCTCCACATGCTGCCGTCTATGAGGGCTGGGACCCCAGATGGCCTCCCACTCATGTTTCTTCCATTTTTATTTTAGTTTGTCTAATCTTTTAATTTTTTCTCAGAGTTCCTTTACAGCCAGCCTTATTTGAAATCAGTACTCCAATGACTATAAAAATGGCATTTATTCAAATCTTGCTTCAGAGGATTGAAGCATTTGTCAGAGCACCAGGGACAACAAATCACTAATGCCAGAGTGGGGCTGTATAATATCAATCAAAGATGAAATAGCTGTCCCAATTCTAGTCTGAGCTGAGATCTGCCTGGACTGTGTGCAGAGCACTCTGTGGAGTGTGTGTGTGCTGCTTATACCCTTGCACATGTGTGCATGCATGTGTGCCCCGTTGCTCATGAAGCTTTGTGAGCATGCTTTCCCCCATCCCTGATGTTTTCTTCCTGTGAAGGGAACTTGTTGGAGGAAATACCTGGTATTTCTGTGACCCTTTATCTATTCTGCCCTGGAGAGGTGGGGTGATTTATTTGATAAGTAATTTTGGAAAAATAAGTGGACCCTTCTTATTTTGGGAGCTATCTTGTCCTCTGAGAACATGAGTTCTGCGTCCTGTAAGTCCATGTGGGCAAAACACATCCACAGTGCTGCCTGGGGCTAGGAGTGCAGGACTGCCAAATACGGGGTTCAATTTTAAGAAATCTATTTTCCTAAAAGGCTTGATGTCATGTCCTCCACTAGGTCTTCACTGGCCTCTATCAAATAATTGAAGATAATATTTTGATCTCCATTTTTGTTCTTTTTGTTTTATTTCTTAAAGTTTTCAGATTTAGGCTGGAAAAAGGGTTAATATTCATTGAGGGGACCACCTTATAGATTGAGTGTAGTGCCTAGGTTTAAACTCTATGATTTGGGGCAAGTTACCTAACTTCTCTGGGGCTCAGTTTTCTCATCCGTAAAATTGGAATAATGATAGTACCGACTTGTTAGGTTATTTTGAGGATTAAATGAAAAATATTTATAATAATGTAAAGCAGTTGATAAATTTAGCTATTAGGTATTTATTTATTCATCTACTCATCAAATTATAATGTGTGTGGATTTTTCTGGGTGCAGTGGATAAGAAGACAGCGAAGGTGGATGCTTTTGTGTCACTTAGAGTTTAGTAGAGGAGACAGGCAATGACCACCTAAATGAATACATACGCAAGATAATTTAGAGAGTGATAGATGTTAGGAAGTAAATAAGTCAGAGGATGGGGAAGGGTGTGGAGAAGGGATGCTTTAGCTGGGTTATCAGGGGAGGTCTCTCTACGGTTTGCATGGCAAGAAGCTGTGTAGCAGGCTGTATATGAGCAGAGGATACTGGCAGAGTTTGCCTCGAGTGCAAAGGCCCTGAAATAAGACTGGACTGTTAGTAGCAAAAAGTACAATTGTACCGGCAAAGACAATTTGCAAAGCTCATATTCACAAATAGACCTTCTTTTGCCTTCCTCATGGAATTAAATGCTGTTGCTAATCTCAACACAACCATGGGTGGTTTTATGCACAAAAATTCTGGGTTAATCTCTGGATTTCTCAGATAGTTTTCTTTGACATGCCTAAGAATGATTTTAGGGATGTGAGGGATAATTCTTTATCAACATGAACAGGGTATTGGGGTTCATTCATTTAGGAAAAGAAGTGGGGAGGGCTTAATGAAACTTTCAGAGCTCTTGGAAAGGCCATGAATAGTAACCTAGTACCATGGGGATCTACCTTGAGAGCATGGCCTCATACTCACTCAGGTCAGCACTCAAGTTAACAAAGAGTTAAAGCTCAGTCTCGTCAAGGAGTTGGGACTGGGTCCCCCTCCGCCAACATAGCAGAGGAGGATAACTGATGGCTTGCTGAGGTTTGATCTGTCCTGCTGGGTGTTCACAGCAAAGACTTGTTGCTAATGGGTCTGCTTGCTTCTTTAACTCTGGCTAGTGGTTTGATGGGTCCACATACAAGTTCCTTGATATGGTAACATCCTCCACTCTTCCTATTATATGCAAGAACATTTGCTTATTTATCAATGACACAGGCAGCTACATCTTTAAAGAACATATGAAGAGCAAGTGAAGAAATGAAAATCTACTAACTGAACAATGCCAGTCCTTTAACAACAGGTCTGATTGAAAAGTGTCTGCCCCCAAACTATCCAAATAAGAAAAATGACAAGTGGCTTCCACCGGTGAGGAGCCGAGGCCATTGTCATGAGTCGCTTTAAAGTTCATGAATATTGGTATCAACTTGACAGATCCTATGTTCAGAGGAATTTATAGGGGAGTTCAAAAGCATCAAGATGATTTACAGGATGTCTAGATTGGTGTTAAAAGTTTATGATTACAGGAGGAAATATACAAAACAGTAAAGATGCACTACATTTGGCACAAATGATGTTTTTCAGTACCGTTGGATGTCATCCTACAAGATGTGATGAATTTGAAAAGAATAATCCTGATCTTTACTTAATGGCGTTGCTAAATCTTGCTGAAAACAACAAGGGGAAAGTTGTAGCAATAGGGGAATGTAGACTCGATTTTGACCGACTACAGTTTTGTCCCAGAGATACTCAGCTCAAATATTTTGAAAAACAGTTTGAACTGTCGGAACAAACAAAATTACCCATGTTTCTTCGCTGTTGAAACTCACATGCTGAATTTGTAGACATAATGAAAAGAAATAGAGATCAGTGTGTAGGTGGAGTAGTGCATTCATTTGATGGCACCAAGGAGGCCGCAGCTGCTTTGATTGACTTGGATCTTTATATAGGATTTAATGGTTGTTCATGGAAAACTGAGGCTAATTTGGAAGTTTTGAAATCAATACCTCATAAAAAATTAATGATTGAGACTGATGCATCTTGGTGTGGAGTCAAAAGGACACATGCTGGTTCAAAATTCATAAAAACTTCATTTCTTATCCAAAAGAAGTGGGAAAATGGGGACTGTTTGAAAGACAGAAATGAACCCTGCCGCATAATTCAAATTCGGGAGATAATATCAGCAGTAAGAGATGAGGATCCCCTGGAATTAGCCAATACACTATCTAACAACACAATTAAAATATTTTTTCCTGGCATGTAATTGGTATATCTTCCATGTTCCATCACGTATGTAACATTTCATGGTAAAACTTACTGAAAGTTTCAATAAAGGAATTCTCTGGGGAAAAGAAGAAAGGGGAAAATTCTCTGGGGAAAATGACAAGTAACTTGAGGGTGTGTGCTGGAAAGGCCACAGATCTGGGTCTTAGCACCTTGGTTCTAGCTCTGCCACCTGTTAGCTGAACAGGGAAAAAAACTAACTACTATTTGGCAGATTTTGTGGCAGTCACTTTACGTAAACCATTGCATTTCATCTTTACAACACCTTATAAAGTAAGGATTCATCCCCCCATTTTTACAGCAGAGAAAACTGAGGCTCAGTGAAATTACATCTTCACCCGCTTAGCAATGGGAGCCCTGAGTGCAGCCAAGGCGGCCTGGCATCTATGTTTAGGCTTTCCTCGGATGCTGGGAGCTATGTGGATATACAGATTTTGAAATTCAGCCACGTTTCACTACACCCTACCCAATCCTGCTCAAAGCCATATCGTGTTTCACCTGGATTACTGTAAAATAGATTACAATAATACTGTAATTACTGGATTACTTACTTCCAACTGGTATTCCTGCTTGCATCCTTGCTATCTGAAATCTAGTCTCAGCACCACAACAGAATGATCCGGTTAAATCTAAGTTAGGTCCTGTCGCTCTTCTGTTTAGAACTCTTCAGTGGCTCCCCATCTCATTCAAAGTGAAAACCAAAGCCCTCGCTATCCCCCACAAGGAGCTGCATGATTCGGCCACTGGGCCACCCCCTGGCCACACCCCTTCAACCACTCTGACTTTATCTTGTCCCTCTCTCACGCTTTACCTCTGTTCCGGCCGCACTTATTTCCTTGTTCCTTGAATGCCTCAGGCACTCTCTTATTTCAAGGCCTGAGACCTTCCATGGTTACCCTACCTAGAATTTCAGCCCCCTCAATTCAACACTTTGTATCCCATGTCCTTGATTTATTTTTTCTCCTTGTCTCTTGTCATTATGAAGCATGCTATATATTTCACTTATTTTTCTTGTTTGTTGCTCTATAGTGGATGATGGCTTAGACCATGGTGGGAGCCATGGAGATGGTGAGAAATGGCTATATTCGAGATAAATTTTGGGAGTCATGCTTATAGGACTTGCTGTGGAGATGAATGTAGGATTGAGAGACGGAGAAATCCAAGATGCGCCTTGGGTTTTGACCTGAGCAACTAGGTGCATGGTGGTGCTTTCTGTGGAATATAAACATTTATTAGGAATGACATTTTTTAATAGGGGAAATCAATAGTTCGGTTTTAGCTTTATTAATTTAGGAGGCACATTAAATATCCAAACAGAGCTATAGTTGTATATATACACATGAGTCTAACCCTCAAGGAAGAAGTCTGGACTGGAAAAATAAATTTAGACAACGTATGGATGATATTTGAAGACAGGGAGCATCATGAAGTCGTTAAGAGAGAAAGTGTAGCCAGAGAAGAGATTTACAAAAAATTTCTAGAGCAATCAGTGTTTAGAGATTTAGTTTAGACATCTATTTAGGAATAGATGAAGCAGAAAAGAGGAAATTCTTTTAGGAACTAAGTCCAAGAGAAGGAGAGCAAGGTGGGATCCAGGCACAGGTTTACAGGGCATGTGACTACAGATATAGATAAGCTTGTGGGAAGTTGAAATGGTTTTCATCTGATTACATCTATATTTCTCTATGAAATTAATGACAAAGTCTTTAGCTGAGAGTTGGGTGGGAGGAGATTTTGGAGATTTGAGGGGTGAGGAGGAAATGTATAATAGTCATCTTGGGAGTAGGTTAATGAATTTACTAGGGAAGTTTAGTTGTCAGATAGTGTTGAGTGCTCACTGAAGAATTTTGGCCATAAATTTGAAATGGATTCTGACATCATGGTTGTGTGATTTTCTCCAGCAACTTTCAGTTGCGTGGGTACAGGGATATAGTAAGCTATTAGTTGAGTTTAAGAAGACTTCAGGTTTCACCAGGGAAGTACAATGCAGGGAGATGAAGGTAATTTAAAATGTTTTAGTTAAAGGTAGTTTAGTTTAGTTTAGAATAGTCAAAATGAGATGGATCATGGAATCTAGGGTGGGTAGTGAGAGCAGTGAGGATTTGAGGAGGTGGAGGACAGTGAACACGTGGTTGGGTCAAGGATTGGCAGACTCAAAGAGGTGTGCAGGAAGGACAGGAGAGGATGATCAGGGAGGACTTTGTTTGAGATTGAGTTTCCAGAAGTCTTTATATCCTATTATATGTCAGGCACTGTTCTGGGCACAGGGGATGTCACAGTGAATGAACAGATACCCATGACACTTACAGTCTATTGTAGAAAACTGATAAGAAGCAAGTAGACAAACTATATAATTTGTCAGACAGTGATAAATGCTATGGAGAAAAATGAAGCAGGGAAGGAGAATAGGGAATCTTGAAGGGGTCATTCCCATGTAAAATAGGTTGGTTGTGGAAGGCTTCATTATGAAGGAGATATTTGAGCAAAGGATGGAAGGAAGGGAAGGAACTGACATACAGATATCTCAGGGAAGTGCAGTCCAGACAGAGTGATAACTGATGCAAGGATTCTGAAGTGAGAACATGCTTAGTGATTAAAAGGAGCAGCAAGGGGGTCAGTGGCTAGGCTGAAGTTGTCAAGGGGAGGGTAGTAGGAGGGGAGGTCAAAGAGATAATGCTGGTGGGGGAGGTGAGGGTCAGACTGCACGTAGGAGCTTTGTGCCAGACTGTGGAGGGCCTTGTAGGCCATTGCAAAGATTTGGCTTTTATCTTGAGTAAGATTGGAAGCCATTGGAGGGTTTGGAGCAGAAACGAGACTAACCCTTAAAAGGATCACTATGCCTGCTGTGTTGAGAGGAGACGGAAAGGGGATGGGGCAGAGGGAGGGGGACAAAGGCAGAAGGAAGAACAGCTGGAAAGCTACTGCAATAATGCAGGTGAAAGATGATAGTGGCTCGGAACTTGGTGGTAGCGCTGCAGATGGTGAAGCGTGGTCAGAATCTGGATACGTTGTTAAAGTAGAACAGAAAGGCTTTGCCAATGGGCTGGATATGGGATAGAGAGAGGAGTTAAGGAAGATTTTAAGCATTTTGGTCTAAGCAACTGGCAGGTTGGAATGGATATCTACTTCAGTGGAGAAAACTGAGGGAGAATTAGATTTGGTTGAAGATCCGATTTTGGTGTTGACCATCAGGGTTGAGACTCCTCTTAGACTTAGGAGCAGAAATGTGGAATAAGCAATTGAGTATACAGGACTAGAATCTGCAACTCCAGTTCTATTTTATCCTAAAGATAAAAATTTAGACGTCATCCCAAGCCATGAGACAGTATAAGATCTCTAAGGAAATGTGCGTGGATAGAAGAGAGACAAGAGTGAAAATCCAAGGGGCATTCCAATGTTTAGAGGTCAGGGAGATAAGAAAGAACCAGCACAGTTTACTGAGAAGTAGCCAGCAATGTAGGAAGGAACTAAGAAGAGTGTGGTACCTGGGAACCCAGGGTGGTAATTATTGCCCATGAGAAGGTCTAGGGAATGGTGATGTGAGTAGATGACTGAGCGGAGGCAACAGGAAAAGATCACTGGAGCTAAGAAGGGTGAGGAGCCTCTGAGCATTAAGATGTTGGATGACTCAAAGGTCGATGATAGGAATTATGGTGGGGACGGAGGCAGTGACCCACATGTTGACATCACCTGTGACTCCACTGACCAGGAAGCAGGGAGATGACTTGAGAGGGTTCAGAGGCAGTAAAAGTTGATGCTTTGCTTCCAAAAAGCTGGGATTTTTGAATGAGAAAGAACAGACGAGAAGTTGAGTGGAGAAGTTGAGAAGGAGGGACAGGTGAACACTTACCTCTCCCCTGGCTTTGAGGTGCTTGGGGAATAGGAAAGGCACAGCCTTCAGTTGAGAGGGCTGAGGAAGTAGTGGGACAGCTGGGCTGCTCTTAGCAGGAAGATGCATTTAGAAGCAGGCAAGTTTGCTGATGACAGTGGGACCCCAAGGGACAGTGGAAAGGTTTGGGAGGAGAAGAGATTTGAGGTGGTGTTAGTTAGGGAATACCTGTACGGTGAGGAAAGATCTGGTGGTTAATAAGGTTAAGGTGCACGTGGCATGAGAGAGTGATGGCATGGGGCAGGCATGGTGGCGGTGAGGCATTTGGGATTGGGGAAGAGCAGTGCAGGGCAAGATCTCCAGCCTGAGGATGGAGATGGTATGGCAGCCCGAAAGACAAGATGATTGAAGACCAGCCTGAAGCAGGTCACAGCTGATGGGTAAGTTGGTGGAGGGTAGAGAGTAAATCTCTCTGTAATAGCTAATGACAGTGATGCTATAGACATACAGTTGGGGTGAATTTATCAGCAAGTAGGACAAAGGCTGAGGGAAGTTTACCTGCAACTAAGCCAAAGAATGGTGAATTGCTTTTCACCCCTACCCACTGAACTACCCATAAGTGTTGACAGACAGACACAAAACTTTTGCTGATAAAAAGAAGATATGTTGAGGGAATCTGGAAAAGAAAGAAGTGAGCCTTCTATGAACTTCAGAAAATGGCCAAATCATTCTTATGTTTGGAAACGTGGAAGCTAGAGGAGAGTTGGAGTGAAACAGTCAGGGCACAGGAAATCATTACCATAAACCCAGCTTGGGAAAGTCTTGTCTGTTCAAAATCCACCCTTTTATGGAATGTGTGGCTCTAAAGGTTACAAATGATGATCCTATGTCATGCATTTATTATTATTTTTTAAGAGAATGAAAATCACTGTGATTTATATTGAAACAGGTACACATGTATCCACATACAAACCCACACACACCACGATCTGGCCAAATAACCAACTGTACAGCCCTTGTTTGATAGGTGTAGAAAAAGAAATCCAAAGACTTATAGAAAGCCCCAAACAGAAAGTGCCAATTGAATCAAAGGTCAAGGAGTAAATATGGCATTTATGACCTCAAATTCATGAGGTTAATTTCATGCAGAACTACCTCTTTTGCATCATGTGAGAATGTAGTGTGTAGGGGTTTCGATTCTGGGCTCTGAGGTTTCTATGTGGACTTGAATGCTGACAGGTGATCTTTGGCAAATTATCTAATCTTTGTAACTAGTATATCTAACTGGGATTAGTAACTATGTAAAAGAGTTGTTTTGAGGATGGGATGAGATAATGCGTTATCTCAAGAGCAGCCACTAAGATTGTTATGAGCATTTTCCACGTTACCTTCTTGTATTTTCAAATAGAACAATGACTTGACTTGGAGTGAGTCAATTTAAGAAATTAGTGTCTTTCCCTATGGATTTCTCAGGGACAAGTTCATCTTTGCATCTTCAGTGACTAGGATAGTGCCTGGCACACAGTAGGCATTTTATGAATGTTTCTTGGAATGAAGTGGAGTTCTTCTCCCTGAGCATGACTATTTCCCATGTTTACTTTCCAGGTAAATTTCCAAACAAGTTGTGGAGGGATCCTATGGCAAGTGAAACATACATTTCACTAATTCTGTTCATAAAAGGAAATAATCTTGGACACATGTCTTCAATGAATTAGTATTTAATTACCCAACATCTGAGCCAAAATGCAAGCAACAGCTCCAGTCTACACATAGTGATCTGAATTCAATATAACAATATTTTGTTGTGCTGACATCTGTGTGGTTAAGAGCATAAATACATATGATATGGCTCACATGACATAGGGAGAGCAATGGTTAAATGGTACGGTTCCTGGCAGTCCTAATGAGATGGGGAATAGGGAGTTCACGTGGGGAAGTGCTCATTATGTGAAAGGTAATAACATTTCTATTCAGCATCACAGGGCTTCCATTTCAGCTCAGATCTCATTCGGCAAGTTCTTCTTCCAGACAAAATGTGTAACACACCCATTCAGAGAGAATGCTTAGAGAGAGGAAAGCTCCAAGCCCCAGCAATGGGAAAAGAAGTTTTTCCTAGGGCAGTAACTGACAGCAATGTCTGGCCAAGACCATACTGTAGACTGAATGTTCGTGTCTCCCCAAAATGCATATGTTGAAACCTAATCTTCGATGGGATTGTTTTTGGAGGTGGGGCCTTTGGGAGGTGGTTAGGTCTTGAGGGTGGAGCCCTCAGGAATGAGATTAGTGCCCTTATAGAAGAAGCCTTAGAGAGCTCCCTTGCCCCTTCCGCCATATGAGGACACAGCCATCTATGAACTAGGAAGCAGGCCCTTAATAAGCACCAAATCTGCTCGTGCCTTGGTCTTGGACTTCCCAACATCTAGAACTGTGAGTGCCATCTGGTGCACGATATTCTGTTATAGCAGCCTAAATGGATTAAGACAGAGCCTTAGAGCAAATCTTATGCTTTAAGTACAGTTGGTAGACTCTCCTTTATCTGAACTTGAAGCTCTTGTAGTCAGAGACTGAGAATTTCCTTCACTTCCTAATAAGGGCTGTATAGTATAGGAAACCGCAGGGGCTGAGAGAAGCACAGGACGCATAAGAGCACTTCAAGGGAGCCTGATTCAGTAGAAGACTCAGGACAGGACCAGACAAGTTTTGCACAGATGCTAAGGAATTCCTGTCATCCTGGGTGATGAGGAACTGGGAACAATGATCAGAATCCCAGTACTGAAACTTGCTGTGTACACTTGAACTCAAAAGTTAATTGTTTATAGTTTTAATTCAAATACTGTATCAGTGACTCTCCGACCATCCTATTTTATCTTTTCCTTAACATTTTCTGTTAAAGAACTCTGTCACATCATATAGGAGAACATTTTTATCCTTAGGAGATGGATACTGAAATATTTAAAGGTGAAATGTCAGGATGTTTGCAGGTCACTTTCAAATTATACACACACATAGAGAAAGCAAATATGATCACCATCTTTTGAACTATAACTCTCCTCTTCAAAATTTTTTATAGGTTTAAAAATCTCATACTAAAGAGTTGGGGCATAAAACTGCACTTGATATTGATACAGACAGATATCTGGACTCAGTATTCCTCACTTGTCAATCTTCATCAAGATTTGACCGCCCATAGTGATGAAGCCAAATTGGCAGCAACTCTTAGAGGACATCACCCCACAAAGGCTAATTTCTGTTGGTTCTATTTACTTATTCATTCACTCACTCGCTCTTTCAACAAGTATTTGTTGAGTGCCTACTACACTGGGGCACGATTCTAGGTCCTGGCTAGATAGCAGCGGGAAAAAATATGTTTCTTGTCTCCTCTACATATGTTAACTACTATTTAACAAAAATACCGTTTAGAGAAAACAAATCTTTTGGAATGTATCGATTTTTTAAAAGAATGTCTGCCTTAAAAAAACAACAACAGAAATAGTTCCTTTAAATGTGCTTACTAAATCTATGTATTACAAGAAAAATGACGAGTTTCTCTGGAAGAGCATTTGTAAAATATACTTTATTTCTCTCTTTATAGTTTTCTGACTTTTATAATTTAGGATTTTGCCCAGGGGAGACAGAAAGGCCAAACATTCCAGTCCTGTAGGAATGAGAGGCAGGAAAATAAGAAAAGTCTTTAGTTTAGTCTAGTTGAAACGGGAAGGTGCGCAGAGGTTGGGCGTGGTAATTACATTAACCAGAGTAATGGGATAACCCAAGAGGAAGAAAGGACCTGTTCACACTGCCTATGAAACTTATAAAAAACAACTCCTTGCACTCTGTGCCGGGGGTTGTTTATAGCCACATTTTTCTAGGCACTTTTGTGGCATCCTGGGCTAGGTCATCTTCAGATACTTGGGCTGTTTTGTCATTTACTCCCGACAAGCTGCCACCCAGAAAGCTTTACCTCTGCCTATTTTTAGCCTGCTGAAATATCACCAAACAATGCCCTTCCAAGTCACATCTTTAATTTACCAGATTTCACATCCCGGAGAAGCTTCTAAAGGTGCATCCCACCCTCCACACTGCCATTTCTACACTGTTCTTGTAGCGGGCCAGGAGCAGGTCTAACCCCTACCAGGAACTGGGGGGTTATTGATAGAAGCATACAGGCAACAATGATCAGTATGTTGGGTTTATATATTTTCTTTGCAAAATAATGGGTTTTGGGTTCAATTGAGGCATGTGTGCAAATGGTCTGGTGAAGTCCCTGCCACCCCCTCCCTAACAGCAGACCATAAAGAATCTAATGATAGCTGTCACTAGCATCAATAATTGTAACAAGGGCCTGGAATATCAATCAAAGGGAAGACAAGCATTTTGATAGCGTTAATCAGAGCTGGCTTCCTCCTGCAAATCACGCCAATGCTGCTGGATGGCTGCCTGGGCCCATTGTTTTCTGCCTGGTGTTTTGGATGCAGATCCTCTTCCCCTTCCCCAATGTGGCCGTAATGAAATTGGGGAATTAACTCAAAACAGAGTTGCTCTAGTTTGGATGTGAAGGTAAACACAAATGCAGAAAGTTCAAATTATTAAGAGGAACAAAGAGCCCTTGTTACTAAACATTAGCTGGCAAATGCAATACCATGTACAACGGGCAGCTATCAGGGAGGGACGATTTCCCTTGCAGGCCAGAAGGCAAGAGGGCCACAGGCTACAAGGCTGGTACAAAATATCTCCAGAAAGAGATGTAGGTTTTTCCATTTCACCAGACAAGCCAACATATCTAGTCACAAAATTTTTAATACTATTCTGTCATCACTAATAAAGAGATTAGGGGTAATTTATGTGCTTGGATTTCTCTAATTATTATCGTAAACTGACCAGATCTATGCAACTTTTTTAGAGGTGCTGTGGGGACTGATCTAATCCTTTGGCTTCACTTTATCACTGGATAGGTCTTCTTTTAGATATGTAATCCATACAAGGTCTCTTTATTTGTTTTAGGTCCCACTTGGACCTAAGAGCATGGCTAGGAAATTTAAACACTTCAAGACTGGAATTTTCCCAAATAATAAATTGCTTTAAATATGGCTTGAATTCAGGTAATGACACAATTTTATGTTAAAAGGAGAAATGGAACAATGGGAATAACTTTTCAAAGGATCACAAGTCCATGAAAGAAGGGGTGTTAGAATAGAAAAATCTGCCCACTCAGTTGGAACGTTCACCCCAACTCCTTCTGTCCAAGTGCCACTTCCCCTGGATCCATCTGAAGGGGGTGGTAAAAACAGTACATGAACCCGAGAAGCAAGAGCAAAGTGTTGACCCCATCCCACCCCATCCAAATCGCACTCCACCCTATCAAGTATATTATATATAAAAATTTCTAGTATTATATACCTTTCCATGGGATTGAAGCCACTGACACAGAAAAAAATCCACACACCATAAACATATGTATGCACATTTATACACCTACACAAAACCAAAGTAAATGGTTGAAAAATGAGAGATTCAACCAACTGGCTGATTTGTCTAAATGCTGTCAAACAATCATTTTGATTAATATTTTTTTCACTGAATTGACTGATATTTTGTGACTAGAATGAATTGCGACATGGTGGAGACATCTCATATATGGAATTGCTAGGGCTCCTTGGAAAATTAATTGGTCAGCTTCTGCCATAATGGATAACAACCTATGTTAGCGATATCTCACATAAACAAATTATTATACTTTATAGCATAAGCCAACTAATTAATTTCCAGGGAACTCTAAGTATGAGAAACTATTGTTAACTAGTAGTAAATGAAAATGTGTTTGAATTTCAACTGAGTTTCTTATGCTTTTTATTTCATAATAAGGGGCCCATTTTCTCTGAGGTCTAATAAATAATTGCCTTTAAGACAGAATATAAATTGGACCCTTCCTCATGACTTTGCTTGTTGTTTTTTTCTGTACTTACATAAGCCAGTCTTTAGATAAAACTAACTCTCTTTCTCCTTCTCTCTCTCTCTCATGTTCTGGTAGACTTTGGAAAGAATAATTAAGTCATTATGAAAAAAAAAATGCTGCCCCCAAATTATATTTACCGTAATTTGAAAAAGACAAGTAAAGTATAGAGAAAAACTAAAGACGAGGTAGAGGTGGTTAATTGCGTTTATCATCTATAATGATCATAACATGTAATCTTGTCTTTCCACGAATTGTAGGTTAAAACATTAACTTGGTTATGTATTAATATTCATGTTTTCTCTTAGAGGGCCTCGTCATCTCAGGGCCCACATGGCTCCATCCTGACAGAGTTTTTTCTATTGTCCTATTTGGGCAATCAGTGCCTCAATGTCTTTGTTTCTCTGATGAGGTTCTGTTTTCTGAATGGCAAGTTTAGACTTTAAATCTTCCACCTGAATTATTACAAGAGAGATTTGGTAATTAAGTTCTAACAGGATTTAAATGATATTAAAAACAGTCAGTTAAAAGGAAACACAGCCTTGGGCTTTGTTGTAAATTTGTATAATTATTTTTAGTCCTCTAGAGGATGCATAATTATGTTTCTGTATTTATAAAAATACTGCCTCTGAGGCACCAAAATGAATTTTACAGTATGCTGATTTGCATATTAATGTTACTCTTTGTATGTCAAAATTTCTTCAGCTTAAAAGAAAAGATTTTCTAGGAAATATTCAAAGTAACCACAAAGAGCATAAAGTCTTTTGATCTGTAAATCTGGCAAAATCACTGTTCAGAGAGAAAGTTTGATAGTCCAAGAAAAGAAAGAATAACTTAAGACAGCAGACATATAACACTAACTTCAAATTTAATTTGACCTTCACTTGGAAAAGGGTAGAGAGGCATAGTCAGGAATAATACCCCATAACATTTGTTGAATGCTTATTATTTGCTAAGTGAGATCTAGTCACTTCACAGCTACATGCAATGATCATATGAGTAGATATTTAAAATTTTATTTCCCCATTTCAAAAATGGGAAAACTGAGGTACAGAGAGATTAAGTTGATGGCTCAAAGCTGGCATTTTAGAGAGATTAAGCTAGCATTTTAACCTAGGCCATTTGATGCTAGGGCTTTACCAATTATACTGTATTGCCTTCTGGACAGAAGCACAAGGAAACATTCAGGTCCTCTTCATGTTCTGCTGGAGAAACCATTTTCCTGTGAAATACACACAAGACTGTCTTTGCCTCCTCCATGCTGAGTCAACATGCAGTGTTGGAAACACCACACAATTTGAGTATTTGTGCCCACTTTTCCCTGCATGCATTTTTCTTTCCTGTTTTACAAGCAAGTACTCTCTCTGTACAGATTTCAAGCTCCTCCAGAGCAGGAACTATGTTCATTGTTTCATTCTCTGTTTTTTTTCATGCACGTAGGATTCAGAGTTAAAAGTGACTGCTCATTAAAATGAAATCAGGGAGCGCGTCTGTCTTAGTCCGTTTGGGCTGCTAGAATAAAAATACCATTGACTGGGTGGCTTAAACAACATTTATCGCTCACAATTCTGGAGGCTTGGAAGTCCAAGATCAAGGCACCAGCAGGTTTTGTATCTGGTGACAGCCATCTTCCTGGTTCATAGAGGGTCATCTTCTCCCTCTGTCCTCACAAGAGGGAAGAGGTGAGGGAGTTCTCTAGGGTCTCTTTTATCTGGATGCTAACTCCATTCACGAGGGCTCCCCCCTCATGACCTAATCAACTCCCAAAAGCCCCCACATCCTGATAGCATCACCAAGGGTTTAGATTTCAACATGATTTTTAGGAGGACGAAAGTATTTAGTGTATGGAAAGTCTCAGGAAACACTTGAGGTCTTCCTTTGATAATCGGTTAGTGGTTTGTGTTTTATTTTATTGTGGTAAAATATACATAACAATTTATCATGTGAACCATATTCAAATGTACTAGTCAGTGTCATTAAGTACATTCACATTGTTATGCAACCACCACCAACAACCAGCTCCAGAACTTTTTCATCTTCCTAAACTAAAGCTCCATATCCATTAAATAACAATTCCCCATTCCCCCTTTCTCCGGTCCCTAGCAATCATTATTCTACTTTCTGTGATTACTCCAGGTACCTCATGATGAGACAAGACTTAACAGGAGTGGGCTTGTGAGCTGGCAGGATGGGACAGGCAAAGACTTAACAGGAGCAAGCTTGTGGGCTAACAGGGATGAGCTAAACATCAACTCCTTGTCTCTGACTCCCCTGGCTAGTACCACACCTGCAAGCTCCTTACATCCATCATAGGTAGGAACAGAACAGTTCCCAGTCACAACAGCAACCCTCTGCAAGCTGGCATCCATCATAGATGGGAACAAGAGAGTTCCTAGGAGAAGAAAATTGTAACGGCAGACCCCCCCCCCCCCCCTGCAAGCTGAAAAGCATCCTACATCATGCATGGAAAAATATAAAACACCAGCACTCCTTCTCATCAGCACAACTGTCTCCATCAGGCTCTACCCTGGCAAAACTCCATTTGCCAGTATCTCTCTCTTACCTCTCTGTCTCGGCAGCTCTCTCTCAGAATCCCTGGTAAAACTTCTGCCAGTTCCAAACAGAACTCTCTCTCTCTCTTTTTGACTTCCAACAAATCTTTTCTTACTCTTGTAGAGTCTCATAAATCTTTTACATTCTGTGAACAACCAGGGGTTAATTCTATGCCAATTCACCTCACACAAGTGAATGGTTAATTTTAAATTAAAGGCAATTTTTATTTGAGATCACATCTGCAGAATTCTAATGCAGGAGACATATGCTACTCTTCTCTTAAGTTGTGCTCAGACCATGAACAGGAAGTGGTTGTAGCTAGGAAAGTTCAGAAGGATCAGAGAGGTGAGAGTGGGATGAGGCCTAGTTTGTAGAGGAGAACACACTGTTAGGTCAGGTGTTCGGAAGGGCAGACCACACAACATGCGGGAGCAGTAGGTGAGCTCGGTGGCTCTTCTGAAGGATTCTTTGTGGGAGTGATGATCAGGGGTTCGGGGCTCCATGACTGCAGTCTTCTCTAGAATTGACATGCTTAGAGAGAGCTATGTTTTAGCAATGGGAAAAGGGAAGGGACATGTTCACCTCACATGAACCTTGGGCCATGGTTTATACATGGGATAAGGTGACTCTGGGTGAAATTTTATCAATTTAAAAAATTATTTGAAAAAGAAAATACAGAAAGGAACTGGGATAAACATGGTGATACCCCATAAGCACTACCCTGTAGAGTGTTTTCTAGAGCCCATTAACCTAGATTTTGGGAAAGATATCAAAGATGGGTATAGCCAATAAGAAAAATGTTAGCTTATAAAACTTTCTACCCCTTTATAGGAACATTTGTCTTTTAATTGGAGGCTATTAACATGTCTGGATGAAGAAAATATATTTTATAATGAGAGAATTACAAGCAGTAGAGCAGTCTATTTGGGGGCAGGGGTTCCCCCTATAATTGTACTCATCTATCTACTTCTAAGGTTGTCTTAGGAAGTAGGAAGGCTTTTGCTCAAAGCCCAAATTCACCACTTGCTCATTAGCTATATGACTTTAGGAAAGTTACTCAATCTCTCTGAGTCTCAGTAATGTGTTCTGTAAAAAATGGTACTAGTAACATTTACTGCAGGGAAGTGAGAATAATATGAGTGTGTTAGGTAAAGTGCCTAAAATAGTTGCTTAATAAATATTGCATCCTTTTCTCTCCTAGAGCCCACGTGAAGGTTCTTTGTAAAGAGCTGTGCCTATTGCAAACCCCTTTCTTAACCTAGTTCCAATTGTATTTTTCATCACACAGCATATTATTTCTTTTTTGCACTGAAGAAAATAGAAGTCGAAGGCTATACAGAAGGGCGTGGTTTTGGCTTAATTATATGGCTCCCAAGTGTGAATTCCTGAGGACCTACTGCTAGGGTGACCAACCAGCCCGGTTTACCCAGCATTGAGAGGTTTTCCAGGACAAGAGCGCTAAAACTGGGAAAGTCTCAGGCAAACTGGGATGAATTGGTCACCCCACCTGCTATATTTATATAAAAGACATAGCTTTTATTGCTCTTCTAAAGATAAATATCCCTGTACTCCGTGCTGTTTTTCTTGATAGGGCAGTAAAAAGTGATTATTCTGTGCATGTATAAACAAGGGAGACCTTATTCCAACTGGCAGGGACAGGGAGAATGAACCTCAAACAAAATTGCTGCATGGACATTTTAACTCCATTGAGGTGCCTGAAATTTAATCTTGGGGTGGTTTACTTATAGAAATCATCATCACCATTATTTTTTGGCCACAGAGAGAGTAGCAAAGAATGAAGGATTTCTGAATTGAATTTTTCAGTACTATTTGGCTCACTTTCCTCTTTATGTAAAATTAACATTTTGCTGTTAAATGGATAAGATTCTAATCATTAGGGAAATGCCAATCAAAACTACAATGAGATACCACCTCGCACCCATTACAATAGCTACTATCAAACAAACAAAACAGAAAATGACAAGTGTTGGTGAGGATGTGAAGAAATTGAAACCCTTGTGCCCAGTTGGTAAATGTAAAATGGTATGCCATTATGGAAAACAGGAAGGTGGTTCCTCAAAAAATTAAAAGTCGAATTACCATATGACCCAGCAATTTCATCTCTGAGTATATACTGAAAAGCACTGAAGGCAGGGTCTCGAAGAGATCTTTGCAAACCCATATTTATAGCAGCATTATACATTAAAATACATTAGCTAAAATGTGGAAGCAGCCCAAGTGTCCATCGACTGAAGAATGAGTGATAAGCAAAATGTGGTATATATATAATGCAATGGAACGTTATTCAGCCTTAGGAAGGAAGGACACTCTGGTATATGCCATAGCATGGATGAACCTTGAGGACATCATGCTAAGTGAAATAAATCAGTCACAAAAAAGACAAATATTGTATGATTCCACTTATATGAGGTACTTAGTCAAGATTCATAGACACAGAAAGTAGAATGGTGGTTGCCAGAGGCTGCGGAAGGAGGGACTAGGAATAGGAAGGATGGGGAATTCTATACCCATCTTAATGGGTATAGAATTTCAGTTGTATAAGATGAAAAGAATTATGGAGATGGATGGTGGTGATGGTTGCACAACATTATGAATGTGCTTAATATCACTGAATTGTATACTTAAAAATGATGAAGATGGTAAATTTTACGTTATGTGTATTTTGCCATGATAAAAAAGAAAAAAAAGATAGGATTGTTATGTTACCAAGAAGATTATATTACTTATGCTGCCTCCTTCATTTGTAGGCAGCCACCTCTTTTTATTCACTACAGTTTTTTATATTGCAGATGGGGAAATTTAGGTACAAAAAGATTCATTTTGTGCCACTGGAGTCATGCCAAGAAAATAGTTTCACTGGACTGGTGGCTTCTTAAAGATGCTGGAGGAACTGAGGAATAGCTTATAAACACTTGGGCTCTTTATAAATGAGATAGAAAATTGAGTCAACAGTTTAGAGATTTTATAACTCATTTTCAAAGCTTTCCATTTTCTGGGTTAATTTCCTCTTCAGACAGGCCAGTACTGGTAAGGCTGGAAAATGTGGATGAAGGGTAGCTATACTTCCCTGAATATTTCATGTCAGTGATTCAGGTAATGTCATTTGTGCTCTTGTGCACCAAGGTAATGCAGATACTAATACTGCAAGTGTTTGCTTGACGAACAAAAAGCAAACTGGAAGTAGATGTTTTCAGTAATTTTCAGCAGTCAATATTTAAACAGTTCTTTACACATACCCAACTGGGGGCCCCAATGTTGGGCTAGCAGCCTATATCATTTGCTGACTTGAAAGATTTGTGTAAAAACAATTCAGATCATCAACAATACAGATTAAGATACATAAAATACTGCCAGGGATGGCTTTGATTTTTCAGAAATACGTTACTAAGAAATTGATGTCTTGAGTTTGATCAATAACAGCAATACATGTGAAGGCTCCTGCACCCCATTATTAAAACCACTGAACTGGGTCTGGGAAACCAATCTATTTCAAACCACTCAGTGTTAGAAAAGTCTTTCCCAGCCCCGAGTAGGTCTCTGTCAAGCCGGCATGATGCTGCACGTGCCCCAGGACTATCTCTATCCGGACAGTGCCATCTTGGAGTAATAGATCATCGGTGACCTAGGCTTGGGTGATGCATTGCTCTGATGTGTCAGAACAACAGCTGGCTCAGTTTCTCTATGCTGGGAGCCCAGCAACAGCTGACTGCTATGATGGATTACATGCGTGGTGCAGACTATCGCTGTAATACATCAAGACACAGCACAGATTTGAAGGTGAATTAGTCAAAAGATGGAGTTCCTGCAAGCTCCAAACCCAAGAAAAGGAATCCTGTTTAATTATAGAATGAAAGACAAAGTAGCTGGCATGAGGCTTAGTGACTGTCAAATGCAGGGCTATTTCTAAGATATAATTCAGTGAAGTGTGCGGCATGACCAGATGAGTTTGATCGCTGCTCTGCCTGCTCAGGGTGAGATTCGCACCCTCCATGGGCACACCACCCCCACCAGAGCAGCTGGATCGCAGTTGGGACAAACTTTTTCCATGTGCCTTTGAAGAGACTTTCCAAATCCAGCCCTGCTATAAACAACCAGATTCTCTCTGCCCTAAGTTCAAGTACTCTTTCCGTCTCTTTCTCTTCCCTTGCACCCTTTTGCTCCAAACCCATACAGAGCAGAATGAAACCGGACAATGACGACATCTATGCCACTCTGCCCCACCTGAGGTGGTTGAGCCCTTTGACATTCATTCACTCATTCACTTCAGTGAGTATTGATTGCGCATTGAAACTTATTAAGATGTTTCAATGACATATAATTAAAAAAAACCTTCAGGGATGAAAAGATAAGGATATTTATTAGCTCACACGGGATGTCCAGAAGAGGCCGTTCTAGGGTTGAATAATGCAGTGGGTCAGTGAGACCATCAAAGATCCAGGTTCTTTCTAGCTTTAGGTCTGCTTTCTGGATTTTGTCTTTAGGTCTTTACCTTCACGGTTGCAAGATGGCTGATGCAGTTCCAGCCACCACACGTAGACATAACATTGACCTGAGAAAGAGCGAGAAGAAGGGACAGTCTCTCACATTCTGAAGTGTGAGGAGAGATTTGTCAGAAGCCCACATCAGATTTCCCTCATATCTCACTGCCCAGAATGGTGTCCATGTACCAAGCAATTACCATGTACCAAGCAAGTAAGGAGAAGGAGACCACCATGAAAGGTAGACTAGAGTCTTTCCCAGTAAAGGACATGGTTGCTTGGTGGAGGGTAAATAAAATTGAGGTTTTGGAAAAAAAAAAAAAAAGAGGAGTGGTCATTTGCTGTTCAGAGGGCAATTTATAGTTTCAGCTACAGGCTTCCAGCTCTGAAGACAAGGTGAAGCCTTTCTTAGGAGCTTCCAGAGGGCAGCTTGTGGGCAACAGAGTGATGCACCACCCAGATCCCCCTTCAGGAAAAAAATCCTTATTCCACCAGCTTCTGGACAGCTTCAACTATCAACGCTCTGCCGAAGAAAACTGCCTTGCTCAAGGTTATGCTTTCTCCAAGGTCAGCCTGCATCCAATGACTGATCAACACAAGTGTAGAAAGGCCTGGCTCCCTGATTCCACTTGGGACAACCCTGAAGCACCACCCTAGCTTCGGGGCTCCTAGTGACTAAGGACTTCTTTCTGCCAGCATCACAATTCAACATCTGCTGCCCAGTTTTGCTTCCTCTCATCCGTAGGTATTGATGCCAAGAACATCCTGCTTGCATCTCAGAGTCTGCTTTTTGGGCATCTGCGACACAGGGTTTCTAATCTTAACAGTCACCTCAGACTCTGTAACACAGAACTACCCGGAGAGGAGGTTGTGTCTTCCATGCCAGACACTCAGTAATTTGGAGCATCTCAAATAGGCAGTTGAGTCTTAGACTCACTGGAGATTCTAATCTACTAAGAAGACTTCCTCTATCCCCCAAAATAACTGTTTTTTTTTTTTTTTTTTTTTTTTTTTTAGTTTACTTTAGCTTCCTGAGGAGGTATAAAATGTGACAATTTATCTGAGCTTAGAGATTAGTCAGAGTTATCGCTGTGTTTCTGCTCTTGTCATGAGCAGAAGTGGATCCACAAACAGGTTATCGCCAGTGTGGTAGGTCAGGAAAGTGCTCTGGTTCTTGCTGCTGAAAGCAGGATCCATGGACCTGCATGCAGCTTCGGCATCGCGGGGAAGTCTGTCAGGAATCTGCCAGGCCACCCAGGAATCCACTGAGTCAGAATCTGCGTTTGAACAGCTAACTCACACGTACTGCTTTCCTGCCTTCCTTCTGCAGCTAAGCCAACATACTTCCCCCATTTAGTTACCACATGTCCCAGATTTTTGTTATGGTTATGACTCTTGGGTTTCAATACTTTAAAAATATTACAAATGCTCTCGGGGGCTAACATGCATTTACTAATACTTTAATCAGAATTAGTTTGTGCTGTTACAAGTAGCGTTAGCTTCTTGTGCATCAACCCTGTGCAAAGTCCTATGTTTTGTCAGACTTTTCTGCACCTCAGGAGTATCAAAAGCCAGTTGACCACATGATGGAGAAGGAAAGGATTAGACAAGAGACCAGAGAACAGAAAAGTGATGTGGGAGGTTCCAAAGTCAAACAACGAAATTTCCCTCAAGGACAGAAAAGCTTCTGTCCTTTGATGTTTCTCATTGTTTAACTCCGCAGATGTACTAAGCACTAGCACCTCTCGGCCCATGAGGGTGTTCAGCTTTCTGCTTGTTTGACTATCAGGTTGTTGAAGGAAGTAGATCTTGGGCCAAGTACTCACTGACACCTTGTTCAGGGAACGCATCCAAGGGTATCTGGCATGGGACACAGGCATAGTGATTGCAGTTAAGCTTTGCAAGGGATAGTAAATATTCCACACAGCAACAGAGCAATCCTAGTGCTGCCAGCTGCTTATCAGGATGACAATGGTGGCCTCTGGAATGGAGCCAGCTCCCTGCCCCACAGGGATGAGGCAGAGCAGTGCTAATGCAGGAAGGCCAGAGTAATGGCATTGAATACTTGCCAGATTCAAGTGCTGGAGGCCTCTGTGGACAATCTCTAGGAACCTCAGCAGTGGTCCGTGAAGCAGCAGCCAGTCACAGCTACCAGAAATATCCTGCCAACTGAACTCCCAGTAGGACACATGCCACTGTGGAGAGCCATTTCTGGGGCCCCTCACTTTTGGGGATCTTTGAATCTGGAGAGTCTTGATTCTTAGATCTTTTCTGTACCTTCCAATGAATAGTAATTCCCAACGCTGAGAGTAAGTCACTTTGTCTTAGTGTCCTCATCTGTAAAAGGGAGATAATGACTTTCATCCTCCTGTAAGTTTCTCAAGAGGTGAAACATTAGGAAGGAACTGAAAAATTATGATGTAACGTCTTATCTTCCATTAGTAGTAAGGAAGTTAGCAGAAGAGGCTGCGAGGAAAGAGGGTTATTGTTGCTAAGCTGGGAAGTAGTAACTTGGATCTTTAATGAGGGATCCCAAGCATTGTGGCATCTGAAGAATATAAGAAATAACTCAGGAGCCAGGCACTTTCTATCTTACTTTCATAGTGTATTGCCTTCACCAGCATGCCCACGATGGCCTACTTCCACATCTCACCAATGGGAAGAGAGAGGGAAGGACATGCTCCTTCTTTTTAAGGGCATAGTCTATAAATTGCATTCACCAATTCCACTCACATCTTATTGGCCAGAACTTACTCACGTGACCATCTATACCTGCAAGAGAGGATGAGAAATGTAATCTTTTTTCTCTAGGTAGCCACAAGCCCATCAAAAATGAGAGGTTCTATTATGTTGAGAGAGAAGAGGAAGAGTGATATTGGGGGACAGAGGGCAGCTGCTGCCACACCCGGTACACTTCAAAATAATGAGACCATATGAGAAACAACCAGAGAGAGAAGAAAAGCACATCCTCCTCCACATTCCTATCTTTCAATAGCTTCTAACTAGGAGCTATTGTCACCAAATCTGGGTGACAGGCCTTTCTTTCATTTTGAGTCCAAATAAATTCCTTGGCAGAATTCATTCCTTTCTATATTTAGAATGATGGAAAAACCCTGCACTTCTAGCACAATGTTAACATAAAAGTAAGATTATTTCTAAATGCTAAGAGTGAAAAATTCCCAGGGGACAGGACAAGATGCTCTTGGAAATGGACAGGTAGTCAATGAGGTTGGTTGAGAACTGGAAGGCAACTGCTACCCCTTCTTCTTTGAATTGCTCTCAGGAGGAAAAAAATGGAAATGAGTGTTCCTCCAAGATCATACTTAAGCAACAAGCATGTTGCAAGACCAATAGGCATCATTCTTGAATTATAAGACTCTAAAGTTTGAGGATGGTTTGTGGGCCATACAAAAGCTAACAGTCCTCCTAAGAGACTTTCTAGGGAGTGGCAATTTGGGGAATCTGGCACTTGCCCACAAGCAAGTGAAGGTGGCAAGATTAACACAGAGGTTCTAAAGAAGATATTGACAGCTTGGAGACAGATGTCACTTACAGTGCTGTGCACAGCAGGAAGAATGCTACAAAACAACGTGATTAATAACCAGTGGGGTCTGAATCACTAGGGGCCCTTACATACACTTCGTAAAGATGAACAAAAGCTTTCCCTATAAATAATGCAGATTTAGCTCTGAAAGTTACTGGCTATGTCCTTAGCTGCAGCAACACTTTGTTTTTGTTGTTGGAGTCTTTGCAGGGGAGAAGAAGTGGGCGGGGGGCGGAGGGGTGTGAGAAAACAGATATAGAATGAGGCAGGTGACGATGAGAGTTTTTACGTTTTGCTCATAAAGACACAGCACATATAGGTCAAACCTGGAAGTATGCAAAGGGAGGATGAAGATGCTGGGTTATTGGCAGGCAGGGAGAGAAGATGGCAATTATGGAAGCTATTTCGTTCTCTCTGGCTATCTTTTAGGCCACCGTGATGAATACTAAGTGAATTTCCAATGCTCATATTTTTTTTCCCTCTTTTCATCAGCTTATATTTTATAAGTCTGGAGATTCAAGGAGAATAAATACTACACCAAGGTAAAGACAAAAAACAAAAAACCGCACAATTATTGTGGAAACAACAAAAAAGCCATAGGTCATCTGATGAATTTCCAGGGAATGCTATAAATGGGTCATGTCTGAGTATTTAATCATGCCTCATGTTTTGTCTCTCATCACTGACCAGCATCTTGCTCTAAGAGTCAGTCCTGCTTAGATGACTATTTGGGGATTTAGTCTCCGCCCGTCCTATCTTTCCAAGGCCCAAGGCACATACAAAATTTTACATAAACATAAAGACTCTTGGAAGATGAAAGTGGGCGCTGCTACTCTTGTATCCATAGGAGAAGATAGACTGAGAAAACAGATGTAAATCCCCCCAAGCGTTCTCCACGTCACCTTACTCCTTTCCATCCTCCCCTATGTAAAAGGGCACTGATATGTGTTAGATACTTGGAAGATGGAGCTGAATAAGCTGTCATTCGTGTCCTCGGTGTGCTCAGTGAAATGGAGCAGACAGACCCATAAACAAACAAATTGCAGTATCCTGGGTGACGGGCAGAAGCAAGCATGTACAGAATGTTCTGAAAGCACAGAGGATGGATAGAATGACGGAACTAACCTTCCCTGGGAGTAACATTTGGCAGAATTTAAAGTACAAGTAGGAATTTTCTGGGTAACTAAAGAGTGAGAGTTCCCTTCCGGGAAGAAGGAACATCAAGTGGAAAGGTTTAGAGGCTTAAATAGCAAGAAGCATTTAGGGAGCATCAGATGGGTCAGCGTGAATCCAGGCAGAACACGAATGGGAGAGAAGTTGAACATGAGATGGGAAATGGAACTTGATTCTCTGCTAAGGAGTCTGCGTTTTCGTTTGTTCTTTTAGTCTTTTAGGTGATAGGCTTGTTGTAGAGGGAGAAAGTAGAACTGGCAGAGTCCTGAGCGGTGGCAGGAAGGCACGGCTGCTCACTTCCCGCCTCATGCCCCTGGGGATCCCAGCAAACCGGAGAAGGCGGGCGTTGAGAACAGAGAGGTGTGATAGTGGCAAACAGTTTGGGGTTCTAGTAGGTGGCCACTGGCCTGGTAACCCAGAGGGTACTTCCTGTGCACATCATTCAGGGTCCATCCCTGGAATCCATCCCAGGAGGTTCAGGTGAAGAGACTTATATGAAGAGACTACCTCAGAGGTATGAGTGGGCAAGAGGTATTAAGGCTCTCAGAGACTAAGCACAGGGGGAGCTAAACCTCGAGTTGAAGAGGCAAGAGAAGAATGCCAGAGCCCAGTGAGGGCAGAGTCTGTGGTTCTGGAGAGACACAGTTACTGCCAGAGACACGACCCAGAGATGTGAGTCCCAGGAAGGGAGTGGGAGAGGAAAACCGCACCTCTCTCTTCTCCAGGCCTTTGATCCCTGCTGGTGCCTGCAGTGGCCAAGCCCCACCAAAGCCAGCTGATGAGACAGTCCAGGTGATGGCATTCATAGGGTACTCCTCCCAGAGCTCAGAGAAGGGCAAAGAAGGGTGAGGAATGGGGCTGGGTAGGGACTGAAGGCAAATAGAGAACGGCCAGTGCATTCATGTTCTTTTCCCCAAAGACCCTCGTGGATGGGGATTGACTGCAATGGTCACCGTGGCCTCTTGTCTATTAACCCCATACAATATCTGTTTCAAATACTTTTGTTTGACAGACCCCTTTGAGAATCTGATGAAAATTAAAAAATCACATATGGATGAAATTTGCCTTCAATTTATATGTCCTCTAGAACATTACTCCTTAAAGGGTGATGCATAAACCCGCAGAATCAGCCTCACTTTGGAGCTTAGAAATGCAGGCTCTTAAGCCCCATCCCAAAGCTTCTGAAGCCTTACAATCAGAATCTGCATTTTAACCACATTCCCTGGTGATTTACATGCACATTAAAGTTTGAGAAGCCCTGCTCTGGAAGTCAATGGAACCCAGCTTCACTGTAACTTGTTGAGTGGGTGTGGATCCATCACTTAGGATGTAGGTTCAGCTGCGAATAAAAGAAAGCCCTGCCACAGAGCAGCTTAAACAAAAGAGGGTTTTTATTTTTCTCATTTCTAACATCGGATCTAGAGATAAATCAGTTCAGGGCTAATGTCATGATTGCCTCTCTCTCCACTTGTGTTTCCACTCAGCCATCTTTTGTGTGTGTGGCTGATGTCCCTGTGGCTGTCAGATGGGTCCTAGACCTCCAGTCATTGTCTTTCCATTCTAGGCAAAGGGCAAAAGAGTGGTCTCATAATAGGAGGCATACACCAACTTCTAAGATATTGCAGATCTGTAAAGTGTTTCCATGTGTTAAGTGCTGTTGAGTCAGCTCTGGCTGCTGGCAACCCTGTAAAGCGTGATGTCCACAATGTGTTATCCTCCCCAGCCCTGCTCAGCTCCTCTAGACATGCCTGTGGCTTCTTTTATGGAGCCAATCCGTCTCACGTTTGGTGTTCCTCTTGTCCTGCTGACTTCTATCTTTCCCAGTATTATCTTTTCCAAACAACCCTGCCTTCTCACGATGTGCCCCAAGTAGGACAGCTTCAGTTTTGTCATGTTGGCCTCCAGTGGTGTTTCAGGCTTAATTTGCTCTAGGGCTCACCTGTTCATTTTTCTGGTGGCCCAGGGTATACATAGGGCTCTCTCCTCCAACACTGTATTTCCAATGAATCTATTTTTTTCCTATCATCCTTCGTCACTGTACAACTTTCCCACCCATACATTGTAACTGGGAATATAAGGGCTTTTCCATACTGCCCGGTAAAACTGATCTGACGCTGAATACATAAAACACAAAGCTATGAGATTTTGATGCAGCTTTTAGATATGTTTTGGCTTTTAGGTAATTTATCGATATGTTGGAAAGAAAGAGACGGTCAATATTTAATCCCCATTAATAACAGATTTAAAGAAGCTGTACCAAATATTTACCAAGGTATCTTTTCAAATTTAAGTTGTCAATACCAAGTGTGTGCAGCCCATGTAAGCCCACGGTATCAAGGCTTATTTCAACTGTGTTTGGACAGCTGGATTACAATTTTCAAGAACTGTATTATTTTGCTTTTATAAAAGCCATTTCTTATATTGACTAAACACAGTCATCTCCACAAGTCAGTATATGTTCATGAGAATTATGAATACTCACATAATGTTATATTTCTTACCACAATTGGGGGAAGCAGCCCCTTCGACAAGGGCTGCCATGTTAGATGCTGTTCAGACATTTTTTATTTTTTTGTTTCATTTTATTTTATTTATTTATTTTTTTAATTTATTGGGGTGACAATTGTTAGTGAAATTACATAGATTTCAGGTGTACGATTCTGTATCACATCATCTCTAAATTACATTGTGTGTTCACCACCCAGAGTCAGTTCTCCTTCCATCACCATATATTGGATCCCCCTTACCCTCATCTCCCACCCCCCACCCACTGTTCAGACTTTTGGGCTTGATCCTTCCTGTTTCAAAGGCATCTGTGGTGTTATTGGCATGTTAATTATTACAGCAAATGATAAAATGTGCAAAATGGTACCCCCCCTTCTTAATGACATAAATAAATGAAGCAATTAATTTTATACAATAAAAACAAGCAATACAATAAGTTACAAATTTGGAGTTTCTTCATTATTACATCAAATTACAAAATGGAAACATATAATTTCAAAAGGCTCATAAGTAAAAATGGAAACACAGCTGATGCCGCGTCAGCTTGTGGGCTGCAAAATAATGTGGGGCTTGCAGTGTGGAACACTCAACATCTTTTAGATACATCAGGCCACATATGATTCAGAAACTATAAATCTTCCTAGAACTGAACCATTCCAATGATCCAAGCCATTTGTGCACTGTAATAAAAAACAAAGCAACACTTTACCCCCTGCCCTCCTTAATTTCCCTCATGTATTAGTTTGGAATTCTAGCAGCTACTTTTTTTAGGATCCTCATCTCCATTTATCTGCACTTGCAGAAGCTGGAAGCCTATGATTGATCTTGTAACTTCAATATCTACAGAGAGATAAGTAGGGAAGCAAATTTCCCAGGAGAGCTGACAACAGTTTTTAAAATGAAATGTGTATACACCAAGCCTGACATCCTATATTGCCCACCATCTTTGAAACCATCAGTTTCAGGGCTGACATTTGTTCTGTGTGTTTGTTTTGGTGAGTGAGAAAGTAACACATATTTTCTTTGACATCTTGTGCAATTTTACAAGTATTCAGGGCACACTCCCTACTTTGCATGGAGAATGTATTTGCACAGTTGTCAGAATGACGGACAGTGGAGCGAATGACAGCATGGAGTACTGATCTTTGCTTGTTATTACATACAATAGCCTGGTAGGAATCGTGATGTGTTGGTGAGACAAACTGTGTCCCATTCTGGAACATATTAAGTTTGTCTCCAGTACACACATGACTTCGCTAGGGTGTCGAACCTCATTCATAATAGATGCTAATCTTTTCAGGGCTGACTGATGACAGCACTTCCTGCCCTTCACGGAATTAGAGCTGGGTTTTATCAAAGGACTCAAACTGCCTGCTAATTAGACTAATTCTCTTCATCATGAATTATTTATTTCCATTGGTAACCGATCACTGTGACATTAATGGGTTCTGCTCAACTTGGTTTCATACTAATACACACTAGGAGTTAAATGTTTAAAAATTCCTGATACTTCACTCTAGGTCAAGTGTATCTTTGGCTAATATTTGACAAATTTGATGAAGCTTCAGTGGTTATGTTTTAGCTATAAATAAAATGGGACACAGTTCCAGATTTGGTTTAGATAGGCAAACAAATCCATTTCTTTCTCTGCTCAGGTGCCTCCTGACAGCTAGAACAGGTCATCTTATTCTAGGGCACGCTATCTGTGCTGTGTAGTATTTTGTCAAGGTCAAATCATCACCTAAAAGTGTCGGTGATCCTCTTTAGGATAATAGTATTTTGAAGTTGAGCAAGACAGAATGTCAGCGAGTAAAGTTGAAGCGATGCTTAATTCAATTATTGATATCTGTTGATAAAAATCTGAGTGCAATATCTCGTTTGCCTATTTGTAAAATGCAGACTTCACTTGGAAAAATAAAATGTACAGGTCTAGCTCAATAGTGCACGGACGTATCAACGTCTGAGGTTGTATAGATCAGTGTGTCTCAAAGTGCAGTCCAGGCACCATCTGTATCCTGGAAGTGTTTGTTAAAATGTAGGTTCCTGGGCCCCATACAAGGCCTGTTAGCGTCTCTAAGCATGGGATCCCAGAATTTGTATGACTAACAAGCATCCAACGTAATTCTTAAGCAGTGTGAGCATCGCTGACATCAATTATCCTGAAAAAACCCTATAAATAGTCAATATTTCCTCAAAAACACTGAATCATCTCATCAAAAGAGAGAGAACACTGGGTTAGAACACTTTGACCTATAAGATTTGTACTGATTTCTAGAATTGGCTCCTGCAGCAGCTTCACCACCACACATACAACGTCCATCGTTGCTGTTCACAGAGAAGGCAAGTCATCAGTGAGGTCTGTGAATGATAGAAGTAAATGCTGGGGCATCACATCTTTGCTTGAGGACACACACGAAGAAGGTGTGAAAGCAGAGGCATAAATGGTCACCATCCAGCTGGGCAGTGGGTATCAGGTGGGCAGGCTTGCTGTACCCACCTACTGAGGCACATATTCGTGCTACGTAATTTAGCTATTAAACACTGAATTTTGGAAAGTGGTAAAAGAAAAAGTAAAAAGAAGGCAGTATAATGAGTAGTAACTAGAAATGAGATGATAAACACGGAACAAAGGCAGGATAGTCCCCAATGCAGGGAGGCAAAACCACAAATAACAGGTTCTGTTCAAAGCAGCCACAGTTCCAAACCAAAGGATGGTTTTCACATGAGTCCCACATGTCAGATATGTGGTCTCAAATCACATGTAACTGTGTGAGCAGAAAACGGCGTTGGACAGAGGCAGCCCAGGGTGTGATTTCTGAAAGATGAGAATCAAACCTGATGAGCCCACTACACTCTGGTTTCCACTTGGAGGCAATTTCCAGACTACAGTGCAGGAAAGAGAACCCCCTGCAGAGCACATGGGCTTGTTGAATTGAGGAAAAGGAGATCAGGGAGGCTGAGGAGCTTGGATGTCGCAGGTCATCATTCTGAAGAAAAGAGCATTATCCAGAAACAGAGCTACATAAATCTTCATGGAGGACCCCTTGGATCTTTGCTGCTTATTAGGTTATGCATGCATGAGGTGAAAATTCCATGAAGCAAGGGAAAAATACAACCAGGGAGTATTTACAGTATTGTTGTGAATTTACCACAACCTTGTAAATTCACAAGGGCAGGGAGATGTTTAAACTCCAAACAGCCAGAGTAGAGAGCTCTCATTTGTCCCCCAGGGCATTTAGTGGAGACCACAGGTTGTCACGCCTTAATAGTAAGAACCGAACAACGCCTGGGAGAAAACTACCCAAGATGTGTGATAGAAAAACTAAGAAACCAGTCTAGAAGGAATCAAGCTGAAAAGCAAGCAATTGCTTGCCAAAAAAAAAAAAAAAAAAAAAAAAAGCCTGATGCTTTTTAAAGGAAAACAAAAATCCAGACATCAATTACATAAAGTTCACAATGTCCATAATCCAATTTTAAAAATCATCAGACATGCCACAAAGCAGGAAATGTAACTCATAACCAGGAGAAAAATCAGTCAATAGATTCTAGTTTTATAGATAGAATTAGCAGGAAAAAATGATAAAACAGCTATTATATATATGTTCAAGTAAAGCATGAACATAATGAGGAGAAAAAGAAAAGATGAAAAGAACTAAATGAAACTTCTGGAGATTAAAAATACAATATCTGAAAAGAAAAATTTAGTGTATGGAATTAACAGATTAGGCTGTAAAGTAGAAATGATCAGTGAACTTGAGGACATAGGAATAGAATCTATACAAAATGAAATATATAGAGAAAAACAAACAAAGCAGCAGTGACTTGTGGGATAATATTAAGTAATTAGACTCCCAGAAGAAGAGGAGAGAAAGGGAACAATAATTTATTTGAATAAAAAAAAATGCAAAATTTGATTAAAATTATGAACTCAGGTAAAAGAAACTCAATGAACTCCAAGCAGGAGAAACTCTCTCTCCCCCTAGATCTCAGGCAGAAAAGAAAGCCTGAAAGTTTGATGAGTCAACTTTGATGTGCGGTGATGTTCAACCCTAGGCCTGGCTGCCTAACACTCCCTGTACTTCTTCCTTCAAGGAGTTCTTATAAATACCAAGTGATTTTTTTCTCCAACAGCAGTGGGCTAGAGCACAGTCATGAAATAAATGCATCTTCAGGAGCTTCGGGGCTCAGCAAATCAGGGCCGGCCCCACTGGAAGTCAGGCCGTGGGTATACTAGAGATCTCATGTCATCTGCCATTTTTCTTGTCATTTTCACGGAATTCTATATTTTTGTTTTGTTTTGTTTTCAGAGAATTCAGGACATCGCCTGAAAGCAGTATTTCATCTCATTTCCATGGGCAAGAATAAAAGAAAGGTGAGAGGAGTTTGGAGATCCAGGGGGAGGAGGACATGCATTCATGTAGTAGTGCAAATACGATAGAAGGTTAAGTAATTTCGGAGGCAGCCATAGTGCGGTATGGTAGTAAGAGAGGCCTCAGCAATAGCCAGCCCCAGCCACGTCTCTTACTTTGTGAGATATTTGGCAAATTTCTAATGTCTCTGAGCATTGATTTCCTTATTTATAAACCAGGGATAAAAATGTATACCTTGTAAGCATATCCTACACACAATAGGCATTGCACACACACACACACACACACACACACTTATCTATATAACTTCATTTCTTTACTTCATGGAATTATACATGTACAGTGTCTATTATTCCTAGGACATACAATCCACAGGGGCTGTCATTGTTTCCAAAGTCACCATAATGGTTTAAAATGACGGATCCCTAATCTGTGGGCATAGAGTGCCTTCTGCAGAAGGAGGGATTCTGAAGCCGTCTGAGGGGGGTTGTTTAAAAACTTTAGTTTAGGGCAGAGGTAAGGAGGACAAAAAAATCGAAAACTATAGAATTCTCTTTAAGAAAACCTGCCAGATATTCTTTCTTATTTTCACAGGCAACCTGATCAGACCTGGAGCTTCTGGGTGGCGTAAGTAACTTCTTCATAGTGTTCTTTTTGTTCTGTGCTTCTAATAGAAAGCCCATTTTCTCTTAAAAGCAGATTCTCCTCTGCTCCTATGTAATGGTGTCCCCTGAAGATAAACACACCATTTAGAGCTCTATATACATTCTGTCGCCTGCACACGCTTTCTAAATATAGTAGCCAGATGATTACTTAATTTAGCTAGGAATGGCAGATTATTGACAAAGAATCCCTGCTGAGTTCCAATGCCTTGAAATGCAGCTTTTATAAAGCAAATCGTATCTGAAGAAATGACTAACAATGCGATTTGCTTCATATAGTGACATAATATTTAGATCTGTCACTGGAGTATAATTGCCTTATTTTTACAATGTTAGTACTCTATTGATAAATATAGATTACCTGGAATAAGTCAGGCCTGCTGCAGGGGGCAAAGCAGTTGCAAAAGTGGAGCTTTTAGACAAGGAAACTATCTCATACTCGTCTGAGATCGTTTCCCAACACTTGGTTACTCAAGTGATGTATATTCAGTTCATATATAGGATCAATTCATACAGCATCATTTCACTGACTCCCAATTTAATATTAGATAAACAGAAGCAACTGGTTTCATAAAACAGCGAGATGTGAAGGGACCTGTAAATACAAATCTTGTTGCTCTTTTGCTACTTGTATAGTACATGGGAGGAGTGGTAGGTATTAGAATTAACATGCCCCTAACCTTCTGTTACCTCTAGGAAGAGTATGTGCTGCCCTATATCACCTTCCTCCTGAATTTAGCCATTGCTTTTGATGAGAAAGTGCATCATCCCTAAGGAGTATGGGAATATAGTAGAATGAAGAAATCCCAACTCCAACTGTTTAGCATAAAGGGAATTTATTGGCTGATAAAACTGAATAGTCCAGGTATTCAGACAATCAAATGCATCCGTGTTTTTTCTCCATCTCTCAGGTCTGCTTTCCTCATAGGTGGGTCCTCCACGTGGATACAAGGTGCCCATGGGTAGCATCCTTACAGCTTGAGGTCTCGACATTTAGACATTTTAAGTTGTCTGATTGGACCAAGGCAGATAATTAAAGAGCTATGTGTCCCAACTAGTTCGTCCCCTAGACCTGCATTTGCTGAACAGTACTGTGAGGTTATACCATCAGCTGTGCTGACATGCTTTCCAAAAATTGTTCCTAGAGGCTCTCTGTAGCACAGTGTCCCTTCCATAAATTACTGCAGGGGAAAGTTTTCTCAGGAAATCTATTCTTTCCTATGCAACTATTTTTGCTTGTTCCCTGTTTTTCTTTTTCTTTTCTTTTTTAAGATTTTTATTAAAATATAACGTAAAATATTGTATTAGTTTCAGCTGCACGCCATAGTTATTCAACACTTACATACCTAAAGAAGTGATCACCATGGTAAATCTAGCAACCATCTAACACTGTACCACGCTATCATAACATTATTGACTATAGTCCCTATGTTGTACATTACATCCCCATGACTTATATTTGTTTTATACCTGGAGCTTTGAATCCTTTTTTTTTTTCTTTTTTAAAGATTCTGTTGGACTTTGTGAATCTATTAGAGGTATATTTCCTTCTTTGCTTTGGCTAATTTGAGGGGTCAAAGACAAATTTGTTGTCTACCTATAGCAACTGCATAGGATATTACAAAACCATTTTGCATACTAATCTTACCATAACATTTTATTTTTCCTATGTTTACTTGTATATTGTTTGATGTCATCTATTTACTTAATCCTATTTATCTTCCTTGTATGTATTTTTAAAGCCACCTCAAATCGTTTTTGGAGGTAAGGTATAAATAAATAAATTTATTATTAAAGCCATATCCATATTATTAAAGTCAAACATCCATTTAAAAGATTTAAAAATATCTTGAGTTCATAGATTGACTCTAAGAATGTTTTCTTGGGTCTCTCTGTGGTTCTTCTTCTCACAGAAGATTTCATGGTAAAACTAAGGAACTCTGTGTCATGAATTATTTTATCCAGCTGATTTGTAAATGCTCACTCAATGTCTCTGGAAAGCAGAGGGGCAAATGCAAGCAGACGAGTGGTTGTATAGGAAGTCCTAATTCTGGCCAAACACTGGTGTGATGAAGACTTTTCCTTAGCAGGGGCCAGATTTCATCCTTAGGCCCAATGATCTTAGAGAAGCTAGGGTATTCCTGGGGTGACTCCTTCCCTCCAGATGGTTATTCAGTAAATATCAAGGAATCTTGGAGATTGCAGATTCATCTAAAACTCAAATCCCAACCTAAAATTCTATACATACGTTCGTGGAAGTGTTTTAAGTTTTAAGGTTTCTAGTAATAGGGCCATTTAGGGGTGACCCCAATATTTTAGTCTTACTATAAGTAATGAATCTAGGAATTTGCATGGAAAGTAGCTAGACATCTATAGGATGAAACTGACTTTTGTGTTGGTCACTCTATCAGTTGGCTTTAAGTTGTGTATAAGAGAAACCTAACTCAAATTGGCTTAAACACTTAAAAGGAATCTATTGGCAGAAAAATCCAGAGGTAGGGAGCTTTATGTGAGAATTAATCCAGATTAACTAACTCAACATGTCACCCTCGTCATCTAGCCTGTTTTCTTCCTTTTGCTTGACCTGGCACTGTGTCAGCTTCTTTTCAGGCTGGTATCTTCTCTTTGTTGCAGAATGATGGCAGCAACAACTAGAGTTACATGGGTCTTAATTCTCATTTACCAGGAGAAAGCATTAGCTTCCTCTCCCCCATCAGAGCTTTCTTCACCTTAGGCCAGTTTGTGTCATAAGCTCACCTCTGAACCAATCAAAAGAGGACAGGTGATTAAGGCCAATCAGTCCCAGCTGGGGAGGGGTCAAGGATACCTAATATTACATAGCTAGAAATTTGGGGTTCCTACTAGGAGAAAGGGAAGAAAGAGAGAGTAGGGGGTGGTGGGGCAAAAGAAAAAAACCCATTATCATTTGAGTCTTAGGGAAGCACTTCAGTTTATGGATCCATGACAACCTTTTTAATATCTGCCTATAGAATGTTGCAATGGCTCTTACTGGAAGAATTATCTGCATCATTACTATTTTTGATTTTCCTGCATGACATTATGTGAGAACCTATAATTAGAATCTGTATTTTAGGGGAGTTCTAAGCAGATTATATTAAGGGAGAAGGAAAACAGATCTGTTTCACTCATACTAAGTACATTCAGCTTCTCTGTGAATAGCCACAGTTAGAGATATGTTGGTAACCAGGTAGGAACCAGGCTAAGACTGAGAAGTGGAGGAGAACTGTAGCCCTTGTATTGAGTGCAGACCAGTAGAGGAGATGCATAAAAGACTAAAAAACAGCAACGGACACGCTGCCTGGCAGGAGCTACTGATCAGCTTCAGTTCAGGCAACAGAATTCAAGGACCCTCCAGCAGCGTACGATTCAGTAGGTCGGGTCATCTTGTTAGATGTGGGTTTAAGCTGCAGGTATCCCACAGCCTGGAAGTTTCTTTCGATGCAAACAACACAGCCAACTGCAAAAGATCTCTTAAAACAAACACTGCTCCCTCTAATTCTGCCTGATCACGAAGTTCCTGACAGCTTCATCACCTTTGCTCCAGCTGTGGAGCCTGGTTTTTTAATCTAAGGATTAAGAAATCCTGAGATTTTGCAAAATCCTTTCTATTCAATTTCTCTCCTTGGGGTCTTTCTGGCTCATACAAGGCTTTGCAGCTTACATCACAGCTTCTGTCTTTGACTAATAGTTTGCATGAATAAAATCTTCCAGGAGTAAACAAGCTCATATTTTTGCCATTTGTAAACTTTATTGTTGTTCTAAAATCAATGTTTTGCAACCAAAACTCTTGGCAGATCTTACGGATGGTAGTGGTGGCTGTCAATAAGGCGTCATGGAGTCAGAGTCTCCTTTTTGGTGTGACTTTCTTTTCCTATAAAATATTAGTGTGATTTTAGATATGTGATAATCGTTCCTCATCACATCTCAGGAGGTGGGCATGATGATAGGCAAAGCAGTGTCTCTACTCATGGATGTTCCTCCCACCAGACCACAGATCCGGCTGAAAAAGCCTTCAAATGTGATGACATGTAACCTCTGGTAACCATGAGGAACCTCTGGTTCCTCAGATACGTGGCTTTTCTTCCTTGACCCTCAGAATTGTCTAGATTGGAAACTCCCAGAACTACCTTTCCTAACTTTGCCTTGGGCTGATTCTCTTGTGAAATCTTCTGTTCTTAGTGAAGGCATTCTCAAAAGTATCTATTAGAATTACCCGGTGTTTTCTTTATTATTAGGGATTTGAAAAATAATTTATGCACATGGAAAACAACATTTCAAACAGTGCAGAACAAGATGAAAAGATAGGTTCCCTTTCTGTTTGGCCTTGTCTCCCAATTACTTTTTAAACCATCTCTATTTTATATTGTTCTTCTGGTGTTTATCTTCAGAAGTGGCATGAAGGTTGAGGACCTGCCTCAACATACTGTGGGGAGAGAAAGGGAAAAGGAGAAGGGGTTGTGACTCCTAACCCCAATGGGCCATAAAACCGCTGCTCCCGTAAAGCTCAGGGAGCCATACCCATCCTCTTTCGGAGTGTGCTCTCTTGGTGCATCAAGTTTTCGCTTTAATAAACCTTTCCCTCTACAAAACTGTTTCGCCCACTCTCTTGATGTCTGCCCTGAGAGGGGCAAGTATCCCTGCGCTGGTAACACAAGTACTCCTTTCCCCACTAAGGTCATAGATCCTGGGGGGTTATAGCATATCTTTTGGAGGAGGCACCATTCAATCCACTATAAGAGGGAAGAGCAGGCTGTGGATGTGGCTCTTTAACAACTAGCACTGAAGCATTTCAGTGTTTCAACATATCTGTCTATGTTGTCTAAGTACTTGCCTTTCTTTTTTTTTTACACTTCAATATGTGAAGTTTATTGTATGTCAACTTTATCTCAATAAACTTCTGTCTGGGTTCTGTGCTTGGACTCCAAAATGTGCTGACAGTGCCCTGACCTCCCATGCCAACTGGACCCTGGGAGGAAACCATGCTTTGCCCATTGCCATTACAGTGTTACTTCAGCATGTATTGCCACAGGTGTTGGAATTACAGGTGCCAGGTTACAGTTAACACTGGATGGTAGGGACAACAGAAATGATTTTAGGAGGCTTGTAGATTCCTCGGCCCCACAGCCGGGATCAGAAGAGTGCCCCATAGCTGCCCACACTTGCTGGTCGGACCCCAGAGGTTGAGTGCACTGGGGCCACATGCACCCATGTGGATTGTGCCCTCCAAGCTGGACTGTTCATGGATTCTTCCCCAGAGGAGACGTGGCTGCTGCCTCCTCTGATGGGGGAAAAGGCTCTGTTCACCTTCCTTCCTTCCTTTACGACAGGAATTCTTTTCAGCCTCTGTCCACTGCATCAAGCTCATCGCCAATTCTGAATAAGCTGTCATGATGTCTACTAAGGACAATTTTCTGACTTCAGTGAAATCCACATAGAGGAGAATCAAAACCTCAGGTGAACAGTTGGACCAACCTCAGCGTACCAAAACAAGGCTCCACCAGGACCTTCACACTGGACTGTGGATGAAGTCATACAGTTTATGAAAGAGGCAGCTTCTCAGACTTTGGCGCTACTTGTAAAGCTCTTTGGTAGACTTGAAATTAATGAAGAGTCAGGGGTCGACAGGATGATGAAATACATGAGACTTAAGCTAAGGCCAGCGCTATAGGTAGATCAAAAGACTTAACAGTCCATTAGAACACTGTGTCCTTTCAGACTGTATGTACTTCTCAGGTGTATGCCTTCTTAAATGAAAAGTGTGTTTCCCTGAGCAGTCTTCTTTAAGCAGAAAGTTCACCTTCAAGCAAGTCTAAATTGGCCTCCCTGTATCTTCCATCTGTGGGATCCTGCTGCGGCCTCTCTCTTGCCTGTGATCAGGCCGCTTTCTCTCTACGGGATGACCAGATCGGAACAGACGCTCTTTTCAGCCTGGAGCCGCCCCAGGTTTCTGCTTTCTGTAGAGCTGGACACAGCCTTCATATGAATGACTCAGCCCCTGGGTCCAAGACCACACCACCCAACCCTTCCCAACTGCCACACCAACGGCCACCAACGGCTCTACTCAAAGCCACAGTTGGCCCCGCCCCCCTGGGGATCTTTCCACTGCTTCCTGACCCCGCCCCTTGGCTGCAGGTGGACCCCGCCTACTCCACCCCGCCTTGCCTTTATTTCTTGATTTATCCATTTTAAATAGTATCTATTGATCTGTGGCACATTTTCAGACCCGTCCAGAACTACTGAATCACCTGTATGTTAAAAACCTTACCAGGTAATTCAGATGAGGCTGTCTTACTGACCACTGCTTTGGGAACTATTGCTTTAGAGCTGTGATTCTCAAATCTGGGGAAGATGGGCTGCAATATCCAAAACTCCTCCTTCAGCATCCAGGAGACTCCTGGGCAGGTGCGTGGTGGCTCCCAGTGACTCGAGCCAGTTCTCTGCGGGCCACCCCATTGTCGGAGTTGGAGGCTTGAAGGCGTGGAGAGACTATAGCGGGAAGCAGATGCTGGTCCCCGTTCCTCCTCCACTTGACGCCCATGGTCCCGTTCTGATTGCTGACCTTACTGAGTTCACGTCCATCGTCAGACACTGGGACCGCAGACTTAGGTAACTGCTTAACATGCTCTAATGGAGGGCAAGGTCTAATTCTTAAGAGAACCCCTTCTACTCCTCAATAGTGGTTCCCACTTCTCTGATCAACCCTATTAATGCTGAATTTGGATGCTACTTTATTATTCTGTTTTTGTTGCTTTGGAGGGAATTTATTTTGAGGACTTAACTTCCCTACTGCATTTTCAACTAAAAGCAGAGGCATGTGGGGGATCAAATAGGGATTATTATTATCTTTTCTTGAAATAGTGGCTTGTCCCACACCATAAACACCTTGGTGTCATCACGACCTCTCCCGTCCTGCCTCTCTTGGCTCTTCCTATCCATCTTGACATCTAGATCCTTAACTCCTTCTTACTCTGTGTCCATGGTAGGCTTTACTCGTCTCCCCATTCAGGCCAGTCCCCAGCTCTTGGCATGGCTGGCTACCTCTACCTCTACCAGCTACCTCTGCTCCCACTTTCTTTACAGCCAAACTTCTTGACAGTGCAGCTGGCACTGGCTATCTCAATTTCCTCTTTCCTGACATCTTTTTGGCCCATAATCATCTATCTTGCATTCTGGAAGGTCATGAAGATTTCCCGCCTAAAACCCAATAGGTCTTTGCTTCAGAGCTTATCTTCCATGACCTATTCCCAGAATGTACCATGGTTGCCCGACCTCTACTCAAAAAGCTTGTTGTCTTTCTCTTCCTGGTGCTCTGTTACCACCTCCCATGTCTCAAACTGTTCTTGCCCCGAATCATTCACAAACTTTTCTTGTCACTCCAGGATCTCAGTGCAGCCATCTCAAGGTGGGGGGGGGGGGGGAGCCTTGAACTGTAGTTATCTGTGGACTCCCATGCTAGTTTGCATACATCTTAAAACAGAGATTTAGCCTTACTTAACTTAGAAGTTTCTTATAGTTCTTGAGTAATATTTTATTGAATTTTAAAAATCTTTAAAAATTTTTATTAGATTACCAATTTTCACCCTCCCACCTTTCCCATTTCCCTCACCTCCAAAATGCACTTCTGATTTGAATATGTAAAGCCACTGTGGGAAAAACAGCATCCAGTGTACTGTGCAGAAATTTGCTTTACAGTTAGATTTTCAGGAACATGTTTATTCTTTTATAGCAGTACTAAAGGAAAATTGAATATAATCCTTTAAAACTGATACTAATGCCTAGTTCTTCTGAGTGAGACTGCTATTCTTTATTTTCCAAACCAACAAACTGTCCTGTCAACTCTGTGTCTATGCTTGAACTCTTACTCATTCTTCCAGGTTTATCTCAAATGAAGTCCCACTATATCATGGATTCTTTTCTAAACGGACCTTAGTTGAAAACTCTCTCTTGTCTATTTCAAAATTCATGCAAGTATTCATTCTTTTCTCTCTGATGACACTATCACATTACGATTATTTTCATACTTATCTTCTATCTTATACTTGGCAAGTTCTTTGAGGTCTAAAGTTTATTACCACCACCACCACCCTTTTTTGGGTCCCCTAGCTTCCTCTAGCTAGCTCTATAATTTGTATATCTTAGGTCTCTGATGTGTTTTAAAATTTAAATCGAATGGGCAGATTTTGAAAGACAGGCTTGAGACTGAACCATAATATGAGATGAGGAGGCAACTAACTCTAAACACAATCTCAAAGCCACCTGCAGAAGATGGGGGGGAAAGGATTATTTTGGGGTGGAATCTATGGCATCTCTTCTCCCCCTTGAGGCTGAAAGCTCAAGCACAAAGCTCATGAGGATCTATAAGAATGAGCAACTAGGAAGAAAGCTTTAAAAATTTCAGTATGGGGTCTAATTTGAGTGTCTAGATGAAATTTTAGCTATGTTTTGATATCTCAGTGTTTCTGGAGCCTAGAAGAAGAGGCAGAAAACAATCTGGCGGGAAATTTTCAAAAAGACAGTAAGTTCTGTTTAAAAGCCCTAGTTTAAGACCTGAGATGCTGTTACTCACCACCTCTCCCCTAGTCAAAACCTTACCGAGTTTGGGGCATAAACATAATTAAAAGAAAGACACTCTATTAACAGCTCTTCAAGGACTCCTTGAAACTAAACAGCACCAAATTCCCTCTTTGCTCCAATTCTGATGAAAAGACTTTCCTTCTTATTTGAAACAGAGAGGATCATCCATCTTTCCTTAAAATATGGACATTTTTTAAGACTCTTAGGCTGAAGATCAGTGTGGAGTATCAGATGGAGACAGCAAAGCAGCCCAGATAAGAGTTTCCAAAGCTATCTATCACTTGAATAAAAGCTCAGCAGCAGGTATTGATCCTGATCCTGAAGACAGGTTGAAAGGAGGAGGTAAGGTCACAGCATTGCGGATACTTAGGAATATGAAAGAGGTGAGATTGTGATGCAGTGGCAGACATACTGACAACAGCAACCATCGTGGACCAGGTGGAAAAGGTGTTTACGAAACAAGTACAACTTGAAAATCCCTGTGGGTCCCTTTATGTCATCCAAATTGGGGAATTCAAAATGGAAACCAGTAGGCTTGGATTTCCAGACAGAGAAGACAACACTGATCTTTAACCAGGGTGAGTCAGAGAAGAGAATTACATTCTAAGGCCATGAAAGTGATAGCACATTGCTGACTTTGGCACAACCAGGTTGCAGGCTCCTGCTAATATTGCAGGTTCTTATTCTCCAGGCCAGTATCCCCTCCTGCCTGCCCTTCCCACCCTTTTGGGGTCTATATCTCCTTTGTAGATGTTTCTACTTCTTGCTCACCAAACTCTGTACTAACTGCAAATTTTAGTACATAAACACACATATGGGAAAAAATGTGGGTTTCTTGATTTTTCTGTAACTTAATTTCTCCTTCGCACCACCATTCTACAGAACTGACAGAAATGTCATCTCAGACATTTATTCTCAGTCTAGGATTTCTACCCGGGCAAAAAAATCTCTGCAAAACATTTTAAGAGCCTAAACAGCATCTGAACCCTCGTGGCAGCTGCAGAACTCCCTTCTCTAGGACCAACCAACACCTATATTCCCAATACTTCCCTTCCCTTCACCTTGGTTACCTCAGCATAGCCAGAGTAAATCATTTCTGGCCTGCATGTTGTTTGGGGTAGGAGGTGTGGGAGAGAGTGTCCAGTCTCTTTAAACTCTTAAATGCTGTGACTAAAACCTTGATCATCTTATGTTCCCTTCAGTATATAGGTTATAGAAATACAAAAACCAAGAAGAATCTCACAGAATGTCTTTCTCTGTCCTGTCAGAGGCAATGAGCCCAGGGCAAGGCTCAAGTGAAGGGAAGTGCCAAAGGCAAAAAGACATGGATGGGAAATACAGAGCGGGCTATGGAAGAATGCATTGGTTAATAGTTCCAAAATGGTATCCTATAGCAACAACTGCAAAAGCCAATAGTATTTGAAGCCACCCATGGGTCTTTTTTGTCTCCTGTCATATTGTAGTTCACATCTTTTGTTATTGTCAGGGACAACTTGCCTTCTTTTATCTTCTCTTTTTCACCTTCCCTGAGAAAAGCCACCCCACTGTTCACCCCTTTAGTCCAGTTCTGCTCTTCCTCTCTCTCTGTCCACGAACACTTCAATAACTGTATTAATCTTTATAGGGACCATATGTTTAAATTATAGCAATAAAAGATGTCATTGTTGATGTCTACAGACATATTTATAACAAATAAATCGCACATCTCATGTATAATTCCCACCAGAGACTGAAACGTTTTGTATAAAGTATTATTCTGGAGACCTGTAGATTGCCCATTTAAAGTTGTACATTTTTAATAATGTTAATCATATTTAGATGTTTTATACTTATAAAACATTTTTGTTGTGGCAAAAGATACATAATATTTACCATTTTATTAACCAATTTTAAGTGTTCAGTTCAGTTGCACTAATTATACCCACATTTTTGAGCAACTGTCATCACTTTTCATGTCCAGACCTTTTTATCTGAGGGGGACTCTGTGCCTCGTTATTGTTTAATGACTCCCCATTCCCCCCTCCCCCACCCTTAACAACTACTATTTTACTGTTTCTAGAATTTAACTATTCTATGTACCTTTTATCAGTGAAATCAAACAATGTTTGTCCTTTAGTTCCACTTAGCATGTTTTCAAGTTTCATCCATGTTATAGCATGTATCAGAATTGTATTCCTCGTTAAGGCTGAATAATATTCCATTGTACATATATGCCACATTGTTTGCTTATCCATTTCATCTGTCTATGGACATTTGGGTTTCTACCTTTTGTCTATTGTGTATAATACTGCTATGAACATGGGTGTATAAATATCTGAGTCTCTGCTTTCAAGTTTTTGATATATACCTAGAAGTGGTGTTGCTGAATCATATAATAATTCTATGTTTAATTTTTGGAGAAACTGCCACACTGTTTTTGATAGTGGCTGTACCATTGAACCGTCTCACCAGTAATGCACAAGGGTTCCAATTTCTTCACATCCTTGCCACAACACTTGTTTTCTCCTTTCTTTTATTATAGCCATTCTTATGGGTATGCAATGGCATCTCATTGTGGTTTTGATTTGCATTTCTCTAATGATAAGTAATGTTGAGCATCTTTTCATTTGCTTTTTGGCCATTTATTTATATGTCTTCTTTGGAGAAATGCCTATCCAAGCCCTTTACCCACTTATGAGTTAGATTTTTATTTTTTTTGTTGAGTTCTAGGAATTTATTGTATATCCTGGATATTAATCTTTCATCAGATCTATGATTTGCAAATATTGTCTCCCATTGCATGGGTTGCCCTTTTCACTTTCTTAGTAGTATCCTTTGATGCAAAATTTTAAAAATTTTGATGAAGACCAATCTATCTATTTTTTCTGTTGTGGTTGCCTGCGATTTTGGTGTCATGGCCAAGAAATCGTTGCCAAATCCAATGTCATGAAGCTTTTTGCCTGTTTCCTTCTGAGACTTTTATAAACTTAGTTAGCTCTTATGTTTAGGTCTTTAATCCATTTTGAGTTAATTTTTAATATGCTGTAAAGTAAGGGTCCACATTCACTCTTTTGCATGTGGATATCCAGTTTCCCCAGCTCTATTTGTTGAAATGCATTTTTATTGTTTATTGCATTTATTTTTAAAAATTTTCTTAAGGAGGGCACAGCTCACAGTGGCCCATGCGGGGATCGAACCAGCAACCTTGGTGCTATTAGCACCATGCTCCAACCAACCGAGCTAACCGGCAACCCCCTGAAATGCATTTTTAGATATTAATATGCATATTGCATACTATTCTCCTTTCTTAAACAGTAGATGGAAGGCAGCAAATCTTTTCTTAAGGGTTCTTTGTCACCTCTAAGATCATTAACTCTTGTTCTATGCTGTATTACAGTGATTCTTTCAGTGGCTCTTCTATACTAGTGACCTCCTACTGCTGGGCTTTATTTGTTTCCCTCTAGGTTTTTATGGCCTTTATTTGTCCTCCTTTGTCAAGATCTTAGCAGTCATGTCTCTCTCATAGCAATGTGCCCTCCCCATTTGTTTCTATAGACTGACAAACCTGACAGCCAAATTTAACAAGAATTGTATAGAAACTTAGTATTCTCTGAGGAAGGATCTAATGGATTCGTGAATAAAGTAATGGAAATCACTACTTTAGTTAAAAGATTTTATGAGAGCTATTGATTTTGCTAAGAGATCATGGTCATTCATGTTGAGATCTACATCTGTGTCTGATGTCTACCCTGTTTTCCCGAAAATAAGACCTAGCCGGACAATCAGATTTAATGCATCTTTCGGAGCAAAAATTAATATAAGACCCAGTCTTATATTTTGCATTAGATAAGACCCAGTCTTATATTATAGTAAACTAAGACCAGGACTTATATTAATTTTTGCTCCAAAAGATGCATTAGAGCTGATTGTCCAGCTAGGTCTTATTCTCGGGGAAACACGGTATATAATTGAGCGTTACACACTGATGTGTTAGTAAATGTTTAAAAACCAGCTTTTGGAGGCAGGGAAGAGCTTTTTTTTAAAAAAAGATTTTATTGGGGAAGGGGGAACAGGGCTTTTTTTTATTGGGGAACTGTGTATTTCCAGGACTTTTTTTTATTGGGGAACAACAGTAGTGTGTTTTTCCTAGGACTCATCAGCTCTATCCAAGTCAAATTGTTGTCCTTTCAGTCTTAGTTGTGGAGGGCTCAGCTCAGCTCCAGGTCCAGTAGCCATTGTTAGTTGCAGGAGGCGCAGCCCACCATCCCTTGGATGGTGGAGTCGAACCGGCAAACTTGTGGTTGAGAGCCCACACTCCAACCAACTGAGCCATCCAGGAGCTCAGCAGCAGCTCAGCTCAAGGTGCTGTGTTCAATCTTTAGTTGCAGCGGGTGCAGCAACTAAGGAGGAGTCAAACTGGTAACCTTGTGTTTGAGAGCCCGTGCTCCAACCCATTGAACCATCTGGCCACCCGGGAGCTCAGCAGCAGCTCATTGACTTCATTCTAGTTACGGAGGGCACAGCTCACTGTCCCATGTGGGAATCGAATCGGCAGCCCTGTTGCCCAGAGCTTGTGCTCTAACCAACTGAGCCACCCGTCCGCCCCAAGAGCTTTCTTTTCTAGTGGTTGCTGATTTCCATGGTATAAATACTCCCAGAGTAGCCAATTTCATGCTACCAATGTGATGTGACTGAATGTAGAGTTGAGAAGAGATGTGCAGTAGTGCATCATTATATAGTATTTTTACTATTTTGATACAACAGTCATAACTTCAAAAGCACAGATAAAAGTAAAATGTAACAAAATAATTAAGAAGTGATGCATTTTGAGTATTTATTACCTTCATTACTGTTGTTTTTAACATAATTCTTTCAATTGTAAGTTATACAGTCTAATTTTTAATAAAAGCCATGCTTAACAATCGGCTCACAAAATTCCTGAAAATTTAACAATGGACTCCTGTGAGCTAGGACAAGCCAGCTCCAGCTCACCTTCGGCATTACTTGACTACTTTGCGCTCAGGGTAATAAAGTCATAAAATTAATTATCCTCAAGAATTTGCATAGACTGAAAATGTTAATGGAGTTTTGAAGGTTCAGATTAATTAATAAATGACTTGCACACCCAGTTACAAATGGAAACAGGAATATTTGGATGGTATTCTACAGAATATTAGATAGCTAAAATTTTCAGAGTTCTTATTTTGTGCCAGGCAGTATGATAAGTTCTTTATTGTAATGTTCTTGTTGAATCCTGATAAGAACCCATGGGTAGGTGCCATTATTATCTCCATTCTATAGATGAGGAAATTGAGGTTTAGGGAGGTTGATGTGTTTAAAGATATACCAGGTTTTGAGCCCACATCTGTGGGATGTCATGCATTCAAGAATTATTTATTGAAAACTCAGAGTTTACTAGATAATGAGCACTAAGGGGACCGAGAGGAGAATAATGTGGCTGGGTAGAGACTGAAGGGGACCATGGTACAAGATAGAGCTAGAGATACCTGAATGGCTACACCATGCAAAACCTTCTAAACCATGTTAGAGTTTGGTCTTTATTCAGGAGCGTTGAAAGCCACTGAAAGATATGAATTGTGGGATGTGGTACGTGTTCAACTGTGCCTTTTGAAGGAACTTTCTGTGTGGAGTGTGGCTCGCTGTACACAGGAGACCAATTAAAATGTCACTGCAGTGATTCTGGCACGAAATGATGAGAGCTTGGTCTAGAGTGGTGCTGGTGTCTTGTTTTTGCAGCTGGATGCATGGTGCTGCCTTTCGCTGAGACAGGAAGCAGTGCAAGAGAAGCAGCCTGCTGGGGAGATCAAAAGTTGCATTTTGGACATGTTGACTTGTGGTTTCTGTAAGAGTTTGAAGAAAAGAAGTTTAAGCGAGAAGTTGGACACCTATGTTGGGGAGATACAAGCCTACCCTCAGTCCTGTGCTGCTCTAAGGATGCCATGAGTTAGATAAATTCTGAAATTTTTGGAACCTTGGCATTTCATGATATTATGTTCTCTAGACATGAAAGAGTCCCTACATCTTTCCACTTGTGTCTCTTTGTGCTACAAATGAAAATAGAATATCTCTTGTAGCATTGTTAAGTTTTTATGATGGCCATTAGAGAATGAAGTCAGATGAATTGGCAAAAGGAAATCTTGACTAGCTCTCCAGCCTGATGCAGCTTCTTGAGAAATTGGCCTGGGCTGCACAATACGAGGACATCCTAGATTCTATTTAGAGGAAGGAAAAAATACAAAACAAATGTTTATTGAAGACCGGCTATGGGTCTGACACTGTGCTAGGATTCAGGGCACAATGATAAATGAAGCAGTCCTGACCATAAGAGCCTCACAGTACTTGGGGCTTCATTGTAATGAGGGTCCAAGGAGGAGAGGAAACTAGTGTAAATGGCCAACCCTGCAGTCCAGAAGGACCCCTGGGCCAACGGTGTTATTTATGAAAGAATTTCGTTCAAGAGAAATGCAACAGATGAGACACAGAGGCCTACAACTATAAGGTTTTGGTCATAATTAGAGTATCACAGTGGGAAAGACAAGGCTGGAGAAGAAGGAAGGGTCATTAGAGCCAAGTATATCATGACAAGGAGCTCAGACTTGACCTTATAGGCCAGTCAGTAATGCCAAACATACAGTAGGATCCAGAACCACTTAATATGGTTGTGACAAGAAGGGAATGGAGAAGGAGAAGTGATGGTGAAAAAAGCTGCTATTTTTCTTTTTTTATAAATTCACTTTAATTTTTTTCTTTAAAAACTACATGCAAATAGATTTTAAGTATCGAATAGGTTTTTTTTTTTTTTAATCTTATAATAAAAACTCTGATCCCTGGCCCAACCTGTCCCCATCTTCAGTCTTATTTCCCAGAGACAGATAGGCTCAACTCTTTTAACTACTTCTCTGGAATTCACCTCCATATTTCTAAATAATATGCTTATACTGCTATACCTTCATTTATCCATTTTAATGATAAGAGTGCAGCACTCCTAAGCCAGACTGCCTGTTTTAGAATCCTGACTCTGAACAAACTCTCTGTGTGCTCTTGGGCCAACTACTTAACATCTTTGTCTCAGTTTTCCATTCTATAAAACAAGGATAACAAAAATCTCAATCTTCTATCCGTTAATCTTTAGAAAAGAGCTTGACACTGGCACATGAATGTTTGTAAAATAAATTAATAATAGAAGAGACATTATCTTTCGACTTCCAGTGATGGGGATTGAGGACCTAGCTCCAATACACCTCTTCAGCCATCCACACACAGCACCCCTCCCACCCACTACTGCCAATAACATACGGCTGTATCACAATTTTTGGTTAATTGGAGGGTCAGCATTTTTATTATTATGACTACACACAGATTATCACTGCTAAATAATACATTACATTTGTATTTCCTTTTATTTAATTTTTCTGTATGTAATAGAATTAATAGTTCCCTAATTTCTCTACAATACTAATTCCTTCTCCAAGATGGACTGGTGTCCCTTAACTTGGTGAACACCTGTTGTCCTGGAATGTCTCCACACCAGGCCCCAGTTTTCTGGATCCTAAGTTTCTTTCTGGGCCTCTCATTTTGCACATCCTTCAGAAGCTTCCTAAGATAGGCTGAGTCATAGATTAATCAATTGATCCTGCACATTTAAAAATGATCTCTATGCTATCTTTTATGAACTGAATGTGCCCCCCCCCTCACCAAGTGTATATATTGAAGCCCCAACTCCCAGTGTAGCTATATTCGGAGTAAGGAGTAATTAAGGTTAATGAGGTCATAAGGTAGAGCCCCGATTTCCTAGGATTACTGTCCTTATAAGAAGAGACACCAGACAGCTCATTTGCCCCTCCCCCTTCCTCTGTGCATACGTAAAGAAGAGATCACGTGAGCACACAGCGAGAGATGGTGGTGTCTGCCACCCAAGGGGAGAGCTGTCACCAGACACTAATCCTGCTGGCTCCTTAATGTTGGACTTCCAGTCTCCTGAACTGTGAGAAAATACACTTCTGCTGTTTAAGCCACCCAGTGTGTGGCAGTTTGTCATGGTGGCCCAAGCAGAATAATACACTATCCTGTCTTGCTTGATTGATATTTTGGCAAATATAAAATTCTAGTTTGCACATCATTGTCCCTTAGAATTTTTAGAAGATGGTGCCATTTGATTCCCATGTCTGTGTATGTGACTTTTTTTTTCTTTTAGGAAGCTTTTAGGGACATCTTTGAATCACTGGTGTTCTGACATTTTAGAACGATCGTGGCTTCAATAGCACTTGTGCTTTTTATTCATTCATCGTGCTGAGCACATGGTGGTTCCTTTTGATCTGGAGACTCATGACTAAGTTCTGGAAATTTGTCATGTATCATTTCTCTGATAATTTTGTTGTCTCCATTTTCTTTGTTCTCTGTTTCTGGGAGTTTTATTAATCACATGTAGGAGCATAGAGATTGATGCTCTAATTTTATTTTTAAAAATCATGCAAGTTTCTAGAAGATGTTAATTTTATAGAACAAACTGTCTACTAAATTTTTAAATTCCAGGTACTGTGGTTTTAATTTCCAAAAGGTCTTTCTTGTCCTCTATTTTTTTTTTCTGTTACTATCTTGGATTTTTTTTATGAATGCATTATCTTTATTAGAAGTTGATTTTTCTTCCTTTGCTTCAGGTTTCTTCTGCTCGTCTCTTCCCTGTATTGTCTCTGCTTTCTTTTACTATTTGCTCATTTTGGGCTCTATCCTGCATGCTGAAGATTTTCCTCAAGTGTCTGCTGAGCTTTTATTTATATTAAAGACTGAGCCACTGAACACCAGTTTGGAAAATCTGTGTATGGGGGATGAAGAGGTGCACCGTGGGTGGGCATCACCATGTGGTGGTTGAGCTTTATGCCAGCCTTTCTATTGGGAGATGCCTAAATACAAGATTCTGAAGTCTTTTCTCTGAGGCTGTTCAGTTTTGTAAAGAGAGGTGTCCTCCTATTTGAGAGACTTGGCTGCTGGCATTTGAGGAGTAGGATAAGATGAACAAGCTGTGTCCCATAATTCTATACACAGATTTTTACTTCATCCCTCTGTTTGAGCTTAAGCCTCACTCCTGTCTGCCACTGACCCCAGGGATCTGAGTTGAAGCTTCTTTTATTTACTTTCTCCAAGATGAACTTCGACTCTCCCATAAGGTTGGGGGAGAGAGGTGTATCCACTGCTTCTAGATATCTCTGCGTAGCATCTTACATGTTACTTCCTCAATTTTAACTTAATTATAGTTCTCCAATTCACTTTTCACCTTCAAATATCTTGTTGAAGCTCTCTTTTGTTTTTTGTCCCCTCTTTTGTTCTCTTTGTCCTCATATGTTAATACTTTTATTATTCCTTTATTGCCATTTTAGAAAAGTTTGGGGAGGAAGAGGAGAAAAATGCATGTTATAATTCTGTCATGTTTAACTTGAAACCTCTCTTTTTTTTCGGTTTTAAGATTTGGGATCTATATAAATAAATGAAAAGATTATATCCTATTTAATAACTTTTAATTATCAGAATGGGATAACTTCATATTCATATGAATCACAGTTACTAAAAATAAACCAAAGGGGGGAAAAAAGAAATTTAGGATATTTCCCTTCCAATCCTCCAATTATACCACTATAAAAAATGTTCTACTAATTAATCAGACACTTATCACAATATATTTGTAGATAGTGTCGACAGGGAATAGATTCTAAGAAATAAATCCGCCTTTAAAAATTGCTTTAAGTTCTCCAAAAATGAGCTGTTAAGTATCTAATGTGGCAAATTCCCATGATCACTTTAGGCTATTGGGAGTTTATCTGAGACAAGTAAAGTCATTTTGATCAATGTGATGGATCCTAATCATATACATTTCCTTTGATTGATACGTGGTGGTGTGCTTTCCATCGAGTTAGGGGGTTGAGCAGCATTTTGGTTGGCATTTGAAGTGAGATGCTCATCTAGGGACCCCTGAAAGTAGCAAAGGAGCGGGGGTTGCTGTGAAAAGCACCAGGTTTCTGTGGTGCAGTTCTGGATAAAAGCAAGGAATTAGCCATCACCCACGCCAAAGGAGTCAAGTAACTCCGAGTAAGCACGGCCATCGTTCTGATTGAAGTGGAAGAGAAGAAGGTAAAAGAGCTTCTACGTGTATCTGAGTACCAGGGAATAAAATAGAAAGGAAAAAGCTTTCAGTGCCTCAGAGCAGTTAATAAACTCTGAAAAGGAAGGAGAAGTGGGCAAAACTGCACTGCCTGAAAGTTTTACTGAGAGAAAAGAGCAAAGAGCTTATACACAGGGTGAGGAAATGACACTCTTGGTTTTCAGAAAAGATAAAAATGTGAGTAATGATAATAATGTAAAAGATAATAAGGAAAGGCAATAGTATTTAAAATTCACACATTTTATAGGATGCTGCACACAGCATTTAGTACCTTCGTGAAATACACTGGATATTAAAAAGAAGCAGTAGTTTTAAAACATAGCCAATACAGGAAAGAAAGTCCATTGTGACATTCATAAGAAAAGGTTCTGATCTTGAGGAGAAATACTAGGTTTTTAGTGATGACAAAGTGGAAGCTAATACTGTCTAACAGAGACTTGGGCAAGCCAATTCCAGAAAGAACTGCAGATAGGTTTTTATTGACAAAATTTGCCAGGAGCCAAATTGAGGAAAAAGACATGAAGAAGGAAAACCTTTTTTCCCCTCCAATCAACCAATAAATCCTTCAGGAATGAATCCTCATAATAACAGTGCGTTTGGCAAATTATTTTCATTAGTAAGGGGGAAAATCATCTATTGATTTTTTTTTTTAATGGGCAATACCTAGTTATCAGAGGCCTCAAAAACTCATCTGTTTAATACAGAGATACTGTGAATAAGAAGAGTAAATCAGAGAATGAGGAAATTCTACAAGACCAAGTGGTTTAATGATATTTTCATCATATGGATATTTTCATCATATGGTTTAATGATATTTCATCATATGGAGAAAAATATCATTATAGAGAATTTTAAGGACTACAGTACAAGCCATTTATTTTCCATTCTAACCCCCCTCCCCAAATCCTCAATTAATTAATACTTCTCTATGTCTGGAGAGCAATGCTAATTGGAATTTGTAAAAGACCTTGAGGTACATACAGCGAGCTCCCAGAGCAGTCCCAAGAGGGCTAAGCTGGGTTCTGTATAGGCTCAGAATTAGGAATATTTTATGGTTGAGAGTCTTTGCATTCCTGTTTCTGGGAAAAGGTGCAGTTAGTTGAAACAATGTAAATCACCTCTGACTTGACTTACAAACCATGGTGTAACACTCCCATGCAAAGACCCTATACTCAGGCTTTCCAGAAATGACTTCAAATGCCATATTTAGTGAACTATAAATGATATGCTTAGCCATGGGGAAGCTTTCTAAAATACATTCAGTGGTCTGATTAACAAGATCACAATTACCTGATAAAATCACAGAGCACGGAACACGTTACTAAATGTCTACCTTCATAATTCCTGCTTATTCTTCAGGTAGCAAAGCAGAAGATGAAAGAAGAGCTCTTTCAGGGCAATTGATAGGGAAGGGCTTTTTAGGGGGAATTCTTAGTTTTCTTTAAAGGGGTTTGGTGGGAGGTAGGGAGACCTTTGGGGTCCTTTTTGTAAGACAGATATAGATGTTTATTACACTATCATCTTTCATTCTCTCTCTCTGATCTCCCTCTCTCTCTCTCTCTCATTTATTTTTTTAAGAATTGCCCTCAATCGTGTTCCAGTTATCTAATGTGGAATAACAAATCCCCTATACTTAGTGACTTAAAATAACAACAGAAAGGCAGTTGAAGTAAGTTAGGTAAAGCACTGGACAGGAAGCCTTGAGGTCTTGAGTTGAGATGCTGGTAATGATGGCTCATAATAGATTAATTCCTGAGAGCAAGTCTATTCAGCTCTCTGAGGATTTGCCTCTCCAAATCAGGGTCCTCTGAGGCTTCCTCCAGCTCTGAAATGGTTTTATTCCATAGCTATCTCCCACCACCCAAGCCTCTTGGTGAACAAGTTGTTGAGTACACTGATTTTTCAAAACAGAAAGTCTTCCTCCACCTTGAGTGCCATCATATCAGGCAATGCGAGACATTCACTTTACATGACCCAACCCTAATGCACACTGGATATTTTATCCTTTGATCTGCTACCACATTATCACAAAGGCAAAAATGGCTTGAACAATGGCCACATACAGAATTGTAGAATTCATCGTACAGCTGGTAGGGAATATAAAGACCCATAAATCCCTAGAGTTAAAAGGCCTAAGTTCTATATCTTAAGATCAAAGATTCCACCATCCCTTGAGCACCATCTTTTTACCCTTTATCAGCTTAATTCAAAGTTTGAATAAATGTAAGGGTATAAAATTTTAAACAAATCTTATTTCCCTTCTAATGAAAGTGGCCCCTGAAAAGAATCTTATTTGGATGCTAAACACTTATTCAAAAGATATTTCACTTACTCAAACTGTTTGTAAGCCTTTACCTTTTAAATTGCTCTCAGAACTTTTTACCAAATTAGCTCTTTGACTTTGATTGTTCATTTGATGTTTCCTCTCTCTCTCTTTGGGCATCAACCAATGAGTCCTCTTGTCCCCTCCTTACCACTTGGGTTCTGCCACTTAAGCCTACAGCTTTGTTGTAGTAGCAAAGATATGAGAGACTCAGGAACAGACTCAAGGAAACTTGGAGGAGGAAGGGCTTTGACTAAGAATGAAGTCAAGAGGAGAGTTTCATTAGCAAATAAAATACACAGTTTGAGAAAAGTTCATTTCAAAATGTTGATTTCTACTTTAAGTATTATAAAGACTTTGGCACAACTGACTTTTAGAAATGGGAAACATTTAATAAATAAAGTATTAGTTCAGCACAATTCTAGGTGTTGGGTATACATTAGTGAATAAGGCAGAGGGGAATCTCTGCTCTTATTGAGGGAAGAAAGAAATAAAGAGAAAATATCAAATGGAGTTAAATGGTAAAGACAGAGTTAAAAATGAGATGTCGTGTTGGGGCACCTGAGTGGTGACATTGCATTGGGGCCAGGGAAAGCCTCCCTGAGGATAGGAATAAGAGCTGAGAAGCTGAATAAATGCCCCGTGTAATGAGAGAGAACTGGCAAGGGCAGGCAGGGGCCGAATCAGTAGGGCATGGAAAGTTAGAGTGTGGAGTGGGTGCGATGATAGAGTGACACATTCTGGCTTCTATGTTAAAAAATCACTGCAAATTGAAAGCAACAAAGATTTCCTTCAATAGATACATGGTTAAACAAACTGTGGTACATCCATACTATGGAATATTATCCAGGAATAAAAAGGAATGTGCTATCAAGTGACGACAAAAACACATGGAGGAATCTTAGATACATATTGCTAAGTGAAAAAAGCCAATCTGAAAAGTCCGCATACTATTTAATTCCAACTATATGGCATTCTGGAAAAGGTAAAACCATGGAAACAGTAAAAAGATCAGTAGTTGCCAGAGGTTTGGGGAGCAAGGGATGAATAAGGTGAAGCACAGGGATTTTCAGGGTAGTAAAATTATTCTCTATGATACTGCAATACTGGTGGATACATGTCATTATACATTTACCAAAACCCACAGACTATACAAGTGAACCTTAATGTAAACGATGGGATTTAGCTAATAATGTATCACTATTGGTTCATCAATTGTAACATACTAATACAAGGTATTAATAATAGGGGAAGGGGAGGAATGATGAGGTGAACGCTTCATCTGGGGATTCTCTGTACTTTCCCCTCAATTTTTTTCTGCAAACCTAAAATTCAAGAAAACAAAGTTTATTAATGAAAAAAATTTTAAGTCACTGGAGCTGATATTTAAAGACCAGGTTGCAGAGGGAAGAGAGGCTGTGGAAATATCTCTTTGGAGACTGTTGCGGCTGTCCTGACGAAATATGTGTGGGCTGGTCTTTGGGATGAAGAGGGAGGAAGGAGGAGATGGGGTAAACTGGCAGGTCTAGAGCATGTTTTGAAAATTAGTTAAACAAGGACCTAGCCAGGATATGAGAGTGAAGGAAAGCCAGGGCTTGCGGTTTAGGCAAGTGGGGGAATGGTCCTGCAATTTACTGAGATGGGGAAAGGTGAGAAAGGATTACTAGACATGCCCGTGCAGATGTTGGGTGGGTGGGTGTGTGGGTATACAAATCTGGAATTCTGGGGTGAGGCCGAGACTGCAGATAGAGCCATTAGAATCTGGAAGATGCGTAACCTCACAGAACCAGGTAAAATCAACTAGGAAGTGAGTGTAGATGAAGTGGATCAAGCACCAACTGCTGAGCAGTTCAACATCAGAAGGGACAGCAGACAGGAATCGATGGGCAAAGGAAGGCAAGAGGGAGCAGCAGGAGGAAGGAGAGATGCAGGAGAGTGTGGTGGCAAGAAGCCAAGTGAAGAACTGTTCATGCGTGGAAGAATTTTATATGGAATCATTCACGCACGGAAGAATTCCATCTAGGTTCAAATCTGAGAGGTACAAACACCAGTTCAGATGAAACACACCTTCAAATAGCAGACTCCACCTTTTCCCAGGTCAGTTGTGATTCACCAACCAAGGGACTAAAATGTACCTCCTCTGTGAACAAAGGCCTTGCTCACCCTTAGGTCCCCACATTCAGTCTTCCTTTTCAGGGAGTCACACAAGAGTGTCAGTGTAGAGCAGGGGTTGACACAGTATAGCCCGTGGACCAAAATGGCCCACTGTCTGTTTTTATACAGCCCACAAGCTAAGAATGGTTTTTACATTTTCTAATGGTTGAAAAAAAATCAGAGAAAGAATATTTTGTGACATGTGAAAATTATAAGAAATTAGAATTTCAATGTCTATAAATAAAGTTTTATTGTAACATAGCCATGCTCATTTGATCACTGATTTTCCATGGCTGTGTTATAATGGTAGAGTTGAGTAGTTGTGGCAGAGACTGCAAAGCCTAAGATCTTTACTACCTGGCCCTTCACAGAATAACTTTTCTGACCACTTGATTAGAACACAAAAATCTACATTATCACGTGTAAGGAATGGCAGGACACAAGTATATCTATCCTCATCATGGATTCTATTGGACACAGCTTAACTTGAACTCTTTTTTTCCTTCACCATATTACATGTACCTTTGGACTACTCACAGGACCATTTCATTCAAACATGAATTTCTGCCTCCAGTTGTGACCTCTATCCTGAGTTTCTCCTTGCACATCCAACTGCCTGCTGGATGTATCACTTGAGCAATCCTTAAGCTCACCATGATCATAATGGAACTAGCTACCTTCCTCTGAACACTTGTTTCACTTTATTATTTGTTAGGTAATAAAATAAATATATACATATATATGTGTATACACACACACACATATATACACACATATACATATATATACACACACATATATACACACACACATATGTGTGTGTTTGTGTGTGTGTGTGTGTGTGTATATATATATATATATATATATATATTATATATAGTCTTTGCTCTCTTCCTGGCCCAGAATTGCAAAAACTTGGTGTTCCCTGAGTGGTAGGAGCATCTTTCATTATTCATAATGAGCCCCTTTCAACCATTCCAAGCTTGTGTTAACAAGGTGAGTCATGGTGGACCACTGGATAGTTTCAAGAGATGGGCTGACCATGTTAGCCCAAAGAACAAGCATGTTATCAGAGGGCTGGAACTTTGAGCACCACCCTGCCCCCACCTCCAGAGAAAGGAAAGGGTGGAGAGTAAGTGGCCAATCATTACACCAATCATGTCCACATAATGAAACCCAGAAACCCAGAGAAACTCTGAAATGAGGAGGCTGGGGGGAGCTTTCTGGTTGGTGAACATATTGATGCACCAGGAGAGTGGTGTACCCCGACTCGATGGGGGTAGAGGCTCCTACGCTCAGGACGCTTTCAGACACACCCTATGCACCTTTTCAGCTAGCTGTTCATTTATAGCTCTTATGACAAAGTCATCATTGAGTAGTTCACTTTCAGTGAGTTCTGTGAGCTGTAGTGAATTATTAAACATGAGAAGGGATTGTGGGAAATCCTGAATTTGGAGCCAAGTTGGACAGAAGTGCAGGTCTCCTGCCACATTGCTTCTGAGATGTAGCTAGGTTCTACGTGAGGGACAACAGGATAGCTTTTGTCCTGCAGTTTTTGGATCAGACTCTTTTTGTTGTTGTTGTTCTTAAATATTTGGAATTCATACTAATTAAAAATTAAATCATGGAAGTTTTTTAGTTATTTCCAACAAGATAAAGACTAAAATCTTTCATTCCCTACTTAAATAACACTTTATGGAATTTCATCATTCAGAAACATTCAAACTGCAGGTATTTTGCAAATCCTCTATATCCAATCTTTAAAAAAAAATCAGGCTGCAGTTTGATGACTGATTAAAGCTTGCAAAATTTGAGTTCAAGTTTCCTAGTCTGACTGCACCTTACCTGGGGTAAACACTATAAGGAGGCGACTGCTTTAAACTGCCAGAAGAGTGCATGTCTTAGGTAAGGGGAGGGGCAATCTTTGACCACAGTGTAATGCAGATGTGGTGGGATGCCAGGCCATTCTTTAAGAGAGATGTTGCTCTACAAGATGGGCATGACTCCCTAATACCTCACCCACATGGATTACCTGTTCCTTTAAGACCCTAGGTAATTTAAGCACTACTTCTACCGGTTTAAAAGAAATCATTCATTTTATCAGCAACACACAGGTGACTTGACTTTAAACTTAGGTAATTATAATAATTAAAGAGCTAATACCACATTCACAAGCATATACAGACCCTCTCTCATTGCCTATTATCTAGAAACCATTATTCTGTGTGTAGCTCTCTTTCTGTTCCCTGTTTCTTTGGAGTGCTTCCAAGATCCAGGCTGTTATTATTTAAACTCTCTCTAAATGTTGGTATGTTGGTATTTTTGTGCTCTGCCTTGTATAGCTTATGGATTTTTTTTTTTCCGTCTTGGTGAGATGTTTTCCACATCCATTCACAACCATTATTCATTCCACATGCTGCAAATATAATGCCCACCTAATCAATCACCACTTCTGCATTTGAAAATAAAACCATCCTTTCTTTATTATATTAGGCAAATTAGTCAAATGAATGTTTTCTGAAACTTGCTGCCTTTTTAGGGCCCTTGGCTCTCCGCCTGCCTTTTTCTGCTGCCGCCCCCTCCCTTTCTCATCCTCCTGTTTGCCAACAGTGTCTGTTTCCTTCGCTGGTGTTTGGGGTAGTTTCTGATCCTCCCAACTTTGTTGCCTGCTTTGATGATCATACACCTTCCTTCGAAGCACTGCCTTTCCAATAAGGCCTCGTGGGTGGTGCAGATGGCCTCACCTCCCTCTCCCCTTGCAACTGAGCAGAGGAAACTCTCCTCTCTGGCAGGTATTCCTTTTAGAAAGCACAGCAACCATACAATCAGTATCAATCACTGAAAATTACAAAATGCCATTGTTGACGGTTTGCTTGAGACAAGGTAGTAAAAAAGAAAAGAAAAAAAGAATGGAGCAGCTTACATACTTAATTCTTTCCCTTACCAGTTCTTCCCCAGGCCACATTTTTCTCAATTTCTCCACTTTTGTTTAATTTTAAGAAGGATTCTTTTGTTTTAAAAAACCAGGGCTCTTTTGTGTCACTCCCAACATTTTTGTCAGTTAAGCCTCTTTAAGAGAGAGCATAGTGAAGCATCTGCTGCCACAAGAAATGTTGCAGCCAAAGCCTGTTGTAGCGAACTCTGTCTAACTATTGTCCTGGAAAAGCGAATGGCTCTGAGAATCACGATTCTTTCTAATGTATGTGTTGATAAGCAATTAAACTCCAGTTTTAGGGAAGACTCACTAACAGCATACATTATTTTAATAGACATACAGTACTACTTTAAACCGTCTTCGCCATCTGCTCATCATGATTAGAAATGCAAAAAGAACATATTTTACATTAGCATCAGAAACTAGTGTGATATTAGGGATTGAAATGCCCATATATGCTCTTTGTACAATACCAAATGCATCTGTGCTATTTTCCTTTTCTTTCCACAATGAAAATCAGAGAAAGAAGATGCTTGTTCCTTGTGGACTCTTTTCTGACATGGGAGATAATTTTCAGGATAGAAATTCATTAGGAGGGGATTTTGACTTACTATGCAGCCAAATATGCTTTTAAAACCATATGAGCTGATGTGACTGGCTCTTGCTGGCCCTGTTTGGCTCTCTTAGTTCCTAGCCAGCGAGGGAGAAAAACACAATACCCCAAGGGCAGTAAATGTACGTAATCTTCTTTAATGTCCATCAGAGATACAATGCATAATGTATAATGGGGAGTTTCTTCTCTAGAAATAAAATTTTATAAAAGCATGGGATGCACGTGCTTTTTGTATTGGGGGGACACTGAATATAGTGTTAAGAAAGCATCTGAGTGGGCATACGCTCTGTTTTTCATCTGCATCTTTATGGCTGGATAATCTTTGTAGCTAGATAATAATACCAGCATAATGTTAGAGAGAGCAGGGATGAAACAGTTCTATTTTCTCAGTTGGGCTAGTCAAAGCCACCATATAAACATATTCATGTCATAAGCAATGGTGGAGCTGGGTACATTCGGCTCTCTACTAAGTAGGATTTTTTTAGCTAGAGCCTAGAAATGTAGGTCAAAGGAAAGGATACTTAGGATGAGGTAAAAGAAGTGCAACAGTAGGGTCTACTTGAAAGAATTTGTTCCTCCTCAGCAGCAAACTTGATTTATCAATGACTTGAAGAACTCAGTGCACATAGCATTTCCCGTTCAACAAATTTAAGAACAAAAGGCAATAACCATTTCCCCTGAGCTTATTAACTGTGTTTCTGATTTTCGTTTTGCATTCTGGCCATATTGGACAGTACTGAAGGATAAAAGTATGCGTTCTAGGAAGAGAAATGTTACATACAAGTGAAGAGGAAGATGTACATGCTCATTAGTAATGAGTGACTGTAGGCTCTGATCAACTCTAGGGAACCAAGTAAACACCACCAGAGGTGATGCCCTCAGGCCAGCAGGACCAAGACCTGTATTGGCCATAGAACAGAGCTGTTGGAGATGGGGAGCAATCTCTGTTCTCTTTCCCCAATTCGAGATTTAAAATAACAATAACAACACTTAAAGTACAGTACCCGACAAGAAAATTTCTGATTTCCCTTGGAGTAGCCCCACCTTGTAATCCTCTTAAAGACTAGCTTCTGGCTGTGGCTGCTGTTGTTTTGTGTAAGAGCTGAAATTTTTGAATCCCTACCTTGTAAATGTGTACAATGAGCCAACCCAACTACAAGACCAATGTCCCTAAAGTGCCACATTCACCATGTTACGCCCTGCTCAGAAATATTCAGTGGCATCCACAGCTGTTATTTGAGGTCACTGCTAAAGCCTCTGTTCACAAGATCTTTCAGCTTTTCTTTGTACCTCCAGGACTTCTCTGGTCGATCCAATTTCTCAGGCTTCCCATGCGCCCCACGAGCTCATGAGGGGACTTCTGGATTTCCTCACACAGCCTGTGGGAATCCGGGGACTTCAACTCAGACCCTCTTTGGCTAAACACACTGTATCACCATATTCTCGCTTGTTGGTTTGGGGAACCGTGGGATGGTCTCTTCCCTAAATTTCAGCAGAAAGCAAGATCCATGCCCCTTTTAGTATATCTTGGGTTTTTCATCTCTGAAGCCCAGGGACAAGACTGGGACATACTAGATCCTTTCTCACGGGTCTAATTGGTGCTTTAACCCTAGGCCTGTGTCTTTCAAATGTCTCTGCCCTCTCCACAGCCTTTCCTTTTCTGTCATTCTTGGAAGGGCTTTTCCCCTTCCAGGGTTTTAAGAAACTTTCTCCTCTCCTGCTATGGCTAATTGTAAAAACTCTACTCCTAACTTTAGGTCCTTGAAATCCACCAATTCTTTCTTCCTTTAATAAAGGTTGGGTCTCACAAACGGAAGCCTAGGTTTTCACAACTTTGAGACCTGAAACAGGAAGGAAGAAATATTGTCCTTCCTTCAAGGCTGGGTTCTGCCCTCTGCTAAAGAAAGGCTAGTTCAGTTCCAATGGATGGAGGATTGCAAAGCAGCAAGAATTTGGGGGAATAAAAATTACCTGGGATAACACTTTAAAATAATATTTACTTCATATACATTAAGATCCAGTTCAAATTTCATCTTTGCTAACCACACAGAGTACAAGTGATTTCTACACACATTCTAAATTCCTATGTTATGCAGCCCTCATACAGGGCCTACAGAGTCTTGCCTGCAGCCGTTTCTCTCCCTATTTCCTCAAAGAAGGCTGTAATCTTATTTTCCTCCCTCCTGCCTTCTGCAGTACCTCTTCACATCTGTTTAAAAGTTAGAGCAATAAGCATTGCCTTCTTCCTGATAGAAAGCCTCCTGGCATCTCCCTGGGGGTAATCCTGTGTCACCTGGTGGTAAGGATGCTATCCAGGTGATGCTGATGAAGAAGTAGCTGGAAACCCTAGCAGTGAGACTGACAGGTCCAAGCCTTGCCTTTCATACTTGCCCTGCTTTTTGGTCTTTTCGATGACCTGAAGTTCAGGGCCACAGCAATGCTTCACTGTTGGCCAGCCTATGAACTTGACTTCTTGAATTACTAAAAGGAAAAGATTTAATACTGAGGAAAATGGACCCCCTAATCAATGTAGTCTTCCATTGCCCCCAAGTTTGAAATTTGGAAAAGTGATTGAATGAATGCAGTGCACTGGTCACAAATCCTTTCTCCATGAGATTTTTATTGTGCTTAATATAAACATTATAAGTAAAATATTGCTGAAACATTTTAAACTGTTATTTTAATTAAAAAAAAATAGTAACTCCTGTACCTGGCCAAAGAATTTGAGCAATACTAAATATTATATGCAAAAGGCAAATGCCCCTCTCATTCCTTTCTAGTTCCTCCTCTAGAGGCAATTACCGTTAACAGTTTCTTTTTTCATCCTTCAAGAAAATTCCTGTGCATATACAAGGTGGACTTAGGTAGGTGTATATGTACATAACCTCCTTTTTTTCCCACAAAAGTGAATATTCTTTATACAATGTTATGAACCTTGCTTTATCCACTTAAAAATGAATCTTGCATGTGTTTATATGTTAATATGTACAGCTCTCATTCATTCTTTTTAATGGGTACTTACTATTGGATTATTTGAATGTTTGACCAATTCTCTATTGAAGAACATTTAGGTCAATTATATTAGCAAAAATTTCTGTAATAAAATTTCCTAAGCAAGACTGATGCTGAGAAATTAAGGCCTCAGGTTATCCTAAGTTTCCATTGGCTCAAACCACCACACACCTAACTCCACAGGACCCTTGGGGGCAGGGGGCGTCACTGGCCCTTCTCTGTGCAGACAGGAAACACGGTGGAGGGGTAGCTTTTCCCAGGCTTATGAGGGACATGGAAGCACTCAAGGCTGATGTATAGCCTTGTTTTATCTGTTTTCCAGGGCTTGCTTCATTAAGAGTTTAACTCCAGTTCTCTGACCCAGATGTTGCACTTGTCCAAGCATACTGGCTCAATGTGACCGCCACCCTGTCCTCAGACTAACCTGATTCTGTTCTGCTCACTGCCTGAGGTCTTCTCAATGGTCTTCCTGAGTCTCACATTGCTTTGCATCCACAAGGCTTACTTGACCTGAGGATCTGGCCATTCCTGCCCTGTAGAGACAGTTTCTTCTCTAGGCTTCTGAGACTCCAGTTCCTCCCCTTGTCCTTCTTGTTGGCTCCCTCTACTCTCCCCAGCTTGCAGTGTTGGAATGCCTCAAGGCTCTGGAATTAGCCATACCTGCTTCTCTATTCACACTCTCTCCCTAGGTGATTGTGCCAATCCCACCATCCAAACAACGCTGAGCAAGGAAAACACTCAGGGATCAACCTTGACTCCTCTCTTTTTCTCGCATCTAGTGCCAGTAAGTCCCATCAAACTCCTCTGCTACCGTATTTCCCCGAAAAATAAGACCTAGCCGGACCATCAGCTCTAATGCGTCTTTTGGTCTTATATTTTATGTTATGTTATATTATATGATTTGTATAAGACCCGGTCTTATATTGTAAAATAAGACCGGGTCTTAGATTAATGTTTGCCCCAAAAGATGCACTAGAGCGATGGGCAGACTAGGTCTTATTTTCGGGGAACACGGTACTATTCTTAGTTGAACCCATTTGTCTTCATAAGCTGGGTTGGGCTAAAAATAAGGAAAAGCAGCAAGGAACACCCAGCTTAACGAATAAGAATGTGGTTAGTATGGGTAACAGGAAAGCTGGGTGTGTTTCATGAGCTTTTGAAGTTCTAATTTAAACAAACCCATGCTAGTTTTTGCTTCGACTAAGGAGACAGGGCAAGGACTAAAGTGACCACTCGTGGCACTGCCAGTCATTGCCTGTTGCTGCCCTCTGCAGTCCACCTGAAAAGGTACCAGTCCCCAAAAGGCACAGGTTCAAAGGACTAGGAGGCAGGTCTAAACCTGTACTGTCTAATGTGGTAGCTACTACCACTTGTGGCTGTTGAGCGCTTGCAATGTGGCTCGTGCCAGTGGAGGTGTGCTGTAAGCGTAACACACACCAGATTGTACAGGCTTCGCGTAACAAGAGAAAAAGAATGTAAAACATCCCATTACTACTTTTAAGTTGATTATATGCTAAAATAATAAAATTTCAGATACAAAGGGTCAACTAAAATAACTCATCAATCTTAATTTCACTTGTTTCATCTTTTTTAATGTGGCTACTAGAAAATTTCAATGGCATAAGGGGCTTGCATGATATTTCTATTGGATAGCACTGGTCTAGAAAGTCTGATGACTGGAATTTTAAGAATCCTCATCGAGGTTTTTTTTTTTTTTTTCTTTTAAGGATATATTGATCCCATCAACACTAATTCCTGAGACGCTTCCATTCTTTAAGAAGTGCTCAAGGAATGAAAACTCATGTATTAGAAGAGCCTTCAGAGTCCAGAGCCCTCATGGAGGTATATCTTTGTCCTCTAAGAATGAATTTAAATTCTAAAAAACAATTCACTCGTTTACTCAGCAAGCATCCATTGAGCGCTTTCTATCTACCTGACACAGCCAGACAGGGATGCCCGTAGGTGGAAACGAAAATTTGCCAACCTCAAAGAATTTATTACACTAGAGAAATTGATCCATAAATAAACATCGCAGAGAATTATTTATATAGAAGGATGTACACAGTTTGAGGAGTATCCGTTTATTTGGAGTCATGCCTGATGAATAAAATTGATGTTTTAAGCTGGGGTTCTAAAGAAGATGTGAATATAAAGTAATAGAATTGATTACTTTGTGTGGCTGATAAAAAAGATGGACCAAAAAAATGTGAGAAGTAGCATCAATAAGTGTTATCATTTAACCTGCTAAAGTGACCATTTTGAACGGAACAATATTTACTTTATCTTGTATGTATTACCATGTTTGTAAAAATAAAATCCTCTGTGTCTTGCTCCCCATGCTTTCTTTTGGTCCAGCATTTTCCTGAACCAGCGAGGCTGGTTTCGGGTGGGTGGGAGGCAGGACCAGCTTGATGACAGAGGCCTTCTAAGGACCAGGGGCATCTTGTATGAGACCCTTAGTGAGCTGGAAAGGCAACCAGGAATGACTGTGTCTGTATGTCCTCATTCTCCTGAGACTAGTGTGGGGATAACTTCCAAGTGTCCTCCAATCCAGGTCACTGCACTCTGTAGGACAGTTAGGACATTTCTCTTATCCCAGTGTGCGAAATTTCTACCCAGTGTGCGAAATTTAAGGGACTTCTACATGGACTGCTATTGTGCCCGTCATGATCAGTGTGATTTAAATGAAAATATTGTGAAAAAGCAATTACTTTGGTGATTAAGACAACACTAAGAAGTAAGTATGAGACGCACCTATAATGGAAGGCTCTGACCAAATGGGGAAGAGTGAACAGAACCAAGCCTCAGGGTCCTGGATTACAGACCTGTCTGATGGATGTATGGTCACACAAACATTTTCTTACGCCGGTGAACAGGGGCAGCATCGAACAGAGAGTAGTAGCTGGTCAACTGCAGTGCAAACCATTAACCACATTAGAGAAAATAGCTCTGGAGAGGTATCGTTCAACGGTTTTTAACTTCAAAAGATGTCACACGAAGAGCCACAAATTATTATTGCTGACAATGTGTCCCTGGTAAAATGTGTGTGTCCCTACACTGCACCATTTTACATAACAATATGAAATATTAAAAGGGAAAAACGTTTTGTAATAAACAGCAGTTTTGCTGATTGCAGCTGATTATGGTAAGCAGCTTGTACTGTGGGTGTCAGAGGAGACTTAATAGCTCCGATAACTAATCTTCACAGCTGACCTCTCCCCTCTGCTGATGAAGCCTATTCAAAAACCCGCTGCCCTTTCTCATTTTCAGATCTTATATTTCTGAACTGTTTTGATCACGCATATATTTGCTAAAGTTGTTGTGTACGGGATTTGTGTGTGTGCGTGTGTGAGTGTGTTAAAAAATATATAATGCATGAAGCAAGATTCCTGCTGGGGCTGTCTTCTGCATTATTAAAAATGAAACAAAACTATACAAACATGTTTTTAAACGTGCGTGTTTACAACATTCTTATCAGATATCAAAATGCCAGTAATTATCACTGAAGACCGTTCCCCTGTTTGAGAGAAACTATGAGAAGGGCTGTGGTGCCGAAATTTTTTACTCCAACTTTAAAGGCGAGGATGTCTTTCAGGGGAAGACTATCATCTCAGTCATTTCATCAGCCTCGATGGCTGGTACTTAGAAGCAAAGTGCTATTCAATCATAAAGCAATTCATTTTTCCGATAAAGTTTGTGATTTAAATGGAATTTTATAGAGAACATTTCAGAGTGTGGAGAACTCCTCCATCGGTAAGTACAGATAAATATGTAAGTGCATATATGTGTAAGTGTCCCTAATTCACAGTTTGCTCTTTCTTTTCTCCCCCAAATGCAGAGATGTTTACAAAACCGCGGGGGAAATGTGGTGGAGGGATGAGGGAAGCAAAGCTTTGAAAGAGAGGAAGGTTTGGTCTACCCCAGATTATGCAAATGTAGCCATCCTGGGGAATAAAGACAAAAGAGGGAAGGGGGAAAAATCAACAGTCCGAAAAGTAAAGTGTCTCAATGCGACTTGCTAGGGAAAGGGGTGGACTCAGTACAAGAAGGTCACAAAAAAGGTGCAGTTTTCTATGAGACAAATACTGGCTGAAGCCGGCTGATAAATATTTCCTATAGGATTTGAAGCAGGTTGCCACCAGCAAAACAAAAATCCCTAGGGGGCAGTACATAATTAACAATTTGAAGATGTGGCCGTGTGTCATTGTCTCAAAGGGAGTCAGGGAAGCCTACCCCAAAAGCATAAAACCCGAGTTCCCATATTAATCTCACAATTCCCATATAGACAACTGTCAGTGTCTCCCTAAAGGCTGGAAAGGCTCCTTTACTCTTAGCTGGCAAACGGTTCCTGGCTAATGGTGTCATTTGCCTGTGATTTTTCTATCAGCACCACCAAACCTGTTCCTCTCGTCTGAGGGAAAGCAGCGTATTTAGGAAAGCAAACTCATCTTTTTTCTATAAACAAAGAAACTAATAAAATCAGGACCGAGAGAAGAAAGCCGTTTAGATGGGGTGCCTGTCTGAGTGTTTAAAGATTTTTAAACGACGACTTTTGCTTAAAACAGTCAAGCTTCAACTAAATTGGACCCACAAATGAAAAACAAAAGCTCAGGAGACGTTAACAGCACCAGAAAAGTCATAAAGAGGTTTGGCATGATTTTTAAATTTCTTTGGTTTTTTCAGGACGGGTCAGATTTGGGAGGGAGGAAGAGGTTAATTGCCAGAGCAAAAGGAAAGCTAAAGAAACATTAAAGTTATTTTAGGGGGCACTGGCATTCAATCAAGAGAAGTCAGCAGTGTTTTCCAAGAGGTTACATCCAGAACAGTGCAGATTTTGTGTTTGTTCTGCTGCTGAAACTTAGAAGCAGTGTGGACTACTGCTCAGAGCTCGGATTTAGGGAGAGGAAGCCTGGGCTACAGTCCCAACTCTGACACGGAAACCATGTGCTCTCTGGAAGTTTCGGAGCCTCTCTGTGTCTGGGTTCCTTCAATTGCACACTGAGTTCAGATCACTTGCCACCTGCCTACCTAATCAGAATATTGTGAGGGTTAATGAGATTGCGCTTGCAAAGTGATTGCCTCATCATATAACTCCAAAGTATTATCATTCATCATAAAGACACAGCTGCAATATTGTATATTGTTACATACCAGACGCCATGCTTCTATTTTTAGCAACTTTGAAATGAGGGTGTCTTAGAATTATACAGTGGAAGAGACCTTGCCGCATTACCTGCTCCGGGCTCTGTTCTGGGGCAGGTGAATGACTAACCACCCAAGACATCTGGTTGTTGAGTCTCATCTTTACATTCAAGGAGGAAACTTCAGTTCTTCCTGCAGAGGAAATTCCAATGTTATCGTCCCGATGGTTAAGACTCATTGCTTAAATCTGAATTCTCCTTTCTGTTTTAACGACATTCAAGTTTTTCTTTTATTATGTTTGTAGTTCTCCCTCATTTAGTGACTTAGGCGGGCAGAAGCCATGTCCTATGCATTCTGGTATTCTTCAAATCACCTCCTGGTAGGGGCAGCACATAGTAAACACTCAAGAAATTTGAATTGGATCAAATTCAATTGTTGAGTAGAAAGCACACTACTCATAGCATATTTTATACCAAGAGCATGGGACCTGCAGTCCCAGGCCCCTGGGGGCTCAGCCCGGAGGATGGTGACATAATTAATACCAGGGGTTCTGGGCTTAGGAGTGGTGTGACTATGGTATGTATGTGTGCCCAAATTTTTGAAGAAACTTACAGTTGAACCTTCTTTTCCCCAGGCACTTCAAAAAGCCCTATTGGTTGCTTCCTAGTGTTTTATGCTTTATGAGGCAGAGATGAATGAATGATTCAAATTTTCCCAGTTTCAGTGCTGTCTCGTTTATAATTACTATATTAATTCATCTCCACCTCCCAGTCCCATCTTTTTAAAGATGAGTAGAACATTTACTCACATTTCTACACAGGAAGAGCTCTGTCCTCCACAGTCTAAAACATATAAATATATTCTAGGAGCTGGAAGGCTCTATCTGCGTGTCCTGAGAGCTGGGTCACTTGCACACACCAGTTTTACAGATCCTCAGTAAATCTTTTTGGCTCCGAGTCTTGTCCAGTTTCAAGTTTTCAATACAACTGAACCTTGATTGGTTTATAGTTCACCCCTGTTATTTTTAAAGAGTGAGACCCAAGAGACAAAGCACCACCTCTGCTTCTTACTGTCTTTCTAAGCATTCCTTCCCGTAGTGGAGGCTGACTTAGGCCTCCCGTCTACCCCTTGGTCCTGGCCTGGGTATACTGCTGCCAAAGCAGCTTCTGTAATACTCGGATCCCAAGAAGGAAGAAGCCCAGGGAGCTGGGCAAAGGCATTTGGGCTCAGAATATTGTGCCCAGGTTCAAAGAATTTTTTTTTTTTGTACCTTCTGCATTCCTTGTCAGTTTTCAGCTGTAGTAGTCCTCATTTCTGTTCTTACACACTTGTGCTCTTTCTTTATAAATATCTTGAGAGACCTGGCCTAATTTCTTCTTTTTTTTTTTTTTAAAGGCTTTTCCATTTGCTTTTCAGCTCTCAATGAAGTTCTGAGGTTACTTGATTTGTTTCCTGGTTATTTATCCAACTTTCTTTCAAAATTTGGGCACACACACGATTGTTTCCTGGTTATTTATCCACACTGCTATTTTTTAGAACCTGCAAAACTACCCTTCTGAATGGTAGTGCTGGATTACTTGGTGTGATGAGTAATTTTATGTGTCAACTTGGCTAGGCCATGGTAGCCAGATATTTGGTCAAATACCAGAGTTCAGATGTTGTGATGGTATTTCTCAGACGTGAATAATGCTTAAATTAGTAGACGTTGAGTAACATGATTATCTTCCATAATGTGGGTGGGCCTCATCCAATCAGTTGAAGGCCTTAAAAGATAAGACTGAGGTTTCTCCAAAAAAAGGGAATTCCGCTTCCAGACGGCCTTTGAACTTGAATTGCAACATCAACTTTTCCGTGGGTATCCAGCCTGCCAGCCTGCCCTGCAGATTTCAGACTTGCCAGCCCACAATCATGTGATCCAACGCCTTAAAATCATTCTATCTCTATGTGTATCTCACCTCTCTGTAAGGCTAGGATAGGTTCTGTTTCTCTGGAAAACCCTGATTAATACACTTAGTCTCTGAAACTCCCACTTCAATGAACCCTAGCCTGAGCATGCTAATTTTTAAAACATTATCAAGTTCACCTGTTTTTTTAAAGCTATTTTTGATTTTTCCTTCTTTTTCTAAGGACCCTGAAAATAATCAATCCCCTTGTCATTGCCTCTTCCAAGGATCCAGAATTAGGAGGATAATAACCTGTTATGGTGCAGTGCTTTACATTTACAAAATGCATTTAATCTCACAAAAACATGAGGTAGGTAAGGTAGGTATTATCACAGGTGAAGAAAATAGGGTTTGGGCATCGTAAGGATCTCACCCAAGTTCACACTGATAGTAAGTAGTAGGATTCAAAAGGAAACTCAGGAACTGGCTCTCTTTCAATAAGATTTAAACTTTTCATTAGTATTTCCCAAGTTGTAAGGTTCTAACTCTTCCACGGGCCTCGCTGTGGATCAGCCTGCAGTGCCTACAAGTTGAGGCACAAGTCGGACCTCAGCCTCCACAGCACCCATCCCTTCCCTTGGCCCAAAGCTTCTCCAAGCCTGACTTTTGCTTGGAGACTGGAGTCTGATGAAGACTGCCAGGTTTCCATCCCTGACGTTCTTAGTCATTATCCAATCTCCGTCTCAGGCTGGGGAGGAGGGAGGCGGCCCTGGACAGAGCAGTCTGTGCAAATCGTGCTAAGGAGCTAGAACTCTTAATGTAGGAGCTGTCTGGTATCACTGAGGGGGCTGGGGGGGGGTGTCGCTGGCTCATCATCTCAGTTCTATAACTACTGTGTTCCCAAGGGAAGTTCTACAAATACCTTTTCTTTGTTTACACATTCCTCACACATTTTCATTTCAATATTGCAATATGGAATAGGGTTGTTAGTTCTTTCCCTTCTTTACAATCTTTACAAACGTTGGAAGAATTTAACTTGGAATGGCCAAATCTGAGTCAGAGACTGGTTGGAGTTATTGCCTGATTTCTTGGAGCTGAGTCCTGAGGATGAGTCCTTGACCTGCCAGCCGGGGCCTAGCGAAGGTGGTGGCAGTGTGTGCAGGGACATCTGCGTCCCTGGGCGCTGGTCTATGGGGGCTCAGAAAAGCTTGTCTTTGCAATTCTAGGGCTACATATGGGTGGGAAGGAAGGGAGCAAACTGGTAATATCACTGCCTTCATTTCTCATCCTCCATTCTTGGAAAACCCACCAGAGTTCTGAAAATAACCTCGTCCTGGTACAGTAAACCTCATTTGCTCTCCAGCCAAGAAAAGGTAAACAAATCCGTTCTTCACCTCTCCCTTCTTTTCCCTTCACTGTTAGCCTGGAGAGGAAACCTTTTCTTCTACAGCCAGGAGATTCTGATGTCATAGCACTAGACGAGCCAAAGTTCTAAGTTCAGGCTCCATTGCCAAAACTTCTCTCCATCCACCTCTGGCATCAGTGCAAAGAGGCATGGGGACAAGTGGGGATGGTTCTAAAATCACTGGCAGATGGTTTAATAACGTTAATATTGTGTAATATGAATAACAACAAGAAAAATTGTAATCACTCCTAGTAACCACTAATTGAGTGTTTACTCAGAACTAGGCCCAGCACTAAACCTTCAATGTGCATTATTTCATCAAGGAGATATTATTTTTTGCCACATTCCAGATGAAGAAACTGGAGCTTAGGAAAGTTAAATAACTGCCCAAGGACCCACAGCTAGTACATGATCAGAGAGAGAGTTTTCAATGTATTTAAAGGTCTGTGGCCTCCAGCTGGAGCTGCAGCTGCCAAAGACTGAAAGTCACTAGGGCAGAGCCCAGGGAATGAAGCCATTGTGCCTACAGGTGGGGTCTATTTAGGTCTCTTCCAAAACAGCAGCTGTGCGGGGTCAATGGTTCTAGACACTCAGCATCTCCAAGGTCACCCCAGAGAAGGCCAACATTGTCTGAGCCTTGAGGTACCCTCCTCCTAATCTTGGGATGCTCCAGGCCATAGAATGTCTCTGAAACTCATGACTGCAACTCCTGTCCCACATTCACCTCAGCCATGCTCGTGACACACAGCACTCCCCCCCCAGCCTCGTTACTGTACATCTGGGGCTGGTTAGAGGTGTGAGTTTGGGAGGGATAAGGGGAGAAATAGCCAGGCCAGATGAGGAATTGCTTTGTAACAGCCGTTCCTTCCCTTCTTTCCTATCGACCTCTCTATTACCCTTAACATTGATCCAACAAGATGGCTAGGGAGCCTGGTGTCCACTACCTAGACCTCTTGGGGAGACCGGTCTGCTAAGACAAAAGCCATTAGAGATCACCCATGCATTGGTGCAAGTCCAGCAAGTCCCCACAGCGTGGGCACATTCACATGCCATCTGTGTTCTTGGGACAACAGCTGGGAAGACCTCCATTAGGTCAGATCTGCTCCCACACCCTGAGTGCTGCTGCTTCAGTGACGCTTGTGGGGGTGGGAGGCGGGGGATGCAACTCCAATTAATTCTGAAACAGAAGAAAATGGTGCCAGCCCTGAACCTGATTCACCCTCATGAGCACTCAGTCCACAGCGCTGTCTTGCCCAGGCTTTACCTGGAGGTACTGGTGAAAAATGACAGAGGAAGTGAGACCTACAGTTGTGAGGATCCAAGAAAAATCAGAGGTTCACTCAGGAACCAGATGAGCAAATGGAGCATTGCTAGGCCTCTCGTCTATGTCAAGGGGTTGCCTGCTGAACACACGTTTTATCTCCTCCTGCAGATGTGACTGCGGCAAGAAGGGACCTCTTTGTCTGTCATTGTCAGGTTTATAATCCAAGTGAATCACAATATTTATTAGACTTTTGGATTATGTTGGCTTGGCGAAAGTCTCATTTTTATTTTGAGATGGGTATTTGAATGGTTTCTGGTAGAATTATCCTTTCTGTCTACCCGCGTATGTTCAGAATTACTTTCAGAACCCACATTCAGAACCTCTGATCAGAATTCAGTGTGCAAAACCAGCCAACACAAACGAGACACACACACCCCTCCGTGAGTTTTCCTATGGAGTAATAAGTTACCTGAAGCCAAGCTGGAAGCAGGGAAATCAGGAATCACCACTGTCATGCAGGGTGTCATGCGGGGTCCCTGGTCCCGCTCCCTGCATAAGAACGCAGGATATGGCGAGGCCAAAGAGGAACACCCATGGAGCCATGAATGGGAGGTTCATACCACTATAGTCTTGCTGGCGGCTGGGCTGGAGATACAGGAAGTAGGATCAACACGATCCCCAATCTGCCGTCTGCTTCTCTGCCAACCCACCAACTCCTTGCGAACTGCAATGCGCGCTTGCTAACTTAGCCACGGCAGTTATATCAGTGGCTAATGGCTAACCGGTAACAGCTGATGGCCATCCAATCATAGTTGATGGCCATCTACTACCCGAGCCAGCAACTTTACATGTGAGGCTGAGAGCCTGGAAACTGCTCTCTGGGCTCTGTCCCCATAACCACTTGTCCCAAAGTTTGAGGTGGCAGGTGGCACCAGCTATGATGATGACATAGCAGTCCTACCCACACCTTATGAATAATACATCCTTGCTTTGGGCTGTTTGGAAGATTTCTAACAAAATGTAGCCGACTCTCACTTCCAATAGGAGGACATTCCCATAAGAAGCTTAAGAATTTAGCTGACAAAACAACTAGAGAAAATAAAGTAAAATCATTCTTTTCATTCATTTGTGAATGTTCAATTTAAAGTCAGGTTTTCCTACAATGGTCTGTGGATCACCTGCAGAAGAATCACCTGGGACTCTGCAGGGCCTCGCTCCAGCGGGAATCAGAACCCCTGGGGGTGAGTCTGGAGATCTGTGGGTAATAGATCCCTGTCCTGTTTAAAGTTTGAGAACCCTCTGGAGTAGGTAATCACCTCACACCTTAAACATTTATGCCTCACAAAACCTGCCACTGGGTTGATAGACATCATTTTCTTCCTGGCCTAAAATTTATAGAGTCTGTCATACAGAGTGTCATGCGGGGTCTCTGGTCCCGCTCCCCATGTAAAAATGCAGGACATGGTGAGGACAAAAAGGAACACCCACAGAGCCATAGATAGGGGAGTCATACCACTATAGTTTCGTTGGCGGCTGGGTTGGAGACACAGGAAGCAGGAGCCACACGATCCGCAATCTGCCGCCCACTTCTCCGCCTGCCAACCAACCAACCAACCAACCATCGCAGCCATGGCAGCCACATCAGTGACCAATTGGCCAACCGGTTACAGCTGATGGTCAACCAGTGACAGCTGATGATCATCTACTTCCCAAGCCAGCACCTTTCCACGTGAGGCCGAGAGCCTAGAAACTGCTCTCTGGGACTTTGTCCCCACAGAGTCACTCATCTCAGTTAATTCAATTCATCAAGAATTTAGTAAACAACATGGATATGTTATTAGGGACACAGGATGAGCAGGGCCCGGTTCCTGTCCTCACTACTCATAATTGAGTAAGAAGGATCAGACAAATGCATGCACAAATAAATACAATGCAAGGCAGAAAATGGTGAGATCTTCCCAAGAGAGAGCTCTACCAAGTACCAGAAGTTCAGAGAGAGAGTGGTCACGTATGGCGGGGAGGACTAGGAAAGCCATGGTTTCTGAGATGGGTCTTGAATGACGGGTGGAATGTCAAATGTGGAGATGTGGGGTGTATTGGGACTCTGGGAAGAAGGAACGATGTAAGGAAAGGTGTGCAGGCAAGATGTTTGGGGACCAGAAATGAGTGTGTTTATGGTAGAAAGTTAGCTTAGAACCATGTCATGACTCTCTGGAATGCTGGGTCGATTATTTTTTTTTAAATTGAGACACAATTCTCATGTCAAAGAATTCATCCTCTGAAAGTGTGCAATTCAATGGTTTTTTAGTCTAGTCACAGAGTTGTGCAACCATCAACATTATCTAATTTCAGAACACTTTTGTCACCCCAAAAAGAAACCCCATACCTATTAAGTAGCCACTCCCCATTTTCTCCTTCACCAGCCGCTGGCAACCACCAATCTACTTTCTATCTGCGTGGGTTGGGCAAATGAATTTGTATATAATTAAGTAGGGTATAGGAAGCTACTATTTATTTTCATTGAGGTAAAATTTGAATCTAGTGAAATGCACAGATCTTAAATCAATGAGTTTTGACAAATGCATACAATTACCTTACTAATTTCCCCAAATACAGAACATTTTTGTCACCTAGAAAGTTCTCTTATGACCCCTTTTAGCGAATCCCTGCCCACCAAGCAACCATTGTGCAGATTTCTATCACCATAAACCAGTTTTGTTTTTTCTTAAACTCCATGTAAATGAAAGCACATCACGTGTGCTCTTTGTGTCTGATGTCTTTTGCTCCAAATAATATTTTGAGATTCATTCCTGTTGTTGCATGTTTGGTGGTTTGTTGTTTTTTTGCTAAATAGTAGGAAGGTATCACATTTTGTTTTTCCAGCTTCTGTTGATTGACATTTGAGTTGTTTCCAGTTTATATACGATTATGAACAAAGCAGCTGTACACTTCCTCTTTTGGGGATATACACTTTCATTTGGGGGAGGAGGGTAAGTACCTAAAGGTGGGATTGCTGGTCAGGCAGCTACTAATTTTTAACAGCAAGAATGTATTCCCATCAGGACTGAATTTTAAGAAAATGAATGCAATGCAGCAGCACATGCAGGGAGGCTCAGGCACGGAGGTTAGGAAAGTCAGAAGAGATGATGCCCTTTGTGAGCCAGAATCAGAATACACAGAACTGGGAAAATGAGTGTAGGTGGATGGACAGTGGAAGCAGAAGTTTTAACCATTTATTGGGTATTTACCCTCTAAAGCATTCTTGGGTTCCAGGCAGCCTGTTCAGTAGAATGATAGATTCATTCTTTCTTGTGGGAAAGATAAAGGTTTTGGTTTTGAACAACAAGATGGACCACTGTCCCCCAAAGGCACCTCCTAGGGCACCTGGCTCAGAGTGTCAGCAGAATGAATGAGCTCCTGACAATCATTTGATACTTGGGAAGAAGGAAAGGGCATTGGGGAGAGTGGGTGGGCTGAGGCAAAAGCTCACACATCAGAAATTAGCCCACTTGCTGGACTGGTTGATTAGATTAGTTACTTGTGTAATGAGGTGGAGAATTTTATTCATCAGAAATTCTCCTCCAGAATCGCTCCCAAGAAAATCAGTCAGAGCGTGCCCGGTGATTCTCCCGCCCTTTCTCCCACTCCCCGGCGAGTTCCGTGGAGCTCCCGGACATGTTTATTCAAAGAGGATATTTATGGGCATCAGAAAACACAAGGAGGTCATTGGATTAGAATTTAGGAAATGTGGGGTGGGTTTTTGTTGTTATTGTTGGTTTTTTTTCAGTTACTATGCTGGCTGTGAACAACTCGAATCATCTATTTCTTAGTTTCCTTATCTGTAAAACAGGAATAGTAATATTTGTTTCACTTCCCTTTTAAATAAGTAGATTATAAAACTCAAAAGAAATCATGAACCCCAAAATACTCTGAAAAAGATAGGTTCCCCAATGCCTACCACATAGCAAAACAACCTATAAAGTTCTCAGCTTGTCTTTCAAGGTTTTCAATGCCCCAATGATCCAAACTGCCTTCTAGTTTATTCTCCCAATAATTGTCCACCGATACCCCAGCTGTGGCCAACACATTCCTCCACTCACCCCACAGTCACGTTCAGCCTTTACCTCTGTCTGGGTTGTCCTTTTACCCACCCTGGTCCCATGAAATCCTTCCCAAGGTCTGTCACTCACACTGACTCCTTCTTAGAGTCTTTTCTTATGATACCCTCCTCTTCTGCTCCTAATCTGGTCCCCAGATTATAGCAGAAGTCACCTGCCCTTGAGATGTCAATAAAATTGACACAAGCCAGTCCATGGGGAGTGCAATGTCCTCCCCTCCATCTACAAGTTCCTGGGGAATTACAAACTCATGGGCATGCCTGCCTCCAAGCTCCTGCTCTCCTGGAACTTTTAAACTCTCTGTGCCTCACCTTCTGTGGCCCTTTTTTCTTAGAAAATATGGGACCCACTCTACCATCCTTTATATATATAAATGTACATACACACACACATATATATATTTCCACTATACAAACCACTCAGAGGAACAAGCATTTGTGTGTCAAGTTTACTAAAAAGTTGAGGCAGTGGAAGGAGGTTTATACCCTCTTTCTTCCCCCTTCTTTCTTCTTTACTCTTCTTTTCTCACTCCCAAATTCTTTGACTCCTTTTAAACTCCAGGTTTACGGCCTCACCTTCAGCCCCGGAATAGCTTATCAGATTTTTTTTCTGAAGATACTTTCCTCTTTTTTTGCCACCTTTAAAGATATTTTTTCTCCCTGTTACACTGACGAAAGTTATTTATGATTATATCTTACAGTCCCTACTGGGTTATATGTTCTTTCGTGTAGTGTTTCTTGCTGATTGACATGTTTAAAAATTTCCCCAGAATTTAAACCCAACACCTTGCATGTAGTAGACCCTCAGTGTTGAATGAATGAATGAAAGAATAAAAGCAGAGTGGCAAGACTAGAAGCACCAGGTTTCCAGGTGACAGAGTGTTACTATGTTTCAATCACCGCCAGAAGAGATCACTATGTGCCCTCCGAGCTCATCCTGACCCTAATGAGCAGTGAACACTGGTGTCAGGTCCATGCAGGCTTTGTGCTGTGCCTGGTCCCTGGGAAATGAATGAGCAGCATCGATTCTTTTCAGCGAGGCTGCTGACCTCCAGTAGAACGGTAACAATTTATGACCATTACCATTGAGAACTAGAGCCGCTCTTGTGACCCACGGGATTTGTCCTCTCCATCCCATTTATAACCCTTCAGATCACATTTCCTTCAGTGAAATCAGAGTTGTCACAAAGAGTCCAAATTCAGGGCAGAATCACAAAAACCCTTATACTTACTGGTTTGAAACATGAAACATGTATTTTATTATAAAGACTCTGCCATTAACCTTATAAAAAAACAGAGAAAGTAGACTATGGCTTGAGCATCATGAAAGAGACTGCACAACAAAGAACGAGCTCTTGAAAATGTCATTAAATGCTGCTGTGCTTTAGACCCTGAACGTGAAAATGCTAATGTTCAGTAGAGCTCTATAGTTCACCAGTGAGTTCATTCAAGAGGGGCATGATCTTACTAAATCTCCACAATACGCCTATAAAGGAAGAATCCTCACTATTCCCATTCTACAGGTGAGGGAACTGAGTCCCACAGAGGCCAATTTTCCTAAAGTTACAAACCTAGGTAGTGGCAGAGCTGAAACCAGAAGCCCGTGTTCCTGATCCAAATGTGATTTGCTTTCCATCACACCATGTGGCCTTGGCTGTAAGTTATTGTCAAGTGCTGCCCATACACTGCACATCAGAGTTCTGGGCCTAAAAGTCTAAAAGGAGCATATATAATACCATTGGCTTAGTGAGTGATGCAATGGCTTAGTTACCGATAATAAAGTTATATTCTTAAGAGCAATTGATTAACTCAATAAATCATCTACTTTGTATCTCAGTTTTGATCCTTACTTGGGGTGTGTAGCACCTGATCCAAGAGAACCACACAGGGTTTCAGAAAGGATCACCTTGCTATAAAGCTCAGCAGAGAATAATGGTTAACATCCTATGTCTTGAAATCATAGCTCTACCATCGACTTTGGATGAGTTACTTAGCCTCTCTAAGCTTTCGTTTTCTTTTCCTTATCTGCAAAATGGGAACAGGTGAGTTAGGATTCTTTGGTTGTGAGAAATGGACTCACTTATACCAAGCAGGGTAATTTATTGAAATGATCTTAGTTTTCTCTAAGAATGAAAGGGAAAGTTGAATGATAAGGCCTTGCAAAGAATAGAAAGCCGGCAATTCCATGGATCTGAATGGCAGAAGTTCTCGTCAGCGCTGTGACATCAGAATGTTTTCCATTCTGGTGTCATGCAGGGCAAGCTTGATTGGCCTAACTGAAGACATATGGCCACACCTACCAGGGAGGAGGGGTAGGGAACCCTGATTGACAGTCCCTCCAGAACTGTATGGAACAGGAAGGGGAAGTTACTCAAAGAAAAACGGGAGTGCTTTTTTGAAAAAAAAGGAGAAGGGAAAAACAGAGATTTACTACAGGAATAAAAACAGTACTTCATTGGGCTGTTTTAGGATTAAAAGATATAATAAATTTAAAGTATTTGGCATGATGCTTGACACACAGTAGGTGCTTGATAAATATTTGTTTTTGTTAGACTGGAACAGAAGTGAATTGAGAAGGAATATGAATAACCAAAGAGAAAAATAAATCAAAAGAGAAAAGAATCAACAGGTGGCTTGGCTGGGAAAAGTAGAGACCGCCTTCTCCCTGATACCATGACCATCTCTAAAATACCATGAAATCTGTAATGAATGCCTTTAATTATTTGAACATTCTATTTTGTATAAAGAATGCTAAGTGCAGAGGCACCAGTAAATTGACACAACCAGAGGCTATTTCACTGATTAAAATGAATAACAGATACACAGATAAGTCTATATAGAAAGCAAATGACAATAAAGGTGAAGTATAAATGATTCCTTTTCAGAAAATTCAGTTTTAACAATCTAAGGAATGGAATGAATATTTTATAATTATTATGATGGAATCATTTTAAAATTATGGTAAAATGGTTTTCACTTATTCCTCTGTAACATGGATGAAATGTATTGGCAATTAACAATTATACTCTGATATTTCTGCATACCATACTAACTGCAATGAACATTAATATTTATGTGTTACCTGCACTGTTACTGACTGGGCCAGATTTGGTCCCCAGGTCCTCATTTCTCTATTCCTCCAGACATAAATGGGAGTTGCAAGTGAGTATCTGAAGGCACATTTTCAACTGCTGTAGTTTATCATTCTTAGAGTTTATATTCTGAAAGCTTCATAACCATGGCAAATCAGCCCTCACTCTGGGAATGGTCTTAAACAAGTTGAAAGCCATAAACCTATGGATAGTGCCAAATGTATCTGAATAATCACTCACCTTAATGGTGAAAACGTGGCTCTATTATTTCTAAAGTCATGAAGTATTTAAATTATAGTTTTGAACAAAATAATGATATCTATCTATCCATCCATCTATTCATCCATCCATCCATCCTATCATTTACCTACCTATCTAATCAAATGGACACAGCTTCAGAAATTTACACATCTTTGTGTGATACTGCAGAATGTAGATTTCTTGGTTTTCAAATCTTCATCTACACCTGGCCATTTCTCTAGAATCTTTGTGCAAAAGAGACCTAATGCATCCATGTTATGGACTTTATCCTTCAAAGTTCCACATCCTGCTACTATCAGAATTTGCTTTTTGGGGATTGTAATGTCTACAATATTTAAAACAATCCCAAACTTCAGAAGTATATTTTGCATCTTTCTTCCCTCATTTATATGGAAAATGAAGTAGAAAAATTTTCAAATCTCTACATTTAAAAAAAAAATAATTCTTCAATGGTCACAATGGGTGAAGAACCTCTTTACTTTCTTTTAAGACAAATATTGTTAACTTGAAATGCTTTTCATAAGTGATATCCTGTGATATCCCTCTATATTAGTAAATTGTGTCATTATATTTGGGGGGAGGCAGGACCCAAACATGTAGGTTTAAGAGAACCAAAAACAGAAGAAAAATATGGTTGTTATTTAAGTTGGAATGTATATTCTTGGTACTTATATTTTTCTAACGTGGTGAGGATTTTAAAAAACTCATTCTTCTTAGTTGCTTTTTAATGAATTTGTACTTGAATATGTATTTTTGTTGGGGTCCAAACATACTTGCTGTATGGGACACTTACATACATGTGTAAGGAAGCGTGGCATCCTTAGAGAGAATAAGGTTCCCACAGCTTCAGGTCCATTGCACCACTCCAATGCATCTTTTAAAATTCTGGTCAGCTTCTCCCAATCAGATACCAAAAAGCAATAAGGCATCATGGGCAAAGTGGTAGCAAATTAGTGGTTTATAGATAAATACACACTCATCATTACCCGAAGGTAGTATTCTACGCAGTAAACAAACAGTAAATCAAACTCTTTAACCCTTGAACGACTGAAGATTTTACATGTATAGTTAATCTTTTCTTTTGAACCATTTTTTTCTCTTATCTATGGAGCATAAACACATAAAATGCTTCGAAATAAATAAATATATAAAATTTCCTCTGTCATTTTTTTTAAGCAAAGTATCTAAGGGGCTAAAATACCCCCTCTGAAGAATCACGTTTTTTTTCTTTAGTGGGGCCTGCCTCCTAACATTTTCAATGATAACGCCAGAGTATGATGTGGGCCAATTCATAGGAAGTAAATATGTTCCCTTTCCCTTCTGCAGTTTTAACATCTGATTACATCTTTAGCAATAGGTAGCTCTCAATACATAATCTATTGTTCAACTATTATGTGGTGACTGGTTATTCTAAGAAAAGTTTATGCTAGAACAATATACAATACAAGCAGGGAGAGAGGGGAGAATTTAGGAACCCCAACCATGGTTTCCCAAACTTGAGTCATGTTCAGAGTGGCACAAAATAATTTTAGATGATCGTCATCAAAATGAAAACAAAATTTAAAAGTTCTATAATTTCTAGATCCTATAGGTTTCAGTCTGGTAAGTACTGATTTAAGCTATTCCAAGTGGATAAGTTGATTCCTAACCATTATCCTTATTTTTCCCCCTGGAAGTGTCACAAGAATATTTAGGTAACCAAGACCAAGTTAAGGCATTCTTATTGTCAGAAAACTGTTTCTGAATTCCCATATTGGAACTTCTCTCCTTTTCATATGTAGCTTTCATCCTCTAGTTAGCAAACTATTTATATATTCTAAGATAATAAGTAGGTTTCCTCAGGCTTGCCAGGTAATATATATCATATCCCATAATCTTACTTAGAGTGCTGTTCTTTTTTAAAAAAGACCATCTCTACCTGTTTTATTGAAACTGTCCCTCTAGTTTTCACTTCTCACCTTCCAGAGTGAAGAGCCCTAAATTAGCAACAAGTCTGACCTGAGCAAGCAATGATCCAGCCTACTGTAACGCAAGCCATGTGCAGTCTTACCGCGTTCTGTATTGCTATTCTTTTAATGGCAGAAAAGTGATCTCCCAGAATATTTTTGTGAAGAATCAATAAATGCTATATCAAAGGGATCACGTGGCTCTTATCTGTAAGATTGTCTAAATAGTTGTGGGGTGGTTCCCAGAGCCATGGATAAACCCAGTTATCAGGGCACTGTGGACAAGGCACCCCAGAACCCTGCAGACTGCATTCTCCACCATCCCATTTTCACTTTTCATTTGTGTAATTGGCCTTTACTAAACAGCTTTCTCCTATAGTCTCCCATAGTTATGAAAAGATTCCTCATAAGAGCCAATGATTGCTTGATTCATAAAAACATGTATGTTTTGCCTTCTTCGCTTATATATTTAATGACTGACAGAGCAGAAAACTTTATATAAGGAGGCAGTCCTACTACCTCAGAAACACGAGTCTTTCCTCCCCGACTCATTATGTAACTCTTTCCTGTTGGTTGGAAATGTCATTTCCTGTGTCTTTTCTGTGATATGCTCCCCACTTCTCTTCAGCTGCCTGTCTTCATTGTACTTGCTAATGGGTCCATGTACCTCTGTTCGACGAGCTACATTTTTGCCTGTGTCCAGTCTGCCCTTCTAAGTGCAGTGAGGCCCTTTCACTACGCTTTCTGCCTCTCAGAGACTGACCTCTCTGCAGTCCCTCCAGAGCCAGGGAGCAGCCTGGCTTTTACTCTCCTGCAGTGAGGAACATTCGAGAGGAGCACTCCAGACAGAGGACATGCTCCCAGCTAAGCCACTTAGGAAACTTTTCTAATCCTTCCAGCCAAAATGACTGCAACTTTGTCACACTCTACACTTTTAACCCTGGTTTAAGATTCCTGCCAGTGTCCCCACCAGCCAAAATAAGCATTTCTGATGTTCCTGTGTTATTCTCCTACTGTACATAGTCGTTAATGTTGCTTGGTTATGCTCAATGTTCAAAGCACCGTGTGTGTGTGTGTGTGTGTGTGTGTGTGAGAGAGAGAGAGAGAGAGAGAGAGAGAGAGAGAGAGAGAGAGAGCAAAAGAGAGAGAGAGAGAGAGAGAGAGAGAGAGAGAGAGAGAGAAAGAGATTAAAATAAGTTTCAATACATATAACATAGTATTATCTCTGTATTTAAGTGCTAATACAAGGTTTCCTTTAAAAAATACCCTCACTTTGAAAGATTTAACTTAAATAATTGACTTTACAGTCAGAGTATCTGGGTTTGAAGTGCGGCTCCACCACTTACTAGCTAGCTCTGTGGTCTTGGTCAAGTTCCTCAGGTGCCTTCTCTGTTAGCTGAGAAGATGACACCCACCCCCGCCCCGGGGCAACGGATGGATTAAGTGAGATTATAATGAGACTCTGAGGGTATTTGTCAGGTAGTAAGCACTCGGTGATGTGGATTATTACCAGCTATGATTTTTCTGTCTTCTTCGGAAATCTTGAGTTCTGTATCACATGAGTGACTACACAGGCTTACACAGAAAAAAAAAAACACAACTTTTTTTTCATCAGCAAAAAAGACTTGGAAAATGCTCATCACCTGGAAGTTTCTTGTGGCAATCCTGTTGCATGCTGGGAGCTGCTCTGTATTCCCAACCCTGAATACTGACTTCCAGCTCACCCTGCATCTAATCAGGGCAGAACGAACAGGACAGCTGTCCAAAGGTGAAATCTATGCCAGATTCCTTTGCAAATATAGTTTTTCAAAAAAAAAAAAAGAAAAAGAAAACAAGTACAGCAGCGGTTTTTTGAAATATGTGGCAAGTCTTGCTTCTCACTCTGGGTAGGGTTTCCACTTAACTTAAACTGAAATTTTCTCTATCAATAGCACGCTTTGCAGCTGCCATTTTCTGGCTCCCTGTGGGTCCACATCCCCATCCAGACATAAAACCACTGGGCCAATTTCTGGCCTGGGAGGGCTGTTTTAGTGTATGAGGATACTGTTCTTTTAAGGGCCGCTGCCACTTGAGTGCAAGTTCATTGTTCAAAACCCCAGCTGCACTTCATTAGGGTAATGACTGCAGACCAAGAGGAAGGCTGGCTGCCAAAGGTGACTCAGTGGAGAGCGAGATGCTGCTCCAGGAGAATGCAGCTTCACAAAGGGCTGCTTAACCTGGACCCTGGCTTTCATAGGCCCAGGAGGAGAATTTTAGTTTCAAGTGCTGTGGTTGTTTTAACTGGCCCATAAAGAGGATCTTTGTCAGGGCCTAATCGTTATCATAACATTTGGGTGGCTATGTAACTCCATTCATTTCTACAGATAACCAATGGTGTCAGTTATGCTCAAGACACAGAGCTAGGTCTTGAGGGAATTCAGAGAAACAAGACATCGTTCAAGCCCTCTAGTAGCTTACAATTTAGTAAGAAGATAAGACAAGTAAAATCACCAATTATTCAAACAAATATTCATCGTTTTCCTATTATGTGCCTGGAAATGGGCCAGACTAGGGAAAGTAAGTACATAAAGCCGTCTCTACCCTCAAAAATGAAAGTAAAATATGAGCCACAGTGATTTCTTTTGCCATCTTAAACTTTTTAGTTTGAAATAATTTTAAATTTCTCCTCCTCCTCCTTCTTTCCCATCTGAATTAATCTAGAGTAAGTTTAAAACTCCTAAATATTTCACTGTGTAGTTCCTAAAAGACAAAAACACTCTCTTACCTAATCACAAACCAACCATCAAAATCAGGAAATTTATATTGATATAATATTTCTACCATATACTAGGAACTCATTTAAATTTCACCAATTGTCCCAATAATGCTCTTTATAGCAGAAAAAAATTACTTTGTGGTCAGTCCATTATCCAATCCAGGACAGCAGTTTGCATTTAGTTGTCACATCTTTATATATATTTCTTTGGTCATATAATTCTGCAACATTTCCTCAGTGTTTTTTTTTTTTTTTTTTTTTTTTGTATTTTATGCCCTTGACATTTTTGAAGTGTACTAGATGGTTATTTTGTACCATTGTCCCTCGATTTGAGTTTATCTGATGCTTCTTCATTATTAGATTCAGGTTATACACTTTTGGGAGGAGTATCACCAAAGTGACATTGCGTTCTTCTCAGTGTATCACGGTTGGATGGGCATGATATCACTGGTCACGTTAACACTGATCATTTGGTTAAGGTGGTATTTACCAGACTTCTCCACTATAAAGTCATTTTTTTCCCCTTTGTAATTAATAAGTGTCTTGTGGGATGCTACCTTAAAATCACGTTAACACCCTATTCCTCAAAAAACTTTCAACTTATTTTATCATCCTTGGATGATTCTTGCCTAAATAAAACATTACAATTGCTGCCAAATTTTTATTTTTTTTCTAATTTCATCATTGCTTCTACATTTATTGCTTGGCTTTCTATTGAAAGGAAGTGCTTTCCCATTTTCTCATTTATGTATTTATTCTTATCAACAGGATCCATGGATTTCCAATTCACTCAGTGGGTCACAATCCATTACATTGATATTTATTTTGATGTTCAAACTGTCCCATATTTGGCCAGTGGGAGCAACTTCAAACTGATTCCTGTGTGATTTTGACAGATCCCCTTAACTTTCTGAGACTTCCTTACTTTGTGGAACAAAAAGATATTCCAGGCTTATCGTGTACTCTGCCTGCGTCAGTCATTTCTCCAAAGAGCCCTGATTTCTGTGTGTGGAGAATGGGATTTAGAAACCAAGACCTGGGCACTAGGGATACTCATTGCATCTAAGCCCTCTCCATGGACAGAACTAAGAACTGTATGTATCTTGATGCATATGTATGTACTCATATCTGTATCTATTTCCATCTATGTAAGGATAGTAAAAATCATGAGTTCACATCAATAATTTCTAGTCCAATCCAACACCACAGGGCCCTTTGGATTAAAGAGTCTTTTTCTTTCCATATTTATAACCCATTTCTTCAACTGTGAAAAAGCCTGATCCCATTATCTGTTCATATAGTCATGGGCTTATTTTCCTTTTATAACAGCAATCTCCCGATCCCACTTCCTCTGCTCTGGCCCTGCAGACCCCACAAACCTCACCAGCCTTGTAGGTCCTGATGGCTCCCTTGGCTCCAACCCCACTTGCCCTGCCACCCCATGCTAAGGGAAGGAAACTAGTAAATACTTTTTAAAGAAAATTTTACAAAGGGAAGGGAAGAGGAAGAGGAACCAGAATTCCTATGGTCTGAATGTTTGTGTCCCCCCAATTTCATGTGTTGAAATCCTAATGCCCAGTGTGGTATCAAGAGGTAAGGTCTTTGGGAGGCGATTAGGTTATGAGGGTAAGGAGGTGTACACATCAGAGAAATGCATCTCGAGACTCCGAGCTCAGAGTCAGCTGGTAGAGGCAGCTAAATATGGCAAGGGAATGCTCAGGCTAGTTAGCAGCACGAGAATGAGCCCCTTGCCAGGGGGCCACATAGAAGCCACACCTGTCCCTCCTAAACCCAGGACAATGGGTGGGAACAGCAGCCAACCAAGTAGAAGACTGGAGGCCGACCTGTTAAAGAAGGCGACATCTCTCCCTTTCCCTCTCTCCTCTTCCCCCACAAGCACAATTGAGGAACTAGCATCCATAAGAAGGAGGAGGGAGAGAGGGTCGAGAGTCAAGCACTGTCCCCACCCCATCCAATTCTACCTGTGTTTAGGAACCTGAAGGAGATGATTGTAAGCCAAATTTGAGTTTGAAGTTTTATAAGAACAGGACTGGAAGAAGGTTGTTTTAATAACCAAAAGTGGCTAAAAATGGATGCAATCCAGCCAAACAGTCATGAAGAAAACTACTACGCAACAGTAAAAGGGGACGGTTACTATAGTATAGGTGGTGTCAATTTCTTATGAAATAAAAATTGTTAATGTTCATCTGCCAAAGAATTGAGATGTCTCAATAGACTGTTTACCCAGACATCTTTTTAAAATGATATTTCAGAATGCTGCTCTGGCTTGCACAATTCTGCAAAAGAGTTTCCAGAACGCATCTAATACCGATATCTGCTATTAGATGCAAAAACATGTTACTAACCAAGTGTCACGGAAATGGCGAGGGGCGAGAGATGACTTCACATGAGACTCTCCTGGGCTCTGATGACAATAAGGAAGTTGCCAGATTGAGCCCAGATGAACTGACAACTTCCTCTTACTTTGATCCTTGTAGAAGGGAAATTCCTCAGCGTCCTCCCCAAGTGCAACACAGTTCTGTCCTTATCCTTTCCCCTACCCCTAAAATACACTTCCTGCATTGAAGACGAAGACCTTACATTTATTTGCTAGTTATTGGCCTTAGTTTGCTAGTTCGCATGGAAGAGGGCAGAGGCTGGCTCTTTTTGGCTGCATTGTTGTAATGCTGCTCGCTGCAGTCATGATGCATTTTGCATAATATAAAGAATTAGAGCAACAGCGTACATATTTTCACGTGCATACCTTGAGCACACTTAAAACTTTTAGGTAGGAGCTAGGGACTTAGAATTGGATAGATTTGAAATAAAATTCTAACTCTGCCATTCTCTGGGAAAAGCAGTTACTTTCTTCGAGCCTCAGCGTCTTTACCCTCAAACATGGGATAATAAGATTGATGTAATACGATTGCTGGGAACCTTAAGTGAGATGACAGTGAAATGCCTAGCACAGCCTGCCACCTTGAGCACCTCAATAAATGATGTTCTTTCTAGTCCTCCTTATAGTCCAGCATCTGGCCCAATGGTAGGCACAACAGAAGGTGCGCAATAATTATTTTCCAGCATGAGTTCTAGCACTGTCTCAGGGCTACCAGATGCAATAACCCATTCCAACTAGCTTGAGTGAAAAGGGGATTTATTGTAAGGACATGGGGTAATCTCCAGGACTGACTTCCCCCATAACCAATGTTGACATGTGACTTTTGTCTCATGACAATGCTCACTCCTGCTCGGATCGTACATGACCTTGCCCGTCAGCTCCTGGAAGTTAGCACAGCCAATGTTTCAGTTCTCCCATTCCAGTTTTCTTAGAGAGAGACTTTTTATTCAGATTTAGTCAGGAGTTTATCCCTGCTGCCTCAGTTGCCTTGGCCGGGCCCATTATCTCCTGGCCCAACCAGGTGTAATCCCAGCTATAAACATGTCACCTGGGCCCACCTCCTCAGCTATGCTGTGGGTGAGAGAAAACTGCCTTAGCCAGAGCTGTGGTGCATCAGGATAGACTCTTCTCCACTGTGATCACTGTGATTGAATGAGATTCATTCTTTGCTCTGTAACTCAGGATCTATCTCAGAGGATGAGTCTCTAGAGCTTATTATTGACTATAAAAAACACCATGTACACATTTTATAATCAACTGAAAAAATTTACTTAAAAACATATTATTTACTATGTTACCAGGTACTGTCTGAAGAGTTCTATAAATATTAACTCAGTTAATCTTATAACTGGATGAAGAAAGGTACAATGAATGACTCTGGCATTTTACAAATTTTACTAGAGGCACAGAGAGGCATAGTGATTTGCCCTAGGACAAACAGCTAAGATTTGAACTCATGCAGTTTGGTGGGCGGAGTCCACACACCAGACCACTATATGATGCTGCAACTCTTTCTAAGACAGCCAATTACCGCTGTGCAAGGCCGCCGCTGAGACCAAAGATGCCAGCATATTCACTTATGACCTAACGATGTGAGAATATTACAACGTGTGACCATCCTCTTCAGTGCTTTCCGAGGTAACCCACCAGAGGCTGATGCTCACCCTCTTGTCTGCGTCAATGAGTGTTTGTGGGAGCTCTGCTGCATACTTCATATCACCTTGAAAGGGTTACATGTGCTAATGGTTCGGTTTTACATTCACGTTTTTAAAGCCTTTTCACCTCAGTAACATTTTCCATTTTCTAACAACACTTTAAATTCCATTTCTATTACTTGAACATCAGGCACAATTATGCCATTTTGAGTTTCTTCTTTGCAATTAATGCAATCATATGACACATCACTAATGCCAACCAGGAGTCTTATCACAAAATAGTATAAATTATCATATTTTTATATACATTTGCAAATGTCTTATCAACATTCCAATTCTGTATACATTTTTATTAAAAAACACTCTCTGTGTTGGATTTCTGGAACTGTTACTATCAGCCGCACTAGATCAGTTTACATGACTGCCTGTCTCACAAAGGGAAACTCTGATTGAAATTGGCAACTTAAATCAGGTTACATGAGATTTCTTATCCAATCAAAGAAGCTCTTTGAGCTGCCAAAATTGTTAATAAGACTGTAAGATCATTTTCATATATATATATGTATGTATGTATATATGTACATATACATATATACATATATACACACACACACATATATATATATCATGTATATACATACATCATCTACATACATAGATATATAGTGTATAATATCTATAAGGCCATTTTCTTATAGAGATAATGTTATGTACAATCAATCAATAATATATATATATATATATATATATATATATATATATATATATATATATAAATTCTGGTACTTAGTAATGAGAATATTGAGTTACTTCTTCAGATAATGATCTGGAAAAGGGTTTGGTCAAGCATTGCCCAAGTACTTAAGAACACTGGCTCTGCTTTTGGTTTGATTTATATAAAAATATATATAATCATAAAATTTATTCCAGAGAATCAGTGTAATTTTAACTTCGGTAAGTCACAATTCCTCTACTTCAAATCTTGTGTCTGCTAAATAAGGATAAGAATACCTCCCTATATACAAAGTGACTGAGAAAGTGACACAAAAGTACCGGCTCTCTCTTTCATCCCTCCCTTGATTTTGATGCCCCTCTTTCCTCTGATGAAGCTACCCCTTCCTTAACTCTGATCCTATGTGTAGCCAGGTGATCCAGCAAACACCTAATGGATGGGCTTACCTGCTGAAAACTTTGTGATTTATTATTTGCCATTTTGCAAAAGGACACCAGGAAGTACCTTCTGTTCAACCTTTGAAGTATAAACTCATGGGAGGAACAGAAGGATTTCCCACTGTGTGGCCCTCCCCCAACTAAAAAAGGTAAACAGGACTTTCTGTTTCTAAGCCTTTCTGTAAGCCGTTGAGCTCTATTCTATCATTGTAGAAAGGAATAGCAGAACATGGATTTAGTTCAGAAAATAAGAAAGAAGAAAAAAGGAGGTGGAAAGTAAAAGAGGGGAGGCTCTGGGTCCACTGGCTGTCTAAGGCATATTGGAATCATTTCTAGGGTTGTTACATGGCCTAGGATATGCTGGGGCTTGTGGACCAGGAAAGGATTTCTGAGAGGGCATTGAGCAAGTGTCCTGGAACACTGGTCAGAGAAGTGGACCCAGCCCAGCACTGAAGCCCAGGAGTACTCTCCAGGAATTCTGTCCTATGGTGTGTGTAGGACTCTTACTGTCCCTATACTATAGGGTCTTTGTCCATTATCCTTCCAGTCACAGTACTAGAGGTCCCTACATTTCAGGATACCACCAGATAATTTCCTAGTTGCAAAATAGCATGTACCCCAGGCAGGGCCAGCTTCATGAATGTGTCACCTGTGCATTTGTACAAGATCTCCAACTAATGCTCTGCTGCTCTCATACTGAAATTCCTAAAAGTAGTATTTTTGAATATGTGTTTTATACGTGAAGTCCACTGGGACAATGGATCATGTGTGTGAGCAGAGAAGATACCACATAGAGAATTCACAAAGTTTCATGAGCACAGAATTCCCGTGGACCCATCCATGATGCTTAGAAGTTCTGCAAGACTCAAAAAAGAGTAAAAGGTAAGTGCATTACATTATGGCTGAGTAAATGGGGTGCTGACATCCCCAAGAGGCCACAGTTTCTATTTGAACCAGAACTTGCTTCCAACACAGAGAGAAGGAAATGGTGTTCTAAGAAACACTATCATATTCTTTCTTACTCATGTTACTTTCCAGTGTTAGCCAACCACTGATGCTGAAAATGATGACATCAGAGGAAAAAGAAAGAGGGCAACTCAAAGTACTTTTCCTTACACTCCTTCCTTTCTCATCAGTAAGAAAGTGTTGATCGAACGGGTGTGTATCAAGCAGGAATCAAAATAAAAAGAGCTGAGTTAGTTTTGTGCAGCATTTCCATTGTTCTGGTAAGAACAAAATACATATACATGTATGAACTAGGAAATAGAAATGGTATCATTTCAGTGATTCCACATACAACCTAACTGTTATTATATTTGCATTGAAAAGTGGAGTTGTACCATATAAAAATGTACAGTAAAATTCATGCCAATAATTTGATATTTAAAATTTTCTTTCCTTAGAATGACATTACATAACAAATAAAAGAACACCATAACAAGGTGAGAAAAAGAGACCATAAAGAAATGGAAAAAACTTTATATTTTAGCATCTTTAACCACATTTACATCTTGAACTGGATCCCACAAATTAGGAACAAGAAGCCCTGCACTGTCATTTTGCACTGGGACCTAAAAATTATGTAGCCATCCTGACCCCAGGGTCCCTCCAAGGCACCCCGTGCGTTGGGAGACACTGGTATCTGGGGGACAGGCTGGCATGCCACGGTATTCTGAGGTGGGGCCAGAGGAAGACATAGACCCTGATCAAAAGGCCAACGTTTTCCGACCAAGAGAAAGAATTTGAACAAGAGGGAGAACTTGATAAAATGAATGGGGTAGAGACTCAAAGATCTTTGTTCAATGTCAAAAATGACCAGGATGAGGGATTTGAAGACTTGTGAGTGACCTGCCTAGGCTGCAAGATTAAGGCTCTGAGGATGAAGCCGCCATGCCTTCCCAAGTCAGAGCTGAATGGAAGCTTAAGCAGTATCTGATGCTGGTGTGAAAGTTTCTTCAGGTCTAGAGAAATCAGCACGTTTGAGAGCTGGTGGGTATCTCCCTGGGATTACCTAACTCAGCTCTTTTATTCTATACACAGGGAAACAAAGACTCCGAGTTTAATGTGAGAGGAAATTTGAGCTCTACCTGGTCCTAGCTTTCTACCTAAGTAGTTGTGCAACCTTGGGCAAGCCACCTACGCTTCCTAAGCTTCTGTTTTCTTAACTTTAAATTAAGGGTGTTAAAGTACAAGTCCTCTAAGGAAACTGGATCATTTCTAAGAGCCTCATATTTAAATGTCACACTGACCCTTATTATTATTCATTGAAGTCTTAATCTAAATGGCATTTTATGCCATTGAAATTAGACATGAACATCTATGCTGCTGCTTCTTTAAAGATAAAAGGCATAATGGGTAGGATTATGTGCTGAAAGTTCTGAAACTTTGTCCTTTATTTCAGGGAAAATCCAGCCATAACCCAATTTCAGTTGGTGGAATTTTGTCTATAATTTGTATAGTTCTCTAGGACCAAATTATGAGAAACCATGAACCTGGTTTGTTAACTTCAGCAATATTTTATGCAATGGTATTTATATTTATTATGATGCTTTCTTACCTCTCAGGGGAATAGAGACCATTAACTCTAATTTCCACAGGAAGTGAGACAATTGTAGTGATTTTGGTATTAGAGGTAATGTTGGTTTCCATGGGAAACCAAGTAATGAATTTCACAGACTATTCATCTGATGTGCTATGGTGAGGATAAAAAAAGCAGGCCCAGAATTCAAGGATAATTTGCGCAATTGGTCAATTAATAATTATCACTTTTATGGTCAAAAAAAGAAGGAAATAGGCTGGAGGTATGAAGGAGCTTTGTCAGAGGTTAAATTGGTACCTCTAAGGCACTCACTCAGCTTTGTTCCAGGAAGACGAAGAAAGCTTCAGGCAGTATGACCTGCCACCAAACCTCACTTCTGAGTCCTCACTATTTGTCTGTTCTTGGAGTTGGCTTTGCCCTGAGGTCATGGCTTCTTGAATGGGAAGTCTTCTCATTTATTTGGAAACCACAGCTCTGCTTCTTTGTTGCATATGCTGAGTATGCCTTGTTCCAGCTGTGGTTCCCATTGCCACTGAGCTGATGTCACCCAGAGCTGACAGAACGACCATCTTCAGAGTCCTTGCAAACCCCAGACAAAGAAATTTATAAATATGAAGCCTCCACTTTTATTGTTCTTCTCTAACAGCTCTTCTCATGGAAATAATAAATTGGCCAAAGTTCAATGTGTTCTATTTAAGTTTTTTAACATTCCCAAACATTTCTTTCTCTGTGTTTTAAAAATAGGATCTGGACCATCCACCAAGATTAGCAGATTGAGCTTCATGATTAGAAGGGGACAACAGAATGAGAGACCACGGTGCCTCCAGAAGAGGCCTTGTCGTCTGTATGGGTTGGTGGAGAGTCACAGTTTCCTCATGTTCATTTCCTGACCTAGACTCACTGTCCACCCACCCCCTGCAGCTTTTATTCTTGGACTTGTCCACAACTCTCTTTCTTTCATTAACCTATTTCCTATTGACTTCTTGTCCTGCTGCTGCCCTTACCTGACAGGTCCTGACTCTACTTTTTGCTTTTCAGACTAAGTTTTAGCACCAAACCCTCATCTCCACCAGCCTCCAAGACTGGCCTGTTGCTAATTTGGGTTTCATTTACTTCCCGCCTGTTCTGTGATATTCTAGTTGCCAGAACTGGAGAGAATCTCTGTTTTTCTCTCTATTGATAACCTTTTATTCTCAAATCATGGGCGACGGTGGTAGTAGTAGTAGGGAATATTGAAGGAAAAACACTGTTTTGGTTTCCTGGACTCATTCTCCTTGGAAAAAACTCCTTAGATGAGCTACAGTTCCTGGAAGAATTGCCTTTTTTTACCCCATGAAGATCTCATAAATCTGCTATGCTTAGGTTTTATTTACCAAAGAATGGCTCTTTCTACTGTGAAATGAGTGAAGGTTTAGAGGCAAGTCAAGTCAAGGAATTCTAAACAATTAAATGAATAAACCAATGAAAAACACTGTATACCAAGCACTGAAATGTTATGCTATTCAGGCTACAGTAAAGTTAAATATGTGAATGGTATTGTGTCTATTGTATCTTTTCTTCTAAATCAAAACATAATTGAATCTAATGCATATTGGCAGGAAATTCTCCTTTATGTTTTCATGCCGATGACTTGCTATTTGTGTAGGGATGAAAATGAACCAGTATCTTCCAGGGTGGAGAATATATATTTATGATCCATTATAGTAGTTAAGAGCATGGTGTCAGGACGTGACACCTTGGGTCCTGAACCTGGTTTTGCTACTTATTAGCCATGAACATTGGGCAAATGTCCTCATCTGGCAAATGGAAATAATAGCAGCAATGACCTCACAGGGCTACTGTGAGTTTTAAATGAATTAATATGTACAGAGTGCTTAGTTCCATGTCCCACATATAGTAATTACTTAATGAATATCAACTATCACCATCATTATTGTTACATACAGGATGAACAAGAAAATAGAGTAGAGACTGAAAAGGATTGTTTAAAGTAATGAGAAGGCTTTGGGAGATTAGGAAGAGGAAAATGACAAAGTAAAATGGAAGAAATAGATGTATTTCTATTTGCTTTTGGAAATGCACAAATAATTTCAAAGATACAAATTATTTAAAGTAGTTTTCCTTCTTGGCCAAGCATAGAGTGCTGTCACATTCACTGAGCATCTCGTTCTATAGAGATTATAATTACTATCAAGTTGGAATTAAACAACCAAAAGAGCCTGACCCAGCAGCCATACATTGCTTTTCAATGTCCTCATGTTCTAAAAAATAAAGGCCCCCTAATTTATGGTAGTCTAATATGTACTTAGTGCTGCCAATGATATTCTATGAAACAAGTGCAGTCAGAACCCTAAAATTTCAAGCACTCTCAGACACAAGTTGCATTAGCCAGCCTAGGGCAGTGGCTGAAAGGTGGAGGAGGGAGGACAAGAAAACGGAGAGAATGCTTTATAATAGGGGCTATTATTTCTTTTGTCATATTTTCGTTTCTTTAAAATTGTTCAGTTGCATTTAAGTCCCTAAGAGCCACAAAAATTATGTGAACAATAGCAGGGATTTGTGAAAAGATTCCTTAGATAACATTTGAAAAACACAAGCAGCCCTTGAACCTTTTTGCATCCAGTACATCTGACAGGCTTTGTGAGCGGCAGCCACCTGCAAGAGTTCTAAAATAGATGCTTTCATAAACAGAAATGTCTCAGAATTGATGTGTTAATATCAGTCTCTTAATTACTTGACATTTGACCTAAGTAGCCGTAATGAGATGATTTTGGCCAAAGGGAAAGGGAGAGTTGGGGCCATCATTCACATATTTTTGGTCACAAAAAAAAATTTTTAAAGGACAGCTATTGAGGAAAAAAAATGGTCAGTTAGGCAGATTGTCTACCCAGCTGAAGTAATGACTTAATCCACCACTTTACTTTTCCTGTGTATTATGAGCTTAGATTTTCAAAAATACAAAGAGTTTACTTCATTTGGGGGTGGTGAGAAGAGGATGTTTTGGGTAGGAGGTGTGGAATCTTCAAAGGAAAATGTATATTACAGTGATTTTTGTTTATGGAGATTTTTCAAAGCATAAAACAAAACATATAGAAATAAATATTGGTTTAAAAAAAAACTTAGAAGCCCCATGGGGAAGAAAATAATGGAAACTTCATTAAAAGATAGAAATTATAGGTCTGAAATTCAAGTTAGATCAGTAACTTCTACTAGCCAAACAAGGCTCCTTGTGTGGGTCACATCCCATCTGCTTGTTTCCCAGCCCATGACAAGATTTTATGTCCTATTTGCCTTTCTCTTTTTTCAAACTGTCAACACTGCAAAGCCATACAGCTGTGGGTAAAGCAGCTGTGTGATATTCTGCCTCTCACATTGTCAAATTGTCTGCTCAGTTTTTCTTTATTACTGGTACTTGTAGGATAGAATGCCAAGGGCTGAGGACTGATTTATGTCAATGACTGTGTTTCTCAGGTGACTCTCTCTTTAGGACTTCTCTTTTTTTTCTAGACTTTCCCTCCCTCTATATTCTTTTAGCCTATTTCTCTGTTTTGTTTGTTTGGTTGGTTTTTTTAGTTATAGAAAGGTCATGTTCATGATACAGTTTTGACTCCTGATTATTTCCTTAATAGGTATGCATAAGCACTAACCATACACTTAAAAATTCCTCTTCTGTTTTTGGATGACTATATGGTCACACTAGAAGGAAGAATCACACTTCATTTAGTCATTTGCATACTTAGCCATAAACAACTGGGTTTACACATAAATAAATCTTAATCTTCATTTCTGATTCCTTTCATGAGGTTGTCTAGAAATGGCATCGCTGTATAAAAGGCTATGAGCTTTTAAAGGTTTTTGATGCATACCGCCAAATTGCTTTCCTTTCTGGGTCTATGTGAGTAGGAAAGTATGTCATTTTAGTTCATCCCACATGAGAGAGAAATGTGTTTTCTTCCTCTCCTCAGTGTAATGCAGGGGCCATGCCCGGCCTCAGAGCAGAGTTTGCGGACACTACCTGGCATATGCGCCCCCTAGAGTGTTGGTTGCCAGTATGGATGTCTGGTGCCTTCGCCTAGAGATTCTGAGGCAGTAGCTGTGGGCAGGTCTCTGGACTCCGTGGCAGCACGTTAGCAGGCTCCGGGGCATGCTATGGCAGAGAAATGGGAGAGGGGCTCCTGGAGAGCTAGGGAGAGTGGAGTGGTGAGAGGAAGAGTAACTAGGGCAAGTCCCTCAGGCTTGTGCCTCTGAGGTAGGTAGAAACTTGGAATGAAATGTTGGGATAGTGCCTATTGCAGGGATCTATAAGGTTGGACCACAAGAGACGCTGAGAGGGAAAAGAAGTATGGTGAGGATAGAGGAGATATTGAAAGGTAGGAGTTCAAAAAGGACAAGGTCAATGTGAGAGTAATAATTAGGGAAGTCTTCCTGGAGGAGGTAAGTTGAACTTGCTAATAGCTTGTACACACGCATGTACACACACAGACTCTTTGCCCTAAAATCTCAAATGTATAAATTGTATGATTCCATTAGATAAGAAATAAATGAATACATTCTTCCTATAAAAACTTCAAGCATTGCAGATAAATCTAAAATGAACTTGAACCGTCATTGCCCAATGCACACCTCCCACCCCCTGAAGTTAAGCATTGTTATCATCTTGGTATATATACTTTCATACCTTTTTCTATACACTTATAGTCATATATTTGCCTGTATGAAATATATAGAATAGTTGTAAGTGTGAACATATTTTATATAAATAACACCAGGCTGTATGCATTGTTTTGTAACTTGCAGGGCAGGGAAAGGAAATAGCATTTTGGTGCATTCTAAGAAACTTAACTTACTTTGGAGATTTCTGGATTTCAAATGAATTTCTAGCTGCACAATTAATATGAGAGTTTCGTCTTCTTGTGAATAAAGAAAGAAATTATAGATAAAGCTAAAATCTCATTTGTCACCTCAATCCTATTCCTCTCTTCTTCTTTCCAGAAGTATATATATATTGGGGGGGAGGGATTTTCTTTTTATTAGTTTCAGGTGTACAAAACAACATAATGATTAGACATTTACCCACCTCACAAAGTGATAACCCCACCAAGTCTACTACCCACCTGACAGTGTACATAGCTGTTACAATACTATTGACTACATCACATGAATATATGTGTGTGTGTGTGTGTGTGTATATATATATATATATATATATATATATATATATATATATATATATAATAGCTGACATTCAATATTATTTCCTATTAGTTTCAGGTATAGCACAATGGTTAGGCATTTATATAATTTATAAAGTGATCTCCCTGATAAGTCTAATACCCATCTGACACCACACATAGTTTTTACAACATTATTAACTGTATTCTCCATGCTGTGTTTTACATCCCCATGACTGTTTTGTGACTACTAATTTGTATTTGCTAATCCCTTCACTTTTCTCATCCATCCCCCAAATGCCTCTCTCATCTAGCAACCGTCAGTTTGTTCTCTGCATCTATGAGTCTATTTCTGTTTTGTTTGCTCATTTATTCTCTTCTTTAGATTCTACATATAAATGAGACAATATGGTATTCGTCTTTCTCAGTCTGACTTATTTCACTTAGCATAATATCCTCTAGGTCCATCCATGTTGTTGCAAATGGTAAGATTTCATTCTTTTTTTCATGGCAGAGTAATACTCCATTGTATAAATGTAGCACAGTTTCTTTATCCAACCATCAATTGATGGGCATTTAGATTGTTTCCATATCTTGGCTATGATGAATAGTGCTACAGTAAACATAGGAGTCCATACATTTTTTTCAAATTAGTGTTTTGGATTTCTTTGGATAAATACCCAGGAGTAGAACTACTGGGTCATAAGGTAGTTCCATTTTAAATTTTCTGAGGTACCTCCATACTGTTTTCCATATTGGCTGAACCAATCTGCAATTCCACCAACAGTGCACGAGGATTCCCTTTTCTCCACATCTTTGTCAGCACTTGTTGTTTGTCGATTTGTTGATGATAGCCATTCTGACAGGAGTGAGGTGGTATCTCATTGTGGTTTTTATTTGCATTTCTCTGATGATTAGTGATATTGAACATCTTTTCATATGTCTATTGGCCATCTGTATGTCCTGTAGGGAGAAATGTCTGTTCAGGTCCTCTGCCCATTTTTTAATTGGATTGTTTGTTTTTTTTGGCATTAAGTTGTACGAGTTTTTTATAAATTTTGGTTATTAACCCCTTATCAGATATATCACTGGTGTATATCTTCTCCTATTCAGTAGGATGCCTTTTTGTTTTGTTGATAGTTTCCTTTGCTGTGAAAAAACTTTTTATTTTGATGTAGTCCCATTTGTTTATTTTTTTCTTTTATTTCCCTTACCCGAAGGAGCTATATCAGTAAAAATATTACTAACGGTGATGTCTGAGAGTTTACTTCCTACATTTCCTTCTAGGAGTTTTATGGTTTCAGGTCTTATATTTAAGTCTTTAATCCATTTTGAATTTATTCTTGTACATGGTGTAAGAAGCTGATCCATTTTTCTGCATGTATCTGTCCAGTTTTCCCAGCACCATTTATTAAATAGACTATCTTTACCCGAAAGTAAATTCTTGCTTCCTTTGTCACAGAACAATTGACCATATAGGCATGGATTTATTTCTGGGCTGTCTATTTTGGCCCATTGATTTATGTGTCTGTTTTTATGCCAATACCATGCGGTTTTGATTACTATTACTTTGCAGTATAATTTGATATCAGGTAGCATGATACCTCCAGCTGTGTTCTTCTTTCTCAGGATTGCCGTGGCTATTTGGGGTCTTTTATGGTTCCATAAAAATTTTAGGATTAATTCTAGTTCTGTGAAAAATGCCATTGGTATTTTGATAGAGATTGCATTGAATCTACATATTGCTTTGGGTAGTATGGACATTTTATCCTATCCATGAGCATGGTATATGTTTCCATATTTTTGTATCTTCTTTAATTTCTCTCCACAGGTATATTCTGTCATCATTTTGAATGGCATCCTTCTCAATGGCTATATTTTATAGTTTCTCTGTATCTCTATTAATTGCTCAACATCTCACTGTAGTTGCTGCAGTTATAGAAACTTAGAACCAAAAAGGTATTTTATAGATTATCTAGTCCAGACTCTTATGGTATAGATGTAGAAATAGATCAAACGTCTGGTCTCAGGTGACTCTAATTACCTTGGCTGTGGTTTTTATTACCCTTAGCTAGTGCACTTTACCAATCTGTATTACTTTATACAACACTTTATGTAAATATATAAATAACACTTGACCAATCTGTGTTACTTCTAGCAACTTCCACTTAAATGGTTTATATTGAAAGCATCCTTACTAGCAACTCCATTCACAAAGAATCTGTGAAATTCTCTCTTTTACTAAGATGTAGGCTTTGGGGAGGAAAGAATTAGACAACTAATGTCAAGCCTGAACTATGTAAAGGAGCCACACTTCCTGTTACTTTAAGCAACTGAGAGCACCAGGAAGAGTATGGCCTTTTGGTTTGACTCCTGATACTGCGGGTGAGGGGAGGTCTTGGCCTCAACTCTGAATCCCTCAGTTGGGCAAGATTTTCATTTTGAGGCCAAATGTTTGAAGAGGCAGAAAGAGCACAGCTGGACTCTTGAATTTCAGGTTTAGTTCATTTCAGGGGTAAGCAGAAAGAAAAAGAAAAAAAGAAAAGAAAAGAAAAAGCCGTTTGGCTCACAAAGTAAGAATCTTTGAAATGAAAGTTGTGCAGAGTAAATATGGAGCCCCCCAATGCCACCTCCAAGCCGCATTTCAGAACACAAGCACCCTTCCACTCTCTGACAGAAAGTTAAGAGATTTCACGTTCCTTAATTAAAACATATCTCAAGAGTCAGTGGGAGGCACCTGTGCAGCCCCTACCTGAAGATGCTGATTTACAGAAAAACTTCCAACCGTGGGATTCATACAAGGGACACGCTGGCAATTGTGAGTTTCCTTTCAAATCGGCTTCTGTCTGTCATACCTATGTAGTTACAAAATCAAAAGAGATAATAAAGTTCAATTGTATATTCACAGTTTGATATTTCTATTGACAGGTCTCACACAAAAAACACCATTTCAGGAAACTCTGATTCTGTGTCCCTCTATGAAAGACTCTGAAATGCTCTCCTGGGTTGCAAATCCTCACCCAACAATCCCTCTAAATCTGAATCTATAAAGTGGCCCCATCAAGGTTCAAAGGTGTCAAATTGGGCCTCCTCTCCCCAGGTTCTGTTTGTGATTTTAAAATATCCTTCTGATGGTGAGGGAAAAAGGAAACCATCCAGACCAAACCAGACTGAGTTAAAATCCCAGCTCCTCTGTAGAGAAGAGCAGTTAACCCAAGCGTCACCACACCCAGAGCTGCTGCCACACCGAGGCCTTGGGGACCTGGGGACAACCCTCAGATCTGCCCTGTTGCCCTCTCTTCACCCGAGGGACCTTATCAACACTGACTTGTTCTCATGTTTTAAAAATGTCAATATATTTCACTCTTATGGAAATATTCTTCAGGCCCACTAGAAATGAACGTGCAGGTGCCTCTCTAATTTTTAGAGAAGATTTTTCTTGAAAAATAAGAGTGTGTGTTTGGCTGGATTCAAAACCAACAGTCTTGTAATAGTGTATGGGACTAGACTTACGCAAAAGCAGAGCACATCTGAATGCAAAAATTAAAGGGAGGAATGGGAGGGGGGAACAGGTGCTCTTTTATAAAGGCTAAATTCCATATTTACCAAACTGATTTGCATGAGGCATATTTTCGATGAAAATATTGCTACTCATTTTGCTGCATTTGTGCAACAGAAACATAAGGATGGAGCAGAAGAGGAGTGTGGCTCTCAAGCTGTCTTCTTGTACCTACCCTTTAGCCGACAGTTAGCGGCACATTTGGGAGATTAACTCTCAGAACTTCTGGCTTCCAACTGCCAAGCCAGCAGGGCTTGGGGGCTTTTCTAAACCCACAATCCAGCCTCCGAATCAGCAGTTAGATGGGAATCTAGCAGGGGTGGTGAGAGTCATTCAATCCATTGACTATCACCAAGTGAGAACACTTCAATTATCTCAAGAAGAGAATTCTATTCTGTTTTAAGTCCGTGCTTTCTTTTAGTAATCCAAGCCAGCGTTAATTCTTACTCCCAAGAATATCTTCCTCCCATTTTAAACATTTTATTTCTGTTTTACTTCCTGTCCATGTAATCCTAAAATGAAAAAGTGCTGTCAGCTACATACATTATCTCATTTACATCCTTAAATCAACCCTAGAATATAGGTACTATCACATCCCATTTTATAGAGAAAGAAACTCAAGCAGAGAGAGGTGAAGAAACTGACCTTAGGTCACCCAGCTGATATGTGATAGACCCAAGATTTAAATTCAGACATCGGAGCCTGTATTCACCTGACCACCACAAGATGCTGCCTGGCGTTCTCAGATATAGTCAGTTGCAAATGGAGTTACTAACAATGTAGTAAGGAAAGCCCTGGCCAGAAATAAGAGGTAGAAATTGGAGTAAGGTTAGGTGAGCACTTGGTTCATGGAAGGTGCTAGAGCAATCAATGGCTGGCAGATCACCCATGTAAATATACACAGATTCACTTACAGGTGGGCAGGTGGTGAGCAGTTTCCAATAAGCAAGGCCAGTTTCTTAGGTATTTATGGCCAGTGTCCTCCCAGACTACTCTAGAGTGGGTTCCAACAGGGAAAATCAGTGGACCTGTGTCTTTAGGGGACTCCCCAAGACATTGCAGAGTACCAGAGTCATCATGAAGTTTCTATTTATCTTTGAGAGATGACTCTTCAGAGGTCTCGAAGAGCATATTATAGAGAAGTGAAGCTCCCAGAATGCTTCACTCTTTCTTTGTTGAAATCAGACAAACTTCAGAACCAGTCCAGGCCTCCTGTAGGTCTTTTGGGTTTTCTTCTCCTTAGGGAACTAGAGGCTCCAGACAGAGCCTTGAGTTTAAGGTAGCAATTTAAGAGGTGAAAAATGGTCTCTTGGAGTTAGCGTTTCTTTCATCATGAGTGAAGCTGAGCACCTTTTCAAGTGCTACGCCCATTTTTCTATTGGGTTGTTGGTCTTTTTCTCATTGAGCAGTCTGTTTTTTTAAAGCAGAAAGCCCTTACGTGAATGATTGGATCTGCTTCCTGCTTGATCTCACTTCAAGTCTCGTTAGCCTGTGCAAAAAGGTTTTCAGTATGGTAATTTTATTCAAAATTTTGAACAGTACAAATTTGATCACTGCAAGGATCCTTTAGCACTCATGCAACCTCATCTGCTATGCTGGGGAATGAGAGTTTATTGCATCATAAAAATATTGCCCTCCACTTGCATGAGGCAAGTACTAAAATTTTTATGAGCTCTTCTTAACCCAAGTTATCAATAAATAAAGCACGATTCTTGACTGGGCTAATCAAAGATTGATGCGACTTATTTGATAAATCAATACCATAAAGAAACTCTTGACTCGATGGCCTGAGTGTTCAAGGAGAGACGGAGGATTTCAACTCTGAGTTATCAAATTTGACTCCAACAGTGAAAACTAGACAGTCGTGTTAGCCCTCTGAGAGCGGATTCCCACTGGTCAAAGGCATGGGTGAATAGCTACAATCAGGTCCCCTCGGCACCTGGGTTGTTACAGTACAATGACTCCCTCATAATCTCGTTGTCTATTTGATCTGCCCCAGAAGAGGCCAAGTTTCCAAAGGCCTTTTCTGGTGGTCCTCACACTTGAATGTTTACCAGGATCATCCAGGAAGCTACAATTGTAAATAAATCCACCAGTGACTCCTTAGCAGGTGGTCAGAAGGCACACTGGAAAACTCAGCTTGCAAAATCCATGCTGGGTTACTAAATCAAAATTTCAAGGGACATGGGCCAGGACTCTGTAGTTTTACGTAAGACACGCCTGCTCATTCTCAGGCACCCTGAAGAGAAGATCCCCAGTGCTAAGGGGGCATGCCATGAAGAGGCTGATGAAGTAGGAGAGATTTTTTTTTTTTTGAATGTTTCCTCCAATGCATTTAGAATTGTTGGTTTGTGATTCAAAGAAACTTTAAAGTTTTTCTCTTCCCCACAGCTACTCTTTGGGGGCTCAGCATCTGTTTTACCTCCCTTCTCTCCTTCCCCTCACCCTACAAAATCATAAAGTGAGTGATCTGTCCTGAAAGGGACAAAATCTGTCCTGAAAGGGAACTGGCCACAACCGGAGAAGGAGAGCAGTGAGGGACTTCTCCCTGAAATGTCCCTCTTTGAAGTCTTGTCCTTAATTGGGAACACAGCTTGAAATCTCATCTGAGCAGGTATTCCCTGACACTCTCCATTTCCACATGTAGAGTTCCTGTTTTTGTCCAAGCTCCTCTTCCCCTGAAAAGGAGACTCTCTTTTGAGAATCATCCAGTAATAAAAATAACAGCTAACACTGAATTATGCCAAACACTGTGATAAGTGCTTTTACACATATTATTACAATAATCCTAAGAGGTGGTACGGTTATTGTTCTCATTTCATAGGTGAGAAAACAGACTCTGGAAGACTGAGCAACTTGGTACAAGTCACACAGCAGGTATGTGGAAAAAGGATTCAAACCTGGTAGTCTGACTCCAGAGTCCCTACCCTTTATCACTCAGAATGTGTTCCCACTAGGAGTTTTTAATCCTCACCGGGTACATTTTCATACTACTACTCATGCTGATCAGGTAGTGTGATCTAGTAGAAGAAGAAGCGTTCAAAAATCAAAAGCTCTGGAATTCCTCTGACACTGAAATCCTGTGTAAATCAATTTCTTTTACTACCTTCTTAAAACCATGTGTAAGAAGTGCTGATGATATTGTTAGGATATTTGTAAAACTGTTTGGCTTATATAACTGTGTGTACATATGCAAACCTTCTACGACCTTGTTTAAAATATGCCTGGCAGAGGGATCATCCCCAAGGGTGGTAGAAGTGTCTTTAACCAGCTCAGATTGCCACCGGGGCACTGGAAGGAGTGTGAGAGTGGAAAGCAGGGGACTTGCTCTGGTCTCACCCCTGCAAATATGTGTCAGTTGGACAATGATGTCACATCTCCGGAACTCATTTTCTCAACTGTAAAATGAGAAGAATCAATTAAGTCAGTAGTTTAAAATTTTTAACATAATAAATAATGCCTAATATATTCCCATTATTGAAAAAATCCAAACAATCTGGATAAGTAAAAGCCTTTGTTGACAACCACCGATTGCTTGAGTAATTACTGTAAGCAATATGGTGCAGTGTATCATTCCATTCACTTTTACCAAACATGCACATTGCTTTACAAATATATGATTGTTTTGTTGTTATTCTACATAAATGATATCATATCAGTATCTTAATTCTTTTTTTTTTTTTCCAATTTTCAGAACATATATAAGTTAAGTATCTCTTTCCCTCCTGGAAAATGTACATGTTCACAACATTTTGAATATAAAATCTTCAAGGATATTTATGGAGCCCCTTGAACCTCACCCAGTGGTTCCCTCCATGTCTTCCAGATTCAGAAGCCTGGAGTTTCTACAAGGACTACCTCGTTCAAAAATTATATCCTATCATTGTAAGTACAGGGCCATTCTGAGTTTCTAAGCTCTCCATGTCAACCTTTCCCCCCTCTACTCCTTTCCACAGAAGAACGTCTGCTTTATTTAAACAAAATTTTCTTTTTATCAAACTCTCCTATGTATACAGTGTTTCAAATCATATACACAAAACTCATAATGGAAAAAAAATTTTCTCCAGCTCCAAATCATGCTATCTCTTAGGTTTTAATTGTAATGTAGACAGAATAACTTTCAGATAAGTTAGTCTAGATCTACTTGTATTCCTCAATCAAATCTGGTTTAGTTTCTCCCTCCACTCAGCTCAGGTCTGGCCTGTGGCTGAGGGGTGGGCAGGGATAAAGACGACACTGATGTATTGGTCAGTGTTGAACACTCTCCAATACAGTAGTTCCTTTCCTTGCCTGTTGCTTTCCTGGCCTGAGGAGTCCGAAGTAACTCAGGGGTCCCAACTCCAAGTTCCCTAGAACCATTACTGAGCTCCGTGTGTTGAGAATGACCTGGTTGATGTCTGGTCTACCTGGTTGTTAAGACCTCCTGTGTGATGGGTGCTTTTTGGTGAACACAAAGATCCCATAGATATATCCACATGCCCCTTCCCCAGCACTCCCTGTCTCTGATATTAGTCTTCTTCATTGCAAGACCCTGGCCACGCAGCCCAGTCATTTGCCACTGACCAGGAGTCCCTTTACGACTTTCCAGTGTAAGAAGTGAATAGCCGTGTGTATGCGCGGAGCTGTGTATGCTGGAAGACTATCCCTTCCTCTCCATCCTCCAGAGCCATCTCTGAGTGAGGCTGCAATGCCACAGAAGTCCACTCTCAGCCAGCAGAGATGTATAATGTCAGCTGGTCAGCGAATCTGCCCTAACTTCTTTCCTCTTCCTTCATTTGGCCAAAGTGTGTTGCCAAGAGCACATGGGTAGGAGCTGAAGGTACAACAAGGTAGGTGATATGGGAGTCTAGGCCCCCACCCATGTAATTTACTTTTGTTTCCCACACCTGTCCAGGCTAGATCCTGAGAGTAGCATTTCTGTTTTAGAATGGATGCCTGCTGTGCTCCATCTTCCATGTCATCTTTCATGAATTCCCTCAATTATCGGTTTTATTAAATACCATAACATGGAACAAGTACTCTTGCAGAAAACTTATGAAAGACAAAATACCCAGACTAAACACACCGTATGAGAATTGTGATACAGGATCTGGGCAATTGTGATACAAATTCTGGGAAGTTCCAGCCTGAAAAATGCATTCCCTTCTCCCTCAAACACAGATGCTTTTCCTCTTTTCCTAAATGAATGTGGGATCCGTAGTGCACACATTCCTGTTTCTTCCTCAGCGTTGCCTGGACCTTCAAATCATACAATAGAACATGGAATCAGTCCAGAATTTGCTCTCCGGTTATGTCAAAGTATGATCTCTTCTTCTGCTATGCCTGTGAAAGCCACTAGACTGGTCACAGCTTTTGCTTTATCCATTTTGTTTTATCCATTCTCCCCCAAAGGCAGGAGGAACATAATATGAGTGATAGCCCCAGACCATCTCCCCAGTGTTGCCCAAGAAAGGACGACCCAAACTTTCAATGGAGGCCGCAGGCTTGTTTTTCTGTTCTATCCCATTACTAATTCTCTTGACCGGAGAGACACTGTTCCTTCTGCGAATGGCTCTGCCACTGGGCTCTGTGCTCCTCAGCCTTGCATCACTTCTCTACAGCATACCTTTCTGGTGCAATCAGATCACAAGTATTTTAGGCATTTGCCCCAGTAATCACAGTACAAAGAGATGTGGCTTTCTAGTTTTTAAAAAGCAGAGAGCCAGCATGCAAGATGTTTCTGATACTTCTTCCTCTTAATACTTCTTTTCTCCCGCTCTGACTTGGGACACTGAGTGGTGATTATAATTACTTTATAACAACGGAATGGATTATTATAGCAGTAGAAAACGTTTCAAAGGAGTACTTAAATCCATCAAAGCATCCCTTATCCAAGTTTGCTAACTTAAATGAAGAATTGTTAACAATGTATTCTTGCTCGTTTGTCATATGTTCTTCCTGCCCTTTTCTTGTTTCACATTTTGAAAGGAAATTATGGTAAACTTGTCTGACCTACCCTTGTCTGGATTGAGAGTCTACTTAGTTCTGTATCTGGGGCTTGTCCTGAGCTGGAGCTGTCGGCACAACCTGATCCTTTTTCCACAGGAGCCTTCCAGAGCACTTCCAGGGGCAGCAGGTGAGTTTAAGCCCTCTCCCCTCCTGCCAAACCCATTCATATTCTTGCTGAATCATATTCATGATGGACTCTGATGGGAGCTTGCTCTGTTCAGAGTCCATAGAAGCTGTAGGACCTCATTCTGTGTGCATTTCCTGCCATGTTCGTGGACTCTCTGCTAGACTTTTAACAATTAAACAGTAATAAAACTAATACGAATAAGAAAAGAGCAAAATAGAGAGGGAGAAATGAGTCCTATGAGAAAGTATCTGTGGAATTATAGGAGTTATCCGTGAGAAAGTGTAAAAATCTGAATGGCTGTGCTATTCTAAGATCATCCTTTTTCTGTGGTATGAGATGGTCAGAGAGGCTTCCTGAAGAAGCAGGGCTTGGGAGGGCCTGTAAATGATGGGTAGGAATTGGAAACTCAGGCAAACTGGGCCTCTTATGTAAGACAAACAGTGGGAGCAAGTGCAAGAGGGCTGGCATGTTGTCGTTTTGCTGGGAGAGAGTAGACCCATGACGCTAGGATAGAGAGTTTGTGAAGGAAGAAGTAGAAGAGGAGGTATGGCAGGTGGACAGATTTGGGCAGTGTGTGGAGGTCCTAGAATGCCATACTAAGTGGGTGGGATTGTATTCTGGAGAGTGGGGATTCTTGGAAGGTTTTGATAAGGGGAGTGGCATAATAAAGGGAAGTTTTGAGAATATGAGTCAGCTGATGGGGTATAGCATACTAGAGTTAATAGAGACCAGAGGCAGAAGGACCAGCTAAGTACCAAGGCCATAGTAACTGGCCTAGAGAGGAGGAGGTGACCTGAGAGTCACTGCGGTGGGCAGTTACAGTTCTCTCTGCAGTACCCACACTTCCTCACTTCAGATTGTTCCAGCCCCATTCCAATGGCCACAGGGATCAACTTGGAAGTGATGGGCATAGGACACAAGCAGAGCCAATTGAAATTTTAGTTTGGAATGGGAGGAATGGAGGCCACAGAGCTGGCAGTTACTGGCTGCCATCTTTAGTGAAGGGGAACTCTATCTGTGGAGGGTGGGAATGAGGCCAACCCATACCAGAGGCAGAATCAAGAGTTGACGGAGTGGCGACAGAACTGACAATGTACAACTTCATGTGGGTTCCTAGATCCAGTTGTGGCACTCTAGTTTTCCAAGTTATGTAAATCAAGAAATTTTGACCCTTACAGTTAAAAGAGTCCAAATTAATACAGATAAGCTTTTTTAAAGTCTCAGTAGGATTTGTGGAGTTTGGAGAAACTCAGGAATAGACAACTCCAACATTTTATACTGGGCAGCCATGTGTATCAAGCATAGTGGCTAGTACGCAGATGCACTCACAGTTTTAATGAATGAATGAATGAATGAACGAACGAATGAATGAATTATCAAGACTGAGGGAAAGCGTCAACATACTGATCTAAATTGTTTTCAAATATAGCATGCTTAATTTTTTTAAATGCATATTTTACAAGTAAATTTCTGCCTAATTGATACCATAAAGTTACATTTACCCACTGCTGTGAAACTGGTATCAATATTCATAGAAGAAAAAGCAACTTCTAACAGTAAAGGAAAGCAGGGAGGGAGAGGATGAGGGGTATGTGGAAGTTCTATGGCAAAAACACAACTTCTTTTTATTTACAGCCCTCGAAAATAACTGAAAATATATTCCAGCCCATTCAAAGATGCTGGGGCATCGTATAATTTGTGATTGCACACATCAGCACAGGGTTCTAGTCTTTTGCCAAAGAGAGTAAACTGCCTGAGGGCCTCTTTTTCAGAAGTTTGCTTTCATTTTGGGATGCGTTCAGAACTTAAGTTGGACTAGAATGGCAGAACCAAAAAGGATGTGGCTCAGTGAGGAGACAGCCGCCAGAAGGCTGCACAGGCCTCGCAGGATTGTTGTCATGGTGCCAAACACACATCCCACATCTCTTACGGTGTGTCATTGACACGCCTCCCAGAAGTATGGTTTCTATCCCCTCTCCTTGAACTTCAGCAGACTTTTGATTTGGTTATAACCAAGAGAATGAGGCAGATGCAACTCTGCATGATTCCTGAGGCGAGGTGGGAAAAGGCAGGCAGCTTCTGCCTCATTCCTGGAATATTGGAGCCCTGAGCTGCCATGGACACAGCCTAACTGTCCCAAGACCACCATGCTGTGAGGAAGCACAACTGGTCCACAGGGAGAGAGCAGGTGAAGAAACCTAAAAACACAAGAATAGAAAGAGAAAATGTCTGGCCGGCCCATCTCTGCTCCAGACACCACACTGGAAGCAGGTGACTCCAGCTGCCGTCTGACTGACTGCAGGAGGAAACCGCCTTCCTGACTCAACCCTTTCTGAATTCCTGATGCACAGAAACCATGGGGTAATTTGTTCCTCAGCAATAATGACCAGAACAGCCATGTAGTCATTGGAAGGGGTTTTTCACTATCACTGGATCTTCTGAGATCCTAGAAAATGTGTCAGACTCCAGATCTATTTTGTCAACTCCAAAATGGACACTCCCTAAGCGTACTTGACATCATACTTGCTCCGGAACGCAGATGCTTAGAATATCTCACATAGACAGTTTGAGCTACCTATACTATGGTACTTTATCTGTGAAAAGAGCTATAAAAACACAGGTTAAACCTCTATTAAAAGATACATGTCGATGCAATTAGCCCAACTCAAATACTAATGTAAATTGCCAAGATTTGTTTTTAATCATTCCTCTAACAAAGACAGAAAAATTGAATTATTTATTATGTTAACTTTAACTACTGGAAATGTAAGGCTGTTACATATATACCAATGTGAGGCTTTTTATAGTCTTAATTTTCCAATAACAATGAAAAATTTTTGACAATGCGCAGATTAGGCACTGAATAAATGTTCCAGTAAGATTACATTATGTAGCTTTTGTAACTCAATGTGGTGGAATATTGCATTTTCCTGCCACTGAAAATAGAGTGAAATGCAGTTATTAGAATTATTGCAATATCTATATGCACGTTTTCAAATATAAATGGCACACTATAAACATAAATCATCCAACTATGGTGTGATTATGTTGAAATAATACAACACTGGACATAAATGAAGAGAAATGATGTTGAACTGCCTTTCCAGCTACAAGATTTAAAATTCTACCATGAAGACCAGAATTATAATTGGAAAACTGGGTAAATACTGTAGCAATAGCACCAATTTCTTTGAAAGTGAAACTATAGATATACATTCCTATTTATCTCACCAGGCACTTCTTTTGCACTGCACAAAATAGTTATATGACTAGCAGAAATGAGATAGGATGTTAAGCATAAATTGGAGATAAAATTTAAACAATGCAAGGTGGTTAAAACTAAAATGAAGCACGGTTTTTTTGAAAGTCTCCAAATAAAAGGCAAAATATAGGGGTTCTATAAAGTACCATTAGCTAGCTATAGCAGCCCACAGGAAACCAGGGGCCACTGGTAGCTTACATGTCAAATATATAGATTCTCTACATTTTTCAAAATGAGTAAACTTTGTACCCTCAGCTGCACTCCAGCTCTCTGAGCTCACACTAGTACCCCAGCACAAGTAGGTGAAATAGAGACAAGGAAAGCGTGAAAATCGCTCCCTGTCGTGAAGGGGCTGAGGCAGAAAACCAGTAGGACGTGTCCATTGATTCCAACGAGACCATTTAAAGTCTCGCAGTCTCCAAAGCTGTTGTTGCAGTTTACAACTGTGGGTGGGCAGGGATGAAAATTCAGGATGGGGGAGGGAAGGGGAAAAGAGAGACAGGAAAAGGGGGTAAAGGCAGTTCTGTAACCCTCTTGTCTCGCTGATAAAGCAAATCATTTATAGCCATAAAGGACCCTGATGAGCTTTCTAGAAGTTCTGGACTAGTCAATTTCAACACTGTCAAACCAATGCCAATGGCTCTTCTTGTGATGAATCTCTTGTAATGCCCCTTTACTTTCCTGAAATGAAATTCAACCTACCTGGACACAGAATATTTTAAAAGCTCATAAAATGGCTTAAGTAAAAAAAGTGACATAAGGCAAAATAAAAGGCAAGTGTTATATGATAACATAAGAGGTATTTAAATATATAGATGCTCAGATCCAAATACTGCCATCATGTATAAGTGGGCAGTACTGAGAATGTGAGAGCTGCAAACACAGACCTTAGAGTGGCGACTGTTGTATTGGCACATTCAACACCATGAGTTGTGCTGCAACTGGTGGTGTGATTTTGAAAATTGGGAGTGACTTTTGGTCACGTTCAAAATGAAACAAAGCACAGCCCTTGATTTACACAAGATTCCAGAAAAATAAAGCATCATTAAAACTATGCAAAATACTTCAGGTTTATACATAAAAGGGTATATGTTTTGCTTTGGTTTTTTCAAGGGTGTACATTTTAGTCTCAAGTGATCATAAAAACATTCTTCACTGTGTGAATGTCCACTGGGGGATATTTGAGAGTCGAGCAGAAGGTGTGGCAAATTTTCTTTGTACTGGGCCAAATATCCTGCCACCTAAATATCAGCTGTGCCCCTCTAGCCATCCTCTCCATCAGTTTGACAATTCATTTGTCCCCATGAATTTCCAAAACAGCACTGGTTTAGATGAATCAAAGCTTTGGCTTTTATTTAGATGGTATCACACTCTCCCAACCAATGAGAGTCTATCTTTTCCTGGTTTTGTAGAAAGGAGAACTGGAATTTAAGAGGAGGGATAGAAACTAAGTCAGAACAGGAGCCCAAATACCAGAGACTTTGAAGCTGGGCTAGGAGAGGGGCTGTGAGACCCAGGGGAGTGTCCTGCTGCAATTTGCTGGGCTTGGGCGGGAATTCCCATTGCCATCAAGCTGTGAGCTGGGAAAGGAGAATGGAGAAGTCTCAGGCAGGCCTGAGTTTGTCTCCGTAGATTAATATAGTTAAGAATGTTCATAAAAAGCTACCCAAGACTGTTCTTCTGGAACCATCCGGGGTACCTTGGGACAGTGTGACAAAGCCCAGGCAAGGGGTCACAATACTATTTATAAGAATCTGATACCGTCTTTGTGTCCCAATTGCAGCCTATTCTCTGTCTCTGACTCTATCATGGTTGGGGTGTAGTGAGGAAGAAACTAAGATACCATGCCCTGGGCAGTCTTTCCCTCAGAGTACTCTGCTCTGGCAAAGAGAGAGCAAGGTTCCTGGTGAGGCCTGCTTTACCAGGGAGTCAGGATGGTTCCCCTCTGGCACCGCTCTCATTTCTTCATCCTGTCAGGGAAATCTTTACTTTTGCATGAACAGTATTAGATTCTCAGCATGGGTGCAGTTTGCAACAACAACAAAATCTCTTTTGCACACGCAAAGAACAGAAGGCTGGGGTTCCCGTGGCACCGAGTCCAAAGGCGCCCCACAGGAGTTCCCCATGAACACTTCTGATAAGCATTCCCTCCCAGAGCTAGGCAGGACCCTGTCCAGAGCAGCAGGCACACCTCGCCATCTCAGGAGCAAACTCAGTCTTTTGGCCTCTACCAGGCACTCCAATGCGTGGCTGACGGTTAAGAATGAACTTAACATTTAGGAGATTCTGTCAGAGCTGATGGAAGAGATGTGGGTCTTTGATTAGATGGAACATATCTGCCAATATCCTGTGTTGCCCTTCTGGAAAACTCCCAATATTTCAATAAATTGTCTGTCTGTGGATGCTGCTTGCCCACCAACATTTTTGCCTCATTTTCTGTCTGGATTTCTATCTTAAATCTTCAGCCTCAAACATTCTGCTGCCCTCAATCACAGTGAAGCTTATTTCAAAGAGGTTTCCACAACTTTCTTGTCAATTTTCCAATTTTCCAATTTGGCAAGGTTTCCCTATGTTGGTTCTGTTTGTGGTCCCCTTGTATGATGTACCTACAAATGAGCACTCGCTGGAAGCACGTACCTCCTGGCTCAGTTCCAAGGTAAGTAATCTACACTTAGATGCACCTGTGTACTGCCCGAGTCCAGACTCTCCTGGATAGACACCAGGCATAATCTCAGTGTCCACTGAAGTCACCCTGCCCCTTTACAATATAAGGCATAGTACAAACCCCACGCAGAGAATCCAAGGACTTGGTGAAATTTCTGAAAATCCTAGACGTCCTTAAATTCCCATAGTCAGTTCTATCTGTGAGCACAGGCTACCACTAATTAATTCAATTTACAGCTTGCTGTCCCTCCCAGGTATGGAACCCAGCTCCTTTCCTTGACACGCACATATGTTCATGTTCATTTGTTGATCTGTTCATCTATAAAATGTGCGTCCTCATATAAAGCCTCTTTGTAAAGGAGCTTACATTTTAGTGAAGGAAGATATGCAATAACACAATAAACAAAAAATGCACAGTCTGTCAGAGAGTGATGAGTGCTACAGAGACTGATGGAGCATTGCATGAAAATGTCAGCTCCATAAGGGTAGGGAATTTTGTTTGCTTTGTTGTTTAGTTCACTGACCTATTTCCAATAGAATAGGGCCTGGCACATGGTGTTGAATATTTATTGGATGAATGAAAGAGTAAAGGGAATAAGGTACTGGTGTATTGGTAAATGTTTAACTGGCTCTCTGGGTAAAAATGTATGCATATATGTGTGTACATTATGCATTTCACTTCTTAAAAAATATGTATTATATATGATGATTATATAACATATATTTTATATTTATTATAAATTTTACTATATGAAGGATTTGTAGGACACAATTTACAAATCATAAAATAGATACTGCTCTCCATTATAAATTTCATATAACTTACTGATTTTCTGATTTTTATTAAACTCTTATTTCCATGGCTACCTTCTTGTTATAATGGATAAATAAAAGTAGTTCCATTATGAATGTTGACTGACAATTTTGTTCACATTAAGAGGAAGACAAAAGTGAAATGAAGATGTGCATTAAAACTTCACTCCTTCATCAGTGATGTGAGTGATTTCTTGACTGAATTGGAAAATAGTTTTGAATATTGGAAGAATATTTTCCCAATTTTTTTGGTGCTTCCCATAATGTAATAGCTCCAGACATGAACATGACAGACTTGTAAGTTTAAATAATGTTATTAACATTAAATCTACACAATAAACAAGACAACAAATTAAACTTTACTTTGCATTTGCTGATTTCTATGACAGAAATATTCCCACCATGGTGGGTTTCAAGCCACCAACACGATGCTTACGAACCACAGAATTGGAAAGAGACACAGCAGCACACCATTATATAGTGTTTCCACCATATGAATTAGTGGGGCTCAGCAGGAGACAGTTTTTCCCCCAGGGGCTATCAGGCAATATCTGGAGACCTTTCCAGTTGTCACGACTCAGGGGAGGGGGTGCCACTGGCATCTAGTGGGTGGAGGCCAGCAATGCTATTAAACGTCCTACAACAAAGTCAAATAATGCCTACCCAAAATGTCAATAATGCCAAGCATATCAAGAGCATAGATAGTAGTAAAATATAACAAAACAATGTGGAAGTGATGCTCTTTGAGTATTTATTACCTTTGCTTTAGTATAATTTATTTAACTTATTGATTAGTATCATTTAGAACAATTAATTAATTAATTATATGTCTCAATTATTAATAATGTTGTGTTTAACAACCAGCTTGCAAAATTCCTGAAATTTTAGCAAGCAGCTCTTACAGAATTATATGAGCCAACTCCGAGGCACCACTAGGATAAGGTATAGTGGGGAGGCAGTCACTATTTTGCATAGAGAGGTCTTAGAAAGCAGCTTTTGAACTCAGACCTGAAGCAAGTGATGTGTGAGCTCTATGGGAATCCAGGCAGGTGGCACAGCATCAGCAAAGGCTGCCCTCAGGGAGCTTGCTTAACACGTCCCAAGAACAGACAGGGGGCCAGTGTGGCTGGATTTGAGTGGGAGGGGAGAGAGTGGAAGAGATGGGTTCAGATGGAAGTCCATGGAAGGGTTTGAGCAGGGAAGTATCACAGACCAGTGCGTGGGACAGAATCTCCTGAAAGGTGCTGGGTGACGGAGGAGGCATACAACAACTTGATGGGAAATATCAGGTACCTCTGTTCTTGAAAGACTAACTGGATGGACCACAGGCAACCCCACGACACAGAGGGCACCTTGTGCTGACTCCTTCTTCCCCGTCTCCTCCCACTTCTTCTTCTCACCACTTCCTCCCTCGCAAGCATTCTTGTCCCTTCATCATCCAGAGGATTTCACCTCTTTCTAGTCCTGCCTTCAAACTCAAATCTAGACCCATCAGAAGGCTCAGTTAAACAAAAGGGCCTTCTTCTCCATCAATAGCCTGGGCCATGATGAGCCCCCTCTTACAGTAACATACAAATGCTTTACCAGTAATCATGTTGGAAATCCCTCCAAAATAAATTGTATTCCCATTACTAAAAAGAGGCATAAATCCAATGCATCATTTTGCCACCTGACTTATAATAGGTAGCATTGTATCGAGGGCTTACTCTGCACCCACTGATAAGTGCTCACATATACAGGATGACCATAATCCTGGACAAATGATGCCACCAAGGGCATCTTCAATCTGCAGAAAATAACATCATCTATGTTTTTGGCCTTTATAGACACCCTGCATTAGCTCTCTTCCCCCTCACAACTACTTCTGGTAGGAATATTATCCATGTGTTACAGATAATGGAACTGAGATTTAAACAAGGTAAGTGATTTGTACCAGGTTTTATAGCTGGGATTCAGAACCACATCTGTCTGACTCCCAAGGCAGCTCTTACCTGCCCTCCTCAAGTCCCACCCGAACCCATGCTACAGCCCCACTGCATCCTGTAATGAGTGTTCCAGAACTTTGCTCCCTCAAAAGACACACATGCCTTGCAATTAAGAATAAGGAAAATATATTGGATATTTTCCATTGATTGTTACACTCGTATAAGTAAATAAGAACCCACCTTCTTGTAATTATAATCACTAAAGCAGTTCTAAAATCTTACAAAGCATCACCCATAAATATAGAATATTTTTGTAATTTTAAAAGAACACAATTAGCCTTATGTTGCCACATTATTGTTTGCTTGCAGACTTCAAAATTCAGTTTCAGTCAGAGTTGCCTGTGAGTGAAGCACCATCATCAGCGCTTCATTCAAGGTCCACATATTTCTTCCTTGGTTTCTTGATCGCTGTTTGTAACAACTGCCAAGAATTCAGTCTTTTCCATAGCTGGGTGGCACAAGCCTCTTGTGGGTTTCTGTCTCATTCAGAGACTTACAATATGAAGTTTGTCATAGTATATTTTGGAGACAGGAAAGAGCCATAGAAAAAAATATTACTCCAAGCCAGTCTGTTTCTGATGCACCAAACAGCCTCTGTCATGCTCCAGTGTCTTGCTCACTCTAGAAATATCAGTCACTCTGCTGTTTTCCCAGAGTGGTAACATTTTTCTTTTGCTGAGCCATAAAGCTTGAACTTGGAAAGGAGAAATGTGGGAGAGTAAACACCAGTGAGCAAACACCAGCTGGAGACAGCAGGATCTTGAAACAAGTCTGCTATAGTTCTGATGGTCATGAAGGAAGGGTGAATAAAGTCATATTTTCAATCTACCCGGCTTTCCCTTCCTTTTCTGAGAAAACATAAATTGAAGGATTTTGTAAGAAAACGCTGTGGACAATAAAAAATCAAGGAAAAGACTAAATAAACCAAATAAAAGAGGAAATAGTAGATATATTAACAAATGAGTAAAACAACTACAAAAAAAGCTTTCTAAAGAGCAGTTTGACAAAATATACAAAATTCATCAAAGATACGTATAATTTTGATGCAGGGTATCCACTTTTAGGAATTTCTCTTAAGGAGGTAATTAGGGATATCTATAAATATTTAGCCTCAGAAATGTTTATCCTAATATTGTTTGTATTGACCAAAAGATTGGGAAAAATATAAACATTCAACAATAGAAGATAGTTTAGAAATCACTGCTCTATCCAAATGATGGAAAACTATGCAGCCATTTAAAATAATACTGTGAAACTTATTTATTGATGTCAAAATAAATTATTGAAGTATTTTAGAGTGAAAAAAATTAATATTAAAAAATAATATGAGGAAACAACCAAAGTGTCCTTCAATAGATGATTGGATAAAGAAGTTGTGGTATATATACACAATGGAATACTATTCTGCCATAAGAAAAGATGAAATAGAGCCATTTATGACAACATGGATGGATCTTGAGATTATAATGCTACGTGAAATAAGTCAGACGGAAAAAGTAGAGGACCATACGATTTCACTGATATGTGGTATATAAAACTGAAAACAACAAAAGAAGAAAAACAAATGAAGAAAGAAAACTCATAGATACAAACAATAGGTTAGTGGTTACCAGTGGGTAAGGAGGAACAAGGGCAGTAGATGAGGGTAAACAGGATCAATATATGGTGATAGAAAGAGAACTGACTCTGGGCGGTGAACACACAATGTGATATATGGATGATGTATTACAGAATTGTACACCTGAAATCTATGTAACTTTGCTAAAAATTGTCACCCCAATAAACTTTAATTAAAAAACAAATAAATAATAATATGAGGGAAATTCTGCTTCTGGCCAAGAAGGACTAACAGGAACCAGATTTACCCTCCTGCCAGAAACAACCAAAAAATGGACAAACTATATGAACAATGATTTTTGAGATACTATACATTAGTCAAGCAAGGACAGCGATATCCCATAAATGGAAAATAAATGAGGAGCCCTACTACTACCTTAGCTGACTACCTTGAGAGTATTTCCATACCACAGTATTAGGAGGAAAAACCAGGCAGAGACCCATGGATTCCCTGAGTTACAGAGAAGGAAGAGAGAGTACAAAGACACTAATGGACTGGAAAGAGAGACTGAAAGGAGAGAGCTTCACAAAGAGAAAACTCTGGAAATACACAGAAAGTCAGTCTCAAGTATTGAGCTTAGTACTGACCAGTGTATGCATGTGAGGAAAGTACTTGAGGCCAGGGAAGGAACCACTCAAAGGATTAGAGAGAACAGTGCCTAACACACAAACAGGGGCGGGAGAAGTGCCTGTTCCCATTAGTCAGACCAGAAAAGCTTGGGTAGAGCATACAAAATGGCTTTGCTTCAGCAATGGAGAATAATACCCTTAGATGGAGCCTTACCCAAATCCTGCCTGATAACCCTTAAAAACAGGACTGCAAAAGATCAGACTGTTCCAAGTAAGTTAACTATGTCACAAAGTTCAATAACATTAATAGGAATACAAAAGCATCCAGTACACAGCAGGTAAAATTTATAATGTCTGGCATCCATACATTGTAAGGAAAAATAAAAGAAGAAAAATAAAACTGAGGAGAAAAATCAATCAAAACTGACCCAGACCTGGCATAGATGTTAGAGCTGGGAGACAAGGACACTGAAAGAGTTGTTACGATGGTGCTCCATGTGTTTAAAAACTTAAATAGATACATGGAATATATGAAAAGATACCAATTAAACTTCTGGGGATTAAATATACAATTTCTAAGATATTTTAAAAATTTATTGGATGGGATTAATGGGAGATTATACATTGCAGAAAAAAGGAATAGTGAATTTGAAGACACAGCAATAGAAACTATCAAATATAAAACACAGAGTGAAAGGGAATTTTAAAAATATGAATTGGTGAGCAGTGTACCAATTTCAAGCAGACTAATATACGTGTAAGTAAAAGCCCTAAAGGAGAGAAGAGGCAAATGGACGTCAAAAAAATATTTGAGGAAATAATGGCCAAAGATGTTTCAGTTTCGATGAAAGCTATACACACAGGGATGCAAGAAATTCAACAAACCCAAGCACTCAAAGAAACAGGAAGAAAATTACATCAAGGCGCATCATAATCAAATTGTTCAAAATCAGGGAATAAAGAAAATCTTAAAGGAAGTCAGAGGAAAAAGACATGTTACATACAGATGAACAAACATGGGAATGACAGAAAACTTCCTGTAGAAGCAATGCAAACAAGAAGACAGTGGAGCAGGATCTCTGAAGTATTGAAAGAAAAACTGTGTATATCCTATATGCAGTGATAATACCTTTTGAAAATGAAACAAAATAAAGACATTTTCAAACATACAAAAGCTGAAAGAATTCATTAATGGTAGACTGCATATAAGAAATGTTTTTTTAAAATAAAGTCCTTCAGGAAAAAAAAAAGATTCAAGACGGAAATATGGATCTACACAAAGCAATGAAGAGCACCAGATGTGGTAACTGGAATATGTAAGGTATTTTTATTAATATTTAAAACTTTTAAAAAGAAATTTAAAAGATAATTGACTTTTTAAAGAAAACAATGACAACGTAGAGAGGGGATATAACACACGTTACAGTAAAATGTATACCAACAATAGTACAAAGGTCAGGAGGGGATAGATAGAAGTACATGATTGTACATGAAATAATTTAATATCACTTAAAGGTAGACTGTGATAAGTTACAGATGTATACTATAAAACACTAAGGCAAACACTAAAATTTTAAAAAGGCGTAGCTAATAAGCCAATAAAGGTGATAAAATGTAATCATAAAAAAATCAATTAATCAACAAGAAGGCTGAAAGGAAGAAAGGGGGAACAAAGAACACATGGGTTAAATAAAAGTGAAATAGGGGCATCCCAGTTTGGGGTACTCCCTCTTGTAAGAGCTGTACTTTCGCTTTAATAAAATCTTTGCTCCTCTAAAAAAATAAAAAAATAAAAGAGAAATAGAAAGATGATAGATTTAAACCTAATCTTATCAATAATCACATTAAATGAAAATGGTCTCAACTTCCCAATTAAAAGCCAGAGATTGTCAGAATGTATTTAAAAAGCAAGGCTCAACTATATGCTGCCCACAGGAAATGCATTTTAAATATAAAAAATACAAATGGGTTAAAAATTAAAGGATGGAAAAGATATGCTATGCTACCACCATTCATATAAAAGCTGAAATGGCTGTATATAATATCAAACAGTGTACATTTCAGAGCAAAGAATATTACCAGGTATAAAAGGGGCATTTCATAGTGATAAAGGATTCGTTAAAAAGACATAATTCTAAATGTTTATGCCCTGCAAATAGTTATGCCCTTAATAGTTGCAGTTATGCCTCACATATCTGCAAAATATATGAACCAAAAACTAAAAGAACTTCAAGGAGAAATAGACAAATCTGCAATTGTAGTAGGAGATTTCAACTGCCTTCTCTCAACAATTGATAAACAAGTAAACAAAATAAGTATGGATATATGACATTTGAACATTATCAACCAACTTGACCTAATTGATATTTAGAGAACTTTCCACCCAATAGTAGCAGAACACACATTATTTTCAAATATATATGCAAAATACTTATAAAGTTAGACAATATTCTGGGCTATAAAATAAATCTTACTTTATAAATTTAAAGGGATATAAGTCATACAATTTTGTTCTCTGACTACAGTGGAATTAAATTAGAAATCAATAATGAAAAGATTTCTGAAAAAACTCTCCAAATATTTCCCAATTTATGACATCCTTCTTAATAATCCATGGGATAAAGAAGCAATCAAAGGGAAATGATAAAATATTTTGGGTAAATGAAAATGAAAACATATCAGAATTTGTAGCATGCTGCTAAAGTAGTACTTCTGGAGAAAATTATAGAATTAAATGCCTATGTTAGAAAAGAAACAAGGTCTCAAATCAATGGCTTTGGCTTTTACCTTAAGAAATTATAAAAAGAAGAGCAAATTATACCCAAAGTAAGAAAAAGACAAGAAATAATAAAGATCAGAGCAGAGAAAACAGAAAAACAATAGGAAAAAACAATGAAACCAAAAGCTGATTCTTTGGGAACATCAACCAAATTAGTAGCCTCTAGCCAGAATGATCAGAGGAGAAAAAAAGAGTAAAGACACAAATCACCAAAATCAGAAATGAGAGTGGTGACTTCACTGCAGATCCTATTAAAAGGATAATAAGAAAATATTATGAATAACTTCATGCCAATAAATTTAACACTCTAGAAGAAATTCCTTGGAAGACACAAAAAAAACCCAAAGTTAATTCAAGAAGAAATACATAACCTGAATAGTCCTGTATCTATTAAATACATTGAATTTGTAGTTTAAAATCTTCCAACAGAGAAAACTCTAGGCCCAGATTGTATTAATGGTTAATTCTAGTAAATACTTATAAAAGAAATAATACTAATTCTACACATACTTCCAGATAACTGAAAAGAAGCTATAACTTCCAAACACATCATGAGATCAGCATTACTCTGATCTCAAAATCAGATAAAAATATCACAAGAAAATTACAAATAGCCCTAATCAATATAAATGCAAAAATTCTAAATAAAATTTTAGCATGTCAAATTTGACAATATAAACATGATAATGTATCATGACCCAGGCATGAAAATCAATCAATGTAATTCACAATATAAACAAACTATGGAAGAAAAAACATAAGATCACCTCAATAACACAGACAAAGCATTTGACAAAATCTAACATCCTATTCCTGATAAAAACTCTCAGCAAACTAGGAATAAAAGTGAATCCTCAACCTGAAGGGCATCTGTGAAGAACCTACAACCTACAACTCACAACTGCCGTTATATTTAACAGCAAAAGACTGAAACCTTTTAGATCAGGAACAAGACAAGGATATCTGCTCTCACTACTTCTGTTCAGTTGTGTACTGGAGTCTAGCCAGTGCAGTATGGTAAGAAAGAAAAGAAAAAAGCCATGTAGATTAGAAAGATAGAAGTAAAGATATCTTTGTTTGCAGACATCATGATCATCTATATAGACTATAAATCTACAAGAACTAATAAGTAAGTTTAGCATGGTTGCAAGATACAAAATCAACATACAAAAAAATCAGTACTTCTATATACTAACAAAGAGAAATTAGAAATTAAGATTTTTTTCAAAACACACCATTTACAATAGCCTAAAAGTAAATCGGACAAGAAATACGAAAGACCTGTGCACTAGACCTGTGGACATAAAACACTGCTGAGAAATATTTTAAAATACCTAAATAAATTAAGTCAAATACCATGTTTATAAGTGAGGAGACTCAATATTATTAAGATGTTAATTCTCCTCAAATTCATCTAAAGATTCAAAGTAATCCCAGTCAAAAATCCCAACAGGCTTTTCAACAGAATTTGACAAGTTGATTATAAAGTTCATATGGAATGAAACGAGAAGGACCTAGAATACTCAAAACACTGTGAAAAAGAAGAATAAAGTTGGAGGACTAACATCTGATTTCAAAATTTATTATAAAGATATAGTAATAAAGACAGTGTGGTATTGGTTCAAAGATAGACACATACAGAAGAATAGAGTTTTCAATAATAGACTCACACAAATATGGACAACGAACTTTTTACAAAGATGTGAAGCAGAGAAAGGATAGTATTTTTAACAAATAATGCTGGAACAATTGAATATCCAAGAGAGGGAAAGAGAGAGAGGAAGGAAGGGAAGGAAAGAGAAAAGGAGAGAGGAAGGGAGGAAGGGAGAAGAAGAAGGAGGAGGAGAAGAAAGAGAAGGAGGGAGAGGAGGAAGAGGAAGAACTTTGATGCATATCCTGCACCACATAAAAAAATTAACTTAAACTGGATCATAGACCTCAAGATAGAATTTTAAACTATAAAATTTCTAGGAAAAAACACAGGAGAAACACTTATGGCTTTGAGTTAGGCAAAGGTTTTTTTTTTTTATATATATAACACCCAAAGCTTAACATTTTTATAAATTGACTTCATCAAAATGATAGACTTCTGTTCTACAAAAGACACTGTAAAGAGAATGAAAAGATATTCCATAGGCTTGGAGAAAATATTTACAAGTCACATATCTGATAAAGGACTTACATGCAGAATATAATAAGAACACTCAAAACTCAATAATAAGAAAATAACCCAACTTTTAAAAGTGAGCAAAGAGGATATATGATGGCAAATAAGCACACAATAAGTGCTCAACACGATTAGTCATTAGGAAATACAAATTAAAAGTACAGTGGGATTCCATACAAATCTATTAGAATAGTAAAGTTTTAAAAACTGACCACACCAAGTGGTGGCAAAAATACGGAGGAGCCAAACTTCACATGCTGCTGGTGGGAATGAAAAGTGGCATAACCACCTGGAAACAATTTGGCAGTTTCTTAAAAGGGTAAACAAACAGCTGCCATATGATTGAGTCATTCCACTCCTAGGTATTTACTCAAGAGAAATAAAACATGTTCATACAAAGACTTGTACACAAATTTCATGGAAATGTTCTATTATAAATGTTTATTTATAGTAGCCAAAAGAGGAGACACACCAAATGTCCTCAACAAGTGAAAGAATAAACAAACTGTAGCATATCCATCCAATAGAATTCTATTCAACAATGAAAAGAAATAAACTATTGATCATGCTATAGGGAGAATCTCAAGATAATCATGCTGAGTAAAAGAAGCCAGATAAGAAAGAGTACATAATGTATGATACCATTTATATAACACTCTAGGAATTTTAACTAATCCATAGTGACAGAAAGAAAACCTGTAGTTGCCAGAAAATGGAACGGTGGGAGAGGCAGAATGGAGGGGTTACAACTGAGCATGAGGAAACTTTGGGGGTGATGGATATAGTCACTGTTTTAATTGTGGTTTCACAGGTGTACACAATGTCAATATGTTAAATTGTACACTTTTAAAATGTGCGATTTATTATGTCAATTATTCATTAATAAAGTTGTCAAAAATAGTATAGCTTTACTTTGTAAAATAAGTAAAAATATCTAGGCATATTTATACGGTTGGGAGAGGGCATGTACAATAAGAGATTGAAACACGGCTTATTTTTCTTTTCTTTCCTTTTTGCCTTCTTTTTCTTCATTTTCCCCTTCTTCTGCTGCATATTTACAATTTCTGATTTTCCAAATATGACATGTATTATGTATGTAACAAAGTAAAAAAGGAGAACAATGTGGAGCGAAAGAGCCAGAGAAATGAAGAGGGAAAACTGGAACAACTGAATATCCAAGAGAGGGAAAGAGAGAGAGAGGGAGGGAGGGAGGGAGGGAGGGAGGGAGAAAGGGAGATCTAGTGATTTTGTTAACAAAATCAGAAGAAAGAACTGGAGACACAGTTTGGAGCAATTAATAAAGAACATCTCTTGTTTTAGAGCAAAGATTTTTACAAAATTTTATCAAGAACAAAAAAATTGAGAATCTAATTGATGACTTTCATGCAAACAAACTTGTCAGAAATTTCCAAAGAAGTGTGACTAGATTATTACAGCTTAAGTAAGATGTACATAAATAAATAATTATGGTTGATTATTGTCCAAGCAGCAACTTCAATGCAATGTGCAGAAGTAAGAAACAAGCCCAACTGGTAGCTAAAGGTTTGAGAGAAAAAAAATCATTTTCTACGTAGTGATGAATTTCCAGCTAAGAGAAGATGGATGGTCTAGGTCAGATTTATTGCCAGTGGCAATTCTGAAAAATACAGTTTTCTGTTTTGGGAAGAATCAGTTGCTGTATTATTACAGCTGACATACTTAGTGACCTAGATAATTTTTTGGAATCAAAAGGATTATGCAAGTGACATTTTTGCGTTAGAGCTCATGTCTGGAGAAACTGTGACAAGGAGGTACTAGAAGATCAAATGTTTTATTAAGTCACAAAGCCCTGAGATAGATCAGCATTCACAGGCAGGAGACTCCAACTGACTGCTGTTTTGTAAAACATGCAATAGATGACACTGTTGATTGGTTAGGGAAAGAAGGGACAGTATAGCTCAGTGGTCATGTCCACAGTCTTGGGAGACAGACGACTCAATTTGAGATCCCAACTCCACCACTTTCTGTGGGGAATGGGCACTTCATGCTTCTCATCAGCCCAATCAAAAGGAGCCCTCAGACACTGCTGGTGGGAATGCAGACGGTGCAGCCGCTATGGAAGGCAGTGTGGAGGCTCCTCAAAAAACTACGAATAGAATTACCATATGACCCAGCAATCCCTCTCCTGGGCATCTCCCCAAAAAATCTGAAAACATTTATCCATAAAGACACTGTGCTCCAATGTTCATTGCAGCTTTATTTACAGTGGCCAAGACATGGAAACAACCAAAATGTCCTTCGATAGATGAATGGATAAAGAAGTTGTGGTACATATACACAATGGAATGCTATTCAGTGGTAAGAAAAGATGAAATAGGACCATTTGTGAGAACATTATAATGCTAAGCGAAACAAGTCAGACAGAAAAAGTAGAGAACCATATGATTTCACTGATATGTGGGATATAAAACTGAAAACAACAAAAGAACAAGACAAACAAATGAGAAACAAAATCTCATAGACACAGACAATAGTTTAGTGGTTACCAGAGGGTAAGGGGGGTGGGGGGTGGGAGATGAGGGTAAAGGGGATCAAATAGATGGTGATGGAAGGAGAACTGACTCTGGGTGGTGAACACACAATGTAATTTATAGATGATGTGATACAGAATTGTACACCTGAAATCTATGTAACTTTACTAACAATCGTCACCCCAATAAACTTTAATTTAAAAAAAAAGAATTCCAACAGTTACTTGTAGGTTGTTATGAGGATGAAACAAGATAATACATGAAAGGTACTTGTGTTTAAAGTGTCATACTTACAATAATATCCTTGATAAATTTTAGAATTTTTTTGATTCATTCCTAAATGAAAACTAAAATAATAAATTAGAATGATAGAACATTAGCATTAAAGGAGACTTAGAAATTGTGGCCCAATTCCCCAAATTGAGGCCTGGAGAATTTAAACTGAGACAGAGCCTGACAGCTCTCCCTGTTTAAAGTGTGACCCATTACACACCACAGTTGCTTGACATTGCGCATCTGGATTCACTGTGAGTTCTTCATCAGCTCATAAGCTTCTACACTGTGAGCAATGATTAGGATGTTTTAAGTAAGTACAAAACGGTCAGCAGAGCCGAGCTCACCAGGGTGCTCCACAAGTGTTACCTGGTGATGGCAATTACATGACAATCCAGAGACAAGGCAAGAGACCAGTTCCTGAAGCTCCCTAGTGTGAAAATGACCCCATTCTCCTTCGCTCTTCCCTCTTTCTCTCTCTCTATTTCTCTCTCTCTCACACACACACACAGTCTATTCCTCTTGTCTTCTTTGCGTGGATCAGTAAGCATTTATGCAACAAAATCAACCCGTTCTCAATCCAGAATGACCAGGAATAAAATTTACCCTTGAAATAAACTTCCATATAAGGTTACATAATATCAGATTTACTGTCTCTACTTATTCTAAAATACTTGCTCAGCACATTGTTTATAAGACAAGAAGAGAAATCAAGTCCTTAACCACTCCTTCCCTCTTTCGTGGCAGCTTAGTTCAAATTCCTATTCGGCTTGGATCTGAGAGTCAACAGATTCAATCCCAGCTTGCAGCGGAATATAGGGAAGAGTGGAGCCAAATGGCGGAAGTAGACACTCTTCCAGCTTCTCCTGAGTGCTGTCTTTACAGTGTGGTTTCATTCATTATTGTTTCTAAAGCAAATTCTGTTCAATTTAAAACCATGCATAGAAATGTGTTCCAAATATAAATATACATTATTTTCCAACTCTCAACAATTTGAGGCCATCCACACTTCTCTCTCCACTACTTAGCAATTATCAAAACTTGACTCTTTGTCATTCTACAAAACTCTCTTTTGCTTATTCTAAATTCTGCCTCGTCCTGCTGTATATTCACAGATAACAGAAAACAAAGTGACAGTGAAGTGAGGAGGAGCTGTCTGGATGTGTAAAGCTAATCTAATCTTCTTCTCAAGATGGTTGCTGACAGCATCCCGACCCTTGCTGGGATTCTTCAATATTGCAATGAAAAGTGCAAATTGTAGCTCAAATATGTCTTCACTCTAAGTGCATTGGGTCATTTACCTTAACAATGCTCACGTGCTCTCATTATCATGCTCAACTTGATTAGTGTATGGTCTAACATTTAAAAGTGCACTTCAGATAAAAGGATGTATAAATGCATGATTGGTTCCTAATAAATTGAGCAACCCCTTAATGAACTGTGAGCCATCTAGAGAGGAACTATTACATACCAGTCACAGAAATGGCAAACCAGACAAAAATAGATTGTGTGTGTGGGTGTGTGTGTGTCTGTGTGTGTAGGGAGAGAAGATCTTTCTCCACCTTCCATAATATACTGGTGGCTAACTTTGTTGGAAAAGTGACTAAGAGAATTCAAGGCAACCGGAGAAATTAGTTCGTTTAGGATCTAAGCGTACACCATGTTTTGGCAGTGTCCAGTCCGGCTGTCCAGTGCGTGCCTAAGAGGGAAAGCTCAGAGGGACATGTAGAGACAGCCAGCCCACTGTTTTCTTCAAGGTAACGTAGAGCAGCCAACTTAGGATGTAAGATTTTCTCAGTCATTTAAGACAAATTCTGTCCCACCTCTCTCTATTCCCATTTCTGCCCCCACCCCCATCTTTTTTCCTTTGACCTTTACTTGCTAAATATATATTTTATAGCATTAGAATAGGCAGAAGCACTGGCCAAGCCGTTTAGAACTAGAAGTTTGGCATCTTATTTATGAACATTTCTTACATTGACATCTGATTGGAACCTAAACAGTTTCAGATGAATGAGGCAATGTGTCTCTATATTTCTTACTCATATATCAGATAAAACCAGGTGAAATTTAAATGTGAGCATGAAGAGTTTACATATTTACTTGGCAGCAGGCTCATCCATGAGAAATTTAAGAGCTATGCAGATCAGCACCAACAAATGTTTACTTGGTGTTGAATCAGCACAAGAGGAATACAAATTGAGTCAGGGTTCCTTGTCATGAAGGAAGCAGCACTTTCCAAATGCCACATGCGTGCTATAGGCAATACACACAAGGAAGGAAAACTCCTGAGAGACAGGATGGTGGAGGAAAGGCTCAGAGGAGATGAAACTTGAGCTTGGCCATAAAAGACGTGACTGGACAACGGACATTGGGGCAGGAGGCCCCGAATGAGAAAGAACAGCATGTGTCTGTGGCCTCTGGAGGAGCCCAGTAAAGACTATAGGGACACTCCATGGAAGGGACATAGTGACAGGAGAGGCTGAGGACCGTGAAACTGGCTAAGAATGGGACAGTATCAAAGGTTTCAGTGGCTCCTGCAGAGACAGATGAATCTAGCCTGGTATGTAGGCTAGGTTGTACGGGGAGAGTGCCAGCGCGAGGATGTGCTGAATAGGACAGGAATGTGTGGGTAACAAGGAAAAGACAGTGATGAGGACAAGTAATCTGAAAGCAGGGGTTCTCTGGGTGAGGGTCCTACCCCAGGCGGCAGATTTTACAAAGATGGAGATATACACGTGTCTGTAACTCTCATGTTCTCTTCTTAAAATGAGACATTGACACTCCTGCACCGAGAAGTGGGGTCCATGTTGTCTCCCCTTGATCCTGGGCAGGACTTTGTAAAAGCTACAGCTGATAGAGTGCGGTGGAAGTGACGCTACATGACTTATGCAGCTGAGGTTGAGTCATAAAAAGTAATGAGGCTTCACACCTTTCTCTTTCTCTCCCTCTAAACACACTCACACACACATACACACACGCATCTTGGAAGCCCTAGGCAAACAGGTAAGGATGCTGGAGAGATCACGGAGAGAGCACAGTGAGTGATGCCTGAGGAACTCCAGCCTTTCAATCCTATAGCCTTTGATTCTTCTAGCTGAGACCCCACATATCATGAATCAGAGACAAGGTATCTCCTCTATGCCCTGTCCTGATCTGTAGAATCCATGAGCATGAGAAGTGGTCATTTTATGCCCCTCACTAAATTTGGGGGTCATTTGTACCAAAACCATAGAACCTGCAAGACCCCGTCTCTTCACTATAAATCCACTAAGCACACCTTGTCCTTCAACATGCAGCAGCCAGCAGATTTTTTCTATAAAGAACCAGAAAGTAAACAGTTTAGGCTTTGCACCTACTCTGCCCTTGTTGTGTGAAAGTAGCCTTAGTGTCAAAATGAACCTGGCTGTATTCCACTAAAACTTAATCTACAAAAACAGGCATCAGGTTGAATTTGGTCTGGGGGCTAGTTCGATGATCACCCTCGACCCTATCCTTAGGGCTCATCCCCAGTAGGTCTCATGATCACAGTAGTCCAAGGATGGTCCTTCAGGCTGCACCTGGAAGACAGGGATGGTACACAGAGCCCATGGCCAAGACCAGGTCACAGGAGCCAGAGTGAACAGAGGGATGACATATGTTCCCACCCTCCACCCCCACCCACTGTACAACGCCAGCCATTTGCACCACCATGGCACTGAGGTCCTCAGAACTATCCTGAGCCAGAATCCTTCCTCCTCCTGCCTCCTAGTTTATTTCATTCTTAATTGCCCCCTCTTAACTGTGTTCAACACCGTAATCCCAAGGGTTTTCCTATTGGCTCAAAGCAAAACTGATTTGTGCAACTGAGTTCCCTGTTACTAAGTGCTCAGAATTCATTTCAGAAACCAAACGGGTGCTCTTCACCCATGATACATGGAGCTCAAGGATGGGTAAGAATGCATCCCATAGTCCAATTCCTATTCCTTGAAACGCCGTCAGCTGTGAGGAGCAAAAAGTGACAAGTAGACAGGCGCGTACAATGGGGCTATGCTTTTTTGTTCCTGTCTCCTGAGAGCCGAGTTGCTGTTGGGTCCTTGATATCTTTAAGTGCTGATATCGCAATGACGGTAAAGTAAGCAGTACTGAGTTCACAAGTTGACATCACAGGATATACCGAGATGGAGGCCTTAATGAGAGACAGGACTATAAGCCAGCCAGAAAATTCGCCTCTCCTTCCTCCTGGTTTTACTGGATTCTCTAATAAAGGGATAACTTGGAGAAAAAGGAAAGAAACTCAACTAAGTGTAACAGCAGGAGTCCCTCCAGCAATCTTCTGAGCAACTTCCTGAGAAGGCCTCCAGCCCTTCAGCAGAGCCCGGGAAGGCTTAATGAGAGCAGCCCCACGAGCATGACCTGTATCTAGCCGCTGGGATGCTGGTTTCCCTGGGGCCCTCGCCTGCCCAACAACCACGGGCCAATCAGAAAAAACACAGGACAGGAGGAACGCTCAGTGACTGTTCTCAGCCCCGATCCAGCCGTTATTTTATTTTACACATATAGTGCACGTGTGTATATATATACTGGAGGTGCCAAAAAAATGTATACACGTGATTTCTATTCATCTTTTGTTATCGGTGTATATCGAGTATTGCAATTTTAATACAGTTTTTTCCTTTCTTAAAATGTGAATACATTTTTTGGCACCCTCTGCATATATATGTGTGTGTGTGTGTATATATAATATATATACATATATATGGTTTGCCTTATGTAATGGGGTCACTGAAATGTAGGTAATAAAGGGAGTGCTAAGAAATGAATTTGCAATTTTGTTTCTATGCTAAATGGAGAGTGAGAACAGAATTATAAAGAAAGCTTCTATTTCGTCAGTCCCAAAACCCATGGCAATCACAAGCACAGATGCGTAAAGGGAAGGAATGCCAATCTCAGACGGTAGACAGAGACCCATCAGACCGACGTAGTGGCTCCTGGGCATTACTGCGAGTTAGAAATTTGACAAGCTCAAACAACCAAAGTAAGGATGGTTTGGGAATCTTTGACTGCAGAAGATCCTTTCTTCCTCCCATACCTGTACCCTAGAAACGTGACAAGTTTTACGGGAGCAGGGCAGTAATCACAATGAACTATCCCATTAGACCTCAGAGGAACTGACATATTCTTTCAGAAAGCACTTGAGAAAACAGTTGTTTGTGTGACAGCTAGCTCAAACCTTCTGGGAAAACGTGTTTAAAAGAATCACTCTGATTTATAAAAGGTAGCAAAGTAAAATTTCTGTTCCAAAATACCACACAAAGGCTTTCCACAGAATCAGACTGTACTTTCCAATGCAGAATGCTGTATTTATGCCAGGTGGTGAACAAGAATGGTTGGTCTGGAGAGCCTCGCCAAGACCAAGTCACTGCCTGTCTCTCAGTCTTCTCATCTGCAAAATGGATCTAATAAAGCAATGTAACGCATTCAGCTGTTATAAATAAGGTCCAAATGAGACCCCTAAGGGAAAGTACTCTAAAAACTCTGAAGTGTTTTGCAATGTTACTATTTTCGTGACATTTGGTACAACTATAAGCAAAATTCAACAGGGAGAGACAGGGAAAATGGAGATGATCTGGTGACTAAGTTGTTTTTATTATTAAGCAGTGGTAGAGCACTTTATGTTTTCAGAGAGCATAAAAAGCTTTTTCCCTGAGTTACGTTGACAGGTTAACATTTCTCTTACCAACCTTGGATCAATTACCAGATTCAAAACATGGCAAAAAGGGTAAAAGTTCAGAAAAGCAGTAGTGTAGCTATTTCCCTTCTGGGTACATGAAGCCATAGAGAAATTGGTCCTTTCACCACTCCCACCCTTTGCCATGCATATCTACAGTAAGGGCAACATAAAATAGAGCCAAGACCAAATTTTTGCCACAAACTGTACATATATTTATATATTTTTAAATCGCACAACCAGTCTAGGAGCTTAACTCAAGGCTTTCTCTGAAAGCGACCTGTAGAAATCCTGCTTTTCCTAAACAGCACGGGGAAGTCCAGGTCCTTGGACTTGGCTCTGAAAAGCGCAACAGGCCTTCTGAAGCACCATCGTTGCCCTAATTAGAGCTACACGCTTGAGGCTAGCTGGCCCCAGGGCTGCAGATCACATACTGCTTCTGTAATTTCTGATCCCTTAAAACAAACTCATCCTGCACCCACCGATATCTTAAAAATTCACAAAGCTTTAATGGTTCTTTCTATTGTTGGAGATGCAGGCCTAAACTGAGGGCCAGGGAGCCCTTATTTTCAGGGAGTAAAACCCAGTCAAAAGGAATCATTTCAATGAACTAGGCAAATGTCAAGCCAAAATCCTATTCCGAAATGGAGACACTTGGGGGCTTGTGCTGGAAGTTTGGCTTTGGCTTGGGCTGCATTGCAGCAAGACGGGTTTGGGTTTGCCTTTTTGCCCTGCCCTTGGCTGGGTCCTGAGTGTAAAGCAGGGGTGTGGTCCTAGGGTAGGGAGGACATAGACAAAGGCCCTCACAATGGTGGCAGGCAAGGGTGTGGGGAGGAAGGACAGCTAGACGTTAAGAAGCAAGAGCGGCAGTGGGGCCTCTTTGTGGAGGGTTGTGACTGGTATACTCTGGGGAGGAGTTCTGGGTAACACTGAATTTTGTTTCTCTTTTCTCATTCTAAATCTCATTTATAAACTCCAGTCAATTTTATCATGGATTAGATATCACAGCAAGTGAAGGAATAGTCAAGTGTCACTGGTGCTTTGGGAAGTGAAGGAAAAGCATTAGACTAACCATGTATCTTTGTGCAGCAGGTCAGGGCTTAGGAGCCAAAAGGGGTAGGAAACATAAGAAGCACAGAGCTCAGGATGCCAAGTTGAAAGAGACTCCAGGGAACATCTGACCCCTCCCCCAAATACCACAGACAAGAAAACAGGCCCAAAGAGGTTTATTTACTTCCCAAAGTTTGATGAAAAAGTTCTCATCCGTTGTTTATGTATTTGGGCTGGAATTTCCCTGCCAAACCCCACTGCTCCTTTCTCCACAAAAAAAGATTGGGATTTCTCATACTGTTTCCCCCTTAAACTACAATATATTGACTGGAAGCCAGATCCAAGCCATAAACATCGAAACAAGTACAATGGCTCACTGAGACTAGGTAGACTCTTATCTCATAGTGTGCTGGGGTTTTTTTCATCCTATTTTCCTTAGATTTTCTCTATCCTAACATGCTCTTTCACATTTACAGCTCTCGGTGATGGCCCTAGACATTTTCTTAGTGGCTCAGTCTGCCTACAGTCTGTAGGAAAATGTAGTCATTGCCTCACCCCATTCAGCAAACATTTATCGAGCACTTGCTGTAGGTGCCATTGTCGAGACATTGTCCTTGACACTGGCTGTGTGGTGATGGACACGTCAGGGAAGACCCTACCCTCCTGGGGGTGCACTAGAGTTTTGCTGCATCTCCCACCTTCAGGAACAGTCCTCAAAGGAACAGCACAGTATTTGTCTACTAAACCCTGAATGCCTGTTAGCAGCCAGAAATCTAGCCACCCACAGAGGTAAACAATTCTATTTCATTCAAGCTTTGTTGCTTCTTCATACACTGTCCTTTATTTTGTCATTTTTAATCAGTACATTCCTTGACTGCATCCTCCAACTCCTACACCCTCAAGTAACTCAGGAAATACCCTTAAAATGCACACGATATTGTAAACCTTTGAGAAATTTGAGTGCAACTCTTTCCTGTTTAGCATCCAGAAGTCAACTCCAAAGGAAATTCACTCAACTGAGGAATGCCAAGTGCCGATAACTTGGAGGTGTTTTTGGAAGTTAGGTCTCTATGACCCCAAAATGCTTCATCATTTTGAAAACACAGGGTAAGTTAGGGATCTAGTATGGGAAAGAAGGAAACTCTGGGAAGCCAGCTGAATTGATACCTTCAAGTTGGGAAGTACCACACCTGGGCCCCACCCTCGCCCTCCTGCAGAAGCTCAGGGTGACAGGAAGGCACATCAGTGTGATGCAAAGGCGAAAACCAAGGAGGTGTAGACCTCCTTTTTCCTTTGTAGGGCCTTACCACGAAGAGAAAACGAAAGCTGCCACCACATCAAGCCTTTCCAGATTCACGCTACTGGAATCTGCTTAAGTCTTATAAACATATTATAAAGGCTTGCCAGCTCCAGGGTCTGGTGTAAACCTACAATTGCACGTAGTATTGGGATGGGAGCACCCAGGAGTCAGTTATAGCTATCGAAGTCTGATAGATTAACCACGCCACTTGCTTGTGACTTTAGGCTTTCAAAAATAGATGAGATGAACACATGAAATGAACAAAGCAAAGGTATCTTCTGGAGACATATACCTTACTCCGAGACAGGCCAAAAGTTTTCCTTAATGGGCAGTGATAAATATTAGGGAGTGATACTGAAACAAAGGCTGCTGGTTTACAATGGTGACAAATAAGTTCCCAAATTGGCAAGAACTATGCACGTGCCAAGGCACCTTTCCCCCGTCGAAGTAGCCTGGCAGGCATTACCTAGACTCACTTCATTCTTTCCAATCACAGCAAGACTGCCATTCCCCTCTGCTTCCTCACTTGTTTGAATCATAGCATGAACTGACAATAGAAACACGTCAAACAGAATCCCAACATTAAAACAAAGTTGTCTAAGGAGTATGCCTGTGCCCACTCAGGCTCTCACAATGGAGGTGCATGCATAGCCACACCACTTTAAAAAAAGGAAATTATCCACTTGTATTGTGTTTTATCAAATCTGTGAGTAGAAGGGTCATTTTCTGCCTTGATTTCTTTAAACTTCATGTGTTTAAGAAGAACGGCACATTAGGAGAACAGCAAAGCAAGCCACCACCATATCTTAGCTCTGCCAGTCCTATTCAACTCTTTTTTTCTGCCCCCCCACCCCCTTCAGTGAGCTTTGCACAAAGCTTACCCAAACCCACATGGATTTCTACAATATCCAAAAAGAATGACAATGAGTGATGTGATGTAGGTGGAAACTGCCTGAAGAAACCTAAATTGTAACAGGAAAAAAAAATTGACATTTTAGATTTTAAATGTTACACAGTTTTTATAAAGCTTCAGTCAATTTATTTTATTTATTCTAATGGAGAGCATTACAACTGCTTTACTGCACTGAAGCAAGCATCGATCACATCATTAATCACACCTTGTGAATAGCCACAAATCAAGCTCTAACCGCAAGCACTGAATCAGAAGCAATGAAGCATAAACTCCTTCACAATTTATGATCTCTCCAATTGCATCTTTTCAACCATTAAATTGCAAGATACCATAAATTTTTATCTTCTTCACTTCAGTCACATTATTGATTCTGCCGTGTGAAATATAGAAGCGCCGTAAATCTCAGCGATTGAATTAAATTTAAAGTCCCGACTTCAGAAAAGAAACCCAACACACTGCCATGGCTGTTAATTTGCACTGAGGAACAAATGATAGAAACATTAAAATTTAAATGGACAACAGGGATTTCTAAAAGCCATCGTCCTGTCAATCCTAGTCCTTGTCAACCTTGAGGGCTTTTAAAAAAATTATTAATTCAAATTTTAAAATGTAAAAAAAAAAAAAGAATTACAACATTTTAAAGGTAGGTAGATTATTCACAAGAACAGATGATAGAATGGTTCCTCAGTGGGAACGGCTGACAAAACTAGATACTGTAAAAGGCAGGACTACGATGGCATTTCCCTCCTTGCTGTGGGAGAGGGCCAAATGAACCCATGTGACCCACATCCCACTCAGGACACCTCTGACTCAGTGATGCTTTCATGGGAGGTACCGACAGTCCCTAGGCAGGTGTGCTCCACCCACTTGCCATCCTGACTCCTGATGCATTTGCTGCCCTGCTGGACCGCCCTGTGCACCAGGATGCTGCCTTTGCAGGCTGCCTTACAAGGCCCCCTTGCTCTCTGGCTTCTGGTTGGGTTTGACCAATGGGACGGACCAGCAGAATAGCAAAGGGCAGGGTGAGAGACTGGTTGGAGTATTAGTTTCCCACTCCCTCCTTGCTTTGAGGCCAGGGTTTGGCATGAGGGGGGACCCTTCTCTGACTTTAGCCTCTCTCTCTCTCTCTCTCTCTCTCTCTCTCTCTCTCTCTCTCTCTCTCTCTCTCAGGGGAGGGGATACTTGTCCATGGCTCAAATTCTCAAAGAGCTTCATGAACACTCCTCCGTCTCTTTGCCCCTTCAAGCCCGGGGTTAGTAAAGGCTTCTCTCAGTTGCATCTCTCCAGGTGTCTCAGCATCTCTTCATGGCACCCTTAACTCCGCCCACAACCCTGTAAATAGCCCCTTCATTAATGTCTCTCTTCAGTTGAACGTCTGAATGTGATTCTACTTCCGCTGGAACCTTGAGTGATACAGGCAGGGCACAGGGAAGATCTTAAAAGTTTCAGAGAAAAAACTGACTGCAGTCCAACCATACAGTCAAAGCAAGAGATATCACACCACCAAAATGGTAAAACTCCTAAAGCAAACCCAGAGCACATACAGCTCAAGAAATTCCAATTATGTTCTGGAAGATAGCTGACCTTAGCTATTATGAAGGGTATGCATTGCGCCCAGAAGTGAGATAAATGGGACCGAACAAACAATCTCCTCCCCCCCCCCAATGACCAAGTACACCTGGAATTGAATACATTAATTTCTCCAACTTAACAGTCTCATGCGATAAACAGGTTGAGTGTTGTTTCCCAGCCAATGACTGTGCCAGAGGTCAGGACACCCCTAAAAGCCAGCAAAGCTATTCTGGGACCAACTGGGGTTTCAACCTATTCCCCCAGAGTCTGGGCAGGTCCAGGCTGAACAAGATTTCTGGGATCATTCTCAATTTGATCAAAATCCACACGAGAGGTGGAAGAGCAGAGATTTACACCTGCGTCATGTGTCGTATGTGTGTTCTGGACGTGGAGGTTCCTGCTCCAAAGTGACTGAACACCCTTCAGCCTGTCATAGCAATGCTACAAACCCACTGGGTGATTTCTGATACTCAAAAGAGTTAACTAAGGCTCTAGAAGAGGTGGCAAACTAATGATTCTCAGGCTTCACGAAGCTTCTGTTTGGTAAAATCATAACATGTTCTCGTGGCTCAAAATTCAAAAGATGCAAAAGAGAAGGTGAGGGGATTAGAAAACAATCAGTAACCACAAGATGGCCACGGGGTTTTGAAAATTAATCTGGGGAATGTAATCAATAATGTTGTAAAGATTTTGTAGGGTATGCGATGGACATGTGTCCCATTTGGGAGATCACCTCAGGGAAGATGTAGATGCCCGATCACTGCACTGTACACCTGAAGCTGAACAATAATGAATGCCAACTATAATATTATATATATATATATGTATATATAGGTATGTATACATTTACAAGAGGCAGAGTACAGCATTGGGAGTGGAGATAGTGGAAATGGGATGGCTCAGTGCGATGTCAGAGAGAAAGTGGATGGGGGGCGGGGGGTTCACAGTGTGAGGGATATAAATGATAAACGTCTAAGGGAAAAAAAAACAACAAACAAACAAACAAACAAAAAAACTCATAGATACAGACAATAGTTTAGTGGTTACCAGAGGGTAAGGGAGGTGGGGGGTGGGAGATGAGGGTAAAGGGGATCCAATATATGGTGATGGAAGGAGAACTGACTCTGGGTGGTGAACACACAATGTAATTTATAGATGATGTGATACAGAATTGTACACCTGAAATCTATGTAATCTTACTAACACTTGTCACCCCAATAAATTAAAAAAGAAAGAAAGTAAACTAAAAGAAAGCACAGGGAAGATAAAAGCAGAAATTAATGGAATAAAGAATAGAAATAATTAATCAAAAAAAAAAAGATGCAAAAGAGGATAAAGTAAAGAGTTTCCCTCCCACCCCATCCCTCAGCCATTCAGTTTTGTCTCCCAGGGCAAACCAATGCTACTAGTTTATCTACCTGTCATCTGTCTGTCTATCTATCTGTCTGTCTATCTATCTATCTATCTATCTATCTATCTATCTATCTATCCGTCTATAAATATATGTATTTATGTATACATACACGCTTTCAGAAACATTCCTTTTCATATACAAATGAATGCATACATATGAATGTTATTCTTCCCTGATTTACACAAATGGTAGGATATTATACACACTGAAGTGCCCCAAGTTTTTTTGACTTAACAAGGTATCATGAAATACATAAGGAGCCTCCTTGCTACTCTTTAAGGCTGCAGATTAGTTATATAAGATGGGCCATAATTTATTGAATCAGTCCACTATTGATGGACATTTAGATTGTTTCCAATCTCTTGCTATTACAGTAATGATCTTATGCATGCCATTTCATAAATGCTGCATAATAATTTTTTAAAAATTGATCCATCACTTAAAAATAATCAGATTTTACATAAAAATGGTTTAAGGCTTCTCTTGAAAAATGAAGGCTCTGGCAGTAGTGGACCCACACTCCCACATGCCAACAGCCAGCTAGAGTGGGGCAGCTAGAGCTAGAGCTGGTGCTCTCTGTGCTTTCCAGTTTGCCGTCTCCTCCACGCAAAGTTAAATGTCCGGCCCGGTCCCTGGGGGCTTTTGAAATCCTATCTACTGCAGAGTATGGTCAGGATTAAATGAGCTAATGAAGATAAAGCAGCCAGCATGGTACTTGTCACCCTGTGAATGGTGGGGCTCTCTCAGGGAATGAGGGGCTTGTTAAAGGACTATTGCCTTCCCTTCTCCTTCCCTTCCCTTGGGTCTATGAATCCCTCGTTCTTCAGCCTCTCTCTAATCTCCCTAGAGAGTAAACTCCATGAAGATATAGATTTTATTTTGTTTACCATCACAACCCCAGCACCTCAAAAAGTATAGGACATATAAAACGAGTGAGTGAGTGAATGGATAAACAATAGCAAGAAAGCATCAAGAAATAAACTGTACTAGGATGTGTATACCTCACCTGTGTATATACCTGCTCCTTGATGCTTTCTTGCTTTCATTCATTTTCTGTACTTTTCCATTTACTTACCCAGTTCAAGCTTTTCCATTTGTCAGTTCCATGAACATTTTCCCAAGTTCTTTAGTATTTACCTTTATTCCTTATGTTTAGAATTACCTTTGCTATTTTGTCCACTAATTCTTTCTATAGCTTTCAGTTGTTTCAGCCTCATGGTTTCAAACCAGAAGAAATCAGATTAATTTTTTATGTGTTCCCCAAAGCCATAAATCTAATTTTAAATTCCAAAACAGCCCTAACATCTTTGAAATGTTAATAACCCTATAAAAATATTCACATTAGTCCAAATTATATGATTAATGTGGCATCTTCCCCATGAACATTTAAACGACTTTACACATGACTTTGTGACATTTCCTATGTGACACAAGGTCCATCTTGGAAAATTTAGAAGACGAAGAATATTACCTGATAAATGCAATTTTGAAATAAACATTAATGACTTTACCAGTCCAGAATTATTTTCCAGCTTGGTTTTCATGTAACTAATGGAATGCCCTGGTTGTAGGGAGCGTTAACGTTTACAAAGTGCTCACCTCATGTCACACTGGCTCATTTGCCCATGAGGGAGTGGGGTCAGTATGTTGGAGATGGTTTGACTGAGTTACGGAAACTCATTCAAACTCTGTTAAACAAAAAGGGGCAGTTGTTCGAGGAAAAACATAAGTATCTCATAACATGAAGACAGGAAGTATGGCTCCATTCCAACAGGAACAAGAAGTGAAACTGCAAAGTCATCAGGAACCAAGACATCTGCCCCATTGGCCCTTCAGTGAGACCACAGTCTCTCATCTCCGCTTCTCTCTGTGCATATGTCCCCCACTTCTGCTGTACCTGCAGTCTGGCTTTGTTCGCTTTTCCCTATACACAGAGGATGGCTGCCCTACAGCTTTTGAGTTTCCTCACCTTCCATCTTCAGATAGTTACAAAGATTAACCAGAGTGTCTCTCCCACCGCTTGTGAGAGACATTCTGATTGGTCCATTTTGGGCCAGATGTCCATCTCAACTCAACATGAGCTAGGAGAATAATACTACTAACCACATTTTATTCTTTGACAGTCCAATTTCATTATCTCAGGGCAGCTTGTCGGAGGTTTGATTGTGAGTTCCAGAAACCATTCAGACAACCTTAAGCAAAAAAGGGGGAATTGCAAGGGAGAGGTGTGGGTATCTCTTGGACCAAGGAAAGGAAGTGCAGCCACTCTAGATTTGTTCTGAGTGATTCATCCACACTCGGGGCACTCCTGTGCATGGAGAAGAGCCAGTCACTTCATGTGTGGGGCCCAGTGCTAAATGAAAATGCAAGGCCCCTTGTTTAACAATTATTAAGCATCTTAATCTGGTGAAAGCAGAACTGTCTAAGAGTAGGGCTGTTTTAAGCGCAAGGTCTTATGGGACCAAAGAGACTGCATGTCCATGAAGCCAGTCTTGCATGGACTGTGGATCTTTGAGAAGTGAGGGAGGCAAGCACTCCCAAAGGTCTCTATTATAAGCTTATACACAAGTGTTATTACTTTACCTTTTTTATAGGTTTATTGTGACTAAGTACCTTGCCCAGGGCTATACAGGTAGCAAGTAGACTTCTGACCTAGATCTGCCATACCCTAAATACATTCCTTTAATTCTATCACGTACCGTTTTCCACAGCTTGGCACATAATAGGTACACAGGACACAGAAATTTCCAGAGCAAAAAATAAAAATAAAACATTTATGGATAGGCTGCTAAATTCTACATTCTCTGATATGATATTATTCATCTATTTAGAGAGCACTAAATTTCAGTAGTAATATAATTACAAGGCATTTAGATCCTTCCAAATAAAAGCATATCCTCACTATCACTATAATTTTTACATAATTATCCTATAATTCTTGGAATTCTTTCTGAACCCCAGAATGCCAAATTGACACTTACTTTCCACAAATCATCAGATTTTTAGGCGTTCAATATTATTCTCAGTCCCTCTCCCATAAGCCATCTAATAATTCTCCAAAAAATGTGCTCCCCCTACCTTTTTACTTTTAATAGATGTAATTGAATCAGTCCTGGGCAGGAACATCTGGCCTTGGGTTGCCATGTGGAGTTTTTTTGGTCCTGAGGGCACATTTCTTGTTCTAGGGTCAATGAAATAATCAAAACCTAGTCCCTGGGGAGGAAATTTTATGGTTCTCATTTATTTGATCCACAATCTACTAAACTCCATGCCATAGTCAATCAGCTGCAAAATAAAGGAGAGCACAGCTAGTTTGCTCTAGAAAAGGTAAAATCCATTGGCTGCTGGGCTGGTTAAGTTAGAAATAGATTGATTAAACCTAAGTTGGGGGCCCACAGGGTTTCAATGAAAGTGCCCAGTCGTTGGGAGCTCACTCATTTATTTTGCTCACAAACAGAAACTGCCTTTTGAAATGATGAGATGAATTCTAATTAAGTGGATTTCCAACCCAGGCAATGGTCGAGATTGACAGGCTCAGATTGTCAGAAAAGAACAGCAGGAAGGTAATGAAGGGACAGCACTTTCGAAGCACCAGGTCGAGGTTCACAGAGAGACAGTGTCTGTTCAGAGGCACCCACCACTGCCCGGTGGCCACCCAGGGCTCTCTCCTCGGTGACCCACCCCCGTCAGTCCCCACATCACTGGGCTGGTCTAGCAATTGATCTCTAATGCCTGCCTTAGTTAACGTAATTGGAATGTCAAAGAATAAAATGTGGTTAGTTACGCGTTATTCTCTTTCTCATAAAACTCACCCTTGGACAGAGGGAACCAGCCTTTGACGAGGACTGTCCCTGGGCTCCCAGAGAGCTCTTATTTCTATGTGTTCTCTAGGATATACCTGAAGCATCAGAGCTCTAAGTTGAGCATGGATTTAAATGAGTGATACCAAGGTCAGCAGGTTCTTAGACAATTGCGTGACCAGGAGCTCTAAGAATTTTTTCAGTCCACGGAAATAGTCACCACCTAAGGATCCCTATGCCCTTGCTCTGCCACATGAAGATGGCAGTGGGGAAGGAGGGGCTTTCTTTCTATGGTTTGCCTGGGGACACAGCACTCCTTCCCCCAGCGCTGCTGTGATTCAAAGCCATATGGCATGCTCTTCTCAGCACTTCGACTGATCTGTAGCTTGCAGGAAGGCAGGGACTAGATCCATTTACTTACCACTCGGCCAGGGCCCAACTCAATTCTTGGTACACAGTAGGAGCAAAGAAATGTCTGTTGAGTCATTAAATGAATCTATCAATTTAAGAGCAAACATATCTAAGCTAGCATGACAGGTGTGGAATGGGTATTACAGATACTACGGCTGAGGTAGGGAGATAGGAAAAAGGCACGTTAATTTTGCAGGTTGTTTTTCTTTTTTTAATGTATGATCATCGAGTCACTATGTTGGGCAGTGAGATGGAGCAGAAGCTGAAGCAGGGCAAACTGGGGATGCACCTGAGGGAGAGGGTGAAAATGAAAAGGAATGAAGGAAAGTTTTGAAATGGCCCCAAAACGGGCCCCGCAGCCATGGTTCTCCCTTAGCGATGTGGCCAACCCCCTCGCAAGTGCCTTCTAGACAGGCCACATCTGAACACACCCCGCAGATGAGAGCTATTGTTTGAAAGAGAGCCAGAGAGGGGCCTCCAGAAGTCACCACGCCCCTGGTAAGTCCTGACCACCAGCACACACGGTGATGGGCTTTCAGGTTAGAGTGCAAAGAGGCACAAAAAGAGAAGGTGCAGGAGCCCTCCTCTGCCACTGAGAGCCACGGAATCCAAATTCAAGAGCCTGTGCCCTGACCCACTTCAACTCTACTATAGATTTCTTTTGTGTGTATATTTAGAGCTATTTACTACTAGAAAACCCATAGAGTTACTCTAAATTCATCTCCGTTCAAAAGTAGATGTAGCCTCTTGCTAAGAATAATTTGAGCATGAAAGGGTTTTTCTGTCTAGTTTAAGCTGCTTCTGTGAATCACCAAAGTTGGAGTGGGTTGCAAGCATGTCAAAATGAATCCTCCCACCCATGCTGAATGGGCCTAGAAAGGTGCCCTGAGAGACAGCAACCGCCTATTAAAACATGATAGAGAAGTGCTTTGTCCAGTGGAAAATGGACAGGGTGAGAGGAATCAGAACTCCCATCACCAACCAGGAGTGTTTACAGAATGAAAGCTGCCCTCAGTATATAGTGAAGCAGGCACACCGGCTCGGGGAACACCTTCTAAAGTAAGTGATAAATATCTCAAACTCACATCGTGGGTTGTATTTTTAAGATGAATACATAAGTACCACTGATGCGTGTTAAGTATAATTGTTTTTAACACTTTTTTTTAAACCCCGGAATGAAGCCAATTCTGTCCCTAGAAAGCTTTTGATGCCAAAAAAAATGAAGTATGTGGGAGATTTGAAGACCAAGTAGAAAGAGTTTCATGTTAAGAGACTGTACCCCCCAATTTTTAATTATCTTCGAATGCAGTCATTTACCTGATCCTGGAAGGCCCAGACACTTGCAAATGCAAAACAGATTTCACCCAGTTCAGGAGGAGAGTCTGGGGGAGTATTCTGGGCTGTCAGGAGACAATCCAGTAATGGGAACAAAGTCTTCAATAAAGACAAACAGAATAAAAGGGCTGTGTTAAAATTGCTGCAGCCTTGCATAATAGCTGAGCTGCAAAGATACTGTAGAAATGGTAATGAGTACAATAATGCTCTGAACTTGGAGTGTTTTTATTTAAAAGATTTTAATTAACCAGAAAATGAGCATTAATCCCAGCAACTTGGAAAATAACAACATGCCATCTTATTGCTACAAGCAAAAAGGTAAGAAAAAGAACAATTAAATGCTATCTGGGGAAATAGGCCCTTTGAAAAATGAACAATTCAGAGCACTAGCTAGAATATCTAATACGTCCACTTCTAAATGGTCAACTTACAATGGCTTGTTATATTCTGAAAATTCTACCTTTATATTCCCAAGAATATTCAATGCTCTGGTTTCACAAGTTGAATACATTGAATAAAATTTTCAGTCACCTAGAATTTATATTCTGAAAGTATTACTCCTTGTTCCAAGTATCCTCCACACTTAGGAAATCCAAAGAGCCCCCAATACCAGCTGCCTGCCACCTCTCCTAAAATATCAAAACAGTGGACACACACAAAGACGACGCCAATGGGGACGGGTTCACCTATAAAGGCAACGCTGCCACACCAAGTTCCATACTGCTGATCAAAAGAAATCATTATTTTTATCTGCTACATGAGCTATTTTTTCCCCCAGGGAAGAGGGCCTGAGTTTATTATATGAAGAACAGAAGCAGTCCTCAAAATATGAAATGGATTGTCCTAAAGTTTCCTGTTAGCAATCAAGCACCTACAATATGCAGGCATTGAACAGGCAAACTTCTTTCATAAGAAATTCTCCAAAATGCGCTCACACCGTTTTCCCGGGATTTACACATAGAAGGCAGATTTCAAAGCTCTATGGCTATCACTTCTATCATCTTTAACAAGCATATGCTGCTAGAGTTCCAATCATAGAGCCTCAAACTGAACACGTCCAACACTTGACTTGACAACCTGCATGTTGCCCTAAACGCCTTCCATTGGACAATGCACTAGGATTCCCCGTGGACTTTCAAGCAGGAAATCCCGAAATAATCTTAGATTCTCTCTCTCATAAAACCTTGTCAATTCTACTCCAGAAATGTATCTTGAATCTGGTCTTTCCCTTCTATTTCTCAGTTCAAGCATCCAGCTCTTCTTTCACTTGAAAGAATTCCAATAATCTAAACACGTCTTCCCACTGCCCTGATTCCATTTGTCTCCAGTCTTTTCCTCTTAAGAAATAATTAACAAAATTCTCATGCTTAAAATTTTCCATTGCCCACCAAACAAAATCCATGATACTCACTATGCCCTTTACAAACTTGCCCTATTTTAATCTCCTGCCCCTTATTATAAATAGTCCACCTTTGGGACACATCGAATTTCTTAACATTTCTCATGTCCACCTGTTCTTTCCTAACTTCAATTGTCATACAAGTTTTTTGGCAAAATCATCCTTTGGCTATGCAAGAGGGACCTATGCCCAGGTCCCTATGCTTTAGGGGACTCCTGCTGTGACCCTCCTCTACCACCCTTCTCCACCAGGCAGTCAGTCTGTGGGACCAAGCTTACCAGACTACCCAGAGGCTGCATATCCCCTTCTAAACCACACTCCCAGTGCCCAGGGCTCCAGAGATCCCTGTCCAAAGAACCCAAGTCAGCTTCTAGGGCCTGTGTGGGCCTCTTCCCACATGCATCCTCCAGAGGGCAGCCCACATCACCAGCCGGACCACGCTTAGGCCTGAGGGTAGCCACGTGGCAGCTGCTTGTAGAGGGGCTGAGGTAAAAACCAGAGTGTCCACGTGTAGCACATGAGGCCCCTTGTAATATAAGATGGAGCTCGGGGGTGGGAAAAGAAGGGAAGAAGTGTCCAGGAAGAAACACCAGGGGACAGGGACAAGTTTATTCCCTGCCATTACATTCCAACATGGAATTCCTAAGAATGGCAGAATCCAATATTTGTATTTGATCTTCCAGGCCATTGTAAAAAAGTAAATTTAGCAAGGTAGTGGAGAAGATTATATTTTATTTAATAGATTATCTTGATTTGTAACTTTTAAATGTTTAGGTATACGACATTTGGGCCTCTTTTTGTACTGTTCTGAGCCCTGCAGTAAACATTAGGGGCAGGCCTGCTTTCTTGCCCTGCTGTTATATCCTTCCTCCCTTGTCTACCTGGTGAACTCTTATTCAGCCTTCAAAACCCATTGCAAATATCACCTCTTCGAGGAAACCTTTTCATCTCTTTCTAAGATAGAGGTAATCACTCTGATTTAATTGGGATTTTTGATTGCAAATAGCAAGTAACATTATTTAGCGTTACACATGCAAAAAGTTGATGACCTTCTTCCCTTTTCCTCCTCCCCCTTCAATAAAGCTAGGGAATTGGAATTCAGCTGGACTTAGGCCTGGAGCCAGGAGGTGGAGTGCAGTCAGGTCCCCAGGTGGTGTGTTCCGCCATCTTCTGCCAGCTCTATCTGTCACTCATCCACATGGTGGAATCCCTCCAGGGGGATTTCAGTATAATGAGGAGCAACCTTTTCCCAAAGAAGTTAAACCTTCAAGCTCCCTAAGTAGCACATTGCTAGTAATGAGAGCTAAGCAGGCACCTGGTAGGGAGGCCTCTGTGCTCCACCAGGAAGTCAAGGTGGCAAGAAGGAGCCGGACAGCACATCCAGGATGGTCCGTGGAATTGACAGCTGTCCTTTTGCATCAAGTCTCGAACAGAGTCAGCTAAACATATCTCAGGGACATTGCACAGGCTTACAAAACACCCCAGATTATGAAAAGCTCTGTTACCGATGACGTGTTTCTGTTTTTCAAACTTACATTGAAATAAGACATCTGAGGATTTCCCCTTTCTGGCTATTTTTTCATTTGCAGCAAGTACTATATTTGAATCAATGCTTTAAAAAAAATAATTAGGTAGGTCACTGGCTGTGAAAATTTCTCTGCTCATAAACTGTCATTACCATACTTTCCTAAAAGAACATCTGAAGTCACTATTTCATCAAATGAATTATATTATCAGATTAATTATCTAAGTTGCAGATGACTTCCACCGTAATTCCTATTGTCTGGGGATTGGACCGGAAGGGGCAAATCGTGCCACCTCTGCTCTGAGCACCACCAGAGAGGGGCTTCCAGCTCCAGCAGATTGGAGTTCTGTTTTATTTTTTTTTTAGGTCAATGAGAACGTAATAATCTTTTTTTAGACTTCAGCAAAGAAAGGGTCATTGCTCAACACGAGGGACAAATTGGTACTGTCATAAGAGAGGGCAGGATACGAATTGTGCTGTTCTGGAGTGATCTGACAGATTGAGAGTGAGTGCAAAAGCACACTCGCCTCTTCCGTGTACCTCGCTCTCTCCAGGCTTCCTGGAGGGGCACTCTGCCGTCAGTTAACACAACAGCAGTAAGCATAGGCAGAACAATAGCTTCTGATTAGAAAAACACTAATGCCATAGGTATTTGTTAATTGTACACTCTTAACAATTTCTGTCAAATGTGGGATACTTTTTTTTAAATTTCAGAGAAGTAATCACAGCCTCCTGAAATTCTGTGCGAGCCCTATCTATCCAAGCTTTTATTTGCATAACGTGTAGAGAGTTGGGGAGGGGCCCATGAGAGGATGTAATAGGGTAGTTCTCTTTCCAAGGGCACTTGAGAAAGCAAGTGTTGAGCTTCCAGTTTTAATCATGAAGGACTAAAGATAACCAACTGAGAAGTTTTCGATCAAGATGTTTACAGTTTCACTGTGTAAGCACTGAAATTGAGAGACCGAATCACAAAACACTGGCAGAAGCCACGATTTTTATTCTTCCTCATTGAGTCTGAATGTTTACTTAGTGTCTCAGAATTTTCACATATTTACCGCCTACTGTTGAAGAAAGGATAAGAAAACTATCCAAAAGAAGAGAAAATAAAGAAAATAAAAACCATGAGAGAAAAGAATTATTTGGGGCGGGGGAGGTTGTTTGGGGTAGTCTGCTCTGAGAAAACAAGAGAATTAAACTAAACACTAATTTTAAAAATCTAAAAACAGGAACATTTGACAGCCACTGTGCAATAGAGTGCAGTAGAATAATTTTGATTTGTCACCATTTGGGAGTGGGGGTATCTCAGCTTATGTGGTTAAGAACCTGCTGAGAGTCAAACATGTCTGGACATATCTGACCAATAATTAGGGCAGGACTGTCTGAAATTTCTTTGCCTAAGAAGTGGAAGGGGTTGTATTTTTGCGGTAACACCTTATCCTTAGGAAAAAAGGATACAGACTCTTTGAGCCTGACCCAGTGACAAAGAGAGAGGGGACATACAAATGAACACCCCTATGTCTGTTAGTTGGATTTTTCTCCTACTCTAGCCCCAAATTTGACTCCTGGCTGGGTGCCAATAGGGCACTGGGCTGAAGGGACTGTGAGTTGCTTTCAAAGAACTTCTTTGGAAAATTTATGTAAGCACATGTGACTCCTGCAACTCTGCCTGGGGATCTTTCCAACAACAAACATAAAAGGAGAGAGGTCATCTTTCCAAATTGCCACCTGAATACCAAGCACCTTCGGTACTCCAGGGCCACCTACTGCTTCCATTGTGGTAGAGACTATTGCCTGGAGGCACCCAGCGGAGGGAGAACCCATCATCTGCTTCAGAGCACTTGTAAAGACACCCCCAGGGGACTCTCAAAAATACCTGGTGGGGAAGGGGATCAAAAGCCAACGAAACATTCATGACATACTCCAGGCTTCCTTGTTTGTTGACTCTCATGTTTAGGTAAGTTAATTTGGTCTTCATTCCAACATCTTGCTAAATCTCAAAGCTCTCAATGACTCATTCATTGCTGGTTAAGTTTTATATGGATATACATGTAAATTTGGACTGTAAGCACTGTTTAATAGCATTATGCACTTTTAAAATTGGTGGCACAGAGCTTTCTTCTGCTATTATGTATTCTGATATTTCTAACTATGAAAGGACCTGAACAAATACAACTCCTAATGAACTTAAAAATGGTTTATGTTTATATTCAATGTGTGTGTGGGGATATTTTTTCATCTTATGCCAATTATCTATTGTTGTATAACAAATCACTCCAAAACTTAGTGGCTTACTCTACTAAATATTGAAATGTCTAAAGTTAGAAAGACAGACTATACCAAGTGTTGGTGAGGAATTGGAGCAATTGGAACTCTCATACACTGCTAGTGGGAAGGTAAAGAGGTGCAACCACTTTGAAAAGCAGTGGAAAATACTTGGCAGCTTCTTAAAATATTAAACATACAATGTGATCCAGCCATTCTACTCCTACATGTTTACTCAAGAGACATGAAAGCATACAGCCAAACAAAGAACAATGACTATCTATAGCAGCTTTATTTTTTATCAGCAAAAACTGGAAACAATGGAAATGTCCAACCATGGGTGAATGAATTGTACATCACAAAATAGATTAGTACTCAAGTAATGTACTCAAGTAACTCAGTACACAAAATAGATTAGCACTCAAGTAATAAAACAAATAAATGAACTACTAATACACCCAATAACATGAATGAATATCAAAATAATTATGCTGAGTGAAAGAAGCCAGACAAAAAATAATACATACTGTATGAGTCTATTTGTAAAATTCTAGAAAATGTAAACTAGCCTATAGTGGTTGCAGATCAGTGGTTGCATGGTTGGGAGGGGAGGGCAAAGGGAAAGATGATAAAGGGGTACAAGGAAACTTTTAGGCATAATAGATTGTTCATTATCTTGATTGTAGTGATGGTTTTACAGGTATACAATATGTCAAAACTCATCAAATTGGACACTTTAAATATATTACATATCAATTTTGCCTCACTTAAAAATTTTAAGTAAAAAATCTAAACAGTTAATGCCAGAAGAAAATTTAGTGGCTTAAAACAAACCAAGCTAAATAAAATCACTTAATTTGCTCACAGGTGTGTAGGGCTCGATGGGGAAGGCTCCCCTCTGTTCCTTGTGGCACCAGCTACGCCAACTCCACTGAAGACTGGAGGATAAACCCCAAGATGGCTCACTCACATGGTGACAAGTGGATACTGCTTGGAAGCGGGGAGCTCAGTCTGAATTGAGCACTAGAGGCCTCTCTTCCTCTTCACCGGAACCATTGTAAGTGACCTGAGCTTCCTGCCTAGTAACTGGATTCAAAAGGCAAGTGTCTTGAGCAAAAGCCAGGCAGAAGCTCTATCTCCTATTTTACAGCTTGGATTTGAAAATCACATATATCACTTCCACCAAACCCTAGTAAGTGAGGCTGTCACAGAGACACACCCAGGTTCAAGGAAAGGGGAAATAGACTCTACGTTTGAATGAGAAGCAGAAAGCTCTAGAAGAGCAATGGGAATTATTGTTGAAGCTAATTTTTTTTTTTTTTGGAAAATATGATCTACCACAGTGCACACTCTGGCTCAATAATTCACATTCCTCCCACATACAAATTACACTACCTCCTTTTCTGAGACCTCTCAAAGTCTTATTCTGTGCCGGTATTGGGCTCAGACTTGAGATCCCGGATCTCTTCAACTAAAGCAAATCTAGTGGAAAATAGTTTCTTAAGAAGTTAAGTTTCTTCGAAAGTTAAACATACACCTACTATATGATCCAGCCCTTCAACTCCTAGATATTTGCCTAAGAGAAATGAAAGCACATGCCATACAAAAAGATAAAGTTCCTTGGATGAAGTTCCTCAAATACAGATCCCCAAATGAAGTTCCTATGATCTTAAAACCCGTGAATTACAGAAAAAGTCATTTACTCTGTACACACCCAATGTATATGGCAACTTCTATAAACACTCTTGTACAAGAACAAAAAAAAAGGAGGCACACAGAAGTCATGCTCCATAGCAGTTCTGAAATTCAGTTGGGAACATTTTGCCAGTCCCTTGATCAGGGTTCATTTCTACTGACCGTGTACTATACAATTTACTCTAGCTCTTAACTCTACCCTTGGAGTGGGTGTGCTAAGTTTCTGGGAGAGCACATGAAATGCAAAATACTGCTGTGGCCACTGTTTTTGGAAAATACAATCTGCCACACATTCTTTTTTATATCGTTATATTTTTGCATATTTAACATGTTAAATGGTTCAGATCTCTACACCATATAAAAAAGTATACTCAGAAAGGTTTCATTCCCATTTCTATCCATATAGGTAATGTTTTCATTCGTTTTTGGTTTATCCTTCCCATTTCTGTTTTAAATTACATACACACACACACACATACACACACACACACACTCACTCCTATTGCCAATTCTTTCTTACACAAAAGAGATACTATATATATTATATAAAGATACTATATCCTGGTCTTGCCACATAATCCTTCATCAAAGTCTTCCTCTTTCTCCATTTACCATTGTATAGTACTCCATTGTGTGCATATACTAGAGTTGATTCGATCTGTCTTTTGTGAATGGTCAGTTGCTGTCAAGCTTTTGAATTTTTGCCAATCTGATAGGTAAGAAATAGTATCTCAGTATAGTGCTAATTTTAATACCTTTCTGTAGGTTTAAGGAAATTTTATTTTGGGTCTGTCATGTGTTTTGCCCATTTTTCTATTGGGTTCGCTAAATTTTCCTAATTTCTTTTAATTTTAACAATTTTTTTTATGTACTACTAGAGAAACTCATCCTTTACCAATGGTATTTGTTGAAAATAATTTCTGTCTGTTTTTCTTTTGTCTTTTGACTTTATTTATTGTATTTTCTGCCTGGCAAAATTGTTCTTTTTTCTTCAGCAATGTTGTCAATTTTATCTATGTTTTCTTTTGATTACAAAGAAAAACAAATGATTTTAATGGTAAATAAATTGGAAAACATGACTACATAGGAAAAAAATAATTGAAGTACTTTGTGAACCCAGTACTCGGGCTACACATCTTAATTTGGATATATTCTTATCAGTGTGTTAATCCTGAGATGATTTCATATCTATCCTAGGCTAGAGCAAATGAATTACTATATTTATGTGATTGGGAGAAGGCACGTACACATTCTTTGTCTCATTAATGATCCCGGCACAGCTGTGTGATGGTTGCAGGCAGCCCTCAAACCAGTTCAAACTGACAATATCTCATCTCAAGCATGTACCACCTATCTCTGACTTCCTGCCTCGGGACTTCTCTTTTGCTGTGACATGGGTTGCCTGTGGGAGCCCACATGATACCCACACATTGTAATTCAGGGCAGCAAGTGACTTAACACGCCATAAGTAATTCTCAACCAGTTGGGGCAGGAGCTGATAGAAAAATTCTTCTCTCTTTTGTCCACTGGACAAATAACTCTAAGGAATATTTCATATATCACTCAGAAGACCTTGAGAAATCAAGCACTAGTCACCTATAAAGGTGACCAACTCAATAACGTATTTTTTGGGGGTTGACCCTCCTTCCTTGTTTTACTCTCCCTGAGATCATTTAATCCCTGAGATCATTTCCCAAATAAATCACTGGCACCCCAGTCCTTATCTCAGGCTATGCTTTTGAGAGGACCCCAGGATAGGACAATGCTCGTGGAAGAGCTGAGCCATTGAACTTATGCTGGGATCCACTGGACTCCCTTTTTTTTTTTTTTTATCATATGAAAAAAATAAACCTTAATTTTTTTGCTGTTACTTACAGCCAAAAGCATCCCTCACTAACACAGACAGGTACACTAAGGGGAATAGCAGAAGCTGAAGCCGAGGTATGGGAGGGAAAGGGCTCCATATGGCAGACTGAAATGTTTGTATCTTATTCTCTGGAATGAATCCAACAATTCTTGCCTGAATGACTGGTTGGATGGTGCGAGCATCCACTCGTTTAGAGGGAGGTACAGATGGTGAGATGGGAAAGGCATAGACTGGGACATGTTAAATTTGCAATGCCTCTACACAACGGCAGAGCTAACCCTAGTGAGGCTCAAGGCAAAGCTATGAAAGAAGCAAGTTTAGTTTTTCTGAAGTTACTCACTTTTGTTGTTTCTTTTTTTACCACGTCTACTTCCAATTTTTTGTTCCTGTCGTGTTCAATCTTGCCTAGATTCTTTTATTTTTGTAATGATGCAACACTACTTTTATTATTAGTTGCTACCTGTGAGAATCTACTTCTACAATTACTTTATTTTGTTTACCAAAATCCATAGGAATTACCACTACAGTTTAGTTTCCAAGTTCAGAGAGATATAATCAAGTTTTAAAAATTAGGGTATTGCTGCATTCTCATTGGCTGAGAATTCATATATGGTCCAAAGCAAAAACATTCAAGTACTTGGGGTCTTTTATTTTCAAAACCAATTGAACTCAGTATTTTTATATATTTCACCTAGAGCAAATTAAAATATTGTGTGATTAAAGTGTGATGATTTACGCCAGCTACTCTTATAGGACTGCAGTGAAAGTGTATTGCAGCTCTGCCGTGGCCTCTTGAACGTTCTCTCTGTGGATGATCCCTCTTGGAATCCAGCTGCCATGCTGTGAGAAGCCCACAGCACGCAGAGAGACCACAAGCAGACACTCTGGGTAACAGCCTGGCTGAGCCCCCAGCCAACCCAACATGAGCTGCCACTGCATGAGTGACGTCCCTGGACATTTTTCCCAGTTGTGCTTTTAGATGATTATGGCTGCAGACAACATCTGACTGCAACCAACGCAGAGCCTCCAAAAGAGAACTGCCCAGATGAGCCCCTTGGGAATTTTTGATCTAGAAAATTATGAACACAATAAAGTGGTTGTCCTAAGGCGCTAAATTCTGAGGTAATTTATTACACAGCAATAGGTAACAGGAACACTACCTTAATGTGCTCAGGAAAGTCAAACTTCTCAGGCCTAAGAAAACTTCTCTGCTATTAGCACTATTTCCACTTAATGTTCTTTCTTTTCGACACTGTTATGAAGGTTTATGGATTAATTTTTAAAGAATAAAATGTCTGAAACATTGGACATTTTGTGTCTAATGCTGATAAAATTTTTTTTACCCTGATTTCCTGCTGCAATAGTGAAAACATGACCAATAACTATAAGAAATCAGCAAAAAAAAATTGTCAAAAGTGTTAAGTTCTCTTGTTTCTTTGTGGCAAAGAAATAAGAGATTTCTGAACAACATATTTGATGAAGGGTAAGCATACTTACAAGATGAAAAAGGATACATAAAGCTCTTCAAGAAGAATTTAGAGACTGTAATCAAATGTACTCAAAATAATAGGATGGCTAATTATCTCATTAGTAAAATTATGAACCAAAGATACAATTTAAAAATAAAATAAATAAATGCTCCCAGTTAGGCATCACACACGTAGGATGAAGAAGTTTCATGTTTGCCTGGAGGGCAACATAAAGGAACCCAAGGTTTCACATATGGTGCCCAGAGATGGTAAGTTTGATAGTATATGTTTTTAGAAGAATAATCTATATCCATTTGCTATTTTGCAATGCCCTATACCTAGCTTACCGGTTCAAGTAACACACAGGTAGGGGAATGAATCATTTAAGAAAGAGAAAAATAAATACTTACAAATGATACTGACCCTTCCTTCACCTCCATTTTTAAAGGAACAAAGAAATGACAGACTATTTATTGTATTGAGGGCTAAGATTCCAGAAATTAAAGTGTCAACTAGAAAGCTCTGATTGTTCTGAAAAATCCTTATAACCAATAAGCAAAACTTCTTCTCTCCAGCTGGGTTCACATTATCCATTCTGAGTAAAAATGCCCAGTTACTGCATTCCCTTAAGAAGGGCCACCTGACTGAGTCAAAATAATTCTTGTGATAGCAGGACCAAATTTTCCTCTAAAGAATAACTCTCCAAAAATGGGAGGATTTATTATCTTCCTTAGAAGTATGAGAGACTGATCATAATGAGAGAAAGGTGAGGCTTTGGTGCTTTTTGACCATGACTCTGCTGAGAAACCCAACCTAAAGAAGGTCTGGAGCTGAGCGGGAAAGTCAGCCACTTCCAGCTCGTAGCAAAGGGGACTCGTTGCTGGAAAACCAGTCTTGGCCACATCAGTAACCTCATTCTCCTGCTTTGCAGAAGTAATGCTTGTCTTCTGCAAGCACTCATCTTGTACTAATTACACTGGCCACCTTCACATCTTGCAGTAGCCTTGTCGAGGTCACTGCAAAGCTAATGGCCTGACCAGCAGCAGGCAAAGACTGGGTCCCTGTCAGTCACAGGAAACGGAGAAAGGACGAACAGGCACAGATTCAAACTAAACTGACAACCCTTGGTCTCAGTGGCTCCGTTTCAGCTTCCTGACTGGTTTGGCTCTGGGGGGAAAAAAAAAAGAACTGTTTTGAATCTCCTATTCTGAGCGAGAGCACATAGAAATCTTGTTGGGGAGGAAGAGGTCACATTTGATACAATGCTGTATACCAGCGGCCATGGAAAGACTGGGAAAATCTTTCGCTTGCTGCGTAGGTAGACAGTGAGTCAAGGTGACTGGTTGGGAAATTCTATTCCTCTATCAAAGAGAGAGCTTCGGTGTTCATCATTTATGTTAATCTGAGACTGAGAACGCCAGTCTTACAAGGAGCTTACAGTGAGAACCACCTGGCGCCACCCTACCCCTTAAGTAATCCTGTTGTTGAAAACCTCAGCAGGAGGCGCTGGATGAGCCCTGCTCAGAAGCATCCAATAATCACAACTAGCTGACAAATGTAAAGAGAGCAGACAGAGAATTAGCAAGCGTTCCTTGTAGGGTGCAAATCAAACCAGAGAGTGATAGCTGGTGACAGAACACACCACCTCCCTGGCAGGGTACCCAGACTTGACTGCATCAACCCCGTTACTGTGGGGGCTCCTGGGCTGCCAATCCCCATGGCCAACACCGGCCTCATACGGGGTTTCCTGTCCTGGTTCTGTGCTCTGCAGCGTCTTCCCAGCTCACCATCTCATGGGCCTTCGTTGAGCATATAGGATCTAGTTCAATGGTTCTCAAGGGGTCTGGAACTGTCCCATAGGGGATGTTTTGAAAATCTGTGAAGGTGCTTTCGATTGTCAGAATAATCACAGGGTGTAATTATAAAATAATAATCATAAATAATAACTACATACATGTAGTGGTCAGGTTCAAGGCTTTTGGGGACCTGCAATGCACAGGCATTCCCAAACCACAAAGAATCACCTTCCATCCGTGTCCCTCATGACATTCACATGATTTACTTCACGTTCATATACACGAACATCATCTTATTTTTTTAGCCTAGAACCTTCTTCCATTTTACATATAAAGACAGACGGTTCTTTTGCATTTTGCACAATTTTATTATGCTCTGATTTTTCCAGTTGATCAAGGAAAGATTATTCCTTGCTTTGTTTGAGACTTTACCAAGAGTTGTCATTGTTTCAGAATGTCAGTTTGTGACAGTAATGCTGCTGTAGGCATTTGAGACTCTGACACTGCACCCCTGTGTCAGCCTGGAGCTGTCACAGGCATGTGACAACGTCTGGATTCTTACACAGTTGCACACAAGCATTTATATATAAAAATAAAGAATATTTTATTTTAAATGACTTTTACTTTTATACCTGGGCAGCACACATTTTGTGTGGAAGAAGATTATTTTACCTATGAATGTCATTTCTGGACAGTAAAGAGTGTTAACAAAATGTTTTGGATTGGGGAACACGAGGTCTGTCAGGGTTGAGAATCTGCTTATAATGAGCTGGAGCTTTGAGAAGTTAGTAGTTTTTCACTTACTGACCAAAGCATTCTCCTCCTCTTACCTAGTCTCAATAAAATGCTGAAGAAGGGAGGGAGGGTGGGTTAAAAGATTATCATCAACAGAGAAAAGGCCCACAGAGAAGCTTCTCTAGTCCCAGGATACCCTGCAGTAGCCTCTCTTGGTTTGTAACATCCTTTTGTCTGGGGCCCAATTTAGCTACTATCTGCTATCTTTTCTACTAGAATTTTCCCCACCCCGTCCCTGTCCACTTGTGATCATTTCTTATCTCTGTCTCTCTTTTTTAATTGTGTAATTTTGACTGTGTTCATGTAAAGACCTCAACCCAGTACCCAAATTCTTTGGGGGAAAAAAGATGCTATGTGAATGTCCATCCATAGCAAATATATAGTCAATCCAAGAACAAAATGTTTATAAAATCTAGCTGTCCCTATTTGGAAAAGAAACTTGCAGATTATTACTTTTTTTATATATAACATTAAGGGCCCAATTTTCTTTTAGCTGATTAACTGTTTTCTTAAGGTCTCAATTTAATTTATTTTAGACCTACGATATAGATATGCCCTCTCTAAGATCCTCTTTAGAGTGTCTCAGACTTTCTCACTTAAAACTAATAGACCATTTCCCAGGCATATCCAGAATCTGACCAATTCTAAATCAAGAACATTTCCAAAATCAAAGTATTGCCAAAATTTAAAGAGCTTACATCTGAAACAACATAATCAGAAAAGATTCAATTCAAACCCAAGAAGTATTATATATATATAACATATATATGTATATATATATCATATATATATACATATATATATATAATATAAGAATAGATTATATAGTGTATACTTGCACAGTGCTACAGAATAGCTGTTTCCCACCAGAACATAAACCATATCGGTCATGCATCAAGAGCAATGAAACAGCCAAGATGTCCCTGACACATACCTGCATGCTGTGGGTCGGACCCCTAACTTCACCAACCAGTTTTCAGAAGCCCAGCAGCTCACCTGTCAGCAAATACAGTACAGCATGTAGACTCAGTCTTAGGTATTGCAATGACATAATCTGAAAACAAGTGACTATGAAAAACATCCTTTGAATGTATCTTGGGGTTTAGACTCTGAGATAACAATCTTCCACCATAACTACATTTCAAAACACAAAACATAAAACACTGAAGAAGAGCCAAGCCGCGGTTAGGAAGGCAGTTGACCTTCTAAATCAAGCAAGCACGTTAGGTGAGAAACACTAAGGCCGGCATTACATTTTATGTGCTTACAAATGGAAGTGGGTCTCAGGCCTATTAATAGTTAAATTAGAGATAGTTTTGTTTTTGTTTTAAGAAATAATTAGGTACTTGTCTTCAACACGTACTCTCACACATACAATCAAAAGCATTAGTACAGAGGAATGGAATGTGCACATGCTATAGAAAGAACTTTAAAGTAAAACACACTCATCCTTAGCCCTACAGGCACAGGCAAGTTTTCTGGAGACCGGATCTGATACAGGCAAGTAGTAGAGTCTAGTGGCGGGAAAGAGGTGGGGACTACAGGAGATGGACCAGGAAGCCCTCTCCAGTGTGCTGGCTCCAGGGCCTGAGGGTCCCTCTAGGACTATCTAAGCGGCCCAAGGAACCAGGCCTGCTGTGGGTCCTCTGCAGGCCCCCACTGCTGTTGCAGGAGTGAGCAGCATTATTTAAGTTTCACAGTAAGTTGATAATTGGGGATGGGAGAGTGGATTGAGGAGATGGAACAGAAACAAAAAAAAGACTTACCCCTTCTCATTCTCCTTGAAACATCAACTATGGTTTTCAATGTTAAGTATCCTAACTGAGTGGAGGCAGTGTGGAGAGGACGAACGAGAGCTGGCCAGTTCACATTTGCCAAGCACTGATTCCATGCCGTGTGCGCAGTCTTTTGCGTATTCAAGGTCTGACAGTTACGTTCGAGAACTTGTTGCAACGATGTTGCTAACCTTTTTTTGATATCAGAGGATTATTCGTTATGAATTTGTACCAACTGGACAAACAGTTAACCAAGTTTACTATTTGGAAGTGCTGAAAAGGCTGCGTGAAAAAGTTAGACGACCTGAACTTTTTGCCAACAATTCATGGCTCTTACATCACAACAATGTACCAACTCACAGGGCATTGTCTGTGAGGGAGTTATAGCCAGTAAACAAATAACTGTATTGGAACACCCTCCCTACTCACCTGATCTGGCCCCTAGTGACTTCTTTCTTTACACAAAGATAAAGGAAATATTGAAAGGAAGACATTTTGATGACATTCAGGACATCAAGGGTAATACGATGACAGCTCTGATGGCCATTCCAGAAAAAGAGTTCCAAAATTGCTTTGAAGGGTGGACTAGACGCTGGCATTGGTGCATAGCTTCCCAAGGGGAGTACTTGGAAGGTGACCGTAGTGATATTCAGCAATGAGGTATGTAGCACTTTTTCTAGGGCAAGTTCTCCAACTTAATTGTCCCACCTCCTATGATCTCAGTGCTTCTCCGTAATTCCAGATAGTCAGTACTATTATCAGAACCACAGTCTACAGAGGAAACTAAGACTCAGAGTGGTTAAGTGACTTGCCCAAGATCACACAGTAAGTACAGACAGTCTGTGTAGGAATCCAAACTCATAACTACTAAGCTTTTTGCCTCCAACTTATATCCTTAGATCCCTGACTTTACATAAAATAATACTTTATGTTATGGTTTAGATCTTGATCTACAGTGCTTCAAACATCTCACATTTCTATTCTTTGTTAATTCAACAAATTCCCAGTGAATTCAAAGAGTCAAAAAAGTTTTATTTTTGGTTAAAGATTGAAAAATCACAAAAATCTTAGAGTTCCCTCTGATCTCAGCACTTCTCTACTTAATAAGTATTGCTAACGTCTCCTGCCTTGAGTCACTGCCCTTTCCCCTGTGACATTCTGCCTAGGCCAACAGGCCACAGCAGCAGGCCAAATATGGATGAAAAGCACTTACGTATTATAATTTTAAGGGACAAAAATAAAAGCAACAGAATCCTCGATCAAACTAATAACAATTCTGGAAGGGGCACAGCCCTGCCATCTAAATGTGCTATCCTAACACGTGCCAGTCACTCTTACTCATCTAAGGAGTGCAATATGTATTTTTCTGTAATTCTGGTTTTTATCACACTCACATTACTGCACCCCATTATTCACACACATATCAAGTCTGGCCACCACCACAGTTGCTTTTGGGCAGGAGCTAATTTGAAATATTAATCACGCTAGAGGAGTTTCTAAAATGTGCCTTAGAACTTATAAAGCACTAAATACTAGACTGTTTAAAAGCAATTCTCTTACCAGTTCTAAATTTTTTATTGACATGACAAAATATCTCTGTGACTGGACAGTAGAATAGCTATAAAAGCATAATTCTACTTGTAAGTATAATATATATTATATAATATTTTAAGTGTATAAACTATAATTGCATCTTATAAATGTGTAATATTGTTAAGCGTAATAGATACATGTTATCTATATGTTTGTATACATATGTACATTCTACTTATAATTATCTTGTTATTTAATTATATCCCCATGCAAAGGAACACCAGCATTTCCCCAGTGTAATTTTCATGTATATTTCCTTGCTCTCTCTAAGGAAAGTAGCTGGCCTATAGGACATAGACCCTATGCTTTTCAAGTACCAGGAAAAGCTATTAATCATAAAGGATTTCATTCTATAATGAAATTATAGAGTTTCATAATATAAAGGATTTCCTGTCATGGAGTTTAGAAATAGAAGTAGTAGTAGCAGCAGTAGCATTTTAGATTGAGGCATCTGCTTCAAATTATTATAAACGCTATGGTTTATTTGCCTTTCAAAACTCAGGTATATGATCGCAAAGCCTCAAGTAGGTAATATTGTTAAGGATGAATTATCATTAATTTTGAGTAGATCCTGAAAGTCATTTTCATCAAGCTGTACCAAGAATGCAAAATGAGCGGCCATGTTCAAAGCCGTTTAGCCAGTCAGGAATGTAAGCATACTCCCAGAAAATAAAATTTAAACCTCTCCAAGGATAAAAACTAAGCTAACATTGAATTATGCAATTTGCTCTTAGGAAACAGTTATCAATATGGCTTGGATATTTATAAGCAGCAGCACAAATCATATGTTGAGAAAGTGGTAACAAAAGTGGCTATGGGAACAGATAAGATAAGAGGAAGTTGAGAGGCTGTGAACCCAGACGCTTGCAGGAGGCAGGCAGGTAATGGCAATGAGAAGGGTAGGTCCTATGACAACAAGAGGGCATGTGCCCTGTCTAATGACATTCTACAGGATAAAAACAAACACCGTGAGTACTAACATATCTGCAGATGAAAAATACATCTGAGATTTGCCTCAAAGTACTTCAGGACAAAAAATAGGAAGGGGTAGAGGGGAGGGAAGATTATAGATGACAGAAGATCAGCTTTAAGATAGTTCTTGAGGTTGGTGATGGGTACATAGATTTCATTTTACTGTTCTCTTTATTCCTGCATAAATTTGAATTTTTCCGTAAATCAAAAGTGAAAACCATCTTTTCAATGCTCAAAAAACAGGTTCTTAAACCTGCCAATTTTTATTCTTAGGTGTAATTGAAAAAAAAAACAAAACATAAAAATTGCTTCACTATCTCATACCTGACCACTGTAGTATCTAGAATGAAGACAAATAGTAAATTCCCTGCTGCCAGTAGCAAGAATGTCCCAAAGCCAATAGGATCACATGAAGTATGTGTGGCCTCTGTTTTTATGTCTTCAGTATTTTTTCATAATTACATATCAAATTCAAAGTATGGGAGAACTGAGCCCAAAGTTTAATATTTAGATACTTCCAGACACAAACACACACACACACACACACACACACACACACACACACGCACACGCACACACATCCACCCCTCATTTATTCAACAGCATTAAGCAGATGCTGAGATGCTCTGGACAGTGAATTACTCCTTAGCAGCCAAACATCTCTTTTACTGTCCCCTTGGAAGACTGTTTAATGCCCAGAAGTCAAGATCAGGCCTTATTCACCTCCAGACTCCTGGAACATAGTAGGTACTTAATAAATATCTGTTGAATGAATTAATAAAACAGCTTTTGTGCACTGGGAACTTCACCCTTGATAAATCATAGAAAGTCTATATGTAGAAAATGAGTAAGATGAAGTTATTAGGATAATTCAGAAAAATTTTAGGGAAATGTGATGAACAATGGAAAAATAACTATGGTTCCCCAGTTTTTAAAAATGTGATTTGAAATATATTTAGTAAAAAGCTTTTTCTACAATTCACTTCAAAAGGCCCCAATGCATTCTATTCCTGCACTCTCTGGGATTGGAATCGCAATGGACAATTTTCTAGACAAGTACCAGAGACTTACATAACAAGGAAGTCTGATGCCAGAGGTACAACTATGGGAGCTCCTCACTTCAGAAAGCTACGTGAGCTCATGAGTGTCCTGGAGTCCTGGGGGGCTGTCTCCAAGAATGACGCCATAATGTGGGATGGACACATACGAGCACGGGCAGGATATTGCCCTGCTCGTGGAGTTACTTGGAGGTGGACAGGTGAGTTTCCTAGCTATAGGTAGAAGGAAGGGCCTTCATCATGAAAACAGCATGGCTGGCTGGGGAGGCCTGCGGTCCAGCACAACTCCAGAGCTCCTAAAGTGGGCTCCTTAACATTAGGTGGGCTGATGCAGGAAAGAGATATCAGTTAAACAAATCGCAGGTAATTCAAAATACTGTCACTATCACAAGCAGGTCACTTATTCATATCCGGCTACACCATGCCCCCTCTCTCCACTTCTACAAAATAATAAAGCTAGTCCCTTTCACAGAAAGCTCACATGTCACAGAGCCATTTCCCTCTGTGATTAAAAGTCACAAGAAATGCTCTTCTTTCTGCTTCTTGGATCAGCCTGATCTGGTGACAGCACAAATGACAGAATAATTCAGTTGTGACAGGAGTACTACAAGGGGACATACTTGTCAATGGGCCCATCTGCCTGCTGTCATTCTCCATCCTCTCAAATGCTTAAGAGATTACCCTGCTACTGAAAGTATTACAAGGAGTTACACTCACTCATCCCTGTGGGGTGAAGGAAGGTCCTGAATATTAGATGGTGCATGCGTAGAAAAAAACAGTCACCAGAAGAGTAAGTGATGAATCTAGAATTTTCAACTCTGGGTAATTTTAGCCTCTTTTTTATGCTCTACAATTACAGGAAAACAACAAAATATCATATGTCCTGCGTTTATTTCACAAATGTTTAGTGAATACAGACAGCAATGGGCTAGATATTGTAGGGAACACAAAACAGTAAAATTCATGATTTATGCTTTCACTAAACTTAAGAGCTAATTAAGAAAACTACACATCCATAAAAAATTAAGTTATAAAATGACACAAGTCCTGACTAATCACATAGTCCCACAAGTTCTATTTAATCATTTAGAATCAAATGAGCACAAATCCTAGATTTTGGGAGTTGACTACGTTTGACACTCCAGATACCACGTCTCTAAAACCCAACACTGAGGTGGCACCTCCCTCTTTGGCCCTCCCTGGTTTGGTTTCTCATGTGTTAATGTGTTCATCTGGTCTTCTCAGCCAGACCCCCCCAGATTCTGCAGATGTCTCAACACTTGGCCCATTACTGAATTGCCAGTAGCCCCCACTCTCACTCGGTAAAACTCTCATTTAATTCCCGGTGTCCCTTCCCACAGAGCTTAACACACTTCACTCTGGTTATTTAGTGTTATCTCTTTTAAAATGTAAGTTATATGAGGGCATGAGTTGGGTCTTTCTTTCTTATCACTGTATTCCCAGCAACCAGCTGAGAATACTGATTGAAAGAATGAAGGGCTGTTACAACTTTGCTCAAGCCACCACCAAAGTAATGAGAAAATCTGAGAGCTTCTAAGATGCAGAGTTATAATTAAAAAGTTAAAGGGAACAAATAGAAAATGACAAGAAGATAAGAAAAAGCCCTCAACTACCTCACAATGTTAAAGATAATGTTATTCTCCGAGTGTGTTTTCTCCTGACCCCGAGGCTATCTGTGTTGTAACTGCCATCTGAAAAGCCGTGGTCAGTGTTACTGACCAGCCTGCAGCAGCAGCAACTGCAAGACCCGGACCTGTGAAGGGATGCAGCTTTTCCCCACACCCTCCGAGATGGCCCTGTGTCTGGGCTCTGCCCAAATACACAGAAGCAACCCCCCAGAAACACTCACATGCCTCCCAACCTGAGAAGGAGCCGCAGGTATGCTGGTAAAACCATGAATGTCTCAATCCCTGCGGTTCACCCAGGAGACAAAATAGGAAAAGGCACAAGACATGAGATGTCCGTATAGTTCTATGGATGTGCAGAGATTCATACTATTCCATGTGCTGGGCCACCAGCTGGGGTAGACCACTGAACAGCCTATACTCTCTTTGCTTTGTTATCACTGGTTCCTTGGCTGTCTCACTATAGCCATAGGTGTTCAGAAGGGACTCAGACAGCTCTGGATCACATGAGAAGTAAATTTGGAATTTTGCTCTGCAATGTGCCGGTAAAGAAGATAAAATTCCATATATGACCATTGTCACACTAAGTCTACACACACACACACACACACACACACACACACACACACAGAAAAGCAGACCTCAGAGTGCCAGGTCTGGATTCCAAACAGCTGGAGCAGAAAGCAGCAGTTGGCAGGAGCAGACAACCACAAGAGACACAGTATTGGGTGCAGACTGACACACAAAGTTCTTGGCATTAACACATTGCAACCCTTTTTCAGGAGAACTGGCAAACTTCCAGACCCTCCAGCCCTTCCCCAAATGGCAAATCCTAGACCTTCTCTGGAAAAGCAAACTTTAATGGGTAAAGCCATTTGCTTCTGTTTTCAAGCTATACCAAATCATACTTGTTAGGCTACGTCCTGAAATGAAATGTGTTTCTACCTTAATAAGAACAATGGCATGAAAGTAATAAGGCCCCTTTTCTCCTGTGCTAGAACTTGAAGAGACCTTGGACATAATTACTCTAATACTATCGTGTTATAGTTGAGGAAAATGAGTCTTGGAGAAGTTACATGACTTAACAAGGTCACACTGACAGTGGCAGAGTTCTTGCCCTGACTTTCAGATAGAATTCTTTATTCTCTGCCATGCTGCCCTTGTGATTCATTTCATTTCTGTCATTAGCTCCCTGAAAGATCATAATATCCAGATTATGATTTTTCAATGTTGTATTCATAGCTAAAGCAACATGCTATGATCCCACATATACAGTGGTATGTTCTGCCCCAGCGGCAGGACACACAAAGTTGGCCTGGGGTGGGGGGGGGCAGGGTGGGATATGTGGAGGGTATTGGGGGCTGGGGGGGGAACCTAGTATTGAGTGATCAGGAGACAAGAGGGCAATGATTTCCTTAAAGATTTCATTTTGCTGAAAATCAACCAACCAATAAATCTCTATTGATAGTTGTTAAGAACTGATTAATTTGTAGTTAGGTAAGACAGGGTTTAAATCCTGGGTCCCCCACTCAACAGTGGAGTGACCTTAGGCAGGTTCCTTAACCTTTTCACATGCCAGCTTCTATATCTGTAAAACAGGGGTAAAGATAACACCCCCCCCCCCCCACACACACACACACACTGAGTTCTTACAAGGATTAAGTGAGATGAAGCACTAAAGATGCTTAGCATATGCCAATTGTTCTTATTTACCTAATGAGTTTAATCCTCCTTTGATTCTGGTTTTTAACACAGTCATATAACTAGACCCATCATTCACGCAGATGTCAATGCTGGATTGCTTTCTTGAGGTGGTTGATTTGAAATATCAATCTTACTGGTGGAGTTGATAAAATGTGCATTAATACTTATAAGGACGTCTAAAATACTGGGCTCTTTACAGATAGTTCTCTCACTATTTCAACTAAGATCAGTTAGTTATTCTTAGTATCATCATCGTCTTCCAGGTGCCCAGCAATCATCTGGAGGAAATCTCCCTTGAAGATGAGGTTTGGCATTTTCACAGAGAAGGAAGACATGAAGCTATACAGTTTCTGGAAGCAGACATGGCAGGCATCCTGAAGGTCAGAGGAGTGCGCCTCTCGTCTTCTGAGTGAGCAAAGGGGAAGCACTTCCAGATACTAGAATTGTCTCTACTTCTACTCCCAGGAGGTTCTACTTGTTGCCTCTAAAAAGTGAGCCTTCTTTCTCTAAAGTTCCCTGAGATGACATTACCATCTCATTTTCCTTCACCTCAAAACTTCTGACTTGTATTTTCATATGGAAAGTATACAGTTATAGGCTGGATCATTTCAGACTCTCTCTCTCTCTCTTTCTCTCTCTCATTCGTATCAAAATAGCTTTTGCTTCTACAAAAAAAAAAAAAAAAAAAAAAAAAAAAAATTCCATGGTCCTTAAATCCAGTAACAATGTTTTTAAAATGTGAAAGAAAATAAAACTGGATAAAGCAATTAAAAATTACTTTTTAATTACTGAAAAATAATAAGAGAAAGAATACTATTCTAAAATTTAAAAACCCTCAAATGATAATTTTGTTTTCAAATGTTACTTTTATTCTTATTTAAACTGTATTAGGCACCCAAAATCTAGATTTAAAGCATTTTAGCATAATCTTAGTGATGTAAATGTCTACTCCAAACATCTTGCCTATACTATTATTTGTCAAATTCTATACTTTGAAATATAGACAAACTGCTTATTCCAGTGCAAAGTACCATACTTTTCAATGTTACCTTCAATCTGTTTCCTCCAGAAAGCAAGCTGTTCCCTTTTTTATTGTAATAGTTTTACTGATCCAGTTTGAACCTGACCTCAGGACATAAGCCAATTTTCCTAAGTTTATCTTGTGTTTGTTAGCAACTTGGATTTCTCTCCGACAGAAGCTAAACAGGGTTTAGAATATTAATTTCAATTCTTGTACTAAAAATATCATAAAAATCTTGAGTTTTGAACATACAAGTCGGCAACATTTCCATAACAATATGCAAAAGGTTCTGTTTTTACTAAATGTACCATGGTGAAGTTAATCCTGAAAATAAAGGTGTTGTTTTTTTTGGCGGTGGGGGGGGTGTTGTCTTGATACATGAATTGGTGATACTTGCTTGGAGCATCATCTCCAGCCTACTTGAAACAAAAGCTCTGGGCAGCACACGCCCATACCAAGGCTAACAGCTGTCAGCTAGTATAGGCATTTGCCAGATGTTGAAGCCCAAAGGCATTCAACAGCAGTGATCATTACAGCCTTCAATCACCCATTTAGAATTTACAACAAACTGAGCAGAAAGCCATTATGTCCACCTTCTGTATAAAGTTTTCCTCAGGCTGCAAGTGGATTTCTGCAACGGACGGATGCACCATCTGCTCCAAGTTCACTTTGCTCTTTTGCAGAACTTTCACCAATAGAAACCAGTCCCAGATAAAGTCTGGAAATATTGGGATCTTATTTGTTATTATTTGAAGGATATCAAAATCCATAAGCATTCTTGACCACTCCTAAAAAAAGGACTTACGCTGTAATTAAATAAAATAATAACAACCCATAATATAAAACATAAAATGAGCAAACATTATGAATTAATCATACTTAGACCATTACAACCCATATGGCTTGTTAAACTCAATCTGCTACCTGGGGTGACATCACCGCATACTGTATATTCAATGGTGCGGCTTTTTCTCCCCCAGGATGTAATTACTTAATTTTGTGAATGAGAAAATGAGATGTAGAGGCGATGTGTTCACCACTTGGTGTCCTCTCAAGTCTCCCTTATTGGGTCGAAGTCCTGCCCGCCACTCACAGCTCAGAAGACTGCTGAATCCCTTTCCTTACAGACCCTGGTTCCTTTAGATGCAAATGTCCTTCCTTCTCCTACTCCTTTCTGTCCTTTCCCTGTTCTCTACTTCAGGGTGTCTATAGCAGGGAGTAAGGAGAGCGGACTTTCTGTGCCTGTTAACCACTAGGGAAGAAAGCATTTCTCCTGTGAAATTCGACACCACAGTCCAATGACACCAGTGCCCGGGAGAAAGCCTTGCTTTTTCTGTAATAAAATCAGTGGTATGATTTAGAAGACTGACACCTTTCCCGCCAACCAAGGTCACTGCTGATCTTGAGCAAATGATGTAATTTACCTGGACGTCAGTTCTAGCATCCATACAATGGGAATAGCAGTTATAGCTACCTGTGCCAGAATTGTTGTGAGAATTAAATAAAACTTGCTCTGAGAAGGGCCTACCCCAGTGCTAGTTAGTGTTCACTACAGGCGCAGTGAAAAAAGTGAACTTCCATTCAGGAAATACCACTGGGAGTTTGACTGTTTAAGAGACATTTTTAGAAACAAAAACAACTAAGGAATGGCTGAAAATGCTCTTACTCTGGAAGGAGCCCGGTTATCTACCCCCTGCTGTGAAAATGACACTAGAAAAATTAGGGACTGAACAAGGCTCACTCCTGAACTAGACGTTTGGTGGATTGCAAAATCACCATGTTATCCACCAATGGGTAAAGCCTAGAGTACTCTACAAAGTGCCAACAGGTCTCACTGGCATGTGGGCTCAGAAACAAGGGGCAAAGGCCCAACCAGCTGAACCTTCCCAAGCAATCTTTTAGACCAGCTGCAGGGACAACAAAGGTGTGAGGGCAACTGCAGCTGACTATGGCCAGGAAGGGTCCACACAGGCTCTCTCCCTCAGAGCCACACTTGCCCACACATCTCCACTTCCCCTGAGCTGAGCAGCCAGTTCTAACATCTGTGCAAACCTACAGATCTGCTGCTGGGTGGAAGGAATGAATGGACCACGGACCACTGTGACTCCAAAGGGGCCCTCAGCATCAGTCTCTATGAATAGACTTAATTAAGCAATTTTCACACCATCACAGAAAAGTAGAGGGACAAAGCCTGTCTCACTATTTATCCTCTCGTAATCAGGTACTTCAAGTAGTCCTATAACATCTCTGACAGAAAAAAAATTCCTGGGTTAGTTCTTCGCACTAGCTTCGATTACAGCAACTGTTGTCTTGTATTCTAACTAGTAGTTTATGCCTGTCAGGGAACCCAGAGGCTTCCTTAGTTCAATCAAGCCCAGACTCTGTGGGGATGACGATGGAGGGAGGATCCTCAGAGTCCATAGCCCTAATTCTTATGTGCTGAGGACTGCCTGCCTCTAGAACAGTTCTCGAAATTCTTGCTTTACCTCCAGCCCACCTTTTCGGGAATGCTCCAAAGCAGAGCTGAGACCACCTAAATGAAAACATTCAAACATAATTTAGTTAAGGACTTGGGAAGAACAAAAAGGAAAGCAAGAGAGAGTTGGCATCTTAAAGCCTGGGTTTGAATCTCAGCTGCCCCTTTGTGTACTTTAGGAGGTGACTCAACCTCACCTATCTTCATGTATGACGTATAGACAGTAATATACCTACCTCGCGGGATTATTGTGAGGATTAAATGAAAAAAACAAAATAAAACAAGTCAAATGCTGAACATACAGCCTGGCACACAGTAGAGGCTTTAAAAAGTTTTATTTTTGTAGCTTTATTTGTTTGTTTCCTGCCTTATAAGGTATATCTTTTAACTGTATTCTCCCTGATCCAAGCAGCCATCTCCTCTTGCCTGAATTATCACTATGGCTCTTAATTGTTCTCTTTCCTCTTTCTTTGCCCACCTGCTGGAGTCTATGCTCAGCACAGCAGCCATAATGATTACATTAGCTTCTTATAGCTGCTGTAACAAATTACCACAAACTTATAGACTTAAAACAACACAAATTTATTATCCTATAGTTCTGGAGTTCGCATGCCAAAATGGATCTCCTTGGTCTAAAGTCAAGGTGTCAGCAGGGCTGTGCTCCTTCTGAAGGCTCTAAGGAAGAACCTGCATTGCCTATTCCATTTTCTAGAGCCCATCCCACCCCATCCCTACCCCCTGCATTCTTTGGCTCATAGCTGTCTCCTCCATCTTAAAAGCCAGCAATATTGAGCTAGGTTCTTCTCACACTGCCGCTCTCTTATTCTCCCTCACCTGTCTCCTTCTGTTACCTATAAGGACCCATGGGATTACATTGGGCTCATCCAGATAATCCAGGATAATCTTCCCATTCAAGGTCACTTGATTACCAACCTTAACTCCATCCGCAACCTTAATTCCCCTTTGCCATGTAATACAATGCAGTCACACGTTCTGCAGACTAGGTCACTGGACATCTTTGAGGGCCATTATTCCACTTCACAGCAATCCTGTTAAAAGATACATGGTCTGACAATTAAGTTCGCAAACTTGCCACCGTGTGCTCATACTGGCAGCCCTGTACAAACAGCCTGGTAAGGTTTCATAACCTTGGTATGTCAGTGTCTCACAGCTGTGTTCATGTTGATGTGTGATGGTATCCTGCTGAATGGTGTTCATTGTTGTTGTGTGTTTTTGTGTGCCGTCGCAAGAATGTCTGATCTTAAATTAGAACAACGAATAAACCTTAAATTTCTTGTTAAACTTGGCAAGAGTGAAAGTGAAATCAGGGACATGTTAGTCCATTATTAATGAGGATAATGTCATGAAAAAAACAGCAGTGTACAAATGGAGTAAACGTTTTTCTGAAGGGAGAGAATGTGTCACTGAATAAAAGAAGTCAGGGTGGCCTATAATGAGCAGAACTGACGTAAACATTGCAAAAATTCGTAGAATTGTGCGTCGAAATCATTGGCTGACTTTGAGAAGCATAGCAGACCAAGTAAACATCAATAAACAAACAGTTAGGAAATCTTAACTGAAAATCTTGACAAGAAAAAGGTGGTACAAAAATGGTCCCAGGGGCGGCTGGATGGCTCCATTGGTTAGAGTACGAGCTCTGAACAACAGGGTTGCCAGTTCGATTCCCACGTGAGCCGGTGAGCTGCACCCTCCACAACCAGATTGAGGACAACAAGCTGCCGCTGACCTTCTGGAGGGGTGGGCGGATGGCTCAGTTGGTTAGAGCACAAGCTCTCAACAACAAGGTTGCTGGTTCAATTCCCACATGGGATGGTGGGCTGCGCCTCCTGCAACTAAGATCGAAAATGGGGACTGCACTTGGAGCTGAGCTGCACCCTCCACAACTAGATTGAAGGGCAATGACTTGGAAGTGATAGGCCCTGGAGAAATACACTGTTCCCCAACATTCCCCAACAAAAAATTTTTAAGAGAGAGAGAGAGAGAAAAGAAAGAAAAAAGAAGAAAGAAAGAAAGAAAGAAAGAAAGAAAGAAAGAAAGAAAGAAAGAAAGAAAGAAAGAAAGAAAGAAAGAAAGAAAGAAAGAAAGAAAGAAAGAAAGAAAACGGTCCTAAAGGAGTTCATCAATGAAAAAAAGCAAAGAAGAGTCGAAGTTTGCCAAGACCTTTTGGAGAGGCAAGATGATGTTTTGGGCCATGTTGTCATGGGTGATGAAACATGGGTGTACCAATACAACCCTGAAACAAAAGTGTCAAAGTGCTTTGTTTGGAAGTCAGCCAATTCTCCACAACCAAAAAAGTTCTGTCAGTCCAAATCAAGAGTCAAAATGATGTTGTTAACCATTTTTGATATCAGAGGTATTATTAATTACAAATTTGTACCAACTGGACAGTTAGCCAAGTTTACTATTTGAAAGTACTGAAAAGGCTGTGTGAAAAAGTTAGATAACCTGAACTGTTTGCCAACAATTCATGGCTCTTGCATCACGACAATGCACCACCTCACACAGCACCGTCTATGAGGGAGATTTTAGCCAGTAAACAAATTACTGTATTGGAACACCCTCCCTACTCTCCTGATCTGGCCCCCAATGACTTCTTTCTTTACCCGAAGATAAAGAAAATATTGAAAGGAAGACATTTTGATGACATTCAGGACATCATTAATATGACGACAGTTCTGATGGCCATTCTAGAAAAAGAGTTCCAACACTGCTTTGAAGGGTGGACTATGCGCTGGTGTCAGGACATAGCTTCCCAAGGGGAGTACTGCAAATGTGACTGTAGTGATATTCAGCAATGAGATATGTAGTACTTTTTCTAGGGTGAGTTTACGAACGTAATTGGCAGAGCTCATAAGTCAGATCACCCCACCCTGTGCCCAAAGCTCTCCACCTAGAGTATAAGCCACAGTCACACATAGCTAACTAGACCACGTGATCCTCCCATTTCTTCTCTGGCCTACTCTCCTGCTGTGCTCTCTATCCCTCACTCTGCTCTAACCTTACTGGCTTCTTTTCTTCACTGATTAACTCAATATTCCAGGCCAACGACCACTTCAGGGTTTTTGTAGTGGAAAATGCACATCATTTAAAAAAAAATCCCTGATACCAAAATCTGGTAAGGATAACACACAAAAAAAAGAAAATTACAGACCAATATCTCTGATGAATACAGATGCAAAAATCCTAAACAAAATTCTAGCAAATCGAATGCAACAATGCATTAAAAAGATTGTACATCACGATCAAGTGGGGTTCATCCCAGGGGCACAAGGATGGTTCAACATATGCAAATCCATCAATGTGATACATCACATAAATAAAATAAAGGACAAAAATTATATGATTATATCAATAGATGCATAAAAGGCGTTTGACAAGATCCATTTATGATTAAAACACCTCATAATATGGGTATAGAATGAAAATACCTCAACATAATAAAGGCCACATATGACAAACCCTCAGCTAATATTATAATTAATGGTGAAAAACTGAAGCCCTTTGCTCTATGGTCAGGAACACGACAGGTCTGTCCCCTATCACCTCTGCTTTTCAACATAATATTGGAAGTCCTAGCCAGAACAATCAGGCAAGAGAAAGAAATAAAAGGCATCCAAATTGGGAATGAAGAAGTTAAATTGTCACTTTTTGCAGATGACATGATGCTATATATAGAAAACCCTAAAGACTTCACCAAAAAGCTATTAGAAACAATAAACGAATATAGTAAAATTGATGGCTACAAAATCAATGTACAAAAGTCCATTGAATTCCTATATACTAACAATGAAATCTCAGAAAAAGAAATTTTAAAAAATTCCTTTTACAATTGCAACAAAAAGAATAAAATACCTAGGAGTAAACTTAACCAAGGATGTGAAAGACCTATATGATGAAAACTATAAGATTTTAGAAGAAATTGAAGAAGACACAAAGAAGTGGAAAGACATTCCGTCTTCATGGATTGGAAGAATCAGCATAGATAAAATGGCCATATTACCCAAAACAATATACAGATTTAACGCAATCCCATCAAAATCCCAATGGCATTTAAAAAAAAAAAAAATAGAACAAAAAATCATCAGATTTGTATGGAGCCACAAAAGACCCCGAATAGCCAAAGCAATCCTAAGAAAAATGAACAATGCTGGAGGTATCACGCTCCCTGACTTCAGCTTGTGCTATAGGGCAACAATAATAAAAACAGTATGGTTTTGGCAGAAAAACAGACACACAGACCAATGGAATTGAATTGAGAACCCAGAAATAAACCCACATAAATATGGACAGATAATTTTCGACAAGGAAGCCAAAAACATACAACAGAGAAAAGGCAGCCTCCTCAATAAATGGTGCTGGGAGAATTGGAAAGCCATGTACAAAAGAATTAAACTGGTCATTCTTTTCTGTCACCGTTTACCTAAATTGACTCAAAATGGATCAAAGACCTAAACATAAGACCTGAAACAATAAAATGCATAGAAGAAAACATAGGTACTAAATTTATGGACCTTGGGTTCAAAGAGCATTTTATGAATTTGACTTCAAAGACAAGTGAAGTAAAAGCTAAAATAAATCAATGGAACTTTAGCAAACTAAAAACCTTCTGCACAGCAAAAGAAACCATCAACAAAATAAAGAGGCAACCAACTGAATGGGAGAAAATTTTTGCAAACGACGCCTTTGATAAGGGGCTAATATCCAAAATATATAAGGAACTCATACAACTCAACAACAACAAAAAAACAAACAATCCAATTTAAAAATGGGCAGAGGACCTGAATAGACATTTCTCCAAAGAAGACATAAAAGGGCCAATAGACATATGAAAAAATGTTCAACATCACTAATCATCAGAAAAATGCAAATAAAAACCACAATGAGATATCACCTCTCCCCAGTTAGAATGGCTGTCATCAGCAAGACAAATAGTAACAAGTGTTGGAGAGGCTTTGAAGAAAAAGGAACCCTCATACACTGTTGGTAGGAATGCAGACTGGTGCAGCCGCTATGGAAGGCAGTGTGGAGGTTCCTCAAAAAATTAAGAATAGAATTACCATATGATCCAGCAATCCCTCTCATGGGGATCTACCCCAAAAATCTGAAAACATTTATCCATAATGATACGTGTGCTCCAATGATCATTGCAGCTTTATTTATGGTGGCCAAGACATGGAAACAACCAAAGCATCCTTCGATAGATGAATGGATAAAGAAGTTGTAGTATATGAACACAATGGAATACTATTCTGCCATAAGGAAAGATGAAATAGTACCATTTGCGACAACATGGATGGATCTTGAGATTATTATGCTAAGTGAAATAAGTCAAACAGAAAAAGTTGAGAACCATATGATTTCACTGATGTGTGGTAATAAAACTGAGAACAACAAAAGAACAAGACAAACAAATGAAGAAACAAAAACTCATATACACAGACTATAGTGTAGTGGTTACCAGAGGGTAAGGGGGTGGGGGTGATAGATGAAGGTAAAGGGGATCAAATAGATGGTGATGGAAAAAGAACTGACTCTGGGTATATTCTGGGTGGTGAATATACAACATGATAGATAGATGATGTATTACAGAATTGTACCTTTACATAACTTTACTAATAATTGTCACCCCAATAAACTTTAATTTAAAAAAAATCCAAGATACAAACGAGCATATGAAGATATGCTCAATTTCATTGTCATTAGAGAAATATGAATTAAAACCATAATACCATACCACTACACACACCCCAGAGTGGGAAAAATGAAAAAGACAGAAAATATTAAGTGTGGTCAAGGAGGTGGAGCAATGGGAAAACTTATACACAGCTGGTGACAGTGTAACTTTGTACAACTACTTAGGAAAACTGTTTAGTAGCTTCTCTTAATGCTGAACATAGGCATATCCTATGACCCAGGACTATCACCCTTTATTTTAATTGTTTATTAATCGTATTTCCTATAGACCATGAGGGCCGGAAAGGCAAGCATTGTATCTGAAACACAGTTGACTCCTAAAAGTGTGTGGCACACAACAGGCATTCAGTGACTACTTGCTAAATGAGTGAGTAAAGGCATGCATTTCAGAACATCCTTCGTGAAACACGACTAGACCTTCTGAAGTTCATCCATGCACCCCGTGTGGTTATATTGCTCCTATTACCAAGCTTTGAGGTTCTGGGTTTGATGGTTTTAAATAATTGATCAGGTTTCCCTACAACATGTCTTCCTCCCCTGCTAAAGCCAGCAAACCCCAGTTACTCTTCTGAGTTTGCCCAGCACCCTGTGTGGCTCCTATATATAGACCAGGCCTTATTAAAGAGGTGAGTGGGTGAGTGAGTGAGTGAGTGAAGTTCACAAGTGAAAAACCACAGTGGAGCGGTGCTTCTGCTTCACAGGCTCTGGCCCTTTCCTTAGACATCTGAACCTCCCCTGCCCCAGTTACTTCTGGAAGTCTCCAGATGGTGTCTCTTTAGTGCTCAGGGACACGTGCTCGCTGTCACACATGGTCACCACTATTTTCTTTGCCCATGCTCTGCTCAGCTGTTAGTGTCAAGGCTGTGCTGTTTGCAAAGCTGCACGTTGGCATCCGAGTCACCCTGTCCCAAGGGCCCCACCCAAGCCCCTTCTTGCCAGGTGCCACCCCTACCCGCCAGCAGCACCACTGTCGTCAGCAATGGCCTGCAGGTTCCCAGACGCCCACCAGCACCACCATGTTCTCTGTAGTTTTCAAGGCACTAAAGCCCCTCCTTGATCCTGTAACATTAGGGGGTTGCCCCTCCCCTTTGTGCTATACTTTGTCATCAGGCCCCCAGAAGAAAATTACTCCTGTGACATCTGCCTGTGGCATCCACCTCCTTAAGGGTCAGGCATGAGTCAGTCTGGGTGCCAATTTCCCGATCTCCTCCCTTCTGGCCCCAGTTCTTCACACAACCACTGAGAAAAACCTGGTCACATCAGTTAATATGCATTGTGGGTGAAATATTGCCAGAACTCTTCTAAGGGTGTTACATATTGTTAATCAGTTAATCATCAGCACAACCCTATGACAGAAATACTATTATTATCTCTATTTCACAGAAGAGGTAACTGAGGCATGGAAAGATTACAAAACTTACTTGAAGCCATGCAGCCAGGAAATACCAGAGCCAGAATTTAAGCCCAAGCAAATCTTGTGCCTATCAACTCTTGGCCAGCCCACCCCACCAGTCAATAATAATAATGGAGAAAGGAGAAAAGCCAACATTGATTTCGTATGTACTAAATGCTCCAGGAACTCCTGGACGTTTCCGATCCCATTCCTGCGTATGGCGTAGGCTCACACTGGGAGCCACGCTACACCAGGATATATACTATATTAATACAACAAAATACTATTTTTATTCATATTGCCATGAAGATTACAACACTTAAGTGCTCTTAAAAATCTATAAGATCACCAAGATGTCTTTTTTCTGCTTAAAAAAATGAATATTACCATACTTTACTGTGTATAATATGCTCCCGTGTATAACACGCACCCACATTTTTGGCCCAAACTTTCAAGGAAAAAAATCTTTCATATTAATCTTTTCATTCAAATTTTTATTTGTTTACATTTAGGTACTTGTTTTTTTGTATTATAAAGGAATTTTAGCTTTTATTTTTTAACATATTATGGTACAAGAAATTTTATGTAACAAATAATTACAGAACACAAGAACAGATACAAGGTACCAGAAATTTTATGTACCGGGAACACATTTATGATATTTACGCATCATAGAAGGTCAAGAACTCTTCATCGTTGCAAGTTCGTTGTAAGTTCAACAAAACCAATTATTATATTTGAGGGTGTTATTTTGCATATGGGTACCACTATTGATTTCTAGAGTTACACATTTAACTCATAAGCAAAAATAAAAACATTTAAAACATTTATGTAGACACGGAATTAGTACTACCCATGTATAATGCGCATCCTTATTTTTCCCTCACAAATTTGAGCAAAAAGTGCTCATTACATATGGCAAAATACGGTAATACCACAGCTGAGAGTGTAATGTGACTATCAAATTTGCAAAAAGTGAAAAAGAGAAGGATGCCCTTTGCCTCCCTGTCGGTATTCTGCCCTGATTCCACAGAATATAACTTCTGCCATGACTGCTCAAGGGAAAAGGGATACCTTTCCAGACTGAACACATGTACCTTATCTACAATTTTATTGTATCCCTACACTCAGGAAGAGGCCACCACATGCTTTCCTCCCAAGCTTCTTAGAGCATGATATGGAGGGCAGGGGCTACATGGTCATGCAACAAGTTGAGCCATTGTGTCGGATGCAAATAATACTCCTTGCCACTAGACATGTTTGAAGTTTGCTACAATCCTACTGATAAGATACTCATGGAGCTCTTTAATAAATTTGATAAATGGCAGGGTTTCATGAGAGGTCACACCTGTCACCTGCTAAGAAAGCAATTGCAACAAAATGTGTGGAGACAGATAAACTTCCTGGCAAATATCCTGGAACACAAAAAGCCCTTTGCCTCAAGAAGATTCGTTATGAAATCTCAACTCTTGGAATCACAGAAACTGTCCAATCCCTACTATATAGTAAAAAAGAACGTCTATAAGAGGACATGCCAAGCTCAAAGCTCTGCAGATGCCAACAGAAGTGTAAATAACTAGGGAAGACTATTTAGTTATCTAACATTGCTATTACACTTAATGATTAAAAAAAACATTCTAATTTATACTCTCTTTCAAAGTAAAATATTTGAAATAATGGAATGCCCCATGGCCCATTGCTTAGAGAACACCCTTTAAACAGAACCATTCAAGACCCAGAAAATGTCGAAGGATCTTCATTCCACACCCCCACTACTCCTCCTTAGCTGCTATGTCTCTCCTTTTTATAAAGGTATTGTATACACTATGAATAGCATTAATTGATTTTTTTTTTAAGTTTTGTGATTGAAAGTGAAGAGGAAAAAATCTGTGGGCATAAAGGTAAAAGAATAGAACTTTACCTTCAAAACTTTTCAGAATGAACAGTCCATTCTCTACAGGTACCTAAAAATGGCTCTCTTATCTATTAGCACATAGAGACATAGTCTTCATAAGAAGTTCATTCTTGACAGATAGCATTCTAGCCGAGGGATTAAGGATTTTGCCATTCTCTTAATGATATCCCTTCTACAATTATTTAAGCAATTTCAGTGGCCAATACTTAAAAATAATGGACTATTACTGAAAATTCACAATTAAAGGAAAGACTTAAGCCTCTGTTTTGTCTTCATTACATGAAATATATTTCAGAGTAACCAACTAGTGCTAGTTAATAAAGTTTTCTCTCTTTTTTTAAGAAGAATTCCAATTAACACATAATAAAGGAAAGATAGAATTATAAAATCATCATTTTGTAACACTTAATGTAATAATTGATTCAGGCAACAAACATCAATGGATGCTAAGAGTGAAGGACAGATGAAGAACTAAATTTGGGGGAGCAAATTACTCTAGTTATAAGAGGAAAACTACAACGTTATAATGGGAAGTTCTGCCTGTCACCAGCTGAACTCGTTGGTCAATCTTAGCAGCACTAAACGTGAAATGCACAGGTTTTTTTGTTTGTTTTTGTTTTTTGTTTTTTTGGCTCTTGATGTAATGCAGTATGAAGCAAAACCCAAAATATTCTACCCAAACATATTAAAGCTTTTAGAATTAAAAGAAATATAAGAGACAAAGGAACAAACCCAAAGACATAATAAGGAAGACATCAGACCCATCCAGAAAGTGGACCATTCTACAGGATAACCAGTCTCTTTAAGTCAGTGGTATGAATGAAAAAGGTGGGAGAATTGCTCTCAGTTTAAAGATTTAAAAGCCATACAAGCAAACACAACATGTGGACACTTCTGGAATCCATATTTGAACAAAACAACTAAAAAATTGAGATGACAATTGGGGAGAATTGAACATGGACAGCATATTATTAAATGAAATGAAGGAATTATTTTGAGTGCCATAAAAGCATAGTGATCATTTTTTAAAATGCCTTACACATATAAAGATGTATATTGAAGTATCTGAGGGTGAAGTCACAATGTTTGAAATTTACTTTAGAATATTTCATCAGAAAAGAAGATTGGTAAATCAAATATGGCAAAATACGAACCACTGTTAGGTGATGGATACGTAAGGATTCATTACTAGTCATCCTCCTTTTATGTATGTTTGTACTTTCTTATAATACCAACTATTTTAAATTAGACTAAATTCCACTTTCATTTCTTAAGGTTGAAGGAATAAATAATGCTGGAATAAAACCTTGACATAAAAGGGGAAAGTTAATTCTTAGACCCAGCTTTTCCACTGACCCTAAAATTCCACTTGCAAAGCATCTTTTCTGTCTTTGAAATTTGTTAATGATATGAATACTACCAAAGTGGAGTTATAAAATTTATAGATATTCCTGAAATATGTATGATTTTTTTGACTCAGAGTTTTTAAAAAGAATAATTGTTCTCTCTAGTTGACCAGCTGATCATCAGTAAAATGAAAAATGCACTCTTAATGGGCCATTAGAAAAATCTAAAATTATATTTAATTTTTACCAAAAGAAAAAAAGAGCTGTAAGACTCTCTGAAAGTTTAATGCTTCCCACATATCAGGGACTAACAGTTATAAATATGCCCACTGTCGCTTTCAACACTACAGTTTCTCCCAAAAAACTTAAACTGCAAACAAGACACCTGAAACTATAAAATAAATAAATAAAAATTAAAAATAAACTGCAAACAAGAATGATTTATTAGCTAGTTGATCAGTTGATTTTTTTTTTGTTTTTGAAAAGATGGAGGAAGTTGCAAAAACTTTATTCTACAAAATATGTGTTTATAATTAAATTTATGAAAATGATAATGGACTTCATCACATGCTCAAGTTTTAATTACATATTTCAAGCTAAACCTAATTGGGATCATCCTTAACAGACTTCCTGTAACCTAGACAATGTTGAGCTAAACACCAGAACTAGACCCCTTTAATGCATAAACAATGTGTTTGACAATTACCTTCCATTGCCTTAGCTTGCTCTGAAATACTAGTAAAAATGTCTACCTGGATATACAGTCCAGAGATACAGTCTAAAACTTCCACACGGAAAAGCTTTAAAAATCCAAATACATCCTCTTCCTCTGCCTCTCCTTCTCTTTTTCCCTCTCCCTCTCTAGATGGCCTTTCATCTATCTCTCTCTGCACTCCTGTCATAATTAATTCTTTTTTTTTCCTAGATTGCTTTTCAATGATACTCCTCTACACACAGAGCCAAGCATGGCCACACTCACAGTTCCTCAATTTATGTATCTTTAATTAAAGCAATTGCAGAAACAGAGTAGCTCTCTCAGGACCAATTCCAAATTCTCAGGGAAAAAAGAAAAAAACTGAGTGATTCAGCATCAGCCAGGTGTCCATTCCTGTTTGAAGTGACTATGCCAGGGGAATGGTCAAGGTCGACATAATACAAATATGTCTTCTTGGTCTATCCACACGTGTGGGTGAGGGCAGTCTTTAGAAAGAGAGGTCATGACCTGGACAAGCATCCCAAATGGTATCCACTAGAATCACTCCTGTCCAAATGACCAAGGGTAAAATATTCCCAGTTGGATTTCACATCAAATCAGTGTATACTGAAGAACACGAGATGCCAAGTCTTGTCCAGCCAGTGCTACAACCTCATCAATGAGGGTGCTACAGCCCTTACCGGGTCCCCTATTTCCACACTGCACACTTCAGATAATTTGTTTATTGCTTCTCCCCAGTGCCTAGAACAGTGCTTGTTAAATAGTAGGCACCTGATAGGCATTTGTTGCAGCAATATTGAATAGTGCCTTCGTTAGATAGTGTGGCTATAACAAATTACCATAGGATGAGTGAGTGGCTTAAGCAACAAACACGTATTTCTCACAGTTCTGGAGGCTAGAACGTCCAAGATCAAGGTACCAGCAGATCCACTATCTGGTGAGAGCCTGCTTCCTGGTTTGCAGGGGGACATTTTCTCCTCGTAGCCTCACATGGAGGTGAGCAGAGACAAAGAAGCAAGCTCTCTCTTGTCCCTTCTTAGAAGGGCATTAATCCATTCATGAGGGCTTTACCCTCATGACCTAATCACCTCCCAAAAGCCCCACCTCCTGATACATCACACGGGGATTAGGATTTCAACATCCGTTTGGGAGGACACAAACATTCAGTCCATAACAGACAGTATGATAATCAGAAGTAACCTACGTTAATTTGCTACCCTGTGTATGCTCATATACACAACACACACACACACACACACACACACACACACACAATTCACTGACAGCCACAGTCACCCTTCCCTCCAGCCTCAGAGGGATTGATCCTACAGAGTTGATCCTGCACTTGCTCAAGGCCAACCTGTCACCTGTCCTCCTAACCCCAGCCCCCTGCTCTCCTAGGCCTTGACCCATGATTTATTCCCTCTCCGATATCTTCTCTCCTTCTCCCTCTCCCTATCCCTATCCTTCTCCCTCTCCCTCTCCCTCTCCATCTCCATCTCCTTCTCCACCTCCCTCTCTCTTCTTTCCCCTGACTTCTTCCCCTCAGCCTATAAACACATTCAGATCTCTCCCACCCCAAATCCACCCTGGATTGGGAGGACTCCCACAGTCACTTACTCTGTAAGACTTACCTCATTTCACTTTTTCTTTACACATTTCTACACTGTTCAATTGGACATCGATTATTTTTGTGATTTACAAAAGCTTTCCCCAAAAAATGAACAGACAAAAATATTTACCACGTGGGTCCTGAAGTCTTGCCTGACTCATGCTGGCCAGCTAAGAGTCCCACAGGCCATGGTGTCCATCTAGAGCTGCATTTGCCACATGACTGAAAATCATCTGCATGCATGTGCCTCCAAACTGTTAGCTTTTAGTGGACAAGGAACATGACTTTTTATATCTTTGATTCTTTAGATCCTAGCACAGTGTTTCACGCTAGTAGAATTCCACTAAGAGTTTATTGAATCAATCTCAATAATTGCTGTCAAGGGAAGGAGAGGTACCTTCTATTATTGGTCAGTCTTGGCACTACATTGCATAATAAAATGGAAACAACACAAATAAGTAAGTAACTTACAATAAGTAAATTGCACGAATATCTCCATACGTGAGCTTTGTAATTTATAAAATAATTGATTAGTCACTTCCCGGCAAGAAATTTGCTGATATTTATTGTAGTCACAATTTCTAAGGCAGTCATGCAAGCAAAATAATTATCAAGGACTTTTCTCATGGGCATTCATTGTAAGGCCTTTACATGGAATATGGGATGAAGAACTCTGAAATTCTAAACTTCTACAGAACAGAGTTTGACCACAAGGCCACTTTTCTTTCTAAAAAGATTGTATTTTGAAGATAGTTTTCTGACATGAATCACTTTTCTTTTATCCCTTTTATTTCTCCAACTTGTTTTGTAGAGGACCCTGAATGATGGTGTTAACTGCCCTCCATAGAAAACACCTCCACAGAAAAGGAGTGGAATTGATTGCACAACACCGTGGTCTGTGTAAAAGTTCCTCGTTCATGGATGTGGGATGAAGGAGAGAGACAATAAGAGGGAATACCGGCTGATACCCAGGATTCATAATAGCGAAATAGAATTCTCCTGCCAAACAAAAACACCACAGAATTGTGATGATTTTTTATATCAAATCTATCCAATCAATGACTTAAAAGGATATCAAAGCATTTCTTAGAAGACATTTTTAAGTTTAATCCTGGAGTTCTGGGTAGAGCAGATCCTGCTGCATGTACTTGAAAGTTTTAGCAGAAGAATTAAAGAAGAGTAGGCAGAATCCCAAATGGAACTGTCCTGCATGTATGTTTAGGGATGGGGTGAAACAGAGTTTTACATTCACTTGGGAATCTGAGACTATCCTCTCCAGGTGGCTGCTCATGTTCCGTGAGTTTAGGAGTTAAAGAGAGAAAGAATAAAATGCTATTGTTTCGAGTAGGTTCGAGCCAATGAAATACTTGCAGATGTAATGCTTCTTGACTACAGAGCTACTATTCTTACAGTAACTCCGTATAATTGGAATCATTTTTCCTCTTCTAATCAGCAGTTGGCCCCTCAGCTTCCTAACTTCATGGAAGTTGCAGCCTTGGGCTTTAGAGAGGAGCCTGCTGAATTGGCAAGGGCCCATCCTTCCACGGCACGAATATACCACAGCGATTTGCATTTTTCTAATTTTGGATTCCTGCTTCAATAGGCATATAGGACATTCTTGAGGGTATCTTGGCAACCCACCCCCACATTCATGCATGAAGGTGCCTAGTCCCAGGTTGACTAATCCACTCATCTAAATTACACATGTCGGGTGACCACGAGATTTGCTGACTGTATTCACTTCGGTGCAGTGATCAGAATTTTTTCAACATCTCAAGTTACATGAATCACATGTTAGAATAAATCGACTGCCTGCTGCTGCTAGGTTTTGGCTCTGTTTCTGAGTGGGAAAATGGAATATGCACTCAGTATGCAAGATCCTTTTCTCTCAGCTGGACTTGAGGCAGAGAAAACAAGGAACTTGAAGCTGGCCATGGCCCTCTGTGGTCTGGCAAGCCAGAATCTGAAAGGGAAAGGAAGCCAAGAGAAAAGAGTTGCACTAATAGAAAATTCTCCACGGGACTGGGACATGATTTCAAGTGCTTCTACCCAAAAACATAATCTCCGGTGTGTTTTTTATTCTTGTACTAAGGAGCGAAGCAGGCCATTACAACAGAAACTCAAACTAAAAATGCAAATATCTATATAATAGGGTGATTCTAAGTTGCTTCTTCTAATAAGGGTTAGTCAGGTGGCGTCCTGGGCTGCTTCTACCACATACAGTGCTCCTACTCATTCACACATGGTCTGAGGGGTTGGGGAGTTCAGGCAAATACAGTGCACAGGCATCCGATGTCCTGCTGTGCTGAACACCTGGCCCAAGGGTGGAGGGTGGAGCAGCCACAAGACCAGGAGAACAACAGTGCCCTTGGAAAGTAATTCAGCATAAGCAAAGAAGGTATCTGCATGGTAAGTAAGACTCAGCCAGTAGCCTGACGCTAGAGACGTCTGTGTGTCCTGAGCATTAGATAGAGGCTCTCCATGGCCTCAGGTTCTTACTCAGGCACTGGGTGGCATGTATTTGTCCTGGAGAGAAAGTGGTTGTAAGTCAATTGCTTTTTCAGTTCTAGGCTCTGCAGAAGCTTGGCCTCTGGGGTTATAACCTGGGGTTCAGTCAACCTATATTGGAACTTCCGATAAGGTACAATCGCTGAATCCTACATCAATGGGACTGAACTGAGTTGTCATCACCAGCTGGGGAAAATCAAAACATTTGGATTATATGTGGAAGAAATCATCAAGTATTCTCATTACTCATTAAGTATTCTAAGTGCTGTTAAGTACTCATTAAATACTCTAAGTGCTATAGGAGACCTGTAAACTTTCCTATCTGAGAGTAGGAGGTAACCCTAGGAGGTTAGATAAGAGGAAAGAGGAAGATAAAGAGAGAAGAGGTTAGAAAGAGGAAAGCTAAGACTTTTTTAAAGAACTCACTCATAAATGAAAAAAATTAAAGCTGCTTTTAACTCACAGTAAAGTTCAGAAAGCTCAGTCAACCAACGGGAAGAATCCAGAAGGATCCAAATTCCATCCGCCAGCACAAACATTTCTTCACAGCTTCTTTGTCTTTCAGTCTGACACCACGTCCTCTGCCAGGAGTTCCTCTCCCTCAGTCTCCCTTCCTGCTCCTTTCCTGCTTCTCTTGCCTCTGGATCCCATTGTGGCAAAGGAATGTCTTGTATAAACAGAGAAGAGAGAATAACCTGCTTTGTGGTTAAGGAGCAAGTGTCTTCTGTCCTGGAGTCTCAAACTCTCCCGAATGGGACACCTACAGAACAAACTACTCTCTTGTTAACACTAGCCAGTTGGTGTGGCATAATTTGATAGGCTATTTTGCTAAAAACAAACCAAAAAAACCTCACTTCCCATGTAGGGGAGGGTGAGGAGGGATAAAGCAGTATGGGACAGAGAGTCCCATCCTTACCGTGGCAAGGGCAGGCGAATGAAGAGGGGCACAGAGGACCCCACTGTACCTAAAGCAAATGGAACAATATTTGTGAGCCGCTGCTTTTCCCTGCGTTTTCAACGATAGGCTTTGCAGATGCCTGACCCACAGGTTTAGCCGTGTCTGATCTCTAAACTAACCCTAGTCAAAAAGGAAGCCATTTCCCAAAATTCACAGAGTTGCCTTGTCTCTGACCCTGATGTCTAATTGGATCCCTGGCTTCCAGCCATGGCTCTCTCTGTAGGCTGTGCCTTGGCATCCTTGCCGCTTAAAGGATCTTAGCGTCTCACTGAGAATTGCTGTGAGGAGCCTAACTACCCACCCTGACCATTGCTTCCTCGTACCCTGTCTTCTCCTTATGGATAGTGGGGAGCAGGGGCAGCTGGGGCAGGGTTCTTGGCCTTCCCCACCTGGGAGAGGAATTTATCAGAGAGGAACAGAAGCAATGTGGCGAGGTGACTGTCAAGGATCTCAGTAAAGAGGAGCCAAGAACATTCCTGAGACTATCAAGTGAAGCATTGAATCCAAAGGACAAAAGGTATCAGGAAGCAACGTAGGAGTTGGGAGGCTCAAGGCGGGATGGAATCATGTTTGAAGGACCAGGAAGGGAAGCAGTGCTGGGACTGTGTGTGTGACACACTTCAGTGTGACAGGGGGCCAATGGGTAAGGGAGCTGTCCACGGTCAGAAACCCCCATGTCCCCCAGGCTTACCAAACGACATGCTCTCCGCTCTGTTTTGAATGCTTTCTCCTACTTGTCCATCCGAGGGCTCACATAAAACACTGCCTAACTCTGTGGGTTAATCCCATACTACCACTGAACCTGACGCAGACCTCTGACGTGCTATTATCACTGTGCATTTTAACTATTTATTAACCTGGTTGGTCCTCTCCTCTGTCTATAAAACGGTGAACTGCTTGGTGTCCAAGGCTTTGTCTTGCCATTTTTTAAAGCCTAGTTCTCAATCATGCCCTGGCAAATGAAGAGTATCAAGAATGAATGAATAGAAATGTGACAAGTGGAACAAGCATATATAAGTTAACTCTCCCCCTAAATCCCACTAAAACTACAGCAACAAGATTTAAAACAAACAAACAGATAAACCTATAAGAATGGGGAAAATAAAAGGGAAACAACAAAAACAAAATGTGGGAAACTAGAAAACAGATGGACAGGTGGCATCTGATGCAGCAGATCTGGAAAGCTGACTCGTAAGTCAGCAGTGATGAAAGTCAAGAACCCATCTGATCCACACAGTAGAGTATTCAAAAGGCTCATAGATCTACGGCATCAGATACCCTTGGAAGTGGAGTGAAGGGGCAGACGAGTGAGGAGCTGTTTGAGGGGCACTTAGATCCCAGTATCCCTTGTTTTCTGTAGGCTTCTGTGCAACCCTGTCTCCCAGCCCCAGCAGGTGCCTGGAGGGTTAGTCTTTCGAGAGAGTAAAATAAAGGGTCTCAGACTTGGAGACCCCAGGCACAGTGGACGTGTGTGTATCAAACAGAAACATGAATGAAGGTATCCTGCATGCAGAGACCTCAGCCTGCTTCCCCCACTCAATTTCCAAACTACTGGGAGCCAGGTATACACTCTGTGGGAGGAGACAGAAGAATCTTCTCGGGGAATCTGGTAGACCGAGATAAAGTCTCAGGCCCAATTCTGGCCACAGCACTTCACGTCTGTTCATAAGAGCTGCTGTGTCCGATGAAGGTTCCACTTCTTCTGAAAAATAGGTTAGTTTTGCCTGATTTTCATGTATGCTAAACCTATAATCAGAGGTATAGGAGTAGCAGAGCGCCATCCTGTCTAGGACCAACATGTTAGGGTTCATTCTGTATAAACCCCTGAGCTTTCAAAGCTCAGAGATGTTTGTTCCCAGGGCACCAGTGCACCCTATGCCCCACTCTCCTAACCCTGAAAGGCTGACATTCTGGCCAAAAGCTCTGGAGTCATTTCCATGAGATCCTTCATACCACACCCTGGCCACAGTGACAGCTTAGGTTGCCGCTGGGGAAAGAGAGAGAATCCACACTTACAAAGTGACTAATGAGCCATTGCAGAGAGCACCAAGAAAGTAAGTACTGTGGCCATCTACCCCAAGCTCAAAGAAATGTGTGTGTGGTATTGTCATGTACTAATAAAGAAGGTCTAGTTTAGATACATTAAATAATTCCATACAGAATAGTCTTTTTGAAAGGCTATCTCTGGTGGATTTCTACATTAATACATAAAGCCAATGGAGTGAGTAAATGTCTTAGACTGCCATCAATCAGACAAAAACCCAGCCAAAGGACTTGGCATGGGACGTCTGCATTGACAAGCCCTCCCAACCAAGACACCTATAGCTGCACTAAGGCACCCTGGGATAGCACAGTGAACTCACAAGAGTATTGTGGGATATTTTGAACTTTCTAGAGAAACAGTAATTTCTATTGCTCACCTTGCAAACTACTATTAAGTTCTTTGGACCTAAGGGCCTAACAAGCAAAACCATCAGGCATTTCTTTGGGCCTAGGGGTGCTATGAATAAATGACTGAGACTCTAGAGGAGCCATAATAACTTCCCAGTTGTCATGTCCATGCCACCGTTCAGAGTGTCCAGTAAGATTTTTCCTTTTGTTCTTAAATATGAGCAGATAACTGAGCAGATCAGACATCTGAGGAAACCTCCTAACAAGAAATACAGAGATAAGAAAACAGACACACACACACACACACACACACACACACACACACACACACACAAGCAACTTAAGAAAAACAGAAACTACATGAGAAGAAACTTCAGGGAAGAAAGAAAGGACGGAGGGAGGGAGGGAGGAAGGAGGAGACAAAAAAGAATCAAGAGGTTTCTAAGGATTACAAAAGGATATTCTTTCCCTTCTCTATTTATACAAGGGAGTGCTTTGCCAATATTGCGTACGAATTCTGACAATTAAGTTCGCGAACACATCCTAGCAAAAGTGCTACATGTCTCACTGCTAAATATCACTAAGGTCACCTTCGAAGTACTCCCCTTGGGAAGCTATGCACCGACGCCAGCACCTAGTCCACCCTTCAAAGCAATTTTAAAACTCTTTTTCTGAAATGGTCATCAGAACTGTTGTCATATTACCCTTGATGTCCTGAATGTCATCAAAATGTCTTCCTTTCAATATTTCCTTTATCTTCGGGTAAAGAAAGGGGTCACTGGGGGCCAGATCAGGTGAATAGGGAGGGTGTTCCAATACAGTTACTTGTTTACTAGCTAAAAACTCCCTCACAGTGCCGTGCGAGCTGGTGCATTGTTGTGATGCAAGAGCTCCTTCGGGACCATTTTTGCACACACCTTTCTCATGCCAAGATTTTCCTAATTGCTTCTCTATCAATGTTTACTTAGTCTGCTATGCTTCTTGCAGTCAGCTGACAATTTTGATCCACAATTCGACAAATTTTTGCAATGTTTTTGTCAGTTCTGCTCATTACTGGCCGCCCTGACATCTCTTCATCAGTGATGCATTCTCCCCTTAGAAAAATGTTTACTCCATTTGTACAGTGCCATTTGCTTTATAGACTAACATGCCCCTGATTTCACTTCCACTCTTGCCAAGTTTAACAAGAAATTTGTTGTTCGTTGCTCTAATTCAAGCTCAGACATTCTCGCAACAGCACCCAAAACCCACAACAACAAACGCCACTCAGCAAGACACTGCCACACGTCGACACGAACACAGCTGTGACACACTGATATACCAAGGTTAGGAAACCTTTCGGAGTTGTTTGTACAGTCCTGCCAATGTAAGTGCCTGGTGGCAAGTTCATGAATTTAATTGTCAGACCTCGTACACACATCCAATCACATTTGCCTCCCTGACAAAGCTACGCCTCTAATTATCCTCAAAGTATAGATAATTTCTGATGGTTACAAAACCATAACCATGATCAACACATCTCTCAATATTTCAATCCCTCACACCTAAGCTCACCTTACCAGGCTTAATAGATAATTAACTAAGACATATTCTATCAATTTCTGGGGTTCTTCCAAAGGCATTGGAAGTGAACTTCTTCTATTCTCTGATGGGCTCCTTCCTGTATGTTCATGAAAAAGGTTCAAATTATTTAGGGAGGAATTCCGGCAATATATGTGTACTTCCCAATACAAATCTTGGTCTTTGGATTTTACTTAAGCCTTCAACATAGTTCTATTAGTTAAAGAGCAACAACTACAAACAATAACTGTAATTCATGACTGTAGGAATATAAATGATAACATTCTTAAAATCAAATATGCTTTCTTCATGTCATACTACTGCCATCGTTTTATTTTAAAATTCCATTTTTGTAGATTAAATACTGTGTCTACCAGGCAATTATGGGTATATTTTTGTATTCTAAGAAAAACAACAACAAAAAGAATGTCTAAAAGAGGGTCATTTTGCTCTTTAGTTTTTTCATAGAATTGGACTAAATCACGGCAATTAGTGTAACGGAAATGTTTATAGCAATCTCTGATGGCAGTCCCACTAATGTAATGATTTAGCTCAAGCCCAATAAAACATGAACATGTATCATTAGGATGAATCGGAATCAAAAGCAAAGCAACTTTTTGCTTACAGTAATTCAACATACATCATCTCATCAGCAATGCCAACTATAAAATTAAGGATATACAATTAGTCAATCAGACAGTTCCTGAATTAATTAATTAAGCAAAGAAAATCAGCAAGCAAGGACAGGACTACATCCAACAACATACTTCGCCTCTTAGAGCAATCCTTTTCATTAATTTTGATCTAGTTTCCCAATAAATCACAGGATTAAATCTTTCCCACATAATAGTGATCAGGACACCTCTTGGATCAGCCTTGGCAAAATTCTTACCTTAGTACCACCACTTTGCTATCTCATAAACTTATCCTCCAAGAGGTCAGTTGGCTTTGTTTCTACAAATGAGAAATATTTGTTTTATTGTCTGCCTGGCAAAGCTACACCTCTAATAATCCCCAAGGGTTCATTCAATAGCTGCCAATGGAACTACGCTAAGAAACAGGGTTAAGTGTATTCTTCCATTAGGAGGCATAAGAAGAAATTCAGTTACCTTGAGGTTTAGATTTCAAGACAAGGAATAATACTAACAATAGAGAAAAACATTTTATGATGATAAAAGAAAAATTGTAAAATGTCAGTGATGAGTATATAAGTATTCACTGTAAAATTCTTTCAACTTTTCTATATGTTCAAAAATTTTCAAAATATAATGCTAGAAAATATGTGGAATCAAAACGTATGAAAACAATAGCACAAGACAGAAGGAGAGGCAAATGAAGTTAAAGTGTTCTCAGGTCTTTGCACAGACAAGGAAGTGGTAAGAGTAAATTCACAATAGAATCAAATAAGTCAGAAATTCATATTGCAATTTCTATGGTAAGTACTAACAAAGTGATAGAAGATACATAACAAACTGGGTGGCGGTGGAGGGGGTACAGGCTGAATAATAAAAACTTCTCAATTAATGTCAATGAAAGTAAGAAAGGACAGAAAAAGAATCTAAAACAATGGAGTTAAATAGAAAACAAATAGCAAAATGGTAGATAGAGCCTAAATATATCAATATTGATTTTAAAAATAACTAATACTCTAAAGAAAGGACAAAGTTGGTCAGCCTCAATGTTTGAAAATCCTTATGCTGCTTATAAAATATATACCTTAAAAATAAGGACATATAATAGCTATAAGAAAAAAATGGGAAAAGGTATATTAAACAAACAATAACCAAAAGAAATTGGTGTAGCTATACGAGTACCAAAGTAAATGCAAATACAATAAGTATTAATAGCAATAAAAGGGTCATTTAATAATTATAAAAGGGTTAATTCACCACAAAGATACAAAAATTTAAATCTTTATGCATTTACAACTATAGCCTCAAAATACATAAAGCAAGAATTGGCAATACTAAAGATAAATAGACAAATTCACAATTATAGTGAGAGATTTTAGCAATCTTCTCTCAAGAGCTAACAGAAGAAACAGACAAATAAACAAACAGAGATATAGAAAATTAAAATAATATGGTTAAATAATTTGACTTAATACACAGAGAACAGTGCAGACAACAACAACAGAATTCATATACTTTTCAAGTGCACATGGACCATTATTCACTAAAATTTAAATTTGCCTGGCTATAAGCATATCAAAATAATTTTGAAAAGACTGAAATCATATATACCATGTTCTCTAACCATAATGGAATTAACCTAGAAATCAATCACAAAAAGATAAATATAAAAATCCGAAAATGTTTAGAACTTAAGCAATACAATTCTAAAAATGTGTGACAAAGAAGAAATCACAATGGAATTAGAAAATATTTTTAATTGAATGATAGCAAAAATAAGACATAGTAAAATTTGTGAAATGCAGTTAAAGTATACTTCCAGGAAGAATTATCTTATAACTTATTATAATGCAACAAATATTAAGACAAAGTGAATTTTGTGCAAAGGTCGACAAATAAGCCTCTGGAACATAATTGAATCCAAAAACAGGTCTACACACAACCAATCACTTGATTTGTGTGACAAAGATGCCCCAGTGCAGTGGGTGGAAAGGACAGTCTTTTCAATGGTCAATTGGAAATCCATATAAAAAAAATTTAATATCGACTCCTACCTCACATTCACAAAAATAAACTTCAGTTGGATTGTAGACCTAAATATGTACATTAAATAATAAAGTTTAATCTAGGAGACAACATAGTAGAACATATTCATGAGCTTGGTGTAGATGACATGCCATGGTAGACGTGAACAAAAAACAAAAATTAAAGGAAATAGACTGACAAATTATACTATAAAAGAATTATTAGTGACAAAAGAAATGTTGATGCTATAATGGGAAAAACTAATTATAAAAGTATAACTTCATTATAATCCAATCTAAAAACCATATTTATATTATGCTGTATACGTGCAAAAAAAAAAAGGATAGTCACCAAATATTAATAGCAGTAACCGCTGCATGACAGGTGTGGGTAATTTTTATTTTCTTCGTTATATTTTCTGGTATTTCCAATTTTCCTTATATTGACATGTTATTTTCATATTTGCTCAAAATGGTATTTAATTCCTGCTATGATCTGAATGCTTGTGTCCTTTCCCCCTCCCCAAAGTTCATATCCTAACACCCACGTGATGGTAGTAGGAGGTGGAGCCTTTGGAGGTGCTTAAGTCATGAGGGTGGAGACCCCATGAATGGGATTAGTGCCTCATAGAAGAGGCTCCGGGGAGCTCCCTCGCCTCTCCCACCGTGTGAGGCCACAGGGAAAGGCACTAGCTATGAACCAAGAGGGGCGCCCTCACCAGAAGGTAATCATGCTGCTGCCTTGATCTTGGACTTCCCAGCCTTCAGAACTGTGAAAAATGAATTTCTGTTGCTATAAGCTACCCAGCCAGGACAGACCAAGACAATCCTCCTGCCCCCCTTTTTTATAAGTAAAAAATTTTTAAATTGTTCTAAAAGCGTGTGGTATGAATTAACCTGATTTTTAAAATTGGACACAAGGACTTACTGGTGAATGAACACATGACCAAGTCACAGCAAACATCCCCATATTTAGGTTAGGAAACCAATCCATATTAAATTAAGTGCTTTAATCAGCAAGAATCGTTCTTTAATTAGCATCTTTTCCAAAGGAAATCTATATTTCATCATAAAGACAAAACAGCATATTCAAGTTTTCATCATCCAGGAGCAAGTGATATGGATAGCATCAGAATCTGGCAAATTTATACAGAGCAATCACATTCTATAGCAAAGACGTGTCCATGAAAAGTGGGGAGATCTGGTTCTATTCCAGGTTCTGACCTCATGGCAAGACACTTAGCCTCAGACCACGGTTACAGCCCGTTCTGCCAGGACCATGGTACCAGAACTGGCGACAGAGGGAGGAGCAGAGTTTGAGGATTGGGTGAACAGAAGCGTCACTGGGAATGACCTGGGGAAAGAGGCATAAAGGAAATGCTCTCTGGCCAGGACCAGAAATGACACGGGAGAGCAAAGACAAAGGGGAATGCCAGGAAATAAACTGAATGCTCATTCCTCACTAGGGAATATATGGGGTTGCTTTTCTTGTTTGTTTTGTTTTGTTTTGTTTTAAATGCAGAGCCACAAACTGCTAAAAGTCAATGTAGAGAAGTTATGAAATTTGCCCAAGGTCCACAATTGTTAAGTAATTCAGCTGAAATCTGAACAAAACCTGTGTCCCCCCTCATGGCCCAAACACCTCCCAGTAAACAGAGGGGGAGCCAGATGTCCCTTGTTCTTCTAGCTCTATACTGCCAGGACACCAAACAGAATCCTGAAGGCTACAGGTGTCTCTAGCGTTCTTCTTCCAGCATCCTGAATGCCAAAATCCCGGAAGAAAACATGGCTGAACAATTTCCCAACCAGGTGTTTATAAAAGGAGGAGGGAAAAAAAGAAGGAGAAGCAAGGCAGTGTTAGGATGTGTAATTGATGTAATTGGAGTCATGATGTAAGACTGCGATCAAGAAACAGAGGAGCCTACATTTGTACAACATGGGGGAGGGGGCAACATCCATTGTGTGTTTCTGTCCTCTGAAGTTGTGCAACACACCTCCTTACAAATGGGTAAACAAGTGGAAATAATGCCAGAGTATATCATGGAATATTTCTCAAATATGGGCTTATTCTAAAAACATGCAACATGCAGGTAAGGAAAACAGAAAAGAAAGAAGGGATGACATAACATCTTGTCAGGGTACCTGCATCCAGGTGAGTTTGCTGCCAAAGTAGGGAAGTGACTGTGTCCAAATTCCTTACAGACTACTTTCCCAGAGGCATTACAGAAAGTGCAGAGCTGACAAGAGCTATCTGCATTGAGGACAAGTGGCCAGGATGTCTATTCTCAGACCCCTGCAAGGATTCTCGTCACTTGAGGATTGTGGTATGGGAGGACTATGGGACATCTATGTCTCAGTCCAAAAACACCACCACCTCCGCATGGCAATTAGTTCCTGGACCTTGTGTCACTATCTGGCTTTTAACACTTTTTTTCCACCTATGCTTATTTTTATTTCTCAATCTTGTATCTTCCTGAATGAATCAAGTGATAATTATATTATCTTTTTAGTTGAATTTTCCTTGTTTTTCCAAATAAATTTTATTTAATTTAATAAAACGAAATTTACTTAATAAGAAATACATATTTTATACATAATAATACCATATATACAATGTCCTCCTTGACTACCAGCCCCATCCATCACCACCATCGCCACTTTCATTCTCCTGTCACAAGGTAAAATGCTATAATCAACCTGGCGTATACCTTTACAGAGCTATTCTTATATAAACATTTATGTACCCATAAATATACAATTATATAGTGACGCCTTTTACACAAATGGTATCATGCCATGCAAGCGGTTCTTCAATTTGCTTTATTCACTTAAAAATCTGTTTTGGAAGTGTTTCACTGTCACCGATCCGACAGTTAAGTGTGAACTTAATTGTCCGACCTCATATACAGATCTACTTCATCCCTGTTGACTGCTGTATACTTAAAGCTGCTGCATAGCTTGCGGTATCATAGTTTGTTTAACCATTCCCCTAACTGGTTCTAATTTTTCACTATCACAAACAATGCAGTAATGAACATTCTTTTATATAAAACTTTGGGCACACATTCAAGTCTTTCTTTGGGACAAATGTCTTTACGTGGAACTGATGTAAATTATAACAAAATTATCATTCCCCGAAGGCCGTACCAATTCACTCCCTCACCAATTGTAAATGAGAGTGTGTGTTTTCTCCAATCTTCACCACCATTGGACGTTATTGGTTTTCCAGTGAACCCACTGTTTTAGTTTTCATTGCCCTGAGTACTGGTGAGGGTGAGCAGTAGTTTTTAAATGTCTGCTTTTTTTCAGTCTCCTATATTTTATTGTATTACTTCGATGGCTTTGTTTTTTCCAATTAAATCCATAGTCCATCTGCAGTTTATTTTAACTTCATATTTTGGTATGAAGAAAAACCCTAATTTTATTTATTTTTTTTCTAAATGGCAAGTTAATAATCTACCCATCATTTAGTGAAGATTCCTTTTTCTTTTACAGTGATTTAAACTTTCATCTAAACTTTATGTAAATCCTCATTTATCATGGGTCTGCTTCAGAACTCCCTATTCGCTTCCACTGAACTATTACTTTGGTAGGAATTGTTTTAATTACTAAAGCTTAATTTCATGTTTAATGTCTAATAGGGTGACATTAATATTTTGTACATGTTCTTTTCCAGATTAATTTCAAAATCAATTTGCAAGTTTCTCAAGAAAACTCCATTAGTATTTATTTAGGTTTCCTTTTCTGTCATTTAATGAAGTTTTATAGTTTACTTATAAATCTACATAAGAACTATATAAATCTTACATAGTTCTTGTTGGATTTCTTTGTAAATTTTTGTTTTTACTTTTTGGCTGAGCATATACATTCAAATTTACATCTGATGGGACTTTACTTCATTGCCACTTAACTACTACCCTAACCACAATAAAAATAATATTGTTACTTTGCTAGATAGTCTCCAAAATTCATTCAATCACCATTCAATTTTTGTAGGTCATGCGTTCAGTTTCCTGGATCTACATTTGGCAATTGATTTGGCCTGTAAACATATAACGGAATAATCCATGAGAACATTACTGAGGTTTCTTGACTGTGGTGAATGACCAACAGACCTGCTTCAAGAAATTTTCTGTCCCAAACCTCTTCTTTACTGGGCCCTCCACCTTGTGTTAACGAAGGCAGTAATGCTTTTTTGCTATTTCATACCCAAGGGTTCTATATACAATTTCATTTGAAAGCAAACTCCCCTGGAGGAAAAAAACAAACAAACAAAAAAAAACTTTGCTTTGAAAAATCATTGTGTTATGGTAGGAAACTCTAGAAACAATGAGCCGTTTGTTCGAGGTTGGAACAAACTCAAGGCTTCTTACTAAAGACACTGCTGGCTGGGCTGCAGAAACCCCTGAGACCCATTTCCTTGGAGAGGTCCATGGTTTACAACCTACCATGTCTTCTCAGCCTGCTAAACTGGGCTTCACCGACCACCACCTGTTGCCCAAATCTCAAAACCTGCCTTCGTTCAGCACTATAGAGCTTTGGCATTCCAAGTCTTCATCAGAGGCTGGTGTTTTCTCCAGTGCCTTCCAAGGCTGTCTGTCTAAGGACTGTGTAATTCACATACTCATCAAGAACTCCCAAGTTCTATTCTTAGTTGGGATTGGACAGCCAGAAGAATAACTATCTCATCTTGCGAATTCAGCTCTGAGAAAAATCACCTTTGCTCAAAAAATACTGTGCTCTGGTTTTGATTGTATGGTCATTCCAAGAGTCATGAATGAATGAATCAATGAGTGAATGAAGGAACAATCAAATTTTAAAAGATTCAATGTGCAAACCAAGAAACTATAATTTTGTCACTGGAGGCTACTTTATTTCAAAGTGTATTACAAAAGGAACTAATGAACTTAGCTTCTTCTCCATTAAGTTAAATTCTGCACAGTCAAAATAAAGTATAAGTACCAGAAATATCTCAGTATTAGTTGGAAAGTTTAAGTCAAGTACTACAAAATATGTATTCAACTTAGAAGTTGTTCTCAAATTAAGCACTGTTTCCATCTTTAACAATCCAAGATGCTAAAACTTCAAAATGAGTGTTCACTACAAAGGGCTTGCTTTATACTTAATAAAAGTGATTTAGCCAATTCCATGGGTTATTTAAAATTCTAGATTTTGTAACAAAGATATTAATGAAACTTTCAGGATAGATTTACTTTACAACTTAGACCTTTACGATGAACAACTGCACTTTTGACTAAGTCATAAAATAACAGGTAATGTGATAATGACAACTACAGTAGTTGTCCACTTCTCTCACCATAGAAATAAGCCAGAATAGAAGATTTTACTAATGATTAACTATGTTTTTTTTGAAAAATGTACGTCATGGTACTCCTTACTCAACTCTGATTGAAAAAGTTATTTCCCGAAAACAAAAGAACAAGACAAATGAAGAAACAAAAACTCATAGACATAGACAATAGTTTAGTGGTTACCAGAGGATAAGGAGTGGGGAGCTGGGGGGTGGTTCTAGAAGAGGGTAAACGTGGTCAAATATATGGTGATGGAAGGAGAACTGTCTGGGTGGTGAACACATAATTTGATATATAGATGATATAACACCGAATTGTACACCTGAAATCTATGTAACTTTACTAACAATTGTCACCCCAATAAACTTTAATAAAATAAAAAAAAAGAAGAAAAGAAAAAGTTATTTCCCTCCATACACAGAAAGGAAAGAAAGAAGGCGGAAGAGGCAGAGAGAGTAAAGCAAGCCAGTCTCTTCAATCAAATAAAAGATTATCTCAGGGTGGCTGGTTGCTCAGTGGTTAGAGCGCAGTGCTCTTAACAACAAGGTTGCCGGTTCGATCCAAACATGGGCCACTGTGAGCTGCGCCTCCACAACTAGATTGAAACAATTACATGACTTGGAGCTGAGGGTCCTGGAAAAACACACTTAAAATAAATAAAAGTTTAAATATATATTATATATATATATATAATCTCCAGGGATACCCTACAAACCCTGTGTTTAAATATAATTCTATATAATTATTATAATACTCTAAACATGGTAAAACCATTGGCTAGAAGGTTTATTTCCCAGAACTTTCTGTGGGTGAGAGAGGCTCTGCTCTCCATGTCACTTCCGGTATCCAGCACCATATAAAGACGTTTCTATACTATCTTACAACAGCGCTGTTCTAGCCCACTTGTGGGGAGAGTCCTGGTAAGAGGGGGGTCGGCATTGTGTTTGTGCAGCTATCTGGGTACTAGACCAAGACTGACTGAATTGTTTGGTTTGTTATTATGCATAGTCCACCAGATTATTTTCTATGGGTAAATGAAGTATAAGGTTTTAATACTGCATTATTTTAGTATTAAATACTTTTATCAGGCTATAAAGAAGGAATTTTTCTCTATAGAGCAATACAACAGTTTTGTAAAGACCGTTTTTGTATTTTCCATTCTCTTTGAAGAACTAATACCTAACCATTTCTGAAAAAAGTCTGGTCTTCACATCTTTAGGCCGACACGTAACCCATCAGAGGAAGCCCAAAGTTCTTGCGTCGGTCTTTCCTGTCTCCGAAGTGCCCTTGAGCAAACTTGTGTTTGGATGAAAGCCCTGCACGAGGGACACATAAATCCACAGGCATGGGGGGTTTTTAAGACATTTGGCGTGGAAAATAGATTAGTAACTCTGTTTCATTGTAACTTTTGCTTCAGTATCTGCCAGGGGGTTTCTGGAACATGCTGAAAACAAAACTCTTCCTAGCATGTGGCTGAGGAAATAAACATTTATCCAGCCATTAGCATTCCCTGGCTCTGAGGGATGACAGAAACACACTCAATTCATCATCCTGCCTGGTTCCCTAATATTTTTAGATTTTAAAAAATGGCTGAGAAGTTTCCCACGAAAGAAACTGAAGATATTAATGAGAGCCCTGTGAGAAGCCTTGCTCTACTTTCTCTACGGCCAAATACCATTGAGCAAGACCTAGCAGGTGGGCAAGGGACCCTGTAAGACTAATTTGCTCACACGTGGCATAAGGCATTTTGTTTTCAAAGTTCATTAAAACTGGAAATTAGCTAACTAGGAGGCTTTGAGGAAGTGAAGTCAAGCATGGTAACATTTTTTTTTTCAAGGAATAATGATGAATGAGCAACAAACTCAGAATCTTGACATGTCATGGAAAGCACCTGAGCCCACTTCAGTTCTAGAACCTGGTCAGCTCAGCACATTTTTGAGATGCCTCCATCTGTCCCTTCTTTGTGTAGATAAGGCACTGAGACTCAGAGTGCCCCCAAAAATATGCCCCAAGTCTCCCAGCTAATTAGGGGTTGGGAGAGACCAGAACCTGGCGTTTCCCTGACATCTATGAGCCTCTCCACACCCAAGGCAGAGTTGAACGCTGTCTTCTTATGTGGTCCCTGCTCTTCACACAAATGCAGTTACAGTTCCTATTATGCTGAATTTACAATTGTTTCCCTATCTCCTTACACCAAAAGCCTGTGGAAGACAGGGACAAGTTTTATCTACCTTTGATCTCTGCTCCTAGCATAACACCTAACACATGCTGACACATAAAGTACTGCTATCACGTTTCCCCAAAAATAACACCTAGCTGGACAATCAGCTCTAATGCATCTTTTGGAGCAAAAATTAATATAAGACCCGGTCTTATTTTACTATAATATAAGACTGAATATAATATAATATAATATAATACCAGGTGTTATATTAATTTTTGCTCCAAAAGACGCATTAGAGCTGATTGTCCAGCTAGGTCTTATTTTCAGGGAAACAGTACTAATTCTACCAGCTAACTTCTACTGAGCTCCTAGTTCATATCAGGCCTGTGCTGCCTCAATGCATTATCTCCTTTGGTCCCCACAATATCCTAGGAGGCAAGGACTATTGCTGGTCCCACTTAATAAATTCAGAAGTTGAGGCTCAGCGAGGCAGTATGCCAGGGGACCGGCAGAGCCCCGACTCCTTCTCAGATCTGTCTGACCTCTCAGGTGGTCTTAGTTCAGTGAGTGAGTGAGTGAATGAACCTGGTGTCGAGCCCCTGCATTTAGCCCATGGTAGCTTTGCCGTTTCACAAGTGTCTAGATTAGAAAAACAAAGCCAATGACTCCTTTCATTCCTCCAGCACACCATGGAAGGTTATGCATGAGGAAAGAGTAAGACTGGGGAAGCTTTTCAGGGCCTCCCTGTGACTGAGACCCCTGGACCACTTCCGTTCTGGTTCTCAACATATTCAAACAGAAATAAATGCCAAAAGAGTGTTACAAAAATAACGGCATATTTTAAACATTTTGTCTTGGCGGTATAGCCCTGTGACGACGTGTAGCCACATTTCAGGATAATTTCTAAATGTAAATTTCCAGACCCTTCATAAATGTGAGCCCAGGACCAAAAGGTCTTCTGACGCTACCCTGTGATAAACCCCTACTAATCCTAAATCCACTCACCCTGATCCTTCTGTGGAGTTGTGTTGAAACTGTTTGCTCTTGTTCCAATAAAGCATTCACTGGGCAAAGTACCTTACAGTCACTAATTATATTGAATTGTAACTTCTGCCACTGAATGTCATTGAGGCAACAAAAGAAAATACCTCTCTACCACACAAAGTTAGCCTCTACCCCACGCCCATGTGACAAATTAGACACAGAGGTGGTTGTCTCAGCAGAAGCAAGAAAGGCATAATGAATATGCTCAATTCTGTCTCACCAACGCAGACAGCACAGCCGGTCCCCTGGGAAGGATGCAGTACAGCGACAATACACCATCCCGAGCAGCCAGAGAGGTGGGATTGAAGTCGGTATGCGCAGAATGTACGTACGTTCTACACTGTGAAGGAAAGTCTTTGAGAGGTAATTGTTACTTTTGACACCTACTTGATCTTAGAATTATTCAGAAATGCCAGGATTTTCTCTGCAGGTCAGTAAACAGTGTTTGAATTATCTTTTCATAAATTATTATTTGAAAAAGTTATTTGTTGTCCACATTGTCACTTTAAGAATAAACAGTTGGTGTTCAAACTAGTATCAGAAATTCCAAGTCTCATCTTAATTGTAATTAAATTGAATGAATTTGTATAAGTCATTCTTCTCCAAAAACTGCCATATTTTCCATCTATACTTCTTCAGAAGTATAACAATAAAGACAATTCATGATTTGTCAGCCTTTCATTCATGTCTACCAAAGAGCTGAAAGATGCCCTCCAGGTCTGATATTCCCAATTCTAACTCACTTATTATGATTAATTTTCACTTTCTAAAGCAGAACAACTGAGCAGTGACCTACCCACAGAGGTGCTTTTTCACATGTAAACTTGAGCAACAGTTGGTGTTCAAACCTACCCTTTTTACAAAGAAGAACCCCATCCTCAAACCATCTATTTTTATTCAGTAAACATCATGAGCACCTACCACGTGCCAGGCATATCAGAAATGTGTCCTTTGTGCTCTGAATTGAAAATGATAATGCACTTTCCCTAGAAATACTGTCACTGACATCATTACTCTTAGACACAGGCAGGCAGGGGGTCCTGCCCAGAACCCAGGGCTCAGGGCTTCCTGTGTTTTAGAGTCCCTTTGGGTGCCTGAGACAGGCCGACTGAGCCTGGACCAACGGAGCCTGGACCAGGACCTGTATGGGCCTACATCCCCATTTCTCACCTTCTGGGGGTTCTCCAAACTTCTAGTGCTTCCCACATTGTGGTGATCACCAGATGCCCCAATGACCTCCAGAACTCACACCTGCGGGGTCATCCCACAGTGTCATAGTTAGGCCCTGGTTCCCAAAGGGCAGCCTGGTAAATGCATAGTTTCTATCTGCTGACCAGTGTGGCTTTTCTCCCCCTGTGATCAGATGAGACCGGGCATCAGAACGGTGTTGACACTCTGGTTTGTATAACTCAAATTGTGTAACACCTCTCCTTGGGGTTTTCTGCAGTGTTTTCACAGTTCAGCTGAAAAACCACCTGTGAGCTCCTCCTCTCTGTGCCAGCAAATGGACGGGCTACAGTCACTGTCTGGTGTCCACACACAGAATCTGGATGTTCACAGAGATGTGACCTAAACGGCTGTGTGCTAACTTAATCTTTGTTGAGTAAATTATTAGGTTGGTGCAAAAGTAATTGCGGTTTAAAAGGTTAAAAATAATCGCAAAAACCGCAACTACTTTTGCACCAACCTAATATATTTAAGCACACCGAGATAACTTGATACTGTATTTAAACATATCTTCTGCTGAATAATCATTGCTTGCTTAATATGTCTTTCTATATAAATATAGAACTATGGCATTGAATTATCCTAAGGCAAAAAGAAAATAAACTTAAATCCTGAAGCACGTAATCTGAGAACTCTCTCACTGTAAATCTGGCAATATTCAATTTGCAAAATGAAAGGGTAAACTGTGGGTCAAATGTCCCCATTTGCTGACTTTCATAATTATCAAGATTGGGCTTATGTCTTACCCCCATTGGTATAAACCTTTACTAGCAGAGTCTTCTTATCATAGACAAAAAGGCATTGAGAGAAAGCCATTGAGTGTCACGCTAAGTCAGAAAAAAGTTCCAAATACAGTAACCCCCCTGATCCGCAGGGGGTTACATTCCAAAACCCTTAGTGGATGCCTGAAACTATGAATAGTGCCAGACCGCTTACACACTATGTTTTTCCCTATGCATACATGCCTGTGATAAAGTTTAACTTGTAAATTAGGCAAAGGAAGAGATTAACAGCAATAATTAATAATAAAATAGAGAACAATTATAACAATATACTGTAATAAGTCACGTGAATGTGGTGTTTCTCAAAATATCTTATTATATTGTACTCACCCTTCTTGTAAGATGTAAGATGATAAAACACCTGCTTGATGAGAGGAAGTGAGGTGAATGAGACGTTGTTAAGTACAATAAGGGTTACTTAAACACAAGCACTATGACACAGCAAGTCTGGATCTGATAACCCAGATGGTTACTAAGCTACTAAAGGGCAGGGGAGGGAGCATATCCTGCATAAATGCTGATTTTCATCTGTGGGTGGGAAGGAGATGCAGCAGGTGTCGCGAGATTTTTATCACGGTACTCAGAACAGCACGAAATTTAAAACTTGTTTATTAATGAAATTTCCCACTTAGTATTTTTGCATCGTAGTTGACCTGGGTAACTGAAACTGCAGAAAGCGAAAGCACGGATAAGGGGGTGACTCCTGTAATAGTTGGTAGAGAACACCCACTCTGAGTGTCACCACCTTTCACCTGTGGTGCAAGCGGAACGCAGCTGAGAGAGAACAAGGAGGCTCACGCCCAGGTGTTCACTCTCACTGAAAGATGGGCCTTCTGAAGGCAGTCACGCTCTTGGGCAGTTCCACTTACAGGTTCCTCCTCGTCACTGTCAAGTTATTTCCATCTGAAATCTTCCTCTATCATTTCACCCACTCCCTCAGGAAGGTAATAATCCCTTCAGGTTGCCCATCTTCTCCATTCTGTCTGTGCCATAGCTTTAAGACCCACCCCCAGCCCCCGCCTCCACCGCTAAGATTTGCACTGTATCTTCATGTCTTACTTCTGCTCTGGCATGATTTTTAAGAACCTCCCTCCCCGTCCATAGTTCTAAGTAACCATGAACCTTCAAGAACTGACAAGGCTCCAAAGCAGAGAGCTGCAGACATATTTTTCATAGCCATCAGTGCTAGAATCAACTCCAGTGGAAACACATACTTTTATTTCATGTTAACATGAAGTAAAAAACTTAGTCAGTGGTGCTATGGACTGAATGTACAAACACTGCCTGCCCCACCCCCACCCCCACCACAGTGTGATGGGATTTGGAGATGGAGTCTTCTGGAAATAATTAGGTTTAGATGAGGTCATGAGGATGGGACCCTCATGGTGGGTTAAATACCTTTAGAAGAAGAGACACCAGCTCTCTCTCTCTCTCTCCCCCCCCTTCCTCTCTCTTCTCCTCTTCCCCCTACCCTTTCTCCCCACCACCCTCATAAGGACACAACAAGAAGGTGACCATGTGCAAGCCAGGAAGAGAGCTCTCACCAGAACTTGACCATCCTGGCACCCTGATCTCAGAATTCCAGCCTCCAAAACTGTGAGAAAATAAATTTCTGTTGTTTAAGCCACCCAGTCTATGGTATATTTTGTTATGGCAGTGCAAGCTGGCTAAATACAAGTGGCTTTGATTAATTGTCTCTAAAATTCTTTCTAGCTCCAAATTCTTTGAGTCTATATGTCATTTATGAAAATATGCTTGTGTTAGTATGGGTAGTTGACAGGTGAGAAGTGCTAAGGATGGGGAATGGAATTGTTAGGGTCAGAGATTCCAAAAATAATGAAGTAAATGATAAACTATCAAAACTCTCAAAAGGTAGTAAAGGCCTGTCCTGAGACTTATCGAATACAAGTTCTATCTTGATCTCCTTAAATATGAGTTACCATTCTTTGGACAATTTTGATGCTTCAGTTCTGGAACATGAGTGCTACCTTACTAAATATACAACATTGATAAACCAAACAAAATGGTGGAAACTGCTTCAGGGTATGGCATAAAACTAACTTTTCTCAAACATGTGTAAGTTACAGTGCTAATTAGGTGAACTATTAAGATGGACAAAAAGTTGGTGATGGGTCAACAGGGGACCTATATCAGCTTAGGATGATGAGTAGAAGTGGAATGTTTTGATTTCAAGAGATGCCATGTGAACTTACTGTCTTTACATGCTAGGTCTAGTGTCTCGTCTGTTCTGGAAGTTTCCCTGTCCTCTCCTCTCGGCCTCAGCCTATGTACAGACCCACACACATACACCCTCCATCACACCCCAAACAATTCACACATAAAAATCTCTGGGTCCATGGAGATACAGTACATATTGATTGCTTAGAGTGAGGGTGGGGGGGTGTGTAATGAGGAGAATAGGGGATACTAGGTAAAGGGTAGAGGGTTTCTTTTTGAGGTGATGGACTGTTCTAATATTGACTCTAGTAATGGTTGCACATATCTGTGAAAATACTAAAAACCATCAAACTGTGTATGTTAAATGGGTAAAATGTATGCTATAAAATTCATTTGTAATTGAATTAAACTCAATAAAGCTGTTTTTGAAATAAAAGTCTGAATTAAACCTAACTGTCCACTTTTGAGGACAGTGGACAGAACAGAAGGGAGGGTATAACAGAAATGATGAGCTGAAGTCATGCCTTGTGGCCTAGACTCGATAACCAGGAAACACAGAACCATTACGAGGGTCCAGAGGTTGATATCCGCAGTGAACCACCCTCTTTGGAAGGCCCGATCACAGCATCAGGACCAGGGAAGGGTCTTCCACCTTATGCAGAGGAAAAGGGGATTCCTTCCCCACTTCCACCCTCAACCCCCCCAGACAGCTAAGTGCTTTGTCAAAACCTCACTTAGGGAGGATTTGATTAGCATAAGGGACCATAAAGTGGAAGAAGAGGAGTGAATCATGTCTGAGAAACCTGGTGCATTAAGCAGGCTACAGGGCCCTGGCTAGCCTCTCCAGCAGGAACACATTGAAATGCAGATCTGTCATGACCGTTTCCCCTTGTCCTTGCAGCACGCCTACTGCCTGATTCCTATCCAAAATTCTAACTAATAGGAATCCATATTTTCACACAGCCCTGGCAGTTTGAATATGCAAGTGCCTATTCAATGCTCCAAAGACCCCAAGCACCCTTTCAGAGCACATGGCTCTATACAAGGGCTCCTGAAATGTAGACGCTGCCTCGCTGTCACCATCCTAGGAGCGTGGCAGCTGTGCTCCCCAAAGCCAGCAAAGTGAGTCCTGGGCACAGAGGACATGCCTCAGCTCCCATCCACCATCTGGCTGGTTGGTGGGTACACAGCCTCAGCACAGACAGACAGCTGCCCCTGACAATGAGGAAAACAGCAGTACTTCCTCAGTGCCTTTGGCAACAAGAAAAAAAAATGTCTGCAGAAAGAATATGCAAAATTGCTGCAAATTTTGGATGCAACTGCTATTATGTCTCCTCACAGCTAAATGATCACACTCAGTAGGATGGGTTCTGTTTAGCAACTGTAACAATTACGCACATTTATACAGAATAAGACACTAACAAGGCTAAAAGACTATTGTCCTGGACAAAGAGTTCCTCTCATATGCTCTACCGTAATAAATGACACCTTAAAAAAAAACAACCACCCTTCTCTTAAGTAAAATGACTGTCACTAATTACTTTGTTGTGAGCACAAATAAAAATTACTTTCTTCAAAAATTCTAACTCTAAATAAATTACTCTAGTCAAAAAGATGTACTCAATTAATTCTTTATTAAGAGTGTTGTAAAATCTAAATGATTGTTCTCGGATGCTACATAATAAAGTTACGCAGTGCCAGGAAAACATTTATCACTTAGCTAAGTAGAGTATTTACTTAGAAAAAGTCCTAAAAGATTAAAAAAAAAACAAAAAAAAAAAAACTTAAGGATTATTTATACAAGTCAAGTCTCTGAAGAAAAGGAAAATACACACAAAGATAACAATGAAGAACATTTTTCTAAGGAAAAAAACACCCAGATTTTCAAATGTGACTTATTTGGGTCCCTGCACAGTTCTCGCTCAGCTGCCAAAGCTTGTGTGTGCCCTTCCCGAGCACCTCACGATTTCATCAGCACTCAGCTGCTTCTGAAATATTCACTCAGTTGTACACTGTAATTCTATAGTGAACATAATTCATATTTTTGAGGGCAAAGCACTTTCTGGAAGATATGGCACATAATTCAAAATTGGAAATTTTGGGGGGGATTGCTCTATTACAAACCTACCTGTATCCATGAGAATTATGTTCAACTGTGAGTAAGAAGAAGCCCTTTAGGATTCACATGGAACAATGGCTTAAACAAGAAGGAAGCTTATGTCTCTCGCATGTACAAGAATATGGAAATGGAAATCCAGAACCACTTTGGTGTCTTCATGTCATTGGCTGGGAGCCAGCCTTCTCTGTTAGGCGGCTGCTGCAACAGGCTTACTTCATAGTGCAAGATAGCTGCTCAACGTCCAGCCCTCTCATCCACATTCCAGCCAGCCAAAGGAGGAACAGAAGAAGAACATGACCACTTCCTTTAAGGACACCTCCTGGAAACTGCATACAAAAGTCCACTACATCCCAATGGCCAAACTTACGGCCCTAGTAACGGTAAGAGGGGCTGGAAAATGCCATCTCTGTTTTAGGAATCCACGTGCCTTGCTATTGCTAAGGAAGAAGGGGAGAATGGATATTGGGAAACTAATGGTTGCCCCTCTCACAGCATCTGAGAAGCAAACGGCTACTAGCAGTAGGGTCCAGCCCTGCAGTAACTGGGTTATGTTTCATTATTATTGCTGGACATGTAATTCAGCAGAACCTGAAGGGTAAAGGCCACCTGCGGTTAACACCTGCCAGACCAGAGAGCAGCAAACGGTCTGTGCAGGACTGGAGAGTAAGTATCTTAGGCTCTGCAGGCCGTACAGTCTCTGCTTCAACTATTCAACTCTGCTCTTACAGGACAAAGATAGCCATAGACCATGCGTAAACAAATGGGTGCTGCTGTGTTCCGATCAAACTTTACCCAAAAAATGCCAGCAACTGCTCCAGACCATTGGTTTCCTTGTAGTTATTGACCATGTACCACTCTCAAAAAACATGTCTGTTCATGTTTATATATACAACATATATATAATAGTGTACTAACATATTATGTACAGAGCTGAAGTCATACACAAAATAGAAATTAAAAGAGGAGGTTTAAAATACATACGTAGGGTACATTTGATAGGAATGGCGGCAGCAGGGCGCACTTTCTGAGTTCTCCTCCAGATCTTGTTGCAAACGGGAACTATAACCCATCGAGGAAATTTTCGTTCACCACACAATGTAGTGGAGAGATTCGTGGATTGCTTGAAGCTAAGAAATTCTTGGGGGTAAGCTAACTGGACGGAGCAAGGAGGAGGAGGAGAGGAGAAACGGCGTGGGAGCGCCCGGCCGGCAGTGGCGGGAGAGCCCAGCCCCCAGCGGAGCCTCAGCTGGCGGGGGCGAGGACCGAAAACCACGGAGCCGGGCAGGCGCGGGATCCCAGGCAGAGCGGAGAGCGCAGAGACCGGGGGTAGGCCCTTTCCCTGCGTCCCACGGCTGATTTCTCCCACCGGGAAGGCGGCGCGCCCTGCGGAGGACGGGGGGCGCAGTCTCCATACCTGGGCCCCTCCCCCCCTGCTCTCCCAATCCTACCCCGCCCTTCCAGAGACTAGGACTGGAAACCGCGGTGCAGCCCCGCTGTGCCGGGCGCGCACAGGGGCCCAGGCAGAGTGGAGAGCGCAGAGACCGGGTGGCGGCTCTTTCCCTGCGTCCCGCGGCTGATTTCTCCCGCCGGGAAGGCGGCGCGCCCTGCGGCGGTCGGGGGGCGCAGTCTCCATACCTGGGCCCCTCCCCCCCGCCCTGCTCCCCCAATCCTACCCCGCCCTTCCAGAGACTAGGACTGGAAACCGCGGTGCAGCCCCGCTGAGCCGGGCGCGCACAGGGGCCCAGGCAGAGCGGAGAGCGCAGAGACCGGGTGGCGGCTCTTTCCCTGCGTCCCGCGGCTGATTTCTCCAGCCGGGAAGGCGGCGCGCCCTGCGGTGGACGGGGGGCGCAGTCTCCATACCTAGGCCCCTCCCCCGCCGCGCTCTTCCAATCTTACCCCGCCCTTCCAGAGACTTAAACCGGCCCCTGAACCGAGAAGTGGTATCAAAAGCTCACGCTTTGGGAAGCCTGACGGGCAGCCCTGACCCAGGCAGTCTGGGCAGTGTGCGTGATTTTGGCTGCGCTAGGAGAGAAGAGACGCCTCCACCCCCAGCCACCACCTTTTCTGGCCTGCGGGAAGAGGGCGACGCACGGCTGGGCTGGGAGAGTGAAGACCCCTCCATCTCCAGCCCCCACCCTTCCTGGCTTGCCTAGGGTGGGGTGGGTGCAGCGGCCGAGACACACCCGGAGATCAGCAGTGAGGCAGGCGCAGCTCTGGGCTTCCAGCAGATCAGAAATCTCCTGCCCGCACTCACACACACACACTGAAGAGGTGCCTTAAGACTCAAGAGTTTTGGTCACATATCTGGTGGTGCCACTCTCAGTCTGCATTTGTGCAGGCAAGGGCAGAAACTGCACTGATATTGTAAAAACTATCATCCAGACCCCTCAGGCCCACGCTTTTAAGTCTGCAGTCCCAAAGTCTCTCTGGGCACCAGGTGACCGGCTCTGCCTGCGCAATAAGCAGGGGGCTCCTTGGTACAGCAGAGAACAACCTGGACATTGCTTGGTGGGCTTAGGCCGAGACTGTCGCTGCTTTTTGTATTGCTTTGTTTTGTCTTGTTTTGCTTTGTCTTTATATCTTTGATATCTTTGCCTCTGTCGAGTGGGGTTATCAGGTGGTTTTTGCATGTGAACGTATTTGATATTTTTCTTTGTTTGTTGTTGTTGTTGTGCTTGGTGATTTGCTTTGTTCTGAAACTGCCCTGCCGGGGCCCAGCTTGTGAGGCACGGTCAGCAGATCAGAAATCTCCCGCCCGCACCCATACACACACACTGAAGGAGTGCCCTAGGACTCACGAGCTCTGGACAAAGGACTGGTGGTGCTCCTCTCGGTGTGCATACGTGCGGACAAGGGCAGAAGCTGCACTGACTTTGTGGAGACTATCATCCAGACCCCTCAGGCCCACGCTTTTAAGTCTGCAGTCCCAAAGTCTCTCTGAGCACCAGGTGACCGGCTCTGCCTGCGCAATAAGCAGGGGGCTCTTTGGTACAGCAGAGGACAACTTGGTCATTGCTTGATGGGCTCAGGCCGAGACGGTCGCTGCTTTTTGTTTTGCTTTGTTTTGCTTTGCTTGGTTTTGTTTTGCTTTATCTTGTATCTTTGATATCTTTGCCTGTGTCGAGTGGGGGTTATCGGCTGTTTTTTTTTTTTTTTTTTTTTTTTTTTTTTTTTTTTTTTTTTTTTTTTTCTTCTTTGCTGTTGTCATTGCTGCTGTGCTTGGTGATTTGCCTTGTTCTGGGACTTCCCTGCCGGGGCCCAGCTTGGGTGGCACGGGACTCGGCATATCTGGGGGCCAACTCCAGACCAAATCTGAGTGCAGCCGGGGTTGACCTGCAGGTCACATACCTAGAGGGGGTTCTCGGCAGGCTCTGGAGCCCATAGAGGCCAAACCACATTGGGGTGGTCAACCCTCACGCAGCAGAGTGCCCTGCGGGGGGCAGAGCCAAGTCTCACGGCAGGTCAGCCCAGGAGTTGACCCCACCTGCTCATTAGCGGGAAGCAATTAAAGATCTTCTTGAACGGGACAGTGTACACAACACAAGACTCACCTTTGGAGCACACGCAGAGGAGGACGACGTGGTGCGAGTCAAATATAAAGGACACATACTACACAGATAACCTAGCAAGAACTAAGAACTCTAGGGGATCTACCTAATATATCAAAATAAACACAGTCAGCCAGAATGGGGAAACAAAGATACACGTCCCAAATAAAAGAACAGAAGAAGCTTCCACAACTGGAACCAAATGAAGCAGACGTAACCAACCTCTCAGAGACTGAGTTCAGAACACTGGTGATAAGAATGTTTAAGGAGCTTAGAGAAGACATAAAGAAGGATGTAGAAATCATAACAAACGAGCTTAGAGAAAACATAAAGAAGGATGTAGAAATCATAACGAAAAACCAGTTGGAACTAAAGAACACAATTACCGAAATTAAGAACTCACTTGAAGGAATTACCAGCAGGCTAGATGAAGCAGAGGATCGAATCAGCGACTTAGAAGACAAGGTAGCAGAGATCACCCAAACGGAACAACAAAAGAAAAAAGAATAAAAAACAATGAGGATGGCCTAAGAGACCTCTGGGATAACATCAAGCGCAACAACATGCGCATCATAGGAATACCAGAAGGTGAAGAGAGCAAGCAAGGGATTGAGAACATATTTGAAAGTAATAATGTCTGAAAACTTCCCCAACCTGATGAAGGAAACCAACATACAAGTCCAGGAAGTGCAGAGAGTTCCAACCAGGATTAACCCAAACAGGTCCACACCAAGACACATTATAGTTAAAATGGCAAAGCTTAAAGACAAAGAGAGAATCCTAAAAGCAGCAAGAGAAAGACGGAGGGTTACATACAAGGGAACTCCCATAAGACTATCAAATGATTTTTCTACAGAAACATTGAAGGCCAGGGGGAGTGGCAGGAGATACTTAAAGTGATGGAAAACAAAGGCCTACAACCTAGATTGCTTTATCCAGCAAGGCTATCATTTAAAGTTGATGGAGAGATAAAGAGCTTTCCAGAAAAAATAAGCTAAAGGAATTTATTACCACCAAGCCAGCATTGCAAGAAATACTAAAAGGTCTTCTGTAAATAGAAGAAAGATCAAAACAACCTAACTACAAATTTAAAAATGGCAATATCTATGTACCTATCAATAATCACTTTAAATGTAAATGGATTAAATGCTCCAATCAAAAGACATAGGGTGGCTGACTGGATAAGACAGCAAGACCCTTGTATATGCTGTATACAAGAGACTCACCTCAGAACAAAAGACACACACAGGCTGAAAGTGAAGGGTTGGAGTAAGATATTTCATGCAAATGGAAACGAGAAAAAAGCTGGAGTTGCAATACTTATTTCTGACAAATAGACTTTAAAATGAAGAACATACTAAAAGATAAAGATGGGCACTATATAATAATAGGGATCGATCCGACAAGAGGACATAACCCTAGTAAACATCTATGCACCCAACATAGGAGCACCTAAATATATAAAACAGGTACTGACTGACATAAAGGCAGAGATCAACAGTAACACTTATAGTCGGGGACTTCAACACACCTCTGACCACAAGGGACAGGTCTTCCAGACAGAAAATCAATATGGAAACAACAGCCTTAAATGATACATTGGACCACTTGGATTTAATCGATATTTTCAGAACATTTCACCCCAATGCTGCAAAATACACTTTCTTCTCAAGCGCACATGGAACATTTTCCAAGATAGATCATATGTTAGGCCACAAAACAAGTCTTGATAAATTTAAGAAAATTGAAATCATACCAATTGTCTTCTCTGATCACAATGCTATGAAATTAGAAATGAACTACAGGAAAAAAACGGGAAGACACACCAATTCATGGAGGCTGAATAACTTATTACTAAATAATGAATGGGTCAAGCAGGAGATCAAGGAAGAAATCAAAAGATATTTCGAGATAAATGAAAATGAAAACACGACGACCCAAAATCTTTGGGATGCCGCGAAAGCAGTCCTAAGAGGGAAATTCATAGCTTTGCAGGCCTACCTAAAGAAACAAGAAACATCACTAATCAACAGTTTATCTTCACATTTAAGGGATCTGGAAAAAGAACAGCAAAATAAGCCCAAAGGGAACACAAGGAAGGAGATAATAAGATCAGAGCAGAATTAAATAAATAGAAACCAGAAAAACAATACAAAAGATCAATGAATCCAGAGTTGGTTCTTAGAGAAGATAAACAAAATCGACAAACCATTAGCCAGACTCATTAAAAAAAGAGAGAGAGGACCCAAATTAATAAAATCAGAAACGAAAGAGGAGAAGTGACAACGGACACTGCAGAAATACAAGAGTTTTAAGAAGTTACTATGAGCAACTATATGCCAACAAATTTGACAATTTGGAAGAAATGGACAATTTTCTAGAGGCGTACAACCTTCCAAGGCTAACTCAAGAAGAAACAGAAAACCTGAATAGACTGATTACCACCACCGGAAATTGAATCAGTAATCAACAGTCTCCCAACAAACAAACCCTGGACCAGATGGCTTTACAGGTGAATTTACAAGCGTCAAAAAAGAATTATCACCAATTCTCCTCAAGCTCTTCCAAAAAATCCAGAAGGAGGGAAGACTCCCAAACACTTTTTACGAAGCCACTATCACCCTGATCCCTAAATTAGACAAAGACACCACAAAAAAAGAAACTACAGGCCGATATCTTTAATGAACATAGATGCAAAAAATCCTCAACAAAATATTAGCAAACAGAATTCAGCAATACATTAAAAAGATCATTCACCACGATCAGTGGGATTCATTCCTGGTATGCAGGGGTGGTTCAACATCCGCAAATCTATTAATGTGATACAACCACATTAACAAATGAAAAATAAAAATCAACATGATCATATCAATAGATGCAGAAAAAGCATTTGATAAAATCCAACAGCCATTTATGATAAAAACCCTTAAGAAAGTGGGAATAGAGGGATCTTATCTCAACATAATAAAGGCCATATATGACAAACCACAGCTAACATCATACTCAATGGGAAAAGCTAAAACCATTCCCCTAAGATCAGGAACAAGGCAGGATGCCCATTATCTCCGCTTCTATTCAACATAGTTTCTGGAAGTTCTTGCCACAGCATCAGACAAGAAAAAGAAATAAAAGGCATCCAGATTGGTAAGGAGGAAGTAAAGTTATCATTGTATGCAGATGATATGATACTATATATAGAGACCCTAAAGACTCCACCAAGAAGCTATTAGAGCTGATAGATGATTTAGTAAAGTGGCAGGATACAATTAATAATATGAGAATCAGTTGCATTTGTATATACCAATAATAAAACATCAGAAGGAGAAATTAAAAAAACAATCCATTTACAATCGCTCCAAAGACTATAAAATACCTGGAATAAATTAACCAAAGAAGTAAAGATCTATACTCAGAAAATTATAAGACACTGATGAAAAGGAATGAAGGAAGATATAAATAGATGGAACACATATCATGTTCATGGATAGGAGAATTAATATAGTTAAAATGTCCCTATACTGCTAGGCAATATACATATTCAATGCAATTCCTATCAAACTGCCAACGTCGTTTTTCACAGAAATAGAACATATAATCCTAAAATTTATATGGGACCATAAAAGACCCCGAATAGCAAAGGCAATCTTGAGAAATAAGAATAAAGTGGGAGGTATAACAATACCTGACTTCAGATTATACTACAAGGCTACAGTAATCAAAACAGCATGGTACTGGCATAAAAACAGACACATAGATCAATGGAACAGAATAGAGAGTCCAGAAATAAATCCACGCCTATATGGCCATTTAATCTACGACAATGGAAGCAAGAATGTACGATGGAGTAATGACAGTCTATTCAATAAATGGTGCTGGAAAACTGGACAGACACATGCAAAAAAAATGAAGTTGGACCACCTCCTTACACCATATACAAAAATAAATTCAAAATGGCTTAAAGACTTAAATGTAAGGTCTGAACCATAAAATACCTAGAAGAAACATAGGAAGAAACTTCTCAGACATTACCCGGAGTAAGTTTTTTACTGATATACACCCTCGCGCGAGGGAACTAGAGAAAGAATAAACATGTGGGATTATATCAAACTAAAAAGTTTTTTCACAGCAAAGGAAACCATCAATAAAACAAGAAGGGATCCTACTGAATGGGAAAAGATATTTTGCCAGTGATATATCTGATAAGGGATTAATATCACAAATCTATGGAAACTTACTCAAACCCAACTCCAAAAAAACAAACGATCCATTAAAAAATGGCAGAGGACTTGAAGAGACATTTTTCTGAAAAGGACATACAGATGGCAAACAGACATATGAGAAATGCTCACCCTCGCTAACCATCAGAGAAATGCAAATAAAAACCACATGAGATACCACCTCACCCAGTCAGAATGGCTATCATCAATAATCAACAAACAACAAGTGCTGGCGCGGATGTGGAGAAAAGGGACGCTTGTGCACTGTTGGTGGGATTGCAGACTGGTGCAGGCGGAGCCGCTATGGAAAACAGTATGGAGGTATCTCAAAATTCCTGAAAATGGAACTACCTTATGATCCAGTAATTCCACTCCTAGGTATCTATCCGGAGAAATCCAGAACTTCAATTCAAAAATCTCTATGCACTCCTATGTTTATTGCAGCACTATACACAATAGCTAAGACATGGAAACAACCAAATGCCCCATCGGTAGATGACTGGATTAAGAACTGTGGTACATTTATACAATGGAGTATTAGGCAGCCATAAGGAAGAAAGAAATCTTACCATTTGCAACAACATGGATGGATCTAGAGAACATTATGTTAAGTGAAATAAGTCAGACAGAGAAAGATAAGTTCCATATGATCTCACTTATTCGCGGATTCTAAAGAAAAGAATAAGTGAATAAACTAATCAGAAACTGTTTGGGAGACAATGAGGAAAAACTGAGGGTTGCTAGATGGGCGGGGGAGTGGGGGGTGGGGGGGAAGGTGAGGGGATTGGAGGGCAGTCGGTGACCACAGGATGGCCACGGGGTTTGAAAATTAATCTGGGAACGTAATTTGGTGGTTACCAGAGCGTAAGGGGGTTGGGGGGTGGGGGATGAGGGTGAGGGGGATCAAATGTACGGTGATGGAAGGGGAGCTGACTCTGGGTGGTGAACACACAGTGGTGATTTATGGATGATGTGATTCAGAATTGCACAACTGAAATCTAATGTAATTCTACTAACAATTGTCACCCCAATAAATAAAAAAGAATAAAAAAAAAAAAAATAAAATAAAATAAAATACATACGTAGAACTCATCCTTTCTTCCCTGCCCCAAATGACTGTCTTGTACACAGCACGTAAGGACGACTGCGCAGGTCACTGGTTGTCCAGTGTGGATGCTGGACACCACCGTGGCACCACCTGTGCCAACCTTCTGCCTGGCCCTCAGGATGTGATGACGGATCACAGCCCCGCCTTCAGGGAGCTGGGACACTAGAAAAAGGGAAGAGATGTTTTGATGGACACTGTCCAGGTTCTCCTTCCATGAAGGACTGTGGCCAAATGTTAGGAGCGCCATGGGCAGGGAGCTGTCAGCCTGGGACTGCTCAGCTGTAGAGGGCTCCCCTGACCCCTGCCAAGGTCACGCGCATGCCCCAATGACTGATGCTGTGGGGGTTTAAAGGCCATCTCTCCCCGACTTTGGAAGAACTCTGAAGGGCTATTCCAGCTCCAAAGCTCCCCGTGGGGGTCAGCCAGGCTGTCACTGGCCTGCCTCACACTTTTGCTTCCTTTTCCTTTCCTTTCACGGGCATTGATTCCAGAATTTCACAGTGCGCGGAAGTGTTTCTTCCAAGTGCATTCTGTTAGAATTAAGGGATGCACAGAGAAAGGGGTGCTTTTGTTGGTCTGGGGCTTTCCGTCTATTTGGATTGGGGGCGGGGGCGGGGCGGGTGAAGGGGAGGGGAGGCAAGAAAGAATGGTCACAGCAGAAGAAAGGTCATTTTTGAAGACTTCTTAGGGGAGAGGTTTAACCTCAAATAGAGTCTTAAAATTCCTGGGTGAAAGTTTGCCACATGGGATGAGAAAGAGAAGAGCATTCCAGGCAAAGGAAGGAGTGTGAGCAACAACTGACCAAAGCTGAATGGCATGTTTCGAGAACTTGCACATTTATAATATGTCTCGGTCTCAAATAGCTAAAGAATTCATAGGGTCCAGCTGACGGAGTTTCTAATGACACCCTAATGAGTTTGTACTGCACACCTGCTTGCTACTAGTAATAACAGTCACTGCTCCCTGGACCAGTAACTACAGCACCACCTGAGAGCTCATTAGAACTGCAGAAGCTCAAGCCCACCCCAGACCTACTGAATCAGAATCTGCGTTTTAGCAAGCTGCCCAGGTGATTCATGGGCATGTAATATGATTTGAGGAGCACGGTTCTAAGCCACTGGCACCCAAAGTGGTGTGCAACAACACAGTCTGCTAGGGATGTGGGAAGAAAATTGTAAAAATATCTATTATTATGAATCTTATCTCATCCTTTTTGAAGTCTATTTTTGCATATTTGTATCCTATATCATATATGAGTACCCTACCTGTATATAATTTAAATAAATACATACATAAATTGGGGGTGACTGCTCAGAAATATTTGGAGGCCCTGACTGTGAGCAATAGGAAGACGCTTTTAGGTCGGGAGGGTTGTGATCAGATTTACAGTTCAACAAATGATCCTGGCAGTGGTGTGGCAAGTTGCTTGGAGAAGGGCAAAACAGGAGGTGGGGAGATCTGTTTTGTTTTTGGTTTTTTTTAATTAGCATATTGTATTTGGCCAGGAATTTTTTTTAAGACTACTTTTTTAGACCAGGTTTTAGATTCACAGCAAAACTGTGAGGAAGGTACAGAGGTTTCCCATACACTCCCTGCTCCCACATGCACAGACTCCCCCACTATCACCCAGCAGAGTGGCACCTTTGTCACAACTGATGAACCTACACTGACACATCATCATCACCCAGACTCCACAGGTTACGTTAGGGCTCACTCTTGGTGTTGTACTTCTGTGGGTTTGGACAAATGTATAATGACATGTGTCTACCGTTATTGTACCATACAGAGCATTTTTCACTGCCCTAAAAATGCTCTGTGCTCTGCCTATCATCCCTCACCTCACCCCCCACACTCTGACAACCACTATTCTTTTTACCATCTCCATAATTTTGCCTTTCTAGGATGTCATATAGTTGGAATCTTATAGTATGTAGCCTTTTCAGATGGGCTTCTTTCACTAGTAATGTGCATTTAAGTTTCTTCCATGTCTTGTCATGGCTTGATAACTCATTTCTTTTCAGTGTTGATCAATATTCCATTGTCTGGATGTACCACAGTTTATCAATCCATCACCTACTGAAGGACATCTTGGTTGCTTCCAAGTTTGGAAAATTATGAATAAAGCTGCTGTAAACATTCGTATGTGGATTTTTGTATGGGCATAATTTTCAACTCAGAGTAAATACCAAGGAGTGTGATTGCTGGATCATATGATAAGATATATTTAGTTTTGTAAGAAACCACCAAACTGTCTTCCAAAGTGCTGTACCATTTTGCATTCCCACCTGCAATGTGTGAAAGTTCCTGTTGGTCCATATCTTTGTCAGTATTTTGTGTTGTCAATATTCCAGATTTGGCCATTCTAATAGATGTGAAATGATATCTCATTGTTCTTTTCATTTGCATTTCCCTGATAACATGATATGTAGGATCTTTTCATGTGCTTATTTGCCATCTGTATATCTTCTTTGGTGAGGTGTCAAAGTCTTGGCCCACTTTTTAATTAGGTTATTTGTTTTCTTATTGTCAACTTTTAAGAGTTCTTTGCATATTTTGGGTAATGGTCCTTTTATCAGATATGTTTTATACAAATATTTTCTCCCAGTCTATGGCTTGTCTTCTCATTCTCTTAATATTGTCTTTCACAGAGAAGTTTTAATTTAATGAAATCAGCTTATCGACTTTTCTTTTGTAGATCATGCCTTGGTGTTGTATCTAAAAAGTCATCACCATACCCAAGTCCTTTTGGTTTTCTCTTATGTTATTTTCTTGTGTTTTATAATTTTGTATTTTACATTTAGATCTATGATCCATTTGTGTTAATTTTGTGAAAGGTATAAAGTAAGGTCTGTGTCCTGATTCATTTTTTGCATATGGATGTCCAGTTGTTAAAGAACCATTTGTTGAAGAGATTGTCTTTCCTTCATTGCCTTTGCTCCTGTATTAATAGGGTCTATTTCTGGGCTTTCAATTATGTTCCATTGATCTATTTGTCTATTCTTTCATCAATACCACATTTCTTGATCATTATAGTCTTAGAATAAGTCTTGAAGTCCAACTACGTTCTTCTTCAATATTGTGCTGGCTATTCTGGGTCCTTTGTCCTCCATATAAACTTTAGAATCAGTTCACTGACTGCTATGAGATAACTTGCTGGTACCAGTATTTAACTGGGATTGATTAAATCTATGGGTCAAGTTGGGAAGAATTAACTAACATCTGGACAATATTGCGTCTTCCTTTCCATGAATATGAAACATCTCTTCATTTATTTAGTTCTTTTTTGATTTTGTCATCAGAGTTTTGTAGTTTTCCTCATATAGCTCTTGTACATATTTTGTTAGATTTATATCTAAGTATTTCATTTTTAGGGGTGCTAATGGAAATGGTATTGTGTTTTTATGTCTTTATTTCAAATTCCATTGTTCATTGCTAGTATATAGGAAAGTGATTGACTTTTGTATATTACCTTGTATCCTGCAACCTTGCTATAATCACTTATTAGTTTTTGGAGATTTTTTTTTGTCAATTATTTAGATCAAGTCATCTATGAACACAGACTAATTAATTTCTTCCTTCCCAAATGTATACCTCTAGTATTTTTTCTCATCTTATTACATTATGAAAGACTTCCAGTACAATATTGAAAAGTTGTCGTAAGAGGGGACATCCTTGCCTTGCACGTAATCTTAGTGGGATAACTTCAAGTTTCTCACCATTAAGTATGATGTTAGCTGTAGAATTTTTTGTAGGTCATCTTTTTATCAAGTTGAAAAGTTTTCCCTCTATTCCTAATTTACTGAGAATATTAGGTTTTTACATACAACGACTAGATTTGAAATCAAAAGAAAGGAGGCTTCCAACTCTCAATGTTGTTTAAAGAGAGGAGTCTCCCTCAGCAGAGCCTTGATGCCCTTTAATCAAGAGCCAGCCTCCCACGGGAGCTATGAGACCTCTTTCAAGTGTGCTGGTTCCAGGTTATCCTTGGAAATCTGCTGCAAAACTTCAGTTTGGCTGTTGAAGAGTCAAGGATGAAGTGCTGACCGAATGGCTTCATCCCATCATTGCTGTGTGTTTTTGCGCCATAACCTCACCTTCTTCCTTCCCTCTCTTCTCTTCTCCCTTCTCCGGTCTCCCGGAAGCTATTTCTGACTGAGAGAGCGCTTTCACCTTCTTTTGACATAGTTTGACAACTACCATGGGCAGTCAGAAACACCTCATGGAGCAGTCTAGAGCACAAATCTCTACCCCTCGTTAGTACTTCTTGGTGGGAGCTCAGACATGTTCATCACTTAGGTTAAGGGGACTGGGAGCTGTGTTTCTTATCGGTTTCCTGTCTCATCCCATACACCAGCTTCCACACACTGCTTTTGAATATTCTAAACAATCCTAAGCTAAAAGTCAAAGATTAATCTAAACAGGAGCGATAAGCAGTATGGTCTAGACACCCCCCAATTGAATGGATGCCAGCCTGGCTGAGGCAGGACCTGGCAGCCCTGATGAGGTGGGCATTAGTCCGTTGGCTGCTGGCTAGAGCGGCTGTATGGAGGGTGTCAGGGAGGGACCTGACGCTGCACAGGGGGCTCAGGGGAAAACTTTTTATCAACAGGTGAGCAAGTATTTCGATGTTACAGCAACCAGCACAGCCACTCTGGTGTATACCAGTTAAAGGAATATTACCTATTCATTACCTGAATGAACAGGTAACATTAGCTGTTTCTTTAAAGTTTCTCCTCATCTTCTCCCTATTCTTATGCATGAGACAGGGAGTGGCCCAGACCACAGCCCAGTGGGGGCTTTACCCCCTGAAGAGATTACTAAAGAAACTAAAAACACACATAGCTGCAGAACCTTTCTTAGAAGTATTATCTGAGGAAAAACAGAACTATCTTTAAACTTATAAGGGAACCCTAACCATTCTCTACAGATCTTGACTATGCAGCTAGCATTGAATAAATGTACATTTTTTTTCATCCTAATTGTTTTCAGACCACTGACTAGAATTACAGCATGAAAAGGCCGCTGTCATGTTCAGTATACATTTTTAATAGACATCTTTAAACATTTAGACAAAATATTATTTTTAAGTGGCAATTTTTAAACTGGTAAATGTAATTATCTAACTTTAAAGGAAAAAAAAAAATAAAACCCTGACAATCAAAATATTCTGTCACTGCTTTACTGACGCACCTAAAATATCTTTTAGGCAGATGAAATTATTCTTTATGTTATGCTTTTAAAAATGCATTAGGGTAATTGCTCTGCCACAAATCACCTTATCTGCTCCGGGCCTGGCTGCCACATCTCTCACATGTCCATCAATTGTACACACTGTCATGATCTCTTGATGATCACCCAGGGTGAGCCCCCAACAGCATGTTTATAAGAGTATTCAGTCGAGCCATCTGCTATATTTCAATGGAGATATTATGCTGTGAAAAAAATCTATTATGTGTCAAGTGTTAAATGAAGCAGCTATGGAACCAAGACACATTTATTGGTGCTTTTAATCAAAGCAAATAACTTTTGGAAGCTGATCATTTCACTGTTTTCTGGCAATTTGAATTTGCTTCTTCAATAACAAAAATATACTTTTCAACCAGTAGTCGTCACTTTACTTCTGAATGAACAAAAATCACCAGATTTTTCTTTTAACGTTCTTGGTTTACCATCTCCACATGGCTGGAATCAGTTTTCCCAAAGTCCTACAGCAAAAATTGTACAGGAGCTGGTCTCCTTACAAAGGTGTCCAGGAATCCACCTTTTCCTCACGTCCAAAGAGAGATTAAGGAAACTTTAACCTTATCTGTTGGTGGCAGAAGAGCGGAAGAACTTTTGCTCTAATGAATTTTATTTGTTCGTTTATAAAGTTGAAAGTCCAAAGCAGAAGAGACTCTTCCTAGGCTTCAAGTTGAGGCTTTATTTCAACATGCCAGTCAGCACCACAACAGCGAGAGCGCCAAGCTTACCTCTCAACACTAAATTTTAAACCATATACCTGTATTTCCAGAAAATTTTGAATATAGAAGGAAATCACTCTTTTAAACCTCAAAATGTAATATAAAGCCATAGACTTTCACCATATCTTGGCAAGCCAGACCACAACCACAAACTCGTTGACCTAGAGGACTGGTGAATTTCTCATGAGAATAATAGCCCACATTTTCTGAAGGCTCACTATGTGCCAGGTCCTATTTTAAGTCCTCTATAAGCATCCTCCCCCATAATACAACAATCCTAGGTAATAAAGCCTATGATTAGCCCAATTTACAGATGAGGAAACTAAGGCTAGGGAGACCAAGTAACTTACCCAGTGACCTAGACAATTTCCCTAGCTGTCCACTGCCGGTGCGCAACAGAAGTTGACCAACAGCACAAAACCTGCTTAAGAAAACCTTGTTCTGTGTAAAACCATGTCAGGTTGTCACCCACGTCTCAACGGCCCACCTCATCTGAATGCTGGTTAAACTCACTTGACAGCAAACTCTGACACATAATGAAGACATAGGGAACCAGAGGTCCAGGGTCTCCACGCCCCCTCTGGTTCTACAAGCCCCAGCCCCAGTGAAAGTTTGGGATTGCTTTCCTTCTTCCTTCTCCAGCCTTCAATCTTATTTGCAGAAAAGATCCCTTTGCAATCCCATCCAAACCCGTCTTCATATCTGCCTGTTTTCCAAGCAGGAAGTGTGACTAATCACAACATTGTGATTGGAGGAGCCCGTAAAGGGCTCTCGGCCTGGATCTGATTACACTGTGAGCTCTGTCAGCACCAGCGACCGGCCAGCAGGATGCTCTGTCTCCACTTCACCCGAACCTGGCACCCCAGTCTCTCTGGCCATCCCACGATAAAACCGCTGACTCTGCTGCTTGCTCCAGCCGTCCTGCTCTGCCCACTTGTTATCATTAAGCCTGGACCATCTAAATTAAGGGACTAATTATTACAGCCGACATGCAGATACTAGGAAGGAGAGTGCTGACAAGAAGCTTTTCCAGAACAAAGAAAGTCAAACAGATGCCAGGCCCTGAAGGAGAAAGTAGTCCTAGGAATTGCAGAGAGGTGTACGGGAGAGTTATGTGTGTGAGAGAGCTTGTGTGCATGTGTGTATGAGACAGAGTGTGATGTGTGTGTGTATGCGTGTGGTTTGTGTGTGAGAGATTGTATGTCTGCCTCCAGGCCCAGAAGGGTATATGAGTATGTACATGTATGCAGTATGGGAGAAAGAGATTCAGAGACTGTAACCAGTAATCTGGCCTCACCATTCTAAGGAAAAATGGGGCGGGGGAGGCGCGAATCATACTGTTTCAAACTGAAGACACCATCTTTTGCTGGAGAAATCGATAAAGTTTAGATGAAGAAATTTCTACTTAGGATCACAAGAGCTGTGTCTCTTCATCATTGTCATGTTGAGCACTGATTATGTGCCAGATTCTGTGCCAAACATTTCACATGAATCCCAACCATTGTCAGACCCCAAATACTCGTATATACTATTATCTCCATTTTACAGATAAAGAAACTGGGATTCCGAGAGGTTAGGTCATTTTCTCAATATCACACAGCTAATAAATGGTGAACTGGGAGTCAAATTGGGCCATATAAAGACAGAGTTGGTGCTCTAAGCTTGATGATTATAGTTCATCTTATTCCTAAAATTAAAGACACTCTTGTGCACTAATTACCCCATTTTCAGCCCATTTTCACAACAGCATGGAGTCTCGGCCAGATATTCTCAGGTGTCAGTGAGCAAAAAAAAAAGTCACTTGTGGAGCTTGTTAAAATGGTGACTCTTGGCTACACCCTAGTGCTTATGATCCTCTTGCCTGCCTCAGGTCCTAGGAAGGTGCACTTCCAACTCGCATTCCAGCTGACTCTGGTGCAAGGGGACCAAAGACACTGCTCTTATCTAAGGCCCAGAATGGCTCTGGTGGTAACAGAGATGTTTCTCTCTTATTAAACAGACAACATTTCCAGAACATTCTCACTGCCATTCCCATCCCTTTCCTCTCCTACCTCACCGTATTTCTTCCACCTGCAAGTCTCGATCTCTCAGGAAGAAACCTACTTTGAGCTTCTTCAGTTGATAGGTTTCTGCACGTATTTTGCATAGTCAAATAACTTTTTAAACCCTGGACGTTAGTTTTCCAAGAAGACAGGACAAGGACAGCTACTAGAGTGACATAATAAAGAACACAGATGCACTTGGCACAGAGAAAGCCCCAGGCAATTACACTGCTGTCTGTCTCATTTATACTAGTGGGATTTTAATCTATGGAAGTAACTGAGTGGCCACACAGAAAGGCCAACACTGTTGAAAGATTTTTACTACTTAAACTTTCTGAGAAAAGGGGAAACACCATGCCACACAGGGCCACATATGAGAAGTGCCATAGTCTGGTCAGGAAGCAGAAGGAGGAGTGAGGGGAAAGACCAGCCAGAGCCTTTATTGGGTTTTCCGCAGGGAAGGCAAAGCAGGGGAAAGGATTAAGGGGACTGGCTGGTGTGAATAATGTCGGTGGGCTCTAGGCTACAGGGGAGGTCTCTAGTTGTCTGGCACCTGGTCCAGGTGACCTAGGGGATGAAAACTATCGGCTTGGTGTGTGAGAGTTAGATAAGGAGGTGGTTAGATAAGGAGGAGAGTTAGATAAGGAGATGTTTCCAAGCAGGAGCTCTGGATCACAGGAGAGCTAAATAACGTTGGCTGTTAGTTGGGTGCCACATAGGCAAATAGAGAATCGAAGAAAACACACAACATCATCATCTATATTATTAACAGGCTTTTCCGTTACTTAGCCAAAGCTAGATACGGAAGCTCAGGGGAGTGAGTCACTAACAGATTCTAACAGGAGATGCTCCATCCCTCTCCTGGAGGGGGCTGTAAAAATGTGCTTTGTGCCGTCTGTTTATTCCTGCTAGCACCAAAGATCGTCTTTAAAAAATACTCAGTGTCACTAACAAATCAAAATCTTTAGTAATTCATATTTCTAAAATTCCTTTAACGAAAATAAATGTACTATTGTAACTCATAAGACTCCAGAAAATATAGACAGCAAGGGGATGTAAAAATTCCAAAAGAAGATGTTCTTTAGACATTGGTAGAATTTATATTACCAACGACATCACAAACATTCATTTTAGAATCTGAATAAATACTTTTCTCAAATTAATAACAATTAATAACCACAAATTATAAATAGACGATTGGGCCTTGATCTATCTACTTGACACATGTCACACAATATGGATTGTGTCATAGACCAAAAAAAGTTGACTTCACATGATTTGGTTTGTTTTAAATATATGTGTGAATCCCATACCCCCTGAAGATGTTAAAATGTTGTTGGGATAGCTTAATGTCTTCGAGATTTTGTATTTCTGTTCTTGGTGTTATGGGCAAAGCTCAGAGATTTCCACTGAGTCTTATTTCTATCCCAATGTAACTTCCCATTTCTGCAAACCAATGCCAAAGAAACCAGCAAGCATTTATTGGGCTGCACTGTGAGTGTCTTGGGGGTTATTCATCTTTCGGTCCCTAGGACTCCAGGGGACACAACAAAGCCATAAAATAATAAGCTTTGGACCAAGTAACGTGTGTGAGGTACGTGCTATTTGCAGAGGAGGCTCTTAGAAGAATCCAGGCTTTAAGCAGGTGGCCACAGGGAAAAGGACAACCCCTGGACACATTTTAAAGAGAGAAATAGCCCAGCATTCTAAGTGAAGGGGGTAGTACCATGTAGTGGTAATCGCACGGGGCATGGGTTTCAGGAGACCCCCCACTTACAACTGAATGACCTTGGGTACGCTGATTAGTTCTTTCACGTGGAACAATGATACCTGCCTTCCAGGGAGTGTTGTGAGGATCTAAAGCACGGAAACATGTTAGCACCGTGTCTGCGGCATAGTAAGTGTTCAATGAATGGATAATGACATTTTTGATTATTTAAATTTTAAAAATTATTGTTAAGACAGAAGACTCATTGCTGATTTCCACATTTCTAGCCAAGGAAACTGGGATACTACAGACACAGCTGAGAGAGAAAGGCTCCTAAAAAAGGTGAGCAATGAGTCCCAATAACCTGAGACCTACAGAGGTGAGTTTAGGTGCACAGCAAGTATCCAGGTGGAGGTCCATACACAATGAAAACACCACAGTTCAGATTTAAGCACACAGACAGAAGTCAGAAATGAAATTTAGTGTTCAGGAAAGAAAACATTAGGGAAAATTGCTGAACTTTCCTTCCAAAGCCTGTTTCTTGGAAGACACTGCTAAAAAGAAAATAACAATTTTATGGAAAGCACATGATTTGTTCAGTGATTATTAAGAAGAAAGAAAGGAAGGAAGGAAGGAAGGAAAGAAGGAAGGAAGGAAGGAAGGAAAGAAGGAAGAAAGGAAGGAAGGAAGGAAGGAAAGAAGGAAGGAAGGAAGGAAGAAAGAAAGAAAGAAAGAAAGAAAGAAGAAAGAAAGAAGAAAGAAAGAAAGAAAGAAAGAAAGAAAGAAAGAAAGAAAGAAAGAAAGAAGAAAGAAAGAAAGAAAGAAACTTAACGGGCTCTCTAGTTAAGAAAACAGAGGAAACAAAAGCTTCTGAAATTTGATAATTCAGCCCGAAAAAGAGCATAATTAGAATAGAAAAAAATTTTCCATTTTTTCTACATGTGTTTTTCCATCTCTGGCATTCTATAATAAAATTTTACAATAGTCAATTCTCAATTAGCTTTTTTAATGGAGAGGAGCAGTGACATAGATAAAAAACAAACTACAGATAACACAAAAATGATTTACTGCCACTCACAGGTTCCCTTCAACCCCCAGCCTCTGGCCTTTTCAAAGCCCTCCAACCACCGCCTGCAGACCCCCAACATGCGGTGTCAGAAGGAGACGGTGGGTCACATAGATAATCCACTCAAGGGTAATGGATTTGACCACAATTTAGCGTTGATTAATTATAGTGTCCAATTTTAATTCAGTGCTATTCACTAACTAATTAGATAAGGTTTTTCTGGGTTCTATTTTTGGCACAGAAAATTCTAAGCGTAGGTACTTTAAAATTAGCAGCGATGTTAAAATTTGCTAATTATTTACCCCCAACCTCCCAATGAGATCTGCACGAGGGTCAGAAGACCAAGATTCTTCCCAGTCCTGCCTGTGACAGGGACTTTGTGACACCAGGCAATCAACTTCACTTCTCTGAGCTGTGTCCTCATTTACACGTGGGGGTCAGACGAGGTGATGTCTGAGGTTGCTTCCAGGGCAACCATTCTAGTCTAGGTCATACGTATGATGCATACCTTGTTTTTTAACATGTTTACCCTTAGACCTCTATTCATCAATCTATGGCAGTGATCCCCAGCTAGAGGCAATTTTGCCAGCCAAGAGACATTCGGCAATGTCTGGAGACATTTTTATTGTCAGGACTCGGGGGGCAGGGATGATACTGGCATCTAGTGGGTAAGAAGGCGGAAATGCCACTAAACATTCTACAGTGCCCAGGAAAGTCCTCAGCAACAAAGAATTATCTGTTCAAAACTGTCAATAGTGCTGACTGAGGTTGAAAAACCCTAATGCCCAGGAAGGAGGTATTTTGACATAGGTTAGTGGTCTAGAAATTGCTCTGTTTTTGGAAAAGGAACAGATGTTTAAATTATAGGATAATAGAATATTAAATTCAAACTTACTACCAAGGCACCAAAGATTCCATAAATATGAAATTCCAAAGTGAGGTAGCGCATCACCACGTGGAAATTTCAAAGAGTGTTATTAAAAACTGGGTAGACAGGCCTAAAACCTGCAAGGAAGCTACAAAAGGGTTGCAAGTGTGGATATTGCGGGGAAATTTATGAAAGCAACTCTTTCTCCGAGAGCTGTGTGACGCCTAATCCCATCCCACAGGAAAAGAGCTGGATGGAACCATTTGAATTCTGCCCCCAGGGAACTTCCTGGGAGCAATAGGCTCCAAAGTCTCTGTGGAGTGGAAACTCCAAAAAACAAGGGATGAGAAGTGAGCTCAGCGAGAAGGATAATATGCACGGCCCACCTTCCAGGACTGTCAGCAGAAGGACCCTTCAGGGGAAGCTCTAAAGAGCCCATAAACACTCTTATGAGAAAAGGATTCATCTTTAAGCATCTGCCAAACTCAGACAGTGCAAAGCTCAAGAAAGAACTCGCCAGTACTTTTTTCTTCCAGCCTCCCTATGCTCTGACTCCAGAGGAGCCTGAAAGTTAGAAAATGGAAAAAGAGGGAAAAAAGCATTCCATACTTCCTTCCTCAAAGGCAGGTGGCTGAGATAAAAGACGTCTTACTTTTAACTGTACGAGTATATTGAAACATTAGACTGGGATTCTATTTCTAATTCAAGACAGTGTCTTTTGGCTTAGGTTGATGGTAGGGCTTTCTACTCCTCGAGTGACTAGAACATTCCTGGAGGATGTCAGAGCTTTCATCCAATAAAAAACTCCTCCATTAAATAAATTTTAAAGAGCAGTGGAAGTCAAAAATACATTTCATTTCAATTACATCTCACTGGTCACACTTGTTCAATATACTAGTTATAAACACAAACTTACATTTTCATTCTTCTAGAAACTTACATAATCAAGCTTCCTTATGAACTCTTTGCTCTTTGCCTACAGGGAAGACCAAATTCTGTTTAAATGAGATACTAGAAATATCCAACTTTCTAAGTTCAAAAAATATACTTTTTGGTTCCTATGAATTTTGAATCAACTTTGTTGAACTTTGTATTCTGAAGGGGGTGGGGCGGGAAATCTCACCTCTGTCATTAGATACAAAGCCCTCCAAAGATTATAAACTCATCTGCGAGTTCTTCTGGTGCCTGCAGGCTTGCCTTTGATGATCTCAAATTCTCAAAATTTGAGTTTAATAGCATTGTCAAATATTTTGGGAAGATGACTTTTCGGCTATTGACATGCATTAAACATTTCAATTATTTTGTTACCTGTAGACTCCTATACCACTAAAAAACAATAGAATCCAGAATCTCATCTTGTACTTCCATGGGCCTGAAGTAATTCCTCTGTTGTACCCAAAGGCACAATAGAGAGGTTTGAAATTGTTAGAAATATCATGCACAGATGAAAAAACAATTTTATATTTATTTCATCAAAACCTCAAGTAAGTCTTCACCTAGAGATATTTTCAAATTAAATGTTTTTATTGTTTTTTCTCTTTATATTTCCCCTTTTATGATTATAAGTGAAGAGAAAGGAAAATAATCAGTGACTTTAGAATATTTCCTGGGGTCCCAAGATCCTCTGTTAAAATGTGATCCATGGATCTGCAGCTTCAGCTGGCCCTGGGAGCTCGTTAGAAATGCTGAATCTCAAGATGTGTCCTAGACCTGATGAATCTGAACCTGCATTTGAACAATACCCCTAGGTGATATTCAAAGGCATTAAAATTTGAGAAGCACTGATCTAGGCCACCACTGAAGTGGCCTGCCTGCAAATGAGAGCAACTCCACTCAAGACAATTAAATGGAAATAACCTAGTTAGGATGAATTTATCTAGATTCAAAAAATAAGTAAATAAATCCATAGTAGCAGCAAAGTAAATCCTTGGCAATGAAAATCAGCTTTAATCCAAAGAGAGGGCCAAAGACTTTTCTCAGAGTGCTATCTGTAACCAAAAGCAATTGATTCAGTAAAAATACAGCTGGCACTCAGCACATAACTCCCAAAATTCTGCTGGCTTATTGTATAGGACCAACAATTTTTCTAATAATCCCAACTGACTAATAATTGTGAACATTTTCTGTATCTTTTTTTTTTTTCCCCTTGGCTATGAGCTCCTAAACCCATGTACAAGATCAGGAAGACCGGGAGGAATATCTTGTCCCATGTATATTTTTATTTTTTTGCTGTTTGGGTGACAACTGTATCAGTGGTTCTCTTTTTGTTCTACATTTTACAATCAGCTGGAGAACTTTCAAAAATCACCATGCCCAGGCTGCACCCCATATCAATTAAGTCAGAATCTGTAGGTTGGGATCCAGGCACTACTGGGATCCAGTAGTTTTTAAGTCTCTAGGTGACTACAATGTGCAGCCACAGTTGGGAACCAAAGACCAATACAAGTCGAACTGAAGCAGTTTTTGGATAACTTTTGGATTCATCAAAATCAATACCTAGTTTCATCATTTACACCCCCAGCTGACTTTAGTGGGTGGGGGTAGGAGGAGTCACCCAGACTGACCCTGTCCACTATCCACTATCCACCGCCCTCGTCCCTATTCACTATCCTCATCATCTCTAATCTACACTATGACAGCCACCTACTCACTGGTTTCCTGCTTCCAGTCTTGTCCACTCATAGTCTATTAGGTTGGTGCAACAGTGATTGCAGTTTAACAGGTTAAAAATAATTGCAAAAACCGCAATTACTGTTGCACCAACCTAATACATTCCCATCTTCTCTATCTACACTATTCTCTCAACCCAGCGATTTACCTAGAAAAAAATATCAGATTATAGTCCCTCCCTGACTTAAAACCCATCAAAGGCTCACCATTGCCTACCTAATAAGTTCCAACCAAGCCCCTTAACCTGGCAACCTAGGCCTTCCACGATTTATCTCAGGCCAATACCTCCAGCTTCACCTCCTGATCTCCCTGTCTCTGGGCTCCAGCAACTCTGAGCCAGTAACAAGTTTCCATGTTCCCTAAGCCACTCCACACCCCTGGACCTTCGGCCATGCCTTCTCCTCTTTTCTTGGAGTGACCAACTCATGCTCACCTCACAAGACCCCAGCTCAAGCGTCACTCCTCCAGGAAACCTTCATTTCCCCCTAACCAGCTCTCTCATAGCAGGCTGCTTTCAACAGGGCTCCTTTGTGCTCTGACGTGAAGAGGATACCATGTGAACAAGCATGAAGATGAGACGGCATGTATGTTCTGAAAAAGCAAATAAGCCACTATTACAGATGCCGGTGAGAGCTGTACTACAGCAAGGATCAGAGTCCCAAATAATCAATAGCCCTGTTTCTATTACAATGCAGATGCTCACGACCGGGGTGATGACAGGCTCTCTAAACCATGAAAGCTTGGCTAAAAAATAGACCCAAGCCAGTTAAGGGAAGGATTTTCTCTTTTAAAACAACAAAAACTACATTCATTACAAAATTTTTGAAAAACTTATCAAAGAAAGATGCATTCCTAAAATTTAAATGATAAAGAGACTCTATGTGACTCTTTCTGTGACTACTATCTAATCATTTTCATAACCCTCAGATTTTGATGAAGTTTCAGAGCTGTTTTGGGTTGCTTTTCATTCAAATCTCTTGGTCTGTGCTATTCTCATCATAACCTATGAAATAAGAGAGTTATCATAGCCATCTGCCCCCTAAAATTACAACAATGAAACCACCCAGCTAGATTAAAAATGGTACCAGGGCCACATGGACTGTTGTTTTCAGTCCTCTTTTGCCTTATTAATCACAATATCTTTTAATCCCTCTTCCAGTTGGTTCAGTTGAAGGAAAGAAAATCAACATTTATTCTACATATATTTATGTGCCAAGCACTGTGTTCAGAAACATATATATTTCTGTATATATGTTCTTAACGTAGTATTTACAACAACCTTGTGAAATCAGCGTTATCTATCTCTTGCAAATGAAGACTCTGAAACCCAAGAAGCTTAAGTAAGCTGTCCAAGATCACACAGTTAGTAATATACTAATAAATTCCATAAAACTGCATCTTTATTCACAAAATAATGATGACAATAATACAATAAAAGAAAAAACAGAGGACCCAGTTAAACTCTTTCAAAGCTTATGCCAAGTTCAAAGCAAACATGGCAAAGTGAATACAAGTAGCTAACAGTGTCAACTTCTTTCTTCAGAGTGTGGAGTTCAACATAAAGCTCCTAAGGATACCAGCGAATCTTTGAATGCCGCTACTAAACTAACAGAAGGTTCTCATAGAAGAGTACCTTATCAAGGAATGTAATTTCCAATCTAGAGCAGAGCCTAGAAGAAATAAAATACAAAGCCAAGCATAGTCTAAGAAAATGTTAAAATGGCTGTTTTTAAATGTCGCATGCATCCATGCATCTACGTGTGTATGTAAAATCATCAGAGATTAGATTTTTTTTCTCTTCATCTAAAATCATGTCATTATCAGACTGCTTCTTTCCTAGAAAACCTTTTGCTAAGAAAATATGAACTTACGAATCAGGTTCAGAAGGACGTGCTAAGGGTGTAGGCCACAGTATTCCAATAAAATCTCTCCTGCATGTCCTAATTACAGGTTCCAACATATGGGTATTTCAAAAGCAGATGTCTCTTACCTCTTAACTACACATTGAGAAATGGAGGGAAACATCATTCGGATTCAGTTTTAGAAGAAGGAATCACCTGTAAAAAAATAAATGTATATTTCAACTTGTAGTTTCAATGCAGGTTGACATTTCAATGCTGATGTGGCCTATTTGTGGTGATGACTCTTTATTATGTGCATGAATCCATTAATGTCTTCTGGTTATGGTTTTATGCCCCATTCATCACGTTAAGAGGTTAATAGCTGAAGATTCCAGATACACTGAGGCAGTCTAGCTAAAGAACACTGATCTTACTGGATTAAAATGAAAATCACATTCCAGAGCCAACCAACAATAAACTCATGTGAAAAATAATAGTCTCACAGCAATAGAAATCATACCTTGTGTTTAAGGAAAGATCGATTAAGGATCTACTAGCCACTAATCTAAGCCCCATATTTGTTCATCAAGGGTCACACGTCTTTGTTTCTATCCTGGCTGTAAGAAAAATAAACTCATATAAAATAAAGTAAAATAAAATAAAATGTTCCTGTATATCTCAAAATATCCAAGGAGACAACAACACTTCCATGTCACATTAAAGAGGCTTTTTCCAAGGTCAATGTGAGCTTTACTATATAGATTGTTTATATATACAATATAAGCACTTTTTAAACTGTCTGAAAATATGGGTAATCTGAAAACTATGACTTGCTTAAAATCATACACTCTGTGATGTCTTTTCAATAGTCCCTGTGATCTTCTAATATGGGGAAGTGGTTTTTACCAAGCTAACCACCAGCCTTGAAATACCTAATGATGCCCTGAGACTGGAGGGAATCATTCCAAATTGCTCTAAATTGAACTTCCCATGGTAAGAACAAAGGGTGACACTTAACTCAAGGCCAACAGCCATGGACCTTGGGGGGTCCAATTTTCCACTCAGGATTCCAGTCTTGGGAACTTCAGGATTTTAAAATACAGTATCTCAATCTGTCATGTGGAATGAACTTGCTTGCTTACCCAGAGAAAGAGACTATGTGGTGGTTTTGTGATATTTCCTGAGATTTAATTTTTTGCTAAGAGCTGGAGACCTCTAGGCTAGAGATAAAGCTAACTAGGAAAATGGCCAAGCCGCTGCCCCCTATGTCATCATTTACCCAGACTCACCCTAAATTTCTAAATGTTCTCCTTAAAGAGAAGCTACCTCATTCTCAAAATGCATGTCAGCACTCTATGCTAGACCTATTACAGCAAATCATGCATGATAGAGCAGATCAATTCCCCTCCGGGAAGAATCACACTTTATTAGGATATTTTTTGAATGTAAGAAATAGAAATCCATTTGAGCTCGCTTAAGCAAAGAAAATATGTATTATAAGAATTCTGGGGTATCTGAAGGAATTCGAGAGTTTGTGAAACCGCCAAGCTTCAGAAAGGGCAAGAAGCAGGAATTAGCTTCTTGTAAAGAACCTTGAAAGTCTTCTTTCCATTTCTCAGTATAGCTTCATTCTTCTCTGTTTCCCAGTCTGTATGTTGGAATGTGACCGTCACCAGCACTTCCCTCATTGGTGTGCTCTTCTTTCAAGACAGCATCCTGACCGACCTGTGCTCTCGCCCCTAATTCCATTTCTCCAAGAAAGGAATCTGATTGACTTAGCTTACATGAGGTGCCCACCGCTCAGCCAGTCACTTGTAGTGAAAAGGAGGGGTCGTTTGTTCAAACATGGCTACTCCCACTGAAACAATGGGACAGAGGGACATGAAGAAGGAATAGAGCTGGCAGCTTTAAAAAAATAATAATATAGGATAGCCAGTTAAATTTGAATTCACATAAATAATAAACAATTTTTAGTGTAAGTATGCCCTATGCAGGACAATAGTGTGCCATGAGATATTAATACATATTCCATAGAAAAAGGTTTCCATAATTAAAAAGGTTTGGAAAAAAACGGGTAACATCTATCCATTCATTGAATATTAAAATTAGTGCCCGCTTAAGCCAGAGACAAAATTCAACAGAGGATTGCCTACAATTTTTAATACACCAATGAGCACTGTGACGCTCCAAGAAAGGGAATGGAATGGACAGTGTTCCCCAAACGTATCTGACCTCAGGAAAAATCACCAAATACCTAGTGCTGCTCAGGATCCAGTCTGATAAATATTGACTTAAGGCAAATAAATCAAGGAAGATGAATTATCCCAATTAGCAACTGCCTGCAGACGTCTTGACATTAAGTCACATAAGAGCTCCCAACAATTCTGGAGGTGGCCCAGTGAAAATGTGGGTTATTGATAAAATACAGACTAAGTCCTGGAGCCTGCCTCCATGCGTCCCAATCCTGATCATCTCTCCTTTGTATACCCATTATTATCACAACAGACTGGAACTTACCCCAAATTTTATAGAAGTTGTTTGATTATTTTATTGAGGCCATTTCAGCCCACTTTTCATCAAGCTTCTTAACCATTTCTGGTACGTGCATCTCCTATCAAAATCACTATTTTCATATTACATTATGATCCAGAAAGTTCTGATTGTGGCCAATAGTGCTGTGAATAAGAAATAACAAAACTCGTGCCAGCAGCAGTTCAGTAGCCAAAGGCTAAGTTTTTCTCAACCGTATGAAGCTGCCATGGCTTTTTAGTACCCTTTGACCTTTCCCCTGAAACCCCTCCCCTCCTTTCTCGTCTTGACTTTCTCTGCTGCCCACTCTCCCTCAGAATTTTTGTCAGACCCTTTAATTCGCTAACTTACCCTTCCATGACAGCTCCTTCTGAGGGTTCTGAAATGCCTCCAAAGATAGAAAATTACAAATGTTATCCAGTTTGAAACACTTTTTGAACTTGAACGTACCAGTTTTCAAAATGTACATGTGTCGTGAGCCAAGTATAAAGAAAAATCAAAGCTTGGAATTTACTCCAGGTTGTAAGATCAACCCAGGGACTTAATCTTAGAGATTTAAATGGCATTAATTAGAAATGTGAACACTGACTGGATATTTGATGACTTTAAAGCTTTTTGATTTTGAGGACATTAAAAATTAATGTGTTTAAACATGTTAATGGTTTTGTGGTTATGTTAAAAATAAAACGGGGAAAGAAAGAAGAGGGAGAAAAGTGACTTAACTGTTATGAAAAGATATATTGTCCTGAATTTGCTTCAAAATGATACAGGTGAGAAGGAGTGGATGAGAATGTAGACAGGGCCAGATTGGCTAGGGGTTAATAATTATTCCAGTTAGGTGATGGGTACATGGGGGCTGGGAGTTGTTCATTATATTATTCTGTTTATTTTTGTGTGTGTTAAAATAAATAAATGAATGGGGTTAATTGACCAGGACAACTTGAGGGAGAGAGTGGAAGTTATGGGACAAGTCCTGCCACAGGTCCTAGAATGGAATCTGAGCTATAACGTTGAATGAAAGCTTGAGAGGTTATCTTCTTGTTCATCATTCCAGGCTTCATCCTGTAGAGCATGCACTGTGCTAAGGAACTGGTGGCGGCCCTCAACCCAAACTAAGAAGGTATTTCTGTTCTAGTGAGATCCTCTTCGCTCTGGCTCCAAACCAGCTGGTCACAGATGTCTGCTCCTTGTGTTAGGGAATTCGCACCAGGTCTTGGGTTTTGCCTGTGTAGTAACTCAAGCAAAACACTGGGTCTTCTTCATCTGCTGTCTGTGGAAATCTTGGTTTCCCTCCACTGGGCTTGGCAAGACGCTTGCTCTGAGGCTGAGTTTCCTGTCGTTCTCACATGCGCCCTCTAGGTTGCTGTTCTCTTCGCTGATCTTTGTTCTCTCACGTTGAGGTGACAAAAGGTGCTCTTAGACCCTCGTGTGAAGAGTGCCTTTCTGAGAAGAGCGCAAGCCTGAAGCAGACCATCCCTCAGAAATGAAAGACACATGACAGTTCCTGGGGGAGAGGTTTAAATACCCCACTGCAGCAGGAATCAGCGGAGCCAAGGCCGACGTCAAGGGCTTGACAAAAACACAAGCTTTGAGGGTAATTCTGGTTCATGACCAGATCTAATTCGTGATCTGCTTATAGGATAGATGTTTGGAAAGAGATTACTTCCAGGATCAGTCCAGGTTCTTGGTTTAAAAACACAGCAACAAATTCTGGCAGATTTAAGCAAGGTAAGAGTTTACTGAAAAGATGTCTTGGTAGCTCAGATTCTCCAGGAAAGCTACAGAACCACGCTGACAAAACAGGCAGGAACAAGGGAAATGAAGTTGCCAGGGTCATGGCTAAAACCCACTGCCCCTGTCCCTAAACACCAAGACACCACCAATGTCACAGAGTCGGCCCTCGATGCTGCCATTGTCACCACTTTTTCACATCACTAACTCCGGATCCAAGTCCAAGCCAGGGGCATCCGATTGATTGGGCCTAGGATCTACCCACACCCTGCCCCCAAGGAAGGGTGGGAAAGGAGCTCCAGGCTTTTTCTATCTCCCAGTTGGCTTACACAGAGGGTGTCATCACAGTGAAGTGTCTGTTTCACTGGTACCTCTACGGTCCTGAATGGCTGAACGCATATGTCCTTCAGAGGTGAACAATTTGAACCACAGACTAATGCTGAAGAAGCCATCCTGGGGTCTCTGTCGAAGAATAGCTGCTGAATGGGGGAAAGGCCTCCTTGTTAGGAAGAAATGAAGGATAGAGAATAAGGCGGCTGCTAAATTATTATGCTTTGGAGATGCAAAGAGGTTCCCTGTCTACAGCTATGCCCTGTCTCCACCCCACCTATGAACTTCTAACATTTGTACTCATTGGTTATTTCCCACTCATTTTAAATTTAAAAAGGTTAATTTAAAAGAAAGTGATGACTAAAAAGAGCAAAGGGGCTATGAGGGCAAAAGAAGAAATAAAAGGTATCTGCTGACCCTGAAAAACAGCCAAGAGCCTAGATCGCCTGGAACTTGCCTTCCAGATTTGGGGGGGAGGGCCCCTGCCACTCCCCAACCTGGCCACAGAGCACAGTGGCAGCACAGGCTCTGGACAGAACACGTTTGCATTCTCAGGCATCCTTGCTGCCAGACCAGAAAACACCACTCTGCCCACAGCCTGAACATGGTTATTATGATATAATGAGTCTGTGCTTCCTTTGCAAGGTTGTCAAGAGTTCAATCAAGTCCGAACTCTTCATTTGCAATGTCAAAGTTCTGTAATATCTACAGTTCACAGATGGAATCATCCATGATTATGCCTTGGACTACTTCAGAATTAAACTTATAGGTTTAGGATTATGAAGCAAACCTGAACTGCCTGCTTCATTCATATCGGTGATCGATGCCTTCTGTGTCTGCATCTGTAATTCTACTTGACCCACTGCGCAATCTGTGTAATTTGCCATGCCGTATATTGCCTTAGTGCTGCTCCAAGCTATGATGGGTAATCTCACTTCCCTTAATTGAGGGCACTTGTTTTCCCTTTGCCAGTGAGGAGAGCAACTGGAAATCCTGCTGAACCCACGGCTCCTCCTAGAACCTGAGATAGAAGTTAGAGTCATTGGCCTTTTCAAACTTGCCTTTCCAGGGATAAGCCAAGTGCCTAATAATATAAAACACCATCCAAATGGGCCCAGGCCTGCACTAGTGATAAAACGTCTGCCCATATCTGAAAACCAGGAAACTGTCAAAGATTACTAGGGTCATGTCAAAAGGACTCAACTGCCAACTTGAATAGGCTCCCACTGATCAAAGTTGACACAATTTGAGTTTAAAAGAGAGTAATAACAGCAACAGGTTGAAATTATTTAAATCCGTAAGTGATAATGATAGTAAAAAAAAATAACATCATAGCTTATCAGTCACATTTGAAGGATGCTAGGAAACCAACTCATTAATTTGAAAACTGATAAGGGGAAAGAACGAAGCATTTATGCCACTTTTCCTGTATAAACAATAATCAAACAGTAGGTAAAGGAAATTTTCTCTTTATAGAAGTAGTCGAGCTAAAAACTAAAGGATAACAAGTAGAATAAGAAAATTAACTCTTTGCAACTTCTAATTGATACATGAAATGAGGCAATAATCCTCAGTGGATGCTCACATCACAGGAAGGCACACAGTCATACACCACGTGCCTCCTGTTAGAAGAACCCACCACTATCAACAAAGTAGTCTTGCCAAAAAAAAGTCAAGTTTGCGCCAGTTACTAATTCACAAGTCAGAGAAACATGTTAAATGACACCTTAAAAATGCAATCAGTAAAATCCAAATCACAAAACTATGCAAAACCAGCAACTTTGTTCCTCAGCAATAACAAAAATTTAAGGAAAAAAAAAAAAGGGAGGGGACCTACAAATCAAGAGACCTGAGAGACTCTAAGTCAATTGCAATATGTGGAACTTGTTTGGATCCTGAGCCAGAAAGTACCATACCAAATGTTTTTTTAAGATTCTTCAGACAATCAGAAAATTTGAACTCTGGATATTTGATAATAGTAATCAATTATTAATTTTTAGATGTAATACTGTGATTATGGTTTCATTTTTGTTTTTATTTATAATACCTTATGCTGTAGAGATAATGGTAAATGCTGCACTATTTACCGATGAAACAATATTAAGTCCAAGGTTTGCTTTCGTGTAATCTATGCAGAAACACAGGGAGAGTAAATAAGATTGACCAAATTTTGTAATTGTTAAAGCTGGGTGCTGTACAGTAAATCAAGTTGGTTGAACTATTCTTTCTACTTTTATATATTTCTAAATTCCCATGATAGAAAAATATTTTAAATAACTGCAATTGATCAAAACAATTAAATATGTAAAACAGTGTTGTTAATTAACAATAAATAAACTCACAAACACACAAAGGGAAAGCCAAAAACATAACAAAATTAAAATGTAATCTCCATAATTACACACCATGAAAAAATTTTGTATCACCATTGGAGGAGCCTTTCCTGCATGAACTCTTCAAAAAGCCATAGTTAATGAAGGACCTCTTTTAAGAATTCTAGCCAATCAGTGTAAATAAAATAATAGAATACTTTGTAGCCCCTAAAGAAGTTCAAGCAAAGATCACCACTGGGTGCTGCCATCATTAGAAAGAAGGTTTGTGGGAAACGACCACAGCACAGCTCCACAGATGACCGGTGGTCATGAGCAGAGTGATTCAGTGTTACAGTCAAGGGTGAGACTGATCCACCTTGGCGGCATCAAAGTGGGACAAGCAGTCATTATGCACCTCCTGGTGTGTTGCAATGCGAAGTACACGGTTTTTTCAAAATGTGTTCTTGCCCAGAATGTTGAACTTCAACCCAATCGAGCCTTTAGATCTAATTCCCAGTTTACAGGAAATACAGGAGCTATAGACATGAGTTAAATGATACCATAAGGAAACAAATAGCCAAATCCAGATTTCTACAGCAGAAGTCAAAGGCATGAAAAGGGTTGGGGGTGGAGAGGTAGGAGGAGGTGACTGTTCTTTATTAAAATAAATATGAGGCGTAATAATCGAAACATACAATAAAAGAAAACCTCGCTGTTGCATATGGGGTTTGTGCCCACATTGTAATTCCTTCACTGGGAGGGGACCTGCACAGCACATTTCTATGTGCATCTCAGCCACCCCTGGCACCGCTGGGATCCACAGTTTCATGTATTAGGAGAGGAGCTCGTCCGGGATTCCAAGGAACCACACTCCAGCAGGAAACGACAGCCCCCACTGCTGTAGCTGGCCTCAGGACCACAACCGATACTCATCTTCACTCTCCTCTACCATCCATTTTAGATTCCGCTCACCCTCAGCTCAAGTCTCCACTGATCTCGGTGACGTACCTGAGTGACGGGCGGTGTGACCAGGACCCTCACCTCTGATAGGCCTGAGTTGCTGCCCTTGCCCATTCACCATCAAAATTCGAAAAGGAGTACCAAGAGCCACCCTAGTGGGCCACCCGGGTGCCAGACACATCCATCACGTTCTCTTAGCCATAGCAGCATCCCCTGCCTGTCGGGATGCCCTCGCTATTGGGGATCCTTTGCACTTGCCCTGGCCTTTGATTGCTGTTATAATTGCATCCACAAAAATTGAAGATTTTGGAAGTCAGCAAGCCAGAGGTCTTCATCCTGATAGTCAGGGTTGCTTTCCTTCCCGACTGAGGCCCTGACCTTGACACAGCAGTCCTGCCTCGGTCAGGGGATTTCATCTTGGAGCTCAGTTACTCTGATGATTATATCTTGGGCCTGGTCCACAGTCCCCTCTGCCCTCCAGCTCTAGGAGCTGAGAGTTCAACTGGTGCTGGATCCCTCAGCCTTTACACTCCTGCATCCCTCAGCCGGTGGATGTGGGCATAACCTTGGCGAGGTGTCTGTCTACACTTGAGGCAATTCTAAGGGGCTGACGGCTAAGACTACCCACCCGCAGCGTCCCGGCAGCTGGGGCAGCCGTCCACTGAAAGAGGATCTCGGGGGTGCATTGCACTGTCCTCCACACCCCTCTTTCCTTAACCCTGTTGGCTTTTCCCCCAGCTGTAAGCATGCAGTATATCTGGGCTTTATGGTTTATATCTGGGCTTTATGGTTTATATTGTAAATATTTGTTCCTTCAGGCACAGAAATTCATTTTATAAATATGCCCAAGAAGTCTCATCACAAAAAATGTCACTTTTTTCAACAACTTATATTTCATCACTATTTGAAAATAAAAAACATTTTAAAGGGAATTGGACATTATATAACAGATAATATCAATAATAATACAATATAAACTATGATACAATATATGTAATATAATATATGTAATATAATATATATTATATAAAATAAAATGAATGCACATAGATGTCGATTTTAATTGCCATAATGCTGGGCACACTGCGTGCTCAGCTCATTTGTGAGGGCAAATTTATTAATTGGTTGTTTTTATTAGCTCTTCTGGAATCTCTTCTCATTTCAAAACCCCAACACTCTGCCATTTAGAAATCATTCAGAAAGGGCTGCTTCAGAGGACACGGCAACGTCACCCTAACTTGACAGCTTCAGAGAGCTAACATTGTGTTTTTAACAAAGCCATCACCGAGTTCAACAGATGTGCAAAGCTTGCTGTCTGACAGACTTGTAAGATACTTGCAGTGAATGACAAATCAGCCACACAATCTGTCCCAAGCCTGACCCCATGAGCTGATGGCAAGCTTTTGATTCAATCGTCTTTGGCCCTGGAGAACCCATACACTCTGTGGGGCATTAGCATGGCTGAATTAGATCCTGGTGGGTTCTAGCAAGCAGTCTTGTTTTCAGAGAACATGAGGGTCTCCCGACTTCAGATAGTTATTTCTTATGAGAAGCTGGTTAAGTATAAGGCACTGTCTTGATGCTTCCTGGCCTCAGGACCCTCCTCTTTCCCCAAACCTTAGTCTGCTTTAGTAACTATCTCATGCGATCACATTATTTGTCTGTGTAATTCCTCACACCTCTCACGGACACAGATAAGGATGCCAACCAGCTGGTGTTCAGACTTCTTTCTCACAAAATTCTAAACTCATCTTCCCGAGCACTTGATTCCTTCTTGCTACGTCTTACATAAGGGAAAATGCTGTCCTCAGTGTCCCCCTATCTTTTCTACACTTGGCCACCTGGTTCTTTTCCTTGAGGACCTCATAACTGATTGTTAATTTCCTTTTATCTAAAATAAGGGGGTTGGAGCTCCCGGCTTCTCTGCCAGAGCCTTTCTTCTTGAATAAACATTCTAAGTTCTAAAAAAAAATTTTAAAAAATAAAATAAAATAAGAGGATTGGGTTAATTTTATCCTAAGGTTCTTTTTATCTCTAAAGTTTTGTGATGCTATACTTTTTAATAATTCTTTTACCCGAATACTCTCAATACCTGAAGCTGTTACTTATTTCATGGAATCTTTTGTAGTTAGGGTTATAGCATATTTCTATAATTCAAGCATAATATTTACAACAGGAGTCATTTTGAACATACAATGTAAAATGTATAAAATTGTGATTAGACGATTATAGGGTAATGGGGTATAATCTGATGATTTTAATGTATCATACAGCATTTTACAATATTGCTACACAATATAATGTATATTTTATGAGTTCTTGACAGCATTTTAAAAATCTTCTGACACTGCTTTTCAGATTGTTTATTAGCTCTCTACTACTTCAGAATAATCTTTACTCAGTGAAACATCTGCCCTCAAATCAAAGTTTTTTATCCAAATGATATGTTTCTGCAGAATTTTAATAGGTGCTTCATGAAATAATTAAAAGGATTTTATAATCAAATAAATGTTGGAAAACACTGGGTTAAATATGTAGTTAAACAGGTTTTTACTGCAGGACTTTTCAGAGCCTTTTATGTACGTGGAAAGAACACCTTTACAAATTATTTTTACTCATACATCTATTTAACATCTTGTGAAGTAGTATTCAATGAAATATAGTTTGGGAAAGGCTCTTCTGTACTTACTTGATACATACGTTGTGTTCAAATCTAGAACTGTATTAAAACTAAGAAAGGTAAAGAAAAGACATCTTTTGAGATTTTTCTGTTCACCTTTCTTTGCCTAATCTGAATTGGTTAGAGTCTTATCCTGACCACGTCTCTGGATGCTTCTTCTAAATGTTGCTGTTTTCTTAGATCTATTGGAACTAAATCTATGGAGAGAGGTAAAGATGTGGGGAATTTAAAAAGGAGGAAATAAATATGAGAAAATGCTTCAGCAAAAATTCCTTTGATGTTAAAAATGATGTTGAAAACTAGGCTAGTATCATAAGTAATACTTTTTATTTAAGAAAGCATTTATGAGTCATTTTCCCCTTTAGGGCTTAGCTTATCAGCGAAAATGATAATAAAATGATTTTAAAGACTACTAAGTGGATTTTGAACAATTGATGAACATTCTTTTAAAAAAACTGGATGTCTATTAGTTTTTACAAGACGTAATTCAATTAAGCTTTCCTTTCATGTCCTACTCCTTTCAGCATTTACACATTGCACTCCTATAGTCTTATCGCTGGAGAAGAGCTAACACTCAGCTCTTCTCACCCCACACCTCTTCTGAAATTCCAGAGACAGCTTAACCTACTTTGAAGAGAGGTAGGATAGTTCTTAAGATCTCAACATCCAACTGGCTCTGAAACTAGAGTTTCCTTCATAATTGGTACTATTTGTTTCATTCATCCAACAAATGAGATAGATGATTTGGAAATCATCCTGGACCTCAAGGAGCTTAGAGTCTAGCGAGATGAGCCAAACTAGGGATGAGAAAGTGCATAAAGGAGAATGGTCAGTTTTACTGGGTGGGGGTGTCAAAGAGGGCTTCTTGGGAGAGATGAAATATGGGCTGAATTTTGCAATGTTTGGTTGGTAGATAAAGTAAGACAAATGCATTCCTGAGAGAGGGCACAGTCAGACATTTCCAGAAACATGTAGCAGCCTGGCATTATTTGGGAACAGCATGTTGTTCTCGTGGCTGGGGCACAGAGCAGGACGGGGCTGGTGAGAGAGGCAGGTGGGGCCACATCATGCAGAGATTCAACTTTATCCTACAAATGATTGGTAGTCATCCAAGGGTGAAAAGCTGAGGGAGACAAAATAAGTTTTGCATGCAGAACAATGAATGCACTGCCATGTGGAGAACAGATTTGAGGGCACTATAGAGACAGGGAGAACAAAGGGAGGGTGCAAGGCTCCAGGAGAGGGATGGCGAGGGCCTGAATCATGGCGGCAGGAATGGGGCTGGAGGGGGGAGAGAAACAAGAAATATCAAGGAGGTAAATTGATGGACCCCTTTGTCTGTTTTGATGCGCATGTGGAGGAAGGTCTGAGGTGTCCAGATTAGCTGACTGGGAGGGAAGACAGTGGTAACTGGCACCAAAGACAAGGAACCAAACAGTCAGTGTGGCAAGGGCAGAAAGGAGGGAAAGGAACTAAGAAATGTATTTCTGTATTTCTGAGTGGGAGGGGCTTGTGAGACATCCAGGTTGAAGGGACAAGGGAAAAACCGAATATACAGACCTGAAGCATGAGAGAGGTCTGGGCTGGAAATAGTGATTCCAGAACGTTGTTGTGTAGCTAGTGGCCAGGTGTGGTACAGTGAGACAGTGGTGTACTCCTAAGCCATTCTGCTACCACCTGCACGATTTTCTTTCTTAGTCACTTACTACTGACGCCATTATATACTCAAGACCTTTCTTTACATCATCTCCATTTTGCTTAATTAAATTCATTTTGCCAGGAAACTTCATATCATTACTAAAAATTTTAAATATCATTTGCTATATAGAGAAAGTAAATATAAAAATAGATGACTATATAGTAATACAACTTCCCTTATATCGAGAACAATATTTGACCAAATTAGAAGAAATTAGCAAATCCACAATCATAGTATGAGATCATGGCATATTTCCCTCAGTAACTGATAAATCAAACAAATTTGAAAACAATTAAGATATGAAAGATTTGAACACCACTCATTGTTTTCAAGCAAACATAGATCAGTTTTTTAAAAATTGTCACAAACTAAGCCACAAAGTCTCAACACATATCTAAGAACTTCCATCCTACTGACAGTATATTCTGACTGTAATGCTGTAAAGTTAGAGATAAATAACCAAAAAATCCTCCAAATATTTTGACATGTTTAAAATTTCAAAACAACTCATGGGTCAAAGATGATATCATAAGGGAAATTAGAAAATAGAACTGAAAAATGATATATCAAATTAAGGTATAATGTTAAAGCAATATTTGAAGAGAAATATATATTGTTAAATGAATATATTAGAAAAGAAGAAAGATTAAACGTTACGGAGCTCAGAATCCAAATCAAGAAGTTAGGAGAAGATAAATAAATAAATAAATAAATAAATAAATAAATAAAACAAAACAAAAGCATCAACTCAGAAAAAGTAGAAGAAAATTTTTTTAAAAGAGCAAAAATTAATGAAATATAAAACAAAGAAATAACAAAAGCAATCAAAGAAATAAAAAGCTGAATCATTCAAAAGACTAACAAAATAGACAAATTTCTTGTAACATGGCACTGATAAAGATATTATCAGTGCATACAAAAAGTACATCTGTATGCAGTGAGCTGAGAATCAGGACTTTATATCAGCAATACTGAAAAATTAGAAAAAATGGATAAATTCCCAGAAAAAAATACAACTTATGAAATGGACCAAGAAAGGAAAGAAAAATATAAACAGACCTAGAACAATTACATACAAAAATATCATTCCTATACATTGCCACCAATTAGACAAAGTAATTTTAAAGGTATATTACAATAGCAACGAAGCTTTAAAGATATCTATGAATAAGTCTAATAAAGGGTATACCGAGGGACTTATAAAACTTTAACAAATGACAAGCTATACAACGTATATTCTAGTTCACAAAAAAGAAGACTCAATTCATAAAGATGACGATTCCTCCCAAATTATTCTATAAATTCAATGTACTTCCAATCAAAATCCTAAAAGAGTGTTTCACATAAGTTTGTGATCTTGAAATTTCAGTAGAAGAGTGAAGAACAATAGTCTCAAAAACCCTTGGATATAAACTGACATCTAAGGAGTGTCTGACATGTGGCACAGAGCCTGGAAGATGTGGGGTAACCACCCTGAGGGCCAGCAGTAGGGGTCACACCAGGTAAAAGATGCCTGCCACCACCTTCAGGTGTCACAGGCCACAGGTCGCATCATGATTGGAGCAAGACACACAGGTCAAATCTAGAGGGTTAGCAGTGGAACACCAGTGACCCAGCACCCAAAACTAATCCTCACTCAATGCAAGTGAAAGGCACCCCAAATCAGCACGTCAGTACCACTCTGGCAGTCAAATCTCACACATTCCAATAAAAGAAATGCTGCACTAGTCAGCAGGAGCAACCTGCTTGCCAGGACACCTTCCTGGAATCAGTGCCCAGCCACAGGACCCAGAGGCACGAGGCCTGGACTCCAGCGGTCAACCCCACAGAATGAGTAGAGTCAGAAAGAAACTGTGGCTCGTGAAAATCCTGGTCCTGGCTCGCGACAGCCCTGCCTGGACAGCACTGCTGGCTGACTGGTGCCAGGCAGGGGGCACTTTGAAATTTTGGGGAACGGCACCCAAAACACAAGACCCCCTAAGTGTGGGGCATAGGGCAGGGGACTGCTCACTCCTATCTAAAGGTAGAATAGTTATCTCACCTCTCAGATCTGTATTTGTTTCCTATGTATCCATTTGCTATTAAACCTTGGTTGAGAATTCTTTAAAGAGAAGGATTACATCACAAACTTTTTCTGTGTTGATCACAGACCCCAGCACCACACTAGATTCATACCTGATGCTTAGTGGGTAGTGGGGCAGACGCAGGGACTGGCTGAATTCTTTCCCTGGAAGCAGAGTCAGAAATGCTGGCCTAGGGCTGACACTTGTGGAAAGAAACTGATGTTGAATCATTAAAATTTCCCCTTTGCATGAACTCTCTAGTCCAAGTAGGCAATCATCAAACAGCCTCTTCTGTAACAACCAGGACTCCTGCTCTTCCATCCATATGCTTCCACACTAACATTCTGAAATATCTTTTTAGTAACACCAAAGAATATGGATGTAATCTTGTAGTCTAGGACCTTTTCAATATTCTGAAAAATCCCTTTCTGTATCTCTGTACAAATAATATACCTTCATCATTCTATTGTAATGTAGGTGTTTGTGTGTGCATATGTGTGTGTTTATGTGTATGTATATGTGTGTATGTGTGTTTGTGTGCATGTATGTATATGTGTGCTTGTATATGTTGTGTTTGTATGTGTATATGTGTGTGTGTTTATGTGTGTATGTGTCTATTTCTTCCACTAGCCTTACTGGGAAAACATTGCAACAATTAATTCCTCTACCTGAGATTCTAATTCTTTTTCTCTCTCCTATTCTCAGTCTTCTGGCCAATTTAGACTTCCCTCCCATGTGGCCTTTTCTCAGTAAAACTGCAATGTTTCCACTTTTGAGTGTCATCTCATTACACTTTTAAAGCAGCCATCCTGCATCCCCCAATTAACTCTTGCCTGGCTGGAAGTGTAAAGGGCTTATCAGTGCATAATGTACTTCATCAAAAAAAAAAAAAGTCCTCACTGTAATGTATATTTCCTTCCTATGCTTAGGGATACCAATTAATGTCAGAAGCCTGCCAATCCACTGAACATATCCTTTTGACTGCAGATGTTGGTGTGACATTTCCTGACATCTGGGCAATGTTTTCTACGTGAGGCTCACTCTTCTTGCCCTTGATCTCCATGACATTCTTGTACTTGTTTCCTCATTCAATCTCCTTCTAGGGACAGAGGGTAACAGGAGTGGGTTCTCAGCAAACTATAAACCCGGTAGTATGTCTTTTTCCTTTTCTTCCTCTTTCTTTCTTTGTTTCTTCCTTTCTCTCTCTCTCTCTCTCTCTCTCTCTCTCTCTCTCTCTCTCTCTCTCTCTCTCTCTCTCTCTCTCTCCTTTCTTTCTTTCTCTCTCCCTTTCCTATAATAAACTCACTCAAACTTAAAAAATAGTAAAAAATATTATTTTAACCCTTTCTCTTACATTTGTATTTATACAACGGTTAGATTTTAAAGAAAGCCTTCAACCACCAAGCTTCCAAGAATGACAACTTCCAAATTAGAGACCAAGATATTGATTCATCCGTGCTTTTGTTAAATTAATAAAAACTACTATATGGAAAAGGACTTCCATTTTCAAAGGAAATATATAGGATACTCTCCAAGAATGGAACCTGAAGTTAGGCTGACCCCGTCTGTCAGCTGGATGGGGTAGGTTTGACCCACCGGGAAATAAACTCACTTCCTTGTGTTACATAGATAGAAACTGTGCTGGAGTCAACACTGAGAAAGAAATTCACAGATGTGTTATAAAGAAATTGTATAACTGATGCTCATACAGGACCACAGGCAATATTTCTTGTTCTAAAGGCCCTACCGACCCCAGGGATTCTGAAACCTACCCCTTGGAGAGATTCTCCCACATGCGTGTGCACAGGTATACTCTGCCCTCATGTCTGCGTCCTCTCCTTTTCTTTCTATTTGGAATGTCAGTGGTGACTTTAGTTACAAAGCCGCAACTGATGCCCAGTGGGAAAATTTAACACATCCTTCCAGAAAACAGAATTGTTTCCTCACACTGCAGCCCTACGCATCTTGAAGTGGACAAAAAAATCCCAAACCAGTCACAAAGGAGCCAAAAGGAAATTCCACTACAAATAAATGGAGAGATTTTTCTTGCATCCCTACAGAGTGTGTTTGAGAAAAAAAATATTGCCTGTTTACAGGAATTTGACCTTGAGACTTCAAAGAAAAGAAAGATGCATTGGGGGGTCATCCATGAAGAAAATGCCTTTTTCTTAGAGTTTTTAACATCAGTTTTGTAAATGGGTCAAGCCAAAGTGAGCTAAGAGATCAGCAAATTGATTTTTTTTTTCCTCCTAGGAATCAGCTTAGTCCCACTATTCTTTATCATGATAGGGTCTTATCCTAGATGAAAATATTTCTCTTGCACTTAAGATAAACTTGGGGGAGAGAGAGGATGGGGACCTACAAGGATTATGGTGTTAAAAGTTCAAAGCCTTTTGCTTTTAAGCACAAATTCTAATTAACATTTAAAGAATACTCCGAACAACCCTTCCAAAACCAAACCAGGAGAGACATCTAATGCAGCAGAAGACATACCCGTGGGCCGCCCAAAAGAGATTAGATGCAAACCTCAGAAAAATCTATGTGGTGACAAATTGCTCCAAAGTCTTCACCTTTAAGCCCCAGCTAAATACTCCTGACTATGAAAGGGCAATTTCGTAAGGTAGAAACATGGTCTGAGCTCTAATAAAACACTTCTTCCCTGCTTTCCTTAAATTAAGAAGAGATCTCAGAAGTTTTATCAGGGTAGTATTTCTACAAGTATAATCCTGGCACTGGCCCCTCAGGCCCCAGATATAACGATGCCCAATATTATAGTCAAACATGTTTCCATTTTGATGTTCCCCGTCACTCAGATACCTGGAGCACATCTGAATCATCAGGGGCAGAAAAATTGTAGTAACAGTAACAACTGCATCTTATTCAGTGATTGAAAACTGCAACTATGTTTTCCAATCTGCTTGCAATGATGGAGTGTCCTCATGTGGAATGAAAAATCATGGATTACCAGTCCTCGTGCCCATATGCTTATGAGGCCCGTTGCCATCCAGCCCAAAGATGACTTGATTTTTAAATTGGTTTCTGAACTCCCGCCTTGTAAGCTGAAAGACACAATGTATTTATTCAAGGAGAGCTCGGTAGAGGTGAAGCAGGTGTTCCATGGAGAGTCTACCATAACTTTCCCCCAACAGCCATTCATTAAACATGTTCCATCTCATGAACCATGAATCATTTCATTTTTAAGTACTCTTTTATTTCCTTTAAATTTATCTAAAACTTTATTAGATTCAACTGGCACCGTCCTGACAGACAGCGCACATACATTTTAAACCTTCCCAACGGAGAAGCATAAAACATTTAAAATCTATATTTGATCTGACAACATCAGCACAGTGTTTGAATTAGGAACAGATTAGACATAATTGAAGATAAAGAGGACGCAAGCACCACTCCCATTTTGGTGAAGTGGGCCTTAAATTATCAGATTCATCCAGAATACATTACTGAGAAACATTGAATTGTTATCTTTAGACAGCCTTTTCTAAGAGTTTACAATTTCTCAGTTCAGTGAAGCTTACCACCAGCTTGTTATCAGAACAAAAAACGAAAAATCATTCGGTTCAGAGCACAGAACTGATCTCACCTCAAAAAGTACACATTTCCTTCTGATAACAGACACTTCAGTGCACAGCCCAGGGGCTGCTTCATGCACAACCTTTTAAAGTCCTTCCATTTCCCAGGTAATTCCTGAGTCGGCTACAAACTAGCATTGTTTACCAATAGATCCCTGCACAGCCCCACTTCCATCTTTAATTAAACATCCCACAGTCACACACACACACACACACACACCCCTTGGCTTTGCCAGAGTCCTTCCACCATTCTCATTAGTAATGGAGCTGAACTCATTACAAGCAAATTTACTAAATTTATTTCATGAAAGTTAAACAAATTAAGTGTAGATACAATAGCATGCTATGTTTGCAGAGGGTGAGGGAAAGGGGAGTTGTTTGTTTTTACAAACAAAATCAAACTTTGGAACAAAATCAGACTTTAACAAGACCAGAAATATAATTCCATTAGGAAGTGAACAACAGAGCATGAACCTGTCTAGGTTACATTCTTATTAAATATATTTTTACTTATTTTCCATGTAAAATATATAACTACTTTTATAAAGCATCAAATCTTACGTTTTCTGAAGACAAAAATAAGGAAAGGGGAAAGGAGAGCAGACACTGAATTATTTTTGGAAAAATTTCAGGTCCAACCAGGTGATGGAAAGCTCAGAACCCTTTTGTTTAAGCCAAATCTTGAACTTTAGTTTTCAATCCAAAAGTTTTCAGTGTAGGAAAGCAATAATTTTTATAAACAACTAGAAATTCTTTCTCTGTCTCTGTCTCTGTCTCTGTCTCTCTGTCTCTGTGTCTCTGTCTCTGTCTCTGTCTCTCTCTCTCTCTCTCTCTGTCTCTCTCTCTCTCTCTCTCTCTCTGAGTCTACAAGGTTTTAAAGAGGAGCTAAGGATATGGGGAAATCTGCCTTGAGACAAGCATTAGACCTGGCACACAGTAGATATTTAACAAGTATTGGTGGAATTAAATGACTAATTTAGTGATGATCTGACTTTGATTTTGCCATCTCCTATCTGTACTTTAATGTACCTCAGTTCTTTGTCCAAAGCACAGTCTTTTGTTTTCTGTGTTACTTTGTTCATTGGGAGCATTTTTTTCATTGAAATAACCTTGAAGTGCTTTGTAATTTCCAAAAAATGTAAATTAGATAACTGAGGTTTAAATCAGGGAGTGTCACCAAGACATAAGGGTTAGACTATGTGTGTGCAGGAGGTAGGGGTGTGTGTGTGTGTGTGTGTGTGTGTGGGTGTGTGTGTGTGTGTGTGTGTTATTAGGACTGTCAGGCTGAAAGTCAGAAAGCACTTTTAACCACGTAATTGCTAGAAGGCAGCTTTCTAAGATAGGAAAGAGCACAGGTTTGGGAGTCAGACGACCTTCATTTAAATACTAATGCTCAGTGACCAACCATAGGCAACTGGGACTGGTTTCGTCCTCGTTTAAGGAAAATACCCCTTCCAAGACTATTCTGAGGTTGAAGTGAGGTCCTAGCTGTTTAAAAGCTTCATACGGTGCAATCTCTAATTTAGGACCTAAAACCTTATGTCCTGCACACACAATGTTAAAAACGAACTGTGTTCCACAAATGCACTTTAAATAATAAAAATAGCAAAGTAAAAATTAAACAAAAATAAAACACAAACATTTTACAATAAACGTTTACCTAACACAGATGATTTTATAAACGTGTGTTTTAAATGTAATAAACAAACTCAGAAATAAAATGTCTATCATGGCTCCTCCTTTTCCCAGAGTTTTCCAGAGGAGCTGAACCAGGGGGTACTTTCTACAATACAGTGAGTTTGTAGACACCTTCCTCCATTCCTAGTAAATCTTGTGGCTGTTACAGTATTCTTGATGGCTCTGACGACTTTGGGACTGCATTTAAATTAGGGTCATTTGTCTGAAATTTTTTCTTAACCTATCCTATATGCATGACTGATTATAAAAGTCTTTGGTGAATGGTGGTATAAGCTGGGAGAACAGTGTCCTTGGCAAATTCATATTCTTCAAGGATCTCTCACTCTCCTATTTCAGTAAGTTCGTATTGCTACCCCACTGATTCTAACCATTTCCCTTCTCCAGAATGCTGAAGTTATACAAAGTTCTTTTCCGGGAGTAACCAAAATATCCTTTGTTCTCCCTGACAACATATCCCTTTGATGTCTCTGAGAGTCTGTTCTTCAAGCCTAGGAAAAACAATAATAATGCTTTTGCCAAATTTGGTACTTAGTTCTTCAGACATACAAATTTGTTGCATCCAGTCATGTATCCGGCCATGTAAGCAAAAGTTTTTCTACCTCGCAAGCCATCCCATCAGGCTTTCTTATCACTGCTGATTGCATCCACCTACGCACTCTTCACTTCCTTCAAACATTTTCCCTACCCTTCAAAATTGCATTCCCAGGTCAATGCAACAATCTGAGATTGCAGGCTAGCCCATCCGCTTTCAGACCCAACTCAGGTTGACTGAAATGTCATGATTTATTTCCCTAAGAATGGATTTTTTCTTTTAATATTGTTATTATTTTATCTTTTTATTTTATTGAATCATATTTCCTCTTTTTCAATCTATCAAGGAGAAGAAATAATTTCAAAATGTGAAGCAACTTTACAAAAGAGAGATCTCCTGCGATACAGATTCTTTCTGAGGGCAGTCAGCAGATCACTTTTCTCCAAATTTTTATGAGTCAAAGTAGCCCTGACTATGATGTGAGAATGGGTCACAGTCACTAAGCAGGTGGCCATAATCTGAGATCATCTGGGTGCCTTATTCCTTTTAAAGTAGTAATTTGCTTTTTTGTGGGTGGCAAGCAGTTTTTGCATTCAAGAGAAGCAAATGGAATTTCTTTTTAGGGAAGACCCTCCATTTAGTCAAGGGGGGCCATTTTAATGAGCTCTTTAAGTCATGTAAATATAATGTGAAAACATACATTGTTTTCAGGAAAATCCTGAGGTGGAAAAGACCACAACACCAGGGCTTCAGGCTGAGAGACTGAGTATCCTATTTATCATGTCAATCGGGCTTTTTAGCAGCACTAGCCTCTAAAGAGTCTCACCGGGGTTACACCCCGGTCTCAGACTTGGACCACCTAAAGCCTGGGAGAGGCTGGTGTCTTTGGGGAAAGCTGGGAGCGGAGGCTGAACTCTTAGGAATTTGCAGATCAGATCCCCTCTTCTCTTAACTCTGGGGACACAGCGAAGACCCTGGGTTAGAGCCTTGGTACCCGCCCAACTTGGATGGACTGTGTCCCCAGTGGGGTGTTACCTAGAGCTGAGCAAGTCGGATATAGGGACCTGCATGATGAACTTTCATCTGGGCCTTGGGAGATTCCCCTTGAAGGAAATGGAACTGGCTCCCACTGTTAGTCACCCAGAAGCAGGAAATGAATGAGCCTGTACTCAGGAGGGCAGTACAGGTGTCCTCAGGAACTGGGAGATGACTGGACCCTAGTTCTGAATTCCTGGGACTTCCCATAGGTAGGGGATGAGCTGCCCCCACCATTGGAAAGACAGTGGGAATTAGGAAGGAAGATTTGGGGCTGTGGGCTTTAAGGAGTGGCCCCCTTCTGATTGCAATTTTGAAACACTCAGTGTTACTACCTGCTGTTTATTAGCCTGGCCTAAGTTACTCAGAGGAGGAGTAGGGAGGGCAGTGGTCCCTTCCCAAGACTGCAGTAGGCACATGCTGGCGGTAGGCTGGAAAAAGGTCGGTGGGCCTATGGCTGAGTCATCAGTAGAAGAGCTTGGCCTCAAGATAAGAAGGCTGAGCAGAAAGAAAAACTAGAGGCACTTGTTCTCAGGAATATTTCCATATGGTTATCAGGAGCCCAAATTCCTGGGCAATTCACAGTGATAAATGGGAAGGTACTTTGAGAGGCCTTCACTTCTGGAAAGAAGGCCAATGAGAGCTCCTGTGGTACTAATGATACAGGATAGCTAGCGTGTTGTTAGGTAAACAGGGAAGTCCCTGGTAGAATAAACAAAGGCAGCCATATCTTGGAACTCCAGGTTCTGAAATGACTCATTCACTCCAGGGCAACAATGTAATTGTGTTCTGGGAATAAATGGGTTATTTTGTAAATCCCTTCAGGCTGGAGAAACAGAGCAAAGCTGATAGACAGAAATAGGTTATTTCATAAATCCCTTTAGGCTGGACAAATAGAGAAAATGTGATAGACAAAATCCATCGGAAGGCATAAACTCCCTTCCCCAAGCATGTAAGAGAAAGTATAAAAGTAAGAGCCTTTTGCCTTAGCCATTGGGCATCCCAGTTTCAGGCACCCCCTCTTGTAAGAAAGCTGTATTTTTGCTTTAATAAAAATCTTTGCAACTCATAGACACAGACAATAGTTCAGTGGTTACCAGAGGGTAAGGGGGGTGGGGGGTGGAAGATGAGGGTAAGGGGGATCAAGTATATGGTGATGGAAGGAGAACTGACTCTGGGTGGTGAAGACACAATGGGGTTTATAAATGATGTAATACAGAATTCTACACCTGAAATCTATGTAATTTTACTAACAATTGTCACCCCAATAAATTTTAAAAAAAAAGTCTTTGCTCTTCTACCTCTCCTTCCGAGTCTGCGTTCTCATTCTTCAGGTACATGAGCCCACAATCTCCGGGCACGAGAGACCAGAATCCTATATCAATAATCTAGGTATAAAAAGGATGGTTGTTTCATTTTGTCACAAAATCATTAAGAATCACCTATAAAATCACCTATAAAGATCCTATAAGATCACCTATAAGATCACCTATAAAAGTCAAAGAAGAAATATTTATTCCTTTTTCTTTTTCTCCAAATTCAGATACATCTCCTTTTTTCAGATTTAAGAGTAGAACCAAAGGTCTCTACCCAAAGGAATATAAATAGCTATATAGCAAGATGAAGAATTAATAATAGCCTAGTGCATGTATTAGAAAATTTATGACTTGTAGTTTCATTGGCATTGCTAATTCCTGAAAACAAAGTGTTTTTGCCTTGAGTGTAGCCACACACAAATGAAGGTATATGCATAGGTCGCAGAACACTGTCCATTCACAGATCTTGCCTTTCACATAGAAAGCCAGTTTCACCAAATATTTTTTTGTACCAACACCTTTCATCGATATCGAAGAGCTAAGTGTAATGTTTAGCTTTGAGAATAGAAATATAAACAGAATGTTCAGCTCCAGAAGATACACACCTTCCCAACAACAGGGACATGTGGGAGGTGACCTTCTAGTATTCCCTCCCTTTTCCATGACTCAGTGAGTCTATTTTACAGCATCTCTGCTTAATTCTGATTTTACACAGTGAGTACAAGGTCAGGTGTGAGGCAATAGCAGCCAGAAACAGAATTTATTTGAAATTAAGCCTTGGATCTAGAAGCACAAATCTATCTAACTCTCCTTATATTTTCTCAGTTTCAACAAAATTTTATGTGATTCTCAAGATAGGTAGTATTTACCCCTACAAAATAGTAATGTTCATTTAAAATGAGTTATGGTTTTCAAATAAATTCATCTTTGGCCCAAATTTGGATGAGCTTTGTGTTATTCGGGGGGGCAGGGGGGGAATGTCAAATTACTTAATAAGTTTGATAAATGGACACATAACTTGATTCAATTTTTTCTTTATTGGTTTTACAGCTGTATTGAGGTATAATTGACATACAATAAACTGCACCTATTTGAAATGTACAATTTAATAAATTTTAAGTTATGTATATACTCATGAAACCATCACCACAATCATGATGATGAATATGTCCCTTACTTCCCAAAATATCCCCATGCTCTTTTGTTTGACTCAATTTTTAATTAAGGACAATATATCCACAAGCTCTTCACTACACTCCCTGCCTCAGAAAGTCAAATTCCCAAGAAATCTATTTCTGAGCTTTATCTGGCTTTATTTGGACAAGTTGAATAAACACATGTAATTTGTTGACAGTACATTCATAAATGAAGGTACAAGAAATCTGTCTTTAAATTGCATCTTAAAAGACGATATTTCCATAATAAACTCTATTTGTCCCAGGAATTATTAGACTACTTGAAAGATAGAAATTGAAAAGTAAGCCATCAAACTTTGAAAGGACCCTGGTTTCCATATCTTACAGATCTGCAAATTTCTCAGAAGCTGAACTTGAGAAAAAACAAGGGATTCCTGACACAAGTATCATCACTCCCACCCTGCCTCAGACTTGGCGATGGAGGTGAAATCCCAGTCTTGAGTTTCATTTTGGGGAACCACATGTTATAACTGGTCTCTAATGAAACATTGTTTAAGAATTGATTGATAAAAATCTTAATGTTCCAGATAAGACAATATTTATAGCACTATTAAAACTGGTACAATGATTTTCCCTTCTGTGGTTCTGCCTTGACTGGAGTCCTCAATTTCTGGTTCTGTTGCTTGCTAGCGGTGATTGTCCCTAGGTAGGACATTTAACATCCCCAAGACTCAGCTTCCCCATCTATAAAATGGGATGCGTGATCATTACAGAGTTTCCATGAGGATGAGATAATATAATAGGCACTCGGTTAATGTTAGCTTCTATTATTGTACATATATGGCCTTTTCTAATTGTGCCATAAGCTAGAAGTGAGAGGTAAAACCTCACATTGCAGTGCTGCTGACATTCTGGAGGAAGGATTTATTACACATCAATCTTTAGTGGAGCCAGCCATTTGCTAGCGGTACCTGGACACCTGCCCATGTCCAAGAGGTGGACTGCTCTCCTGGCCCATTTTGCTTTAGAGAATAAAGAAAGTGATCGTCATCTGCCAGAGGGAAATTCCTCCAAAAACTCAGCTTTCTGAGGATGGCAATAGCCCCACGCTCCCCTGGAAATCCTCAGCATTCCAGGCACGCAGGTTCTCTTCCAACTCAGGGAAATAGTTCTCTAAGTTTGAAGTGGTCCCATGGGGGTCCAGTGTGTCTTCTGTAGTCTGCCCTAAAGAAATAGAAAAAACTCCCAGTTGGAAATCTCTCCTGAAATGCCTTTTCACATTGTATATTATAATCATTAAAAAGTGTCCAACTTAGTTCTGGGAGCTTGCACTAAGGAAATCATCCAAAAAGGAAAACAATTTTAAAAAAATAAATAAAAAGGTATAACCAACATTAATCGTAACAGTGAGAAATTCTCAACAACCTAATACAATAGCTAAATATTGGCACATCTGTGAGTAAAGATATAATGCAGGGATTTAAAATTATAAATATAAAGACCATGTAGAAACAGAAAATGTTTTTGCTGCAATATTAAGTAAAAAATATACTTTGATTATTACACATGCAATCTAACCTCATAAAATAAATATGAGCAAAGATGCAAAGAAATATGCAAAATGAAACTATTTTTATGTGAATAGATTAGGTGCTATTTTTCTCTTATTTACCAGATTTTCAATAATGTTTTCCTATTGTATTTTTGTAAGTGCAAAAAAGGGCTTCCTAGATAGTTTTAAAAGAAATTATAAAGTCCAGAATCTTTTCTATAGGAAAAAAAGTCATGTGTGTGCATTTACATAACCTGTGTGTGTGTTATTCTTTACTTCACCATTTAGCCAGGATGTGTGGGGTAGGGAGGTAGATGGCCATGCTAGAGTTTGCCTGTTAATCAAAAAGAATCCCTTACCCGAAGAACTTCAGTAGTAAGAGATTTAAGTGTAGATGTGGCAGTTAAATGGTAGCCATCTTGGCCCCTGGAAAAAGGGGAGCCTGATCTGGCTCTAGGCAAAAACGGAGGTAGTTTTCATGGTATAGGAAAAATAAAATGGCTTGGGGTCTTACAGATCCGTGTTCAACTTTGTGACCTTGTAATAGTCAATTTAGATTCAGTTCAAGTTTCTTAACTTTTCTGAACCTTTTTTTCTTCTGTGAAATAGAGGTAATCATGGTTATCCTCCCACAGAAAACTGTAGTGGGAATTTTCTTTCAGTTCACTGTACTAGTTGTTGGGGATAAAATGATGAATAAGACACCAGGCTTGCTCTCAAGGACTAGTCAAGGGAAGAGCACTCTAAGCAGAGGGTGTGGCATAAGCAAAGGCGGATCAGAGTGACATCCCCATGCTCTAGGCAATTACTAGCATATCAGTATCATGGCAGAGCTAGAAAACGAGAGGCAGGCAGGAGAAAGATCCATTTATCTCATTCCGCTAAACATCACCCTGCATATAACAGAGAGCCACGGAAGGATTCTATGCAGGGGAGCAGAAACTTTTTTTTGGTTTTGCATTTTATATAGAACACTCTTGTAGCCCCATTAAGGGAGGATAAGACTCAAGGCGCGGAAATCGAGTAAGAGGCCACTAACTGGTCCAGTGAGAGATGATAGACCAAATAGGTCCAAAACAGAGTTCCTAATCTCCTCCCCACCGTAAACCCATTTCCCTCACAGCTTCTCCATCTTGGTTAGTAGTTAGGGCCAATGAGCCTTCCCGGCACCCCTTGAATGCTCACTGTCTCTCACATCCCCATCCCTTCCATCAGCAAATGCTCTCGTTGGTTCCACCTCCAGGCTACAGTCAGAGTCCAATGACTTCTCACTACTATGACCACTCTGCCAGAAGCCAGTATCATCTTTTGCCTGGAATATTGCAATAGAATCCTAACCATTCACTCTGCTTCTGCCTCTCCTTTCTTCAGTCTACCTTAAATTCAGCAGCCAGGGGGATCTTTTAGCACCTGGAAGTCAGGTCACTCCTCCACACTACCCAAAACTCCCCAATACTTCCTTCACCTCTTTCTTGCTTCTTTTTCTCCTGAGAACTTATTACCTTATAACAACACAGTAAGTGCTTGGTAGATAAACATTTGTTAAATGAATGATTAAATAATGAATGTCATAATCTAAGGTGGTAGAAGATGGAAACAGTGGGGAGCAGATATTTTCCAGAATGACTTTGGAGGTGAAATTGACCCAATTCAATAATTGATAAAATGCTTACAACGAGGCGTCAGAACAATGCCCAGGTCTCTCATCTGAGCACCTGGATGGGTCGCTGGTGCCATAACGTGAGCAAGGGAGAGAGGTGGTGGAGCAGGTATGAAGTATAAGGCATCTTGAGTGAGAAGACTGTAGAGGGCATACAAATGCAGGCATCAGGTGGACAGCTGTGTATAGATGTCACAAGGGTCCCCGCCCCCACAAGACCTACCCTTACATGAGGTCCAGATGATGTCTGGTGAGGGGCAAGATCCAGATCAGAAAGCATCAAAGTTTAGGGTACATAAGAATGCCCCAAAGAGGGTTAATAAAAGTCCAGATTTCCTGCCCTCTTGATTCTGATTCAATAAGAGCTCCATAGAGTCCAGGAACCTGTATTTTAACAAGTGCCCAGAGGATTCTGATACAGGTGATGCACGGGCTTCACTTTAAGAAACAATGACCTTGACCTCTCTCACTTACTTTCCATCTATTACCCCCAACTGTCTGAAGAAATATATTTATATTCTTATTAGTTTTAAAAATCTGGATGTTGTCAGATGCAAATACTGACCACCAAGTAACACACAAACTGCATTACTTGTGTGCATTTGATAACTAATTTTATGATAACATTACATGTCGTAATTACAGAATGCAATAATATGTTCCAACGAGTTATACATAACTATATTAAAAGCAGTAGTTAGGACAATTATATCATTTGTTGAATTGTTATAGTTTTATTAAGCATAGGAATCTGTAATGGGTTAATTTCAGAAACAGTGAAGTTTTACGTTGGCTCCCCTTGAAAAGTATTAAAGAAAATGGAGTTTGCATTGTTTTGCCGAGTCCCAGTTAAGAACTAAACACAATAGGGAATTGGATGCAATTTGCCTTCCATACGCCTCTTTGTTTTTGTTACAACCCACTCCCAGCTCCATTCCTCTCACCTTCCCTTCTGATAGGAGTCAGTCACTTACTGGGCATAATCCACCACCTCAGACACCCTCAACTTCTCCCTGCTATCCTCACCATTCCTTAAAACAATACACTATCTCATTTTCTCAGAGCCTTAAGGGTCTAACTTTGGTTTGATGTTTTATAGACTCATAGCAAGTTCAACACTACAGATGACCCTGGCTAGGGAAAGTGAGGCTCGTGCACCAGCAGCCCCTGGGAATTCTTTGGAACTGCAGACTCTCCAGCCCTACCACAGACCTATTGAATCAGGATCTGCCTTGAAACAAGATCCTTGAGTGGTTCCTCTGCACCTGCAAGATTGAGACTCCCCACTCACCAACCTGGTCAACTTTCCCGATGAGGCAACCAAGACCCCAAGAGCTGAGCTCACTGGCTTGAGGCCCCACCGCTGGTGGTTAGCAGAGTCATGCTAGAGCCAAGAATAAAGCTTTTACTCTTTTACTAATAGTGACAATTAAGCACCAACTATATGCTTTACATACATTTTGTCTTTTATGCCAGTCAACAAGTTATTAGTGCTCCCACTTTCCAAAGCAGAGACCAAAACTCATAGATGGAAACTTACTAAAAGTCAGTTAACCAAGTTTCAATACCAGACCGCTTCACCTCCAACATCTATGCTCCCAAGACAGTGCTTTTTATTTCTAACACTTCAAAACCAAATGGTTGGAATACCAGGCTCTCAGGCTCATGCAAAAAATTATTTCTCTGCATTTGGAGTATGTCCTTGGCTCTCCCAACCCAGGACAAAAGTGCTCACATGCTCTTTCTCCTGAAAGAGACTTCTTACCGCTTCTTTTCTTTTTTTTAAATCTGGAGCTTATTCTTTCTTTCTTTTTTTTTTTTTTTAATAAATTGCATTGAGGAATATTGGGGAACAGTGTGTTTCTCTAGGGCCCATCAACTCCAAGTTGTCATCTTCAATCTAGTTGTGGAGAGCGCAGCTCAGCTCCAAGTCCAGTTGCAGGGGGCACACCCCACTATCCCATGCACTAACTGAACCAGCAACTTTGTTGTTGAGAGCTCGCGCTCTAACCAACTGAGCCATCCGGCCATCCCTCCAGGGGCTCAGCAGCAGCTTATTGTCTTCAATCTAGTTGTGGAGGGTGCAGCTCACTGGCCTATATGAGAATTGAACCCGCAACCCTGTGCCATCCGGCTGCCCTCTTCCCTATTCTTATATCCACCAGCTCTGTTACTTTTCAAAGCATTTTACATTATTTCCTCAAACTTCTAAGCCTTCACTGGTATGGTTAATTTTATGTGTCAACTTGATTGGTCTAAGGGATGCCCAGATGGCCAATAAAACATTATTTCTGGGTGTGTCTGTGAGGGTGTTTCTGGAAGAAATTGGCATTTGAATCAGTGGACTAAGGAAGATCCACCCTTACCAGCCTGATTGGAGCCACCCAATAGTTGAGAGACCGAACAGAACAAAAAGGTGAAGGAAGAGCGAATTTCTTCTCTTTTCTTGAGCTGGGATATTCATCTTCTGCCTCAGACATCAAAGCTCCTTGTTCTCAGGCCTTCAGACTGCAGGACTTACACAAGTGGTCCTTCTTGTTCTCCAGCGTGCAGACAGCAGCCTATGGGTCTTCTCGGCCTCCATAACCGTGTGAGGCAATTCCTATAATAAGTCTCCTCTTATATGTATCTCCATATATATGTTATTGGTTCTGTTTCTCTGGAGAACACTGACTAAAACATCTGGGCTGAGATATAGATGTTCCCATTATCTCCAAACTAACTCCCTTGCAGCTCCCATTTGAATGCAGAGTTCCATCTTTGAACCAAGGGGATCCCCACACACCCACAGGGGGCAGGGGACCCTGCAGAGATACTGAGATCTGCAGTTGAAGATAATTGCACTCCATTTACCTGTTGCTCTGACGAGTTCTTCTCCCACTCGTGTTTCCACCTTGGAATTCCTTAAAACAATCAGCACAGCTTCTTCCTGAACAGGCAGTCTTATTTTTCTCATTTTTATACTGGCCTTTTAAATCCCTTTCTTTTCCATGCTTCCCTCAGTGTTTCACATTAGCTTTGTTTAAATTCCTGATGCTGAAGGGCTCATGGTTTTCAGCTTCTCCTTTTCTTCCCGCCCTGTCTTCCTTAGAATCCCATTTCTCAGTGATCCAAACTCATTCATATCACTCATCTTGTGTGAAACAATAGTTGAGAATACCAGCTTTAGGGTTCTATAATTCCACAGCTGCTGCTTCTGTGAATCTGAGGCACACTTAGCAAATAAAATGAAAAACAGAAAGAAGAAAAAAAAAAAAAAACAGCTCCTACAAACAATTTCCAAGTTCAAAAACAGAGTTTGAATTGCTGAATAATCCGTGATAATCTTGCCACTTCGCTTATCCTTTTTATGTCTACTATTAACCTCGACCTTCCTCTGGGCATTTTTCTCCAGGATAAATATGCAATTCATGTAATATACTTGAAACAGTTACTTGAGAAAATTGAGGTGAGAAAAATGTGGTGGTAGTTAGAGGGCCAACAATGTGAAGTGAATGTTTTCAATAATTAATAATTATATTAATTATTCATTAATTATTTTTAGAATTATTTTAGAAGGTATCTGTGTAAATACCAAACTTTCCCGCATAACTCTTAACCTTCTCAACCCCCCTTTGAATGCTCTATGCCACAGTTCAAATGCAGATCTCAAAAATACATTTTAAATTACATATACTAATTGATCTTAAGCATAAGGAGAAATTTCCTTGTTGCTTGTAATATACTAACACATATAATGAGGAATTACCTAATTCATACCAAGTCTGCAAGATACCAAAACAGGTAAAATAGGCAATAAACAGATTGTTTAGTATCGTATAGACCCAACACAGCTGAATTCAGCACTTGTTGTTTTCCCCATAACTTATATGTGTGGAGAAGATAATAGTCTAGTGAAGCTTTCCAGGGTAGGAGTGAAACCACCCGACAGAAAGCTCAGCTTTTTAGGCTTGACATTTCACAAGTAGTGGTAATCCCTCCTTGGTGAGCACAGCTTCTCCAAAGCTAACTGCTGATTCCAATAACGATTTTCAACAACTTCACATATACATAAGGATGTGGTTACTTACTGTTCAGGAGAAACCAGTGTTCACAGAGTAAACTATCTTTGTGATGCTGAGGTTTTTCTGGAACAGGCCCAGTTCTGACATGTGGTATCATTTCCTCCCTGACCTGAGAATCCCTGTGACCTATCACCCCTCTGATTGCACTTGCTTTCACAGCTGCCCTGATAGATGTGTTCTTCTGTAGGAATGAACACTGAGAGAACTTTGGTTTTATTGTTTAAGTTGACCCCTTCCAAAAGAATATAAGCATATGATGGGACAACATTATAAGATAAAAAGGAATACAGCTATAATCAGAAATGGGTACCTACATAATTTGTCAGCCAAATTCGCTTCATTTATTGTCATTAAAATAAAAAGTGGTATTTTTAAAATGAAAGTTTCCCTGACTGTTATGAATTTATCTCATTGGTTTTGTTACTATAACCAATCCAATTTTGTCATATGGAAAAACAAATAAATATGCAAGAAGCAAAAATAAGAGTAGGGGTTCTTTAATTCTTTTTAGTCAGCTATCCTAACATTAATCTGTAAAGGACAAAAAATAAAATTTGAAACATTTTATTTGATTCAAAAAGTTATCTCTATTTAAATCTCCTTTGTCTGTTTTATTGACCACCGCCTCCACGCATTTTATTTCCTACCTTTGATATGCCCCCCAAAAAAAGCCATGCATTTCAACAAACATATACTTTATGACTGGGTAATTATTGTGTTTAAACCTCAGTCCTGTGAAGAATACACTCAGATCAACTCACTCATGTAAGATCACACAGCACTCAAAAGTGGCCACATAAGGATTAGAACCTCTGTTTTCTCCTTCCAAGTTTATAGATCTTTCTACTATTAATACATCATGACTACTAGTCTATAGACACTGGAAACACACAGAACATACTTAAGAGACCAAAAGTCTCCTTTGATTTGCAGTTTGGGGTCTAGTTGAAGAGTGATATCTACTATCTCTTAGAGGTAACCCCTCTTTCTTGAGTCCATGTCACTTCACTTGAATCCATATAAATTTCTACCGGAAGCTTGAATTCATCAAATAAAATAGCAGTGATTTCAAGGGCTGTTGCCTGGCACCATCCAGCTGCCCATAGCCCCCCAGTCAGTACTGAATGGGCTGGACCTTCCCTTCCTTTCCCTTTCTCTGCTCAACTTTTTCCTATTTCGTGAGTAAATTGGCCTAACTCAGTTACACTAACACGTAATGTGAGAAAATGCCAACAGTTAATTAGGGATGAGCCAGTGAAAACTTGGGGGAAGCTACATGTTTTAATTATATTAATGAACACGCAAATGCAATCAAATCAAATGGATAAGCATTGTGTCAAGTTTTTACAAGAAGAGAATTACATTTCACATGCATGAAAGCAACGCTCTTGTAACTTAGAGTAAGAGACTAAAAATAAGAACACAGGAGTACCACCAAAATACTTATTATTTCAGTTAAATTAGAATTCTATGAGGATGGCTTCATCAAATAATTTGTGGTATTTTAATTTCTTTCATAATCAACCAGATTCAAATTACTCTACCTGCAAGTTACATGGTGAAGCAGATGCTCCCTAAACATCAAATCCCATTTTTTTTAAAACATTCATCATTGATTTTTTTCCTTTTCAATCGAAGTCCATTGGGGTGACAATTGTTAGCGAAGTTACATAGATTTCAGGTGTACAATTCTGTAATACATCATCTATATATCACGTTGTGTGCTCACCACCCAGTCAGTTCTCCTTCCATCACCACATATTTGATCCCCCTTTACCCTCATCTCCCATCCCCCTCCCCCCTCCCCTCAGGTAACCACTAAACTACTGTCTATGTCTATGAGTTTTTGTTTCTTCATTTGTTTGTCTTGTTCCTCTGTTGTTTTCAGTTTTATATGCCACATATCACTGAAATCATATGGTTGTCGACTTTTTCAATCTGAAACAACCAAAGAATCCTTCAACAGACGATTGGATAAAGAATTTGTGGTATATATACACAATGGAATACTATTCTGCCACAAGAAAAGATGAAATAGTGCCATTTGCGACAACATGAATAGATTGTAATGCTAAGTGAAATAAGTCAGACACCACTGATTTTTAAAAGGTTTAATATCAACTTGAAGCTAGCCACTAAATATCCTCTGATTTTTAAAGTTGTCAACTCCTTTACATAATATTTCATAGATGTTGATCTTTGATAAAAAATAAACACAAGATCTCTCAGAGACAAGAGCTTTATATCTCATAACATTTTAGGATTTAACAGCTGTCCTTGGAATAAAAGATGATGTGAGACTCAGCTAAAATTCAATACCTCTTCTTTAAAGTGTGCTACCTGCAGTGTGGAGTTCTGACACTCATGGTCTGCGTGCAATTCTAGTCCTTCAGCACCAAGAAATTAGCCCTGGAGAAGGAACTGCTTCATGAATTCAATTTTATCACGCGTTTATAAGTAGCTGTATTTCTTCAATCAGCTTTGATACTTGTGAGCATTAATAGTGACTGCTCTGGATTTCCTGGTGCATTTCCTCTAACACGTCCATCTGAGCCATGTTCTTTTCTAATGGGAAAATAACATTGAAAAGAGTATGTGGGGCCAATGATTTCATTTAAAACCAGGAAGAACTAAAGGTGGACTAGAAGCCAGACTTGCTATTATACCTTCCAAAGCCCAACCAGTACCCACCTCAGGTAAATGTAAGTGTTTATGTAATAAAAGTTCTCAAAATGCTGTATTGTGAACTGAATATTTGTAGAGATTCATACAATAGAGGATCTTGTTATTTGAAGAACTATATCATAAATCATTTGGTAAAGCAGAGAATTTTTTTGGAAAGGAAAAAAGTATCCACTTAATTTATCTTTCATAGAATAATATGAGTGCACCAGAAATAGAACGGAAATAGAATAATATGAGTACAACAGAAGCTATGTTGGACTTCTTAATGCAGAATATGCAATTAAGTCTCTGTATAAATGGGAAGTGAATTTTTTCACTATGAATATTTATAAACCATCACAATTGACACCAGCAGAGTGGTAGGTAGAAAAGGAAAGCCTTCCCTCTGACAACAGTATCTCTTTGCCACCTCAGGAGCTCACGGTCGGCAAGAGAACCCCAGTTGCCACTGTTGCCAAAGCCCCTTATGACGCCCTTACTGTAAGTAACCCAGACGCTACTCCCCAGTCCCTGGAGCAGTGAAGAGACTGATAGCATGAGGAAGACAAAGCCATATGAGAGATGCGTGTCCAGTGTTGACCATGCATGTCCCTGCCTTACGGTACTTACTTGCTCTCTTGGCTAGAAACATACTAAACTAACCAATGTTTATCGTCAATTTGTATAGTTTTGGTTTCCATTTTCATCCTTGGTTCAACATTACGTCATCCTCACAAAGCAAGTTGGGAGAAAAAAGTAATGAGAGACTCAAGTATGTTTGGGGGAAATACACCAGTTACCCTAGAGGCTAAATATTTTTCATTGTTCTTTTTATTATAATGTATCAAAACTGCACAACTATGCAAGACACTGTGCCAGACTCTTTAAGAGATGAAAGATATATAAAACAAATTAGAAATGTTCAAATCATGAAATAAAATGTTAGAAGACAGAGATAATCTTTAACTAGTGAGGTGTGGGAAGAGAGAAAGAGGGTGGAATTCCAGATGGCTTCATGGAGAAGGTGACTTGAAAACTTAGTAGGATCTGGACATGTGAACGTGAAGGAATATAAACTTAATGTAAATTACACACCAAGAGTTTTATAGAGTACTTTAATACACAGAACTTCATTAAACCCTTACCTCACCTCTGTGAAGAAGTTGCAACATTATGGCTAAGACTGATTGCAGGCCTCTAATCCCTTTTTTTTCTTCCTTACAGTTGAGTTGGAACCGTGTTATTCTGCCTAATCCATGGGATATTGACAGAAGTGAAGGATGCCACTTTCATGCACAGTCATCAAATGCCATGTAATCCTCCACACTTACTCATCACTTATCACTTATGCAAGGAATCCAGCAAGAACTCTAAGGAGGCCTCAGAATATTGTGGTACCACAAATGAAAACATACTAAAGGAAACCTGAGTCACTGCTTATACTAGAATCCCCCTCCTATGACAAACACACACATATCCTTGCTCCCCTAATGACTGGTTTAGGGTTTGCAAGAGCAAGAAATAAACTTTTACTGTGTTAAACAATCAGGATTTGGAGAGTTGTAGTAGCTAGCTTTAAATATTCTGATTGATAGAGAGAGTTACTACGATCTTCATTTTATATGGGAGAGAAAAATGAGGCTTACATCAAAGCATGCACAAAAATACAAGAAAGTAGGAAGGCATGGTACAAAAGCAAAGAAAGTTCAAGTTCAGAGCATTTCATAATCAGATCCTGCCCAGTTTTCCAGCTGCCCCATAGAACTTGCCATGTTCCCAACATGTCATGTCTGGCTGTAACACTTTGGCTTATGCTGTCCTTTCCTTCTGGAATTCCCTTTTCCCTCTGTGTTTTTCAAATATCTATTCATTTTTCAAAGTCTAGTGTAAAAGTAACCTCACCGGTTGAACCTCAGTAACACCCTCCTTCCTGCAATGTGATACAGCAGAAATAGTGAAGGACTAGAGCCAGAAGACAGGGGTGTAGATTTGGGGTTTACCTCTTACTAGCATGACCCTAAGAAAAAGACCCAAACTTTCTGAGTCTTCTTCCTCTTCTCTAAAATGGATTATCAACCATTATTTTACAGGACCATTGTAAAGACAAGGTGAGATGATAAATGAAAAGGTGTCTCTGGTACACAGAAAATATGAAATAATTTTTCATCTCTTCTATTATTCTTTCATTCTTTATTATTCTATTCATTCACACCTTCCCCTTAAGACTGAATTCCCAAAGAACAGAAGCTTCATTCTATTCATATTCATAGTTTGCACCTAATCTGTAGTAGGTGTTTTAGTTAAAATTAAGTAGAGCTACATTTGACAAAAATTGAAAAAGGAGAAGCTTAAATATACAAGGTTTTTTTCTCTCCAGGCTGAGAATCCAGGCTGCTGAGGCATCCACAGATGAGTCAGGATCCCACACTCTTTCCAGCTTTATTCCTTCCATCGTACGGTCGTGACCCTTGCCAGCCGGTCTACGATGGCGGATGGGCTCCAGCCAATATATTTATACTCCAGGCAGCACAAAGCATAAGGGCTCGCCCTTGACAGGCAGTTCCTGGAAGTCACACACCACTTCTGTTTACCTATCATTGCCCCAAATTTAGTTATGTGGCCTCACCCAGTTGCATGGGAGGCTGAGATATGTAGTCTTTAGTCTATGCATCCATATGCCCAAGTAGTATTCAGAGGTTCTGTATACTGAGGAAGAAGACAGGATTTGTTATCGGAGGAACAACTAGCAGTGTCTGCCATGTTAGACATATGACTGTGCTCTGGGAAGTTGATTATAGCAGTGATGTGGAACATGGGACCAAGGGGCAAAAGCAAAGGACAAGAAGAAAAGTTGGGATATAACAGTAATACTTACAAACCTCCCTCCTGCTGAGTGTTTACTATGTGCCAGCTCTTTACCCACATGAGCTCATTTGCCACTTCCGCTTTTCAAAGCAGCATTAGAGTTCAGATTTTAGCAAAACATGTATTCTAACATTGGGTTGTTATATGGCTTAAAACAATAATCATTATATCTCATGAATTTGTGGATTGGAAATTTGGGCCAAGCTCAGTGAGGTGAGCCTTTTGTCCACATACTGATATACTCAGCTGTCAGGTGGGCTTTTCTGGAGTGTTCAAAACAGCTTCACTCACATGTCTGGGCTCAGCTAGGACTGTGGGCCAGCGTGCCTACTTGTGGTCTCTCCCAAATGGCAGTCTCAGAACAGTAAGACTTCTTTCATGGCAGCTCAGAGTTCCCAGAGAGGGGGCTCCAAGAGACAGGAAGTGGAAGTTGCTACTTTCTTGAGGCCTGGGACCTGAAACTGGCATGGCAACACTTCTGCCATATTCTATTTTCAAAGTTGTCCCAAAGCCTGCGCAGATTTAAGGCGGGGTGAGAGGAGGAAAAGATCCCACTTCTCAATGGAAGACATTTAAAATACTTGCAGTCATCTTTAACCTTCCACAGTGCCTGGCACTTAATCAGTATCCAATAAATATTTATTGAATTGTTCACAGATTTGGTTCATTTCTAGACCCTGAAAAATAACCTAATGGGAAGAGATAATGAGTGAAGGAGAAGGAGTTCAAAAATGAATACACAGATGTAGGGCACAGCATTTGATTTTATATCAGGCAAATAAAAGTGGAGTTTATTGTAAAACATGAGGGAAGAAAGTTAACCACCATTCTTCCCCATTTCCTATACTTTACCAACAGTTTGAATTAGTTGATTGCTTTTTAGTATTGACTGGGAATTTCTCCAAGATTCATGCTGATAAATCCCTTCAGTCCCAGAGACAAGAAAACAATGCCAGACAAGAGTGAGTTATTGCCTATATATACGATTCCTTGGCAAGTTTTGGATGAAGGAGGTAAAAGGCAGTTGGTGGAAAATGCCCCAGGGAGAACTCTCATTTGTTGTAAGAAAAGCTGTAACTGACAAGTATCTTTTCCAAAGTGTTTAACAACTTCCTTCAAACATGAGGCAACACTGAAGTCTTCAGGAGACATTCTTTCCTGTTAGTGACATTTTTATTGACAGCATGGTTACAACAATTTTGGAAAGTCGTCTTATTGTCATTCAGGACAAGAGGGGCCCCAAATAAAGGAATGGATTTAGAGTTAGTCTTGAAATGTTCCATCAGATGCTGGTTCTAACTGATACTGATACAAACCCTCAAGCATCCTAGACAACCCACATAAAACCAAGTAATTACAATGACGACTCCCATTCATCAAAATCAGACTGGAGTAAGTTCTGCTTGTCGTGATAATGACTTGAAAATGATAAGTTAGTGAAATAAGCACTTAGACTTTTCCTTTTCACCCCAGCTAATTGGCCACTTCATTTGTAAAGGAGTTCAGGCTTTCCTTTTAACTAGTTTTTCACTTCAGCTATTACAAGACTGCCTAGACCATAAATCTTTCTAGAGTGTGTAGGTCACACCAGTGTTAAGACAAGTTCTTTAGAAATAAGTAGCACATCCATTCTTGCCATACCAAGCAAGTCCTTTAAGTCATGAAAGTAAACACGTAACAGATCCAATCCTGTAAGAAGAATAAAAATGGGCTTAAAGGAATTCTACCTATGCATCTAATAAAAATCAGTAGTAACCCTTGTAGAAATATACATTGAATCATATTTCTACTGTTTTTACTTGAATCCTTAAGGAAAATCTCTGGGATACATTCACTAAAGGAAAATCAATACTTAATGGTTTTTGCTTAACAAGTATGCAAGTTGCTGCATATGTTTATAGGGAAGATGAGGTGTTACAGGTGTATGTGGGAAGTCTAATGCAAATTTAGCAAGTCAGATAATAACTGGGCAAATCTGACTTTTACCATAATGGTGGTGTTGTTCAAGCATGTGGTGGGCCTTGATTGGCTGACCTGTGAATAACCTTCCTTAACTGTGTATACAGTATCAAACAAATGACTTCACTGGCCCCAATAAGTGACTAGAAGTACTTATCCAGCCCACACTTATATTTAATCAACTCCTTTGGAAAAATCTCCAACTTTGTCTTTTCTCACTCAGGGAGAGGTTCCTTGACCCAAGTTCTGTTCTATGGTAAGTGCAAAACTTTAGGGGACAGACCCCTCAGTGAACTATAAGCTGCTCAAATTCTTGGGGAATGGAGAATTCAGACCATGCATTCTTCACTATCAAGGCAAGCAGATCACCTGAGACATTCACCTCCAGAAAAAGAGGATCTTGCTCCACCAACATCGCTCTCACGGAAGTGGCTCCCCTTGACCTTGGATTTCTGGGCCTGGTTGTTCATGCTCTCAACTATATTCAGGTTTATAAGAGATTTGTCTACAGTGCATCAAAACCTGCCAAACCAGACCATGCTATGGAATAGGACGACGGTCAAGTGCATGGATTTGGCTTTAAAGTGCACAGGATGGAGCCCGATATTCTCTAGCTACTGTAACTTGGGGCAAGTTACTACCTTTTATGTCTTGCTTCTGCACCTGTAAAATGAGGAGCATAATGGTTGTGATGATTACAAGAAACCATGGTATCTGCACAGGGTAAGGGCTCAAGAAGTGTTAAGTGTCATTATAATTTCCAGTTGCCAGCTAATCTTCTTGCCCCAAAAGGGGCGGGGCAAGGAAGTCCTGATTACAAGATGCTATTTCACAGCCTCATTCCCCTCAGTGACTAATCTCAGGCCCTGATATAAAAACAGAAAAAAAATTTTGAACAGTAAATGTGAAATATTCTTTTCTTGATCACATTTTTTTACCCACTGAGGTAGAAAAGAATTTGTTTTAAAGAACATAAAAGTTTGGTCATAGTAATGTCTGCTGGGCATCCATGTGCTTGCTCCTGTTTCCACACTTGGGGAAGAAAAGAACAAAACCAAAGCAAAACAAGGTGGGGTGGGAGCTCTTCTGAGGTCATGCCCAAGATAAACAATGTTCAGCCAAAATGGTGTCTGTGACACGCAGTGAGGAACAATTTAACAGTCCAAACAGGCTACACAGGTCTTAATTCATCGTTCTTTCATTGAAGCTGGAATTGAATATAGATTCAAACTGATTGCTCAGGCTAGTTCGACTCTCCTGCAGCTTTTTGTTCTCACCTCCATCTATCAGAGAAAATGGTCCATATTTACCTGGCGGAGAATTTCTTTTAGGATGTAAGTGTGTCAAAACTTCAGCTATGTCAGGATCTTTGAAAATCTCTAGGTATTGCACTTCCTGGGGAATAGCTGCAAGCTACAAACATTTGCAGCCTGACTGATTTTAACCCTTCACACAGAGAAGGTGCTATCTTGTTATAAATCAGGAGAGATTTCCACCCACCGTCTCACACTTTTACGAGAAATATTTACCATCCCCATCAGCTGCGGCTAGCCTTTGAGCTGCTCTGTGAAAAGTGCGAAGGAGGGGGGCAAGGGGAACCGAAATTCAGCTGCCAACCTCTGTAGCAGAAAAGATTTATCCCTTGGAAAATGTAGGCTATCACTGTAGAGATCCACCCCTTAATGGCTTTCAACTCTGCAGAAATTGTTGTCAGGGAGACTGAAGCCCGTGCTTGTCATGCAGAGACTGTCTTGGCAGCAAGCTCGCCTGGACGGAGGACTCACTCTAAGTTATTGGTTTCCACATCCCATTTGTCCAGACTCCATCATAACCAATACGCAACCGAACATACAAAAGACCCGATCTTGCCCATTAATGACAGAATCACAAAGTGGGCCAGACAAGCCTCACAATCAACTCTCAAAGAAAATGCAGACATCTCTCCTTGGCAATGGGAAATGTCAGCGCAAAACTGCTGCGAATTGTTCCACAGTCTTGTGCTCCCTGTCTCTGAATCCCTATAGCACTCATTATCCGTACCACACAATTTAGCGCTTGATTATATACTGTCTCGTATTGTTCTCTAATTGTTTCTCCACCCAGATAAGAGGTGGAGTCTCTTGAAGACGTAATTTTTTTCCTAACATGATTTCTATAATTGTCTGTAGCTGCTTCCCTTCAACCTCTGTCTAGTAATTTTTCTTCCATTATGGTATGTACTTCAAATCTACTTAGATGAGGGGAAACAAAATATTAAGCTCTCCCCCCACCAAATAATAATAATAATAATAATAATAACCAATGGAAAACTAAGAAGTACCTGCACACCAAACAATGTGATATGTGGAAGAAAATATAGCTAAAGGTAAGAAATTCAGTCAAAACTTGTTTCATTGGCCACTAAACACCTAGCTTAGTATGAGCTCACACTTACAAGTCTCTTTACTCTACTGTGTCCTCCTATCCTTCTCAACAGGAGGAAAGTTTCTAAAACAATAATAACGGCAATATACTGAAACACTGATCCAACCCACCTCTGGATTAAAGTTAACATCCTATAAACCACCCATTACTCCTGGAATTGGTTCCTTGAAATGCAATCTACAGAAGCAATGAGGACTTCTGTTTCTAGAAGGAATATCTTACATCTCCCTTCATCATGGCAAACAAATGACCACTTCAGTATTTTTGGAAAACCAGATGGTTTCTTTTTACCCAGGCACTTCTTGAAGGGCAGAATCGACCTCATTGTGAATTCTTTTTAACTATGCGGTGTGAGCCTGCGTTCAGAAATGCTGTCAGCCTTTTCCCACAACAGTTTGCAGCAGCCCTGGCAAGCAAGCGCAAGCCCTGAATGGAACAGGCAAAGTGCAGGGAGACTCCCTTACGGCTCCTGAGATCATTTCACACTCTCACTGACAAGTTTTTGTGAAGTTCAGGGCAAGCTGTAAAACAGGGGGAAATGATTTCTTCGTAAAACTTTTATGTAACAACTTAGAAAAGAAAACATCCAATGCCATGTGGATTCCCTGACCTTCCTTGAAGCTCTCTGTACTTGGAAAGGATTTGTAGATAGGCAGGCAGGTCCCTCAAGAACAATGTCCATGAACCTGTCATCAGGCACAACGAGAAGAGCAAGGTTTATGCCACTTTGAAAACTCCTCAAAGAAAGGGAAATCTGTAACCTCTTCTAGCTCATCGTTTATCAACCACCACATTAGAAAACGGTTCTGCGTAATGGGTGATTTGTGCTTCAGCAAGAAGTGCCCAGGCGGTTCTGCCCCATCATCCCCTTCCCTCTTAGATGGGGCCAGTGCAAAATGAAAGTGCAAGGCCCCTAGTTAGAAACATGAGTAAGAATTTCAAGATGGTGGCAGCAGAGTATTAAACCAAGAGCGATGCCCCGTGTGAGTGACCTCCAGGAAGATATGGGTGAGGGGGGCACTTGCAAGCCCATTTCAGCCCATCTCTGCCATATCCTCTGCTTTAATTTTTTCATGCTGTTTCTTTGTGTGCGTGTTTACCCTCTGTCTTCCCCATTAGAATGTAAGGCCCAGAGAGCTTGTTCATCTTACACTGGATCTCCAGCACCAATGTTGGGCACATAGTAGATATTTAATTCACAGGAACAAGGGGACAGAGAGAAGAAGAGAGTGAGGGACGGGGGAGGAGGAAAGGAAAGAGGAGGGAGGAAAGGAAGTGGGGAGGGTGGGGGGACCACCTATCAAAGTCCATCCTCAGCCCTCCAGGCACCTCATCTATTTTTAATTGCCTCATTTCCCCTTGTACTTTTTGGGCCCCCAGCTCTATCCTGACAGGTAGAGATCAAAGAAAAACCTGGAAGGAGATAAGAGAATATAATTAACATTACTGAGCACTTGCTACAAGACCCTCATCTGTGCCTGTCCTTTAATATATAGAATTTCCCTTGTTTCTGCTATAATCTTCTGGCTGAGAGATGCAGATATTCCCTACGTCTCCTATGGGACCTGAGCTGGACCCAGAAGCACCTGAAGCAGCAGTGCTTGCTCTCTCTCACTCTCCCTCTCCCCATCTCTCTTTCAGCACTTCTGTTTTGGCAGAAGCTTTATTCTGTTAACACCCAGCCTCTCATATTACCCACAATTGCTTTCCCCTTATACCTTCAGCTTTCACATGTCCTCTTGGGCCCTGACTCCACCTCGTGACTTTTCAGCTGAAGATCCAACCTGTATAGCTACTCAGCTCAATATTTGCTAGTCCAAATTCCCAAGAGAGGAATCTGAGTGACCCAGCTGTTTTCACAGCAGGTCACAGTTAGCTGATCAGGACTGGATTGGCTGCCCTTGGATCAGGTGTCACTCTTGCTCCAGTCAACTTACAGAGAGTACAGAGGGGAGAAGACGGGGTCACGTATAACTGAGTTATATCAGTTGCCCAGGGCATGTGAGCAGAGTAACTCCCACTAAATGAGTTTGTGAGTAGGAAGGTATGTTACATGGTCATTTCACAACATGAAATCTTTGCAATAACCCAGATGGAGTAGGCACGATTAACCCCATTACGTAGGTACGGAGCATGAGGACCAGAGATGTTAAGCCGTTTGATGTTAACCACAGATAGTCAGCATAGGTCAGAAGTCAGGCTTAGCCGGGACTACAAAAGCCCTACTATGAAACTGCTTCCATACCAAGAGAAACAAAGCAGAGAGTGGCCCAGAATGCTTTTCAACTACCCTAAAAATCAGAACTGCTCCTTCATACACAAATCCCCAAAAGTTGATTCATCAACGAGTATATTAGTCTGCTAGAGCTTCCGTAACAAAATACCACAGGCTGAGTGGCTTAAACAATAGAAACGTATGGTGTCACAGTTCTGGAGACTGGAAGTCCAAAATCAAGGTATCAGTAGTGTTGGTTCCTTCTGAGGGCTGAGGGAAGAATCCGTTCCCAGCCTCTCTCCTTGACTTGTAGTTGGCTGGAGATATGTTCCCATGGTGTTCTCCCTAATAAGCATCTGTGTCCAAATGTCCAGACATACTGGATCAGAGTCCATCCTAACAACCTCATTTTAACCTGTGCAGAGGACCTCTCTCCAAATAAGGTCACATTCTAGGGACAGGGAGTTAGGGCTTCCACATATGACTTTTGATGGAACCCAATTCAGCCCATAGCAGTGAGTGAGTTGGAACTCTCACAGAGTTCCTGCTTGTTACACTGCTCCCCATGTTCTCAGAACCACGGCCAGAGAGAGCCAGAGGAACAAGGCACACGCACACAGTCTCGCTCCACTGCTGCCAGTCCGGACTGGCTGGAGGCCCTACGGACTGGACTGCCTTCTGTGGTGCTGTGGAGGGAAGACGTTTGTCCCTGCCTTCCCTCCAAGACCCTCCTGCCAGCCTAATTTTCCAGCAGTCTCTACGTTCACCTTATTTCACTGAGGCCTCCTTCCCATCTCACCACCCCAGTCTCCTCCTCAGCCCTCACAGAAGGGCATCATGGGAACCAAAATCCAGTCCAGCTTTTTGACACAGAAGAGGAAGCTCTTACAAGCTTCACTGCAACGTGGGCCAGGCAGGACCCTACCTTTTAACAAGTACCATCTACCCTGTTGAATAGGATAAGTAGGCTTAAAGTTAAACATAGGTTCAGGGCGGCCACCCACACAGTATGAATTGAGAGTGCAGCAATGAGAAGCTAAAACGTATGAGTCAGGGCAGGGCATCATCCCGCAAAATCAATGGTATGGGGGATGCCTGTAGGGAGCCTGAGAGAGGACAAGAGGCTTTAACTCTTTCATATAGGTTGGCTAGTGTCACCCTAAATGGTTGATACAGGCTTTTAGACCTCAGCTTTGGTTCAAATTAGAGTTCTGCCACTGATTGTATGGCATTGGGCAAAGTTTTTAACTTCTGTGAACTTCAGTTTCTTACCTACAAAATAGGCATAATTGCACCTACTGTGATGAATTATGGTGAGGATTAAATGAGGTGATATACATAAAATATCACCAGAGTTCTGGGCAGTTAGTAAACATTCAAAAATGGTAGTTGCTGTTATTATTACCACCACAAATTTTTGCTTAGAACCCATCTTAACAACAAGGTTATTTCCTACCACTTCCTAATTTAACTTGCTCAATTGTGTAGAGAATATCATTTGAATTTGAACAAGAAGTCTAATGGATGGATTTGTAAGTCAATAGCCACTTGTCAACTAATCTATTAAGCAAAGATAATAATTCAGATTCAGCAAACAACTACTGAGCATCTGCCAACTACCAGACATATATTAAGATATTGGTTATTGGTAAAATCCTTTTCTTTTTTACAGCTGAATCATATTCCATTATGTGTATATACCATACTTTCTTTTTTTCTTTCTTTCTTTTATACCATATTTTCTTTACCCATTCACCTATTGATGCACATTTGGGTTGTTTGCACAAACACTTTGGAGTATACGAAATGCTGTCATGTGTATTACCACATTGGATCCTCACTAATGCTAGCTAGCATCGTCTCCATTTTCATTTTACAAATGAGAGTATAGAGTCAGAAAGGTTAAGGTCTTGTCTAAAGCTAAAATCAAGATTTTGTGTATATATATATATATATATATATATATATACACACACACACACATTTACATTATATATATGTGTATATATATACATATATATGTGTATATATATATACATATATATGTGTATATATATACACACATATATATGTGTGTGTATATATATATACATACATACATATATATACATATATGTATGTATGTATATATAAAATGTAAAATCCCAATGCTGGCACCACATTTTCTCTTCAAGAAGTAAGAAGAAAAATAGTCTTGAGAAGCCTGCTGGGTGACGGCCACTTGGAAGAAGGTAAGCAAAAAGAGAGGAAAAAAACTATCTGCATGAAAAACAAATAGGAGTTTCAGGAAGAGGGAAGAGAAAAGAGTGCACAGCTGAATAATAAGAGCAAGTAGATACAAGATTCTTTAGAAATGGGAATCTCAGGAATTAAAATTTTTTAAACATTTTTGCATTTCTTTGATGTAAACCTCCAAATTCTTAAATCTTTAGAAATGTGTGCTACATACTCAAAAATTTTTGTTGGAGTGAGTTTTAGTGGAAATCTAAGTAAACGGGCTGAAACGGCACTTCAGGGTTGATGTAGGACACCTCCCCCCAAAAAAAAAAAATACATAGGAGAACAAGGTGACCCAAACACTGCAAATGTAGGAGCTCAGGCCAGAAGTGATAAGGAAAAGAAACCTCCTTCCAGGATACCCACAGAGGTTGTCAGGGGCAGAGATAACTCCTGCACTTGAGACAGCATTCAATCTAATCAATCTAATTTCATTTGAATTTCAGGGGACAAGAAATGGCCACTGACGTCTGGATTACAGAGTAATTTGGGATTTTGAGGAAAGATAGGGTCTCAAACCCCTTTTTGATTATTATTTGAAGGAGGTTTTCAGTTCGGAGTTTCAGCTGGAGAAGGGGATAAGAAGATAATTGAACAGAATACCCTCTGGCTACACTTCCAAAGAAGCTTCAAAGCCCCGGGATTTCTTTGCAAAGGAAAAAGATTAGGCAGATGGCTCTCATGACCAAGCTAATTCTGGGCACTACTAATTGGACAACTGCCCAGGAAACCCTGTGGCCAAATAGGTTTGCAAATGCCCATAAACTTGGAGCTGAAAAGACAAGAGCACTGGTTTTCAAACTTCCTTTAGCAATAGACCCCTTTGCTCAAACAAAATCTTAAACCAACCACACAGTGGAATGAGGCTGCAAATATGAAGCCTCCTCCTCAAATCTGGGAAGCACTCCTTAAAACCCAAGACCCTTGTTATTACCCTTGTTATTTAAGGGTAATAACAAGTTAATCTTTCCTAAGAAAGTGTATATTATGCTAATTTTCTGTTACAGCAGACAAGATAAATCCTCAAAAATACTGTTTTGACTAATCTACGGTGTAAAAACATGAAATGGGGAAATGTTGGCGAGGATTTTCTGTGTCTATATCCATAGCCTTGATTCTTATTTTCTTGATTATTATATAATAGTTTTCTATATTTTGATGGGGGTTGGGTTACATTTGTCAAATGCAGTGAATGTGTACTTCAGCTTTGTATATTTCATTGATATAAATGTTATATCCTGGGTAAAAAAAACTATAAACAATATTGAACTCTAGGTAATGACATATATGTTGAAGTATTTAAAGGGAAGTGTACAAATGTCTGTAAGTTACTTTGAAATGCATCAAAAATAAAACAAGATGGCTTGCCGGATGGATAGAGGTGTAAGGAGATGGATAGATATTGACAAAGCAAGGATAATAAAATGTTAACAGTAGAATCTAGGCAGTTGAGCAAAAGGTTTCAACTGTGCTGTACGCTTGAAATTTTTCCTAACAAAATGTTGGAGAAAAAGAGTTCTTATCTTTTAGAGACATGTATTGAAAAACTTTTGGATAAAATTATGCAATGTCTGATTTGCCTCAAAATCACATGGCAGAACAAGTATGAGAGTGATTAGAGGAAATAAGATTGACCAAGAGATCTTAATTGTAACTGGTAATGGGTACGTGAGGTTTTCTTAATTCAAACTGCTTTAACAAAATACCATAGGCTAGGTGGCTTACACCACAAACCTTTATTGCTCACAATTCTGAAGGCTGGAGTCCAAGATCAAGTTGCTGGTAGATCGGGTGTTTAGGGAGAGCCCTCGTCCCGGTTTGCATACACCATCTCCTCAGTGTGTCCTCACATGGTAGAGAGAGCGAGGAAGCAAGCTCTCGCCTGTCTTTTCTTATAAGGATGCTAATCCCATCATGACCTAATCATCTCCCAAAGGCCCCATTTCTTAATATCATCACATTGGGGGTGAGAGTTTCAATATATGTACTGGGGGGGAGGACACATTCAGTCCACAGCAGGAGTTCATTTTACTATTCCCTCTACTTTTCTGTGTATGTTTGAAATACCCATAATAAAAATTTTTAGATATAAAAAAGTACTACTGTACTACGTATGCTTTTTTAAAAACTTGTAAATATGATAAAATATTTTGTTAAAAAGCTTTTTAAGAAACAACAAGTAATACCTTTTACCAACTATGTCCACTATAGTAACAGGTCCCCATTGAAAAGATTGAAGTAGCAGTTGCACTCTCTCATCAAATTCATTCAACTCAAGTTGTGCCAGAAATGGACCAGGCCCCATTCCTGTTCTGAAAGTGTTTCTCATTATGATGATAAGAAATCCATCAAGAAATTCCAAATTATTTCATCGTACCTGACTCTGGTTCCTGACATAGGTGTCCCGGAAACGAGATAGTAAGAAGGCTACTGCACTGGATTTGCCTGCTGTGCCCGTTTATGAGACACATGCCCCAGCAACTCCGCCTCTGGGGCATTCAGGGACTTGCCGGCACAAGAACCCAGCTTTCCTAGAGTCATTGTTCCTACTTGTTTCTATGCTGCCTTTCTAACAAAATGCTAGAACTCTAAAAAAAAAAAATCACACTTTTGAAATTCACGAAACTGAAATTTCTCCTATATGTTCCCTATGCAATAAAGCTGGATTCAGAGAAACACCCCCACATTCTGATGTTTAGCCAAACCACCTTGGGCTTCACAATAGGGCCAGAAATATGACAAGGTCGGCTAGGTTCCAAGGTCTCCCATCCTTCCTGCTCATCAGTCATCAAAAAGAAAAGATCCCTCTCCCCCACGCCTTCCTCTCGGCACTCTCTTCCCCAACTCGGACTTTCTTGTGGTCTTTCAAAAACATTTCCTTATGAACCTGGATAAAACCCGAATAATCAAGGCTAGGGAAACTGGAACATTGTTTCCTGAACAATTTGAAACCTAAAAATAAATTAGTGCTTGTGTGTTCTGTTTGAGTTTTGGATGAAAGCCCAAATGACTTTCTCTTGCACCTGAAGTGGTTTGCCCATACCTGTGCAAAGGAACCCACCCTTCCGTTGGTGGAAATAGTATCAGTTATTGTTCTGTGTGTTTGAAGCTTTTTGTATTACTAAAGAGCATTACCCTGAGGGCAAGAGATGTACCAGAGTGATGGATCCCAGAGAACAAAGCAAGTGTGTGGACAGAGTGTTCGGCCAGAGGGCACTGGATGGCCAGTGGACTCTGCCATTCGGGTGAGCTGGACACAAGTCACCCTAAAATCTGATCAACATGGTGGTAAGAGAGCCAGGCGACATGCAAAAGAGCCAGAAGGCCATGTGGGAGCTATGACAGGGGGCGCCTGGAGGTCATGCCTGCGAGATGATGGCATCCATCGTCAGTTGGTACTGCACAGGGGCTGAGTGAGGGCTCCAGAGCCAGCCCTCCATGGGTCTGGAACTCGGCTCCTCCATTCCCAGCTGGGTGACCATGAGTAAGCAACCTCACTGCTGAAGGTCTCAGATTCCCCATCTCTAAAGTGGGGATAATCACAACCAACGCTGATCAAGCACCTTCCACAAACAGGGTCCTATTATGAGAACTTGATGTTTGCTCTTCCTTATAACCATGTATGTTAATGTTACTTTCCCTACTTTAAAGAGAGAAGTAAAGTTCTAAATGTCACCTTGCTGCTAAGTGGTAGAGCCCAGCCACAGCCAGACAATTGAACTCCAGAGCCCACTTATTTAACCATTAGCCTCCCTTACCTCCGTTCTGGGGTCATTTTGCAACAGCAGTTATTCATAAATCCCTCTGGGCTCCTCAAAATGTTACAAAACAAATAGCTGAAGGAGCAGGCCTTATTCACCTAAGACTGGAAAAACATGAACAACTTGCCCATGGCTAAGTTAGACACACACCAAACTGGGAAGAGAGAAGAGGGTGTGGGCCCAGGGAGGACGTCCAGAATCTGATGCCACAGGGACCACCAAAACATACCAATAGGGGCTTCCAGGCCCAGGAAAGATGGCCTGAAGGGAACCAACGGGAAGAGACTTCCACAGGGAGTCCTGTTACTGTCAGAAAATGGGACTGGCAATCCCACAAGTGACACAAACTTAAAAGTACCTAAAAATCTAAGAAGTTGGTTTAGCACCCAACCTTCAGAAGGCTGGACTGAACAACCACCACATGTAAAAAACCAAAACAAAACCAGGGAACTATCACAACACCACCTAGCGAAAGGGTTTAGAGAAGAGAGGATCAGACCAAGCCCAGGCCATTTGTATCTCAAGGTAAAACGTTGAACTAGGTTCAACTGCTATTTCTTACATCTGTGTGCCTATCCGAATATGTGTTATTTGTGTCATCTACCTAGAGAGACTCACAGTAACAAGCCCTTCACAATGAAAACTGTTGTGCACATATTTCAGGGAGAGCAAGGAAATAGGGTTGATGACACGAGAAATGCTAGACTGCTGTAAAACGGGTGCCAATAACATAGTCAGAAAGACTGGGATTAGCTGTGTCCTCCACACCACCAGCTGAGTTACCTTAGAGCAAGTCACTCCACATCTCTGAGACCCCATTTCCTTATACATTCCTTCCATTGTGAAGATGAAAGGTAATGCACGTGAACACCTAGCACAGTGCCAGGCCCAAGATTGTTGCTTAAAAAGTTAGGCTTGTAGAAGAAAAAATGAGAGAGTGTGTCCATTCTGCAGGGATCAGGATGGGAAGGGAGAACAACCAGCTTGGCTCCAGCATCTCCAAACAGCCAGGCTCCATCAGTTCAAAACCAAACACATGACTCACAAATTCTAATCCATTCTTCTAGTCTCAGCTTCCCTCCTTCATGCTGTGAGGACAAATTACAGTATTTTATTATTTTGCCTCTTTACTGTGTATTTTATTTATCTCTGTTGTGCTACCTAGTTTGGGGCATTTTTTTCAAAAGCCCGACCCATTCCTCCCTGCTATTTGTATTCTTGGTAAAACCACCAATCGCTATAATGTACTTCTCCCAAACTCCGAGATTTCTCCGTTATATTCTTGCCATGCTGCTAGCTTCATTAACCTGGAACTGAATGCTGAAACTCCACTGTTTTGATTTTTTTTGTTCTTTCAGTGTATTTGCCATTTTCCGGAATCAGAGATTCTGCTCCTGGACAACTGACTGCTCATGGTGGCCCCCACCAACCAACCACCAACTGAATAATAGAATAGATCTTGATAGAATGAAGGTGGGTTGTATCAGACTTCTAAATCAACCTGAAACCAGACAGGGCAACAGTACTCTAGTCAGTTGTCCTCTGAGCATGAAGCCACCAGCATGCAGTGTAAGTTGGTGTCTGGCTTGCCTTCACTAAGCTCCAAAAGGTCAGGGCCATCTAGGTCTTGTTGACCGCTGTATCCACATTGTAGCACAATGCCTGGCACATAGTAGGTGCTCAATAAGTATTTATTGATAAATGAATGCATGAGTTTTCCAAAAAAATAGGCACTCCAACTTTTCTTTCGTTTCTGGTAAATGCAGAAGGGGTGGGTATTTTTTCCTTAGTCCAAATACTGGCTCCATTTTATGTGGCCCCACCATGTTGATTATCTTCTGAATGGTAATTTGAGTTATAGATTGGGAGGCAGTGCTTCCACTTGGGGCCCTGGAAGGGGAAAGAGGGAAGATGAATTTGGATAAGAATGTTGCTATAGACTGGATGCTTGTGTCCCCTCAAAATTCTTATGTTGAAACCTAACGCCTAATGTGCTATTTGGAGGTGGGGCCTTCAGGAGGTGATATTAGGTCATGAGGGTGCAGCCCTCATGAATGGGATTAATGCCCTTTCTTCAAAAAAGCCTCCAGAGAGCTCCTTTGCCCCTTCCACCATATGAGGACACAGTGAGAAGACAGTGTCTGTGAACCAGGAAGCCAGTTCTCACTAGACACTGAACCTGCCAGCTCCTTGATCTTGGGCTGCCCAGCCTCCAGAACTGTGAGAAATAAATTTCTGTTGTTTATAAGCCCCCCAGTCTGTGGTATTCTGTTATAGCAGCCCAAAATGACTACAACAAATGTCCTCTCACATCCTTCTCCATTGAAATTTTCCAACCATTCAAACCACATATATCCCTCCAGACCTGGCCTTTGCCCAACCCCAAGATGTATGTCTTCCAAGAAGCCTCGCCAGGCCCACTGATTTCATCTTCCTTTAAACCTATAGTATTGATGACCCATGAGACTCACCCACATGACAGACATACTCTTTGAGGACACTTATTGTGCTGTAATCTTCTGTCTTTGTAATCTAATCCTTTATGATTATTTCACTTTTCATGTGTTCATATCTTATCTTGCCAACTACATTACAAAATCCTCGAGCAGAGATTGTGTCTCATAATTCTTATAGTTCTCTCTGTCTTGGCACTACCTCTGGAGCATGAAAAGTTCTTTCTAAAGTCATCCACCTTCAAAGCATTAGCCTTAATCACTTCATCACTTCATTAAAAAAATGTCAGATAAAGGAGGATGAGGTGTGAGGGTCAGAGAAAAGAAAGAGAGAACATGGGGCAAGTCAAAGAACACGAGATAATCAAAATAAAAAGAATTAAGCCCAAACAAGCCATGATAATACGTTAGGTTAAATTTCTCTGCCATGCTTAGTGGATAAAATAACCCAGCACAGCTAAATGAGAAAGGGCAAAATGTTGTAGACCAGTTTAGCAATCCCCTCACTGCCTTTCTCATCTACATTTCACTACCAAATGGTAAACCCCCTTTACACAAGCTCCAACAATACACCTCGTACTGGAGTTGTGTCGAATTAAATATTGTTTGAACTAAGTAGACATGTAAACACCTGGAAATCATAGAACCATAGGTTTTCCAAGCTGGAAGTGATATATGAAACCAGGTCAGGTGACAATTCTAAACCTAAAGTCCAATGTCTCCTTTCAAAGTATGTTTGACTCTCTGGAAATGGTATGAAAAAAATCTAGTATTAGCCCAAGTAAACTTTTCTGGAAAGAAGATTTATAGATTTCATCAGTTTTTCAAAAGGGGCCACAATGCCAAAAAGTTACAGATCACTACTCTGAGCTAAGTCCTTGATGTTACAGACCAGAAAGCTCTGACCCAGAAAGGTTAGCAAGTGTACCCAAGAAAATAGAGCCAGGTGGTAAAAGAACCAGAATTATGACCCAGTTCTCCTGACTTCTGGCTGCCACTTTTCCTCCTGTACTTACACTCCTCCCTTTTTTGTTATAAAGAGATTTTCTTTGTGACACTATTTGCTCTAGCAGGATTTGACCTGGGGTGCTCTGGATGCTTTGCTGTGTTACATTTTAAGAGTCTTCCATTTGCCTGCTTTCCTTCACCCTAATGATGCCCACAGGGATGTAATTTTCTCACTTCTCTTTTTCTATTATCACCTTATTTGGCCTTTGCCCACTCTCTTTTCTGCTACACATGGCTTGTCTCTGGGTGCCCTTTTGTCCTCCCATCCTGATTTTATGAGAAGTATTTATTGCCATGTTTTCTGTATTTGCCTGGATGTATTCTAAGGGAGCTGATGGTAAAACTCTTCTGTCTCAGCAGGAAACAATTGCTCACGGCAATTACGCCCGCTGTCTTCCTTTTCATTTTCCTTCAGCTCTTGATGAAATTGTGTTTCCAGAAACCCTATGAATTCTTTCTCAGACTCTTACATAACTCAGTGTATTCAGCCATTTCTTTTCCATCCATATTTTTGTTTGTTTGGTTGGTTGGGCATTTGGCTCATTTTCTCTCCAAATAATTTGGTGGCTATTTTATCCTCAGTTTCTCTTACATTGTATATGATCTCCCGTATCCAAATGGATGTCTCGATTCAGTCAGATTTGGTTGGTATTTCTATCATTAGCTGCAGAATGAGTCTGTGAACCTGATAATTGTTGTGTTGTTTGTGAGTTTGTTTTGTTGATTTGTTGTTTTGGGGGGACTTTTTGTTTGTTTACCCTTTTTTGGGGAAAGCATATTAATTTTGGGTCTAGTCTTAGGGCTAAAGTTTAGAATGTGTTCTCTTGCTCCAAGTTATATTTTTTATACCATTAGAGAAATAGCTTACCCCTTAGGCAAAACTCAAGGTGTGTGTGTATGTGGGTGTGAGTGTGTGTGTGTGTGTGTGTGTGTGTGTGTGTGAGGGGGGTTCTGGGAATGATTCTAGAGAATATTTCACTGGGGCTAAAATATGGGTTTCGACATCTTCTCTATAAATAAATCAACATCTGAGGATAAATTCCCAATGACATACCTCCTACCCCACCCAACCTTATCTCCTTGTCCTAACCTATTCTCCAGGTTAAGATTCTAGCCCTAGACAGTAGTACCAGCAAAATTAAGGCAGAAATCAGTCGCTTACATATTACACTGGGGTCCAGAGGAGGCCAACAGAGTTGTGTAAAGGGGCTGGGAGTGAAGCAGGGGAGGCATGCAGAAGATAGTCCAACAGCAACTCAGATACCTGGGGGTCCTTTTGGGGGCCACAGAGTTGACTGATAGCGAATGTGCCTTAATAACAAATGAGAGACTGATTGATTGCATCTGAGCCACTGGATCTTGGTACAGAGAAGAAACAAATTAATTTTAAGTTATACTGAATAGGCAAGGGAGTGGGGGAGGGGTGATACTGACCCTTGGCTGTATATCCTGGTTGGTTCAGGAGACAGGGCAGGACAGTTTCTACAAGTTCATGATGATTCCTCAGAAAGGAGTTGATCCCTCAGAAGCAGAGGCAGTGAGGCAGGGCTTGACACCTGTAGGACTATCACTATGGCAACTGCTTGCATCCCACTCGGTCTCCTCTATGTGCATGGAACCCTGGTGAACCTTGAACCCTGCCAAAGGTACCATCAAAGTCCGATCAATGTGTAATTGAGAACACATACTGGCAATGTCTGCCAGATAAAATCTTGAGCCGAATGGGTCATAGTATGCAGCCTGGGGTCTGGTACAAGTTCCTGCCAGTAGAAGGAAGCAGGTATAGTGCAATGTCAATCCAGCTTGGAAGAGAGAGCCCATGTTCAATGCAACTCACTAGACCTTTGTCCTTACGAATTTACAAGCTAGTGTAGCCCTGCCAGTTAACAGCTCTATGCGAATAGCATTTGATGCTGAGTCAGCAAATGTGATGACTGTCAAAAACTTTTCAAAATTTTTCAGTTTTTCTCCCTTTGAAGAAGTATTGACCTGCAAGTGTGTTGCCAAATTCAAAAACAGGTTGCCAAGAAAGAATCAGTAAAACAGATGACAATGATTTCAGAAACTTAGAAGTTAAAAAATCAAAATAATACATAGACATTCTCTTCTTCCCTTTGAAAATACTCAAAATGTCACCAATGGACTTTGAGAGACAATATAATGAAGCAAACATTGGCTTCAGAAAGTGAATGCTTTAACCCAATTCTGCCTTTCACACAATATATGTCCTTGGGCAAGTCACGGAACTTCTCTGATTCTCAGCTACTTATCCATACAATGAACAAAGTAGATCAATGGGTTTTAATGTATGAGAATATGAAAATTTCACTCATCTCTTTTCAGATTTCGTATTATCACTAACCTTTAAGGAAACACCACTTGTTGAATTTTAGAGTAGTCCCTAAGATGAATCTCCATGATCATCTGAAAAGGCTGTTGCAATGCTGCTTCCTTTCCAACTACACATCTATGTGAAACTGGATTGTTTCACATAATTTAACCTCAGCCAAAACAACATATCTCAGTAGATTAGACGCAGAAACAAATATAGAATCTAGCTGTCTTTTTATAAACCAGACATAAAAGAGATTAACAAAAATGTAAAGCAATGCCACGCTTCTCACTATTGTTTTGTTTCAGAAAATAGAACTTTTTTAATTTTTAAAATGTTACTTATTTAACATGTAATGAGTTTATTACTATTATCTTTTAATGAATTAATATGTAAATATTTAAATCTTTTCTCGGTTTTAATTTCTAACATGGTAAATATGGATAGATACAATTCATATGAACAAAATCTCTCTGGGGTTCTTGATAATTTTTAAGAATGTAAAGAGATCCTCAGACCAAATGTAGAGAGTAGGCCACTATATAATGATAGAAGATTCACTTCACCAGGAAGATACAATAATTCTAAACTTGTATGCACTTAAAAGAAAATAGCCTCAAAAATACATAAAGCACATCCACTGGCAAATCCACTATCATAATGGAAGATCTCATCCATCTCTCTCAATTATTGTTACGTCAAGCAGGCAAAAATGAGTCCAGAGATTTTATCACTTGGGTTCTGGCAGAAAGTGATGCCACACTCAGATGTGGTGAAGAGAGAAGGTTTAATCAAACATTCACATGGTATAGGTGAAGTTAAGGGACCCCTCCCAAGGATGGATGGAGAAGCATACCCAGGGCTAGCAGGTGGCAACAGGAGCAGGTTACCACCCATAGGCCTAAAAGGCGCAGGAGAGGGCTTGGTCACCAACACCAGTGACAGCTGTAGCTAAAGGACAAGCTCTGTGGCCTTTGACAGAGGATTGCAGTCTTTGCCAAACTGGCCCGGCAGGAGGGAGTTGGATGAGTTAATATTCTGACCTTTCTCTCTACCTCCTTCCATCCTCTACCCCTACCTCTCATTGGCTGAGCCCAAGGAAGCCAGGGGTAGAGAGCCCTTGATATACTTCATACAGGTCAGCCTTTTGAAGCACAAAGCAGGGTGAAGAAACTTAGGATGTGAATCTGGAGAGGCAAAGGGAGAAGACCTAGCACAGAGATGGCTGATTTGACAACATTATTTACAGGTTTAGTTTGCTGGATGAATATAGATCCCTGGATGCAACAATTAAACAATACAGATTCTTTCTAAACACACAAAGAACATTTACAAAAATTGACTACAATTCTAGGCCAACAAAGAAAGTCTCAACAAATTTCAAAAAAATCCATGTCAACTAGAATCTGTCCTCTGACCACAAAATAATTCAATTGTAAGGGATTAAAAGTCAATAACAAAAAGGTGTGTTGTGGGGGAAAGCCCACATAATGGAAAATTTTAAGAACAAACTTCTAATAACTCAAAGAAAAAATCATGGAAATTTAGTTATGTTCAGAAATTAATGATAATAAAAATACTACATAGTAAATCTTGTGAATGTAGTAAAAATAGTCCATAGAGAGAAATGTATACCCTTAAATGCCTATGTTAGATAATCAAAAGAAACCTAAAAATTAAAGAGCTAAGAATCCAATTTAGGACATTAGAAAAAAACAAAGAGGATGATAAAAATATAAATGCAGACATTAATGAAATAGAAAACAAAAATAAAATAGAGACAATCAACAAAGACAAATGCTGGTTCTATGACAAGATTAAAATGAACAAACTCTTTGTAAAAACAATTTTTAAAAAGATGAGCAAGCAAGAATACACAAACAAAAGTTTCATCTCTGCTTCTTTCTTCATGGTCTCAGTGCCCACATCTCCAACTTCCAGCCATCAGTTCTTTTGCTTGATGTGAGCTGAAAGGGTGTGTTCGAAATTATAGCCTAAATGAGCAAAGTACACAACAGATGAGGTGAAATTCCACAGACTCCACTGCATCTCCCGGCTAAGCAATAATGGCTCTGGATTCTGTTCTCCTGGGTGTGTGTGAGGGGATCAGGCTGTTGGAAGAACAGACTTTGCTGTCTAAATGAGAATAAAAAGCACACAAGGGATGCTGAGCACCTGAAGTAGAAGAAGAGTGGAAGTGAAGCTCCTGAAAGAAAAATGGTGCCAATCTGGGGGGCTGAACAAGCAAAAGACAAATCAGAGACCTGCGCCATTATTTTATCCAGAGCCAGTTCTGCAGCCCCTATTCATGAGCTGTGCGAACACCATCACTCCCGTGGGATTCGGGGTACTGAAGGGCTCTCCAAGGCTACAGAAAACCTTTTTGTTGTGCTACTTGAGGAATTTTCTTTTGGTTTTTGTATTTTCCATTTTTCTTCTGCTGCTTTACAAAACCTTTCCTATGGGGACTGCACATCCCCTCACGGTCTTCAGTCGTCTTTATAAAATAGAGACCCATTTACAAGAGCTGTCTCAAGATGTGTAGACCAGAAATGAAACAGTCGCCCAAATCATCCAAACTCCAGGGTTTTATATCCCTGGAAGACTGTGAAAGGTACAAAGAACTGAACCAGGTGCAAAGAGTCATTTTCAGCTTCATAATTACAGAGGGGAAACAGCATTTCAAACATAGGTGTGGAACTGAGGTTGGCAGAGGACAGAGGTACTACTTATACAGGCTAAATAATTGCCAACTACACCATCCATTATAAATTGGTGATATCAACCTTCTAACTTTGATATCTATTTGTCGTTAATGTATCTCAAACCACAGCTGAATAAACTCTTAAAATGGAAACACAATAGCTCATTTTCTCACATCAAAAGTTGCTTCAAGTCCTTTTGACTCTTGATCAGTCATTAATCTGCTAAAATAATTCCTGCATTTCAATTTATTGGCAATTCAATTCAGAATTCAATTAAAAATATCAATATTCTTCTTTCAGAGCAACATCCCCCAAATAACGCTTTCATTTCCAATTTTAATTAAAAGAACTATCTAAGAATTACATGTTCTTTGCTTTCCATACCCATTAAAAAATAGTAATGGATTAAAAGTGATGAATATTATCCTTGTGGTAATGACTTTAAAATTCTCACCCTGGTCATTTATAATCACCATAAATAAGTGAAATACATGTCTCTATTTATTTAACTTCTAAGGAAAGAGACCTCATGTGCCCCCAGTCATTTCTTCAAACATAATAGAACCCTGACTTGAAAAAGAATTTTCTTCTGTTTCCATATCTGGGTCTGATGAGATCTCCATGGACCATTATAGTCTTCTTTTTTTTTTTAATCTTAAATTTAAATTATTCGTGTATATACAAAAAGCCACCTTTTATGCTATTTAATTTTATGGCACAGAAATCAGAAACAATATTTATAAACAATCTCCACAACTCCCCAGTTCCTACAGTACATAATCATTTGACTGACTGCTCCAAGATCTGTATTACATTGGTATTTGTATTCCTACTATCTCTAAACTTAAGACATATGAGGTGTGATAAAAAATTACGGTGAATGTTTAAATAAAAAAACTTATTACAATACAAGACACATTGCTGTTAATCCCCCTCAAAACACTCCCCCTTGCTTTAAACACAATTAGCCCATCATTTTTGTCACTATCTGAAGTAGTTCTGGAAGTCCTCTTTTGTGTCTTTAGTTACACTGTCATAGCTGACTCGACGTCCTGAATCAATTCAAAATGTTTACCTTTCACGGTCATTTTGGTTTTGGGGAAGAGCCAGAAGTCACACAGTGCCTGATCTGGTGAATAAGGTGGATGAGGACACACTATAAAGTTTTTACTTGACAGAAATTGCCATACCCAAAACGATGTGTGACATGGAGCATTGTCATGATGGAGAATGAAGTAAAGACAGACACTCACGAAAGAGGACTTCCAGAATCACTTCAGAAAGTGACAAGAATGATAGGATAAGTGTGTTTGAAACGAGGGGGAGTATTTTGAGGGGGATTAATGGCAATGTGTCTTTTACTATAATAAATTTTTTAAATTTAAATATTAACTGTATTTTTTATCACACCTCATAGATAAGGTAATAAACCTCTAGGCTAAAGCTTATTACATAAGACTATAATTCTTATGAATTCTTAAGAATTACCATAAGCAAAATATGAATATTTTCTTATTTCAAAATATTTCTCCTCCTTTGAAATCTGAGCATTATTTTGGTTAAAAATTGCGTTGCAATTCCATGATAAGTCTTACTACAAATAGTTTACAAATACATGTGTAGACCTCCACTTAGGGTAAAAGGAGCTCCTTATTTAAATAAATCTTGGCTCCCATGGAAGAGTAATACTGAATTTTCACCCCAAATTGCATTGTCTAGCATGTAAATGATATGTAAATGAAGTGCTCCCTGAATAGGCATTAAATGAGCATTAAGAGGGAAGACCATAACAGTCCATCATTTCAATGGTTCCAGCCCAAAGGTGCTGGATTTGCTTTGACACAACAGAGTGTGACAGCTTCATAGGCATTGTCTCAGGCAGCTGAGTCCAAACTCAGTAGAAAAGAGGGAATGAAAATAGGCCTAAGGGTCACTGATGGCTGTAGCGTGAGCCTTTTGCCCCAGCAGGTACAGTTGATCACTTTTCCAGATTGGACTTGCCACCTTGGTCCACAAGAGGGAGGATTGTATGTGGTTTTGCTTTAACTAAATGATGAGCAACTGATATGGAAATAAGCCAATCAGTTAACTTTTTGTTTGAATCTACATCCTGGGCAATGTTCTCGAGATGCTCCCCCAAATTATAGGAAGTGCTCCCTGGAACAGCACGGAGAAGGCAGCCTTTGAGGAGTTGCAGCTCCCAGCTTTGCCTCACTGGCTGAAGGGGTACATGGGGAGTGCCTAATGACCATCTTTCGCTATGGAGGTTCAGAATAAAAACGATCTGCCTTTTGCCAACCAAGGACTAACATTTGCACATCTTTCCCCGTAAAATGAGTCCCCAAACAATAAATAGTCCAACTTCAGTAATGATGCATCCATTCACATAGGAAAATAGATCCAAGACTATAATGGGATTCCCACACATCCCAGTACCAACTGCTAAGCCTTGAACATGGTAGGTACTCAAAATTGTGTTATGTAAGTCAACAGTGGATTATTTATTAATTATTGAGGATGGATTTATACCATCCGTTCATCCACTTTTACCCAATCCCTTAGGCCTCCATTTGCACCATGTCCAGATGGAGGTGGGAATGAAACCTGTACATCACAGAACGCAATATCCTCGCTCAGTTTATGAGAAAGTTATCCATAAGTTGGCCTCAGTAATGTCATCTAACATTATAGAAAGAATGTTTTAGATCTAATAAGGAAATTAAATATCTAAATATGAGCATCAAAGAATATATTTCCAGGAAATAAATATATATGTGTGTGTGTATATGCATGCACACACATATATATTACACAGAGAGACACACACATCATTTGATCTCATACATTAATTTTCCAATGACCTTTTCTTTTCAAGAGCAAATCTGGGTTTTCATCACTTTTATGACATTTTTTTTTAATATGTGAATACAGTAACCTCCTCTCAATATTTAGTTAGGGTTGACCTTAGAAACACACGTGAATTTTCTCCCCTGTAACACTGTGGTACTCCCATGGCCTAGTAATGTACATAGGACTCCCTTGTTTTAGTTATACTAAAAGGCTTCAATCAGGGGCATACTTCTTTGCTTTTTGAGGATTTCTGTCTCCTCCAAGGAGAGAATGAAAGAGTGTCACTTCTCCCTTCTGTCATATGTCTGCCTCTCACACTCTTCTTTCTTCCTCGCCCCAACCCCCACCACGTTACTACATTTCTGCTTCTGAAATGCTTGTTGGAACTGTTCGGTCACTCATTTCTTCATTCTACAAGGATTTAATGAGCCTCTACAACGTGCCAGTGACTGTCCTGGGAATCACATAAACCAGTTCTCATGGAACCCACGGCCGGTGGGTGCAGATAGACATCAGTCAAAGAATCACACAAATAAATGCAACATCACCTCTGAGGTACAAGAGGGCAATGGTGCAATAGAGAACCCAGAACTGGTCAGGGAGCCAGCGTAGGCTTCCCTGAGCAAATGACGTTTGGGTTGATTTCCTGAAGGGTTAATTTGGTGCACAAGGCAAGGAGAGCATTCCCAGCAGAGGAAAACACATGCACAAATGCCCTGTGGTGGAAGAAAACAAAGAGAATCCACGACACTGGACCTCTGTGTGTGAGACACAGGACTTTTGGTCACTATTCTAACAGCAATGGAAGGCGGATGGGGTATAAGTGGGTAGGCGACAGGTGATATAACACCTTGGCTGCAGAGTGAAGGACAGTTTGGACATGGGCAACCGCATACAACCAATAGGACAGTGGGGCACTAAATCTACTGAGAAATGATGGCGGCTTAGGCAAAGGCAGGAGTTCTCGGTCTGGGCTCCACAGAAATCTGTGAACTTGGGTGGGAAAACAAGCACATCTTTACTCATACCACCTTCTGAGTGAAATTTAGTATTTTCTTCCATGATGAATGTAGACAACAAACTACAGTAGAGTTTGCAGCCAAGAGGAACCACAGGTATTTTCAGATCACATTGCAGTTGCTGCAGATGTATCAATACATCATTTACCCTCACTGCTACTTGAAAATTACTATAGTTGTTAGGCCTGTCACTATATGATATGACACAATGCATTAGTAAAGAAGCACGTATTATTATAATTCTATTTTTAAAATATTTTGATAACTATATTTTAACATAATTGGTTTCCTTTGTAACACTATGTATTTTATTTAATGAATTTAAGTCTTATTCCAAAAAGGGGCCCATAGGTTCCACAAGTTAAGACCCCCTGTGGGTGAAGGGGAGAGGGAAAGTTGAGAGCTATTTAGAAGGTGAATGTGGCATGACCTGGATGGGTGTGTTAGGGTGAAGGAGAGAAAGGTGTCTGAGATAGTTCCCGGGGGTATAGTTTATGCAAATGGATGGATAGTGGCGCTCTACTGTTTTACTCAAGACAGAAAACACTAAAAGAAGATCACAAGAAAATCCATGAATAAATACAAAGTTAATAAAATTGGGAGCAGTTTGGCAATTTTTTCTCACTTTTTGGGTCTCAGCTAAGTTGCAGATAATTGAGAAAGATTGGTAAATTAGGTGTAACTATGAACAGCTACATACACACCTAAATAGGGATCATTATCAAGAAAATTGCAAGTTTTTATTTACAAAACAATTTTCAGTTACAATATATTTTTAATATTCACAAATGAAACAGTTATCAAAAAGTCTGCTGTTTCTTCATGACATTGTTTTTAGGGGACTGAATTTCTTTTCCAGAAAGACTCCAATTTTCATTAAAACTTTAGTTAAGCAATGGATGTCATCACCCAATGTCTTCCCTGGGTCTCAATCTCCATTCTATTTATTTAAGACCAAAATATCTGCTACAGCTCCTGTAAAAAATCAGAAATGGCATCAATCCAAATATTCTCATTGTTTCTATTTCTACACATGAGTAACATATTGACTTTGCCAAAACAATTACATAAACTTAAATCATGAGTCACTAGTCAGAGTTTCTTTGGTGACTTCATCCAAACCTCCTGCCAGCTATCCATCAGGGGAGTTTAAATTCAGTGTATGTCTCCATTTCTGTTTACCTTCAAAATCATATCAACCTCCTTAACACTAGTACATTTGAAATAAAGTTTTAAATATGAAAGTATTATGCTAAGTGAAATAAGTCAGACAGAAAGACAAATACCTTATAATTTCACTATATGTGGACTCTAACAATACGAAACAAATGAATAAACAAAACAAAACAAAAACAGATCCATAGGTACAGAGAACAAGGTGATGGTAGCCCAAGTGGGGGCAGAGAGGAACGAGACTAAAAAATTTGAAAATAAATCTGAGAGTCAATGGATCTAAGTACTGGTTTGCCCTTGGCTCTGCATAACTTGATAGAAATTTTCTCATTTTCTGCTGTTTTTCCTTTTGCCGATGGAAGAAACACTTCAGGCAAGAATAAATTCAAAAGCTGATAGACAGTATTTGAGAAAAAATGGTTTTCCTTGCCCCTATCTTTCTCAGGTGTCCATGCACATTGTGCCAGCATTATGACTCTTGCAATGACTTTATTCTTTTCATTTTCTTTTACCTACTCACCAGACCCCAACTCTTTCTGCATAAAAAATCCCAAAGAAGCCACAGCCATGGAGATTTTATTTTTAAGTTCCTGCCACATCAAGAACTCTGTGATTTATGCCATGCTCCTTGAAATCCATTTCAGTTGTCCCGCCTTCAAATTGCCAAAATTTAACACAAAATGTAAATATTTTATTCAATTAATATATCTATTCAGTGCTCTATTATTACTTTTGATCACGTGCTCAAGATAAAAAATTTTTTTCAAAGGTATTAACTGCTACAAATAGGTTGCTTCTTGAAAGAGCCAGTTCTCCATACTATAAAGCATGTGAAAAAAACTTGTGTAACAAACTCATCAGTATTTTCATTCATTTGTTTTAATTTTCCAGATTAAAGTCTGTCTGGCCAACTGGACTGCCTGGCAGTTGGAAGAGCTTAGCCAGGTGGCAAGATACATTTCTTAAACTTTATTTTTCTAATTACCTATTACATAAAGATATAGAGTAAATGTTGAGGTAAGAGAGAACTTAGAAAAAAATAATAAAACGTGCTTGTAAATATCTTCTTCACACAGACAATGTGATTGATCTACATTCTAGGGCAGAGAAGGCATATTTGCTTAACTTGTTTATGTAACAATGCATAACAAAATCTGCATGCGGTAGAATATTTTCGGTGGTCACTTGCAAAGCTTCAAAACACAAACCAGCAAAAAAGAAAAATATAGCTATATCATGGACTAATACCAGACCACAGGAAGAGGAGCACCTCATGAACAACTAAACCAGGCTCTCCAACACTGGCAGAGATTTTGTCTTCCTCCCTCTTTTCTTCCTTCTCTTTGCTTATCTCTGCTGGCCAGCTTCATTCTCACAGATGGCCTTTACCTACCCTGCTAGAACCAAAGCCATTTGTAGTTCATGTATTTGCAGCTATATAAGATCAAGGCAAGAAAGTAAAGAACCTCTTCTTTCTTTCTACTAGTTTCAGTTTTTAAAAGTGACAAGGAAAGACTTTGATTGGCCTAGTTTCAGACACATGCCCATTCTCAGACCAATCAGTGTTGCCAAGGGAATACGGTGCTATGATTGGCCAAGCTGGTACCAACTTCCTTCCCGGGGACAAACACAATGCCAGGGAGCTGAGGTCAAATTTAAAAAGTGCAACTTCGGAGAGATCCAAGATGGCGAAGTAGATAAACACTGTGCCTGCATCCTTCCATAAACACATTAAAATTACAACTAAATTATTAAACAACCAACCTGGAGAACCATCTGAAGTCCAGCTGAACGGAAGTCCTATGACTGAAAATATAAGAAGAAGCCACATCAAGACTGATAGGAGGGCAGAGCCCCAAACCTCCATGTGGTGATTGAGAATCAGGAAGGATATCTCAGCCACAGAGGTTCCCCTAGAGGAGCGAGGGACCCCAGGCCCCCACATCAGGCTCCCCAGCCTGGATACTGGTGAAGAGCAGTTCACACAACATCTGGCTGTAAAAACCAGTGGGGATTCCGACCATCAGGGTGGGATGGAAGGCTGCAGGACATCCTGTTAACACACACATCCTGTTAAATGGCCCATGCACAGACTCACTTGCTCACAGTGGAGGGATGGTGACTCGGGAGGCGCCGGAGACATACAGGGGCAAGGGTGCACAAATTGAGGTGCATGGCCTTGCGAGAAGGACTGGAGGACAGTTGGCATTTTCCCTGTGTGAGGTCCTTCTCCTTTGCAGCTGGCAGGGGGGCACCATCTTTCCTGTGATGAGCCCACCCTCACACAGCCAAATCTGAATCTCATTGGCCTGGTGACCTCCACTGCTCCACATTGCTGACTCACTAAGACTCCACCCCACTCAACTCCTCCAACACTGGAGGCATTTTCTCCGTGAGCAGCCAGCACCCTCACTCCCACCCCCACCCCGCATTGCACGCTTTCTTGGAAAACTATCAGAGTCAGGCAGGCCCCTGGTGAGTGGCAAGTGGCCTTGGTGTGCTCTGAGACTTTTGCTGAGTAGCTCCAGGCTCAGCACTGGCACCAAATCAGAATTTACATTAACCTGGTCACCATAACTCTTCCCACTCTAGTGACTCTCTCAGACTCTGCCTCACCCAACTTGCATACCACACAAGGCTATATCAGTGGCTGAACTTTAAGGGAGCTAGCAGGTGGCAGCAAACCTTGGGGTGTCCTGGCTTTTTGTGGAGATACCCCAGGCCCAGTACTAGTGACAGATGTCCTCAATTCATAGTGTGGTCTCTCCCATGTGCCTCCAAGTTTAGCAAAGGCAGCAAACAACTGAAGATTGCTTTGTAGCTCCTACCAGATAGTCTGCAAACAGCCACAGGCAGTGGGGACCTCGGCCTCCACTGGAGCCCCTCCCAAGAGGCCAACATACTTGGAGGTTCTACAAGACCACAGAACACTACCCAATTAGCCCCACAAGCAGCACATACAAAGGGTGGTCTCAACAGGCACCAGAGCCCATTGGGACAAATCCCACTCAGTGGGGTAAGCCTCCCACCCACTAGTCCATAAACTGTGGACATGGCCAAATCCCATAGTCAGTCAGCCTAACGGTCAATCCCACTCAATGATGTGCCTATAGCAATCAAGGCTCCACATAACAGGAGGACACACACAACCCACACAAGGGACACTCCTGAAGCACTGGGAGCAGGTGACCAGGGAGACTGTGCCACTGGACCCCACAGGGCACCCACTACATACGGCCACACAGCTTAGACTGGGAGATATAGCAGATCTACCTAATGCATAGAAATAAACACAGAGAGGAAGTCCAAGTGAGGAAACAGAGAAATATGTCCCAAATGAAAGAACAGGAGAAAAATCCAGTAAAAAAAAACTAAACAGAATGGAGGTAAGCAACCTACCAGAGACAGAGTTCAAAAAAATGGTTATAAGGATGCTCAAGGAACCTAGTGAGAACTTCCACAAAGAGGCAGAAAGCATAAAAAAAAAAAAAAAAAAAGACATAGAAACCATAAAAAAGAAACAGTCAGAAGCGAAGAACACAATAACTGAAATGAAGAATGCATTAGAAGGAAAAACTTTAAGGCATTTTCCAGTTCCAAAATGATCTAATTCTAGCAGAAAACTGTTAGAGCCATTTTTTTATCACTTAGAGTAAAACCAGTTGTCAGTCTCTCATTTATTAAACGTTTACATGGCCCCTTCCCACCCTCTGAGCCAGACGTCATGGGCACAGGATGACTACATTGCAGTCCTCATCCTCAAGGAGCACACAGGCTGGAGGTGCAGAGGGGAGACCGGTACATGAACAGATCATTAAAATGTAATGTCACCAGTGCTCTGGGAGGGTAGCAGACAAGAAGCAGAAGAGAGGAAGTGACTAACTCACCCTGGGAGATGCTTAACAGAGGAAGCACTGTCCAAGACAAACCTGGGAAGGTGAGTTCAATAAATCATCTGTGCAGATGGCCAAGTTTGAGGAAAGAAAATCTGAGCATATGCCAAAGGAGTCCAGGGTATTCTGAGAAAGGAAGTCTGGTGAGAGTGAGAAAGGTATCAGGGCTTTCTCCTGTTGATGGGACGAGCCTCTGAAAGGCTTCACATAGGAGGTAGGCATGCTCAGACCTGCCTTATAGAAGCTCCCTGGTGGAGACTGGATCAGGGAAAAGGGCCTGAGGGCAGGGACACTGAGCCATTGGTAATCTCCTGCATTAAAAGTAGAATAAGCTGATGAGGATCTGGGTTAAGGCAGTGGCAGGGGCAAGGGAGAGAGAGGACAGGTGCTACTGAAGGAGGAAAAGGTTTTCCCAGGGCCCATGAACTGAATTACATTTATCATGCTGGGGAGGAAAAACTTTTCTTCCACCCTCTTAGGTTCAATGCCTAGGGTTGTGTTAATTAAACTAACAAAAGACAGATAAACAGGAGAAAAGACAGACAAGTTTTGTTAATATTTACATGCATAGGAGTTCACAGAAAAAGAGTGAAACTCAAAAAAAAGCAGTGAGACTCAGAGTCTTATGTACCATTTTAAGAAAAGAAAACAGGATTGGGTTCCAAGGGAGGATAAATCATGGGGAAGTGACTAGGAAATATACAGGGGAACTAAAGGAAGAGAAGTTATTTTAGTAAATTCTGTTTATGCAAGCTTATCTCGGTGTCAGCTCCCCATCTTGCTCTTCCCTTTCTGGTGTGGGGTCAGGTACCTTCACAAAGGGAAATAGATGTCCTCGTTTTAGGCAGATAAAGGAGGGCAGAGAACTTTTTCTGCATCTGTTGACTCTTGATTGTCTTCAACTCAAAATAATCCTTGTGCTAAATTGGCATATTTTGGGGTGGTGTATTCTAATCCCTTTCAACCACATGTGGGGTTTTGATTTTTAACCTCAATGAGCCTCAATTTTCTCATCTCCAAGATGAGAATAAGACTTGGCAGATTTACAGTTAAAATAAAATGCCACAACCAATTTAAACTACCCAAGACAATAATAAGTGTTCAACAAATATAAATCATCACCATTTTTGTTATCATGCACCACTATTCAGTCCTCTCTGGGGGAACAGACTGAGTGAGCTGGCCAGGCCACCCGACATAGCACGAGGTTCGTGCAGGCTGGGGCTCAATTGGCAAGCAATCCCAGAGTGACCAGGAGTAGAAAGAGCCCCAAAATGAGGAAATAAGTATCATTTGGGGGTCAAGGGTCAGAGGTAGAAAAGTCAAAATCTGTCATCGAAGTTAAAGAACTAGCATAGAGGCTGAAATAGGAAACAAAAATAAGAAGGCCATGAAGAATCAGGGACTAAGTGGAAAGTCAAGAGCAAGGTTTTGGAAGTGGAAAGAAGGTCCCAGAACAATTGCTGCTGTGGAAAGGGATGAAGAGCCCAGGGTGTGGTGACCCCAATGGTAGTCCCAATGGTCAACTTGGTTTAAAAAACAGGATGGACTAGAGCAGACGCCATTCACCATCACCCACTATTGACCTTGAGGACACCTCCCAACAAAAGACTGAAGAAACTTGTGAAGAATCTCTTCAGTTTCAAGAACAAGAGAACACTAAGCTCTCCCCGAACTCTCAAGGTAATAGAGACAACATTCAATGCTTCCCATTGTTCTTCCCACCCAAGACTGAAGATAAAAGGGTAGCGATCATTGAACAAAATAAGAACTTTTAACTGACTTGCCAAGACTATTCTAAACAGTTTTCCGATATTAATTATTGCATCCTCACAACCCCATGAAGTAGACACTGTCATCATTCCCATTCTAGAGCTGAGTAAGGTGAGGCTTGGAGATGGGCAAGGTCATCCAGCCCGTAAGATTCTGGCTATCGGATGTCAGAGATCCCCTAAATGGCTCTGCTCTGCTGCCTCTTGCTGGGGCGAGATGCTGGCGAGGCCAGAAGAGAGGAGAGGAAAGTCTAGGCCTCTTCCTCTGAGACCAGAGGGAACATGGAGAAGGTAAACTAATTTAGAGTTTAAAAAAATAAATAAATAAATAATTTAGAGTTGCTGGGGGAGGAAGGAAGTTGAGGTTGTTGAGACTTGACAACCTATATTTTCTCTGAAAAGCCAAGCTTGGCTTATGTGAAAGAGTTGGAAGAGGGTGACAGTGGGGAAGCGAGAGGCTAAGGATTCCCGAGAAGGGGCCCAGGACCCCGAAAGGCTGGAAAAAGGCTAGTGATGGGTGCTGCCCTAATCCAGATGGGAACCTCCCAGGACAGGTGCTGCTAATACTCAGGTAGCCCCAGGGGCCTTTAACAAGACCCAGCCCCAGAGCTGTGGTCTTTTTAAATGGCGATTCTGGGAGTCCCATACGGGAGGCGGGGGATTCTAAAGCCTGCCTGGAGAGAGAGTGTGCCCTAGAACGCTAGAACCTTACCATTTATGAGGTGGCCCCGATGCAGCAGCAGCGGCCTCACCCAGGAGCTTGTTAGGAAGACTCTGGTCCCCACTGAGATTCACTGAGTCAGAATCGACACTTTAACAAGACCCCAGATGAGTCATGTGCACATCAGAAGGTGAGAAGCACTGCTCTAGAAGGCAAAATACCCAACCCCAAAGCAGCTGTTCAAGCCTCAAAGTCACTTAGGGCCTACAGTCTCATTACTCGTGATTCTCATCAAGGCATCGACCTCTGGAGAACAAGAAGTGTTCAAGTCTGAGTCAACAATTCCGACATAGTCTAAGAGTCAAAGTGCAGCAGAGAGACGGGCTGGGACGGTTCCATGATGCTCTCTGACGGGAGCGGGAGGCCACGCTGAGTGTGCAGCCTTGTGCAGCAGGGCATTCCTGCCGGGTATCCTTCAGCCCTGGAGCAGTGTTCTCCTCCCCATCCCGTCATTGCTGAGCACCTACTATGTGTCAGGCACTCTCTTACCTGCTGGGAAAACCACAGTAAACCAAATAAGCAAAAGTTCCTGCCTCCAAGAAGCTTATGTTCTAATGGGGAAAGAAAATAAGTCAAATAAGTAAAAACATACACTTTACTAGGTAGTCTAAGTACCATGGGGAAATATAAAGCAGGACGGGATGTGAACAATATCAGTGTTAGCTTACACTTTTAGATAGTGAAGCCCAGTAGGCCTTCCTGAGAAGGTGACATTAAGTCAAGACCCAAAGGAGCTAGACTGTTCTCTGGGAGAACACAGAATAAACAGCCAGGGCAAGGGCCCTAGGGCAGGACTGTGCCGGGCTTGCTCGAGGAACAAGGAGCTCTGCATGACTGGAGAGAAATGAACAAATGTGGGAGAGATGGCCAGAGAGTCAGCACAGGGCCAGGTCCTGTTGGGCCTTACAGAACACAATTGGAATTTTTGCTTTTCCCATGAACGAGTTGGCAAAGCAAAGAGGGTTTCGAGCAGAGGCATGATGTGGTCTGACTTATGCTGTAACGGATCACTCTGGCTGCTTTGTTAACGATAGGCGGAGGCAGGGAAAGCCATTTGAAGGCTGCTGAGAGAATCCAGCCAAGTGACGATCGGGAGTCGGAGCTGGCGGTAGCAGAGGCCGGGGTAAGGAGAGGCTGGATTCTGGATAGTGAGCAAACATAGAGCCAAGAGGATTTCCCGGCCTGTTGAACATGGAATGACTCCAGGGTTTTTGGCCTGAGCAACTGGAAAGATAGAGTTGCCATCATCTGAAATGGGGAAGACCGCAGGCGAAGCAGGCCAAACAAAAGAATCTGGTGTAACAGAGCATGGTGCAAAGCGCTCAAGGAAAAACATGTGTCGTGTTTTCATTTCACATGTCTTGGGAGCAAGTGGGTTTTAGTTTTGGTTGGAAAAGCTAAGTTAGGTGTTTCCTCCTCCCCTACTTAAAACGATAAACGAGAACATTGGATTACCATGTCCTTGCCAAATGTCAACAGTGAGCTGGCACCAAATGCCTCTGGGCTAGTACATCACCCTGGGCACCAACAGTGAGGATCCATCTCTCTGATGGAAACTGTGGGCTGGATCTCCCCAGGAATCCGGGTGAGCACTATTGGTCACGCCGCCTGGAGATGTCAGGCGGTGTCTTGACTCTCAGAACAAACCTTTAGTTAATGCCATTTGGTGCTCGGCTTCTTCAGTCACAATTGAGGAAAGCCTTTCCCTGCTTACAGAGTCCCCAGTAGGGCCAGGAGAAGACCTATCCAGGGCACAACGTGGCCGGGCTTGATTGGAAGTTGGAGACCTTTTCTTTTTTCCAGCTTTACTGAGATATAATTGACATACAACATTGTGTAATTTGAGGTGTACGATGTGATGATTTAATACACATATATATTGTGAAGTGTTCACCGCAGTAAGGTTAGTTAACACATCCTTTACCTCACAGAATTACCCTTTTATTGTTGTTGTTGCTGTTATGGTGAGGACATTAAAGTTCTACTCTCACAGCAACTTTCAAATATACAATGTAGTATTGTTAATTTTGTCACCATGTGGTCCATTACATCCCTGAAACTTACTTTATAACTGAAAAATTGCACCGTCTGACTAACATCTCCACATTTCCCTCAGCCCCTGACAACTACCATTCTACCTTCTTGTTTCTATGAGTTCGATGCTTTTAGATTCCACATATAGGTGAGATCATATGGTATTTGTCTTTCTCTGTCTGAGTTATTTCACTTAGCATAGTGCCCTCTAGGTCCATCCACGTTGTTGCAAATGGCAGGATTTTCTTCTTTTCTATGGCTGAGTAATATTCCATTACATATATATGTGTGTGTGTGTGTGTGTGTGTGTGTGTGTATATATATATCACATTTTCTTTATCCATTCATCTCTTGAGGAACACTTACATTGTTTCCATGTCTTGGCTATTGTGAATATTGCTGCAATGAACATGGGAGTACAGATATCTCTTCAAAATAGTGATTTCATCTCTTTTGGATAAATGTACAGGAGTGGAATTGCTAGGTCATAAGACAGTTCTATTTTTAATTTTTTTGAGGAAACTCCATACTGTTTGCCATAGGGGCTGCACCAATTTACATTCCCACCAACAGTGCACAAAGTTTCCCTTTCCTCCATATCCTTGCCAGCATTTGTAATCTCATCTTTTTGATAATAGCTATTCTAACAGGTATGAAGTGAAATCTTACAATGGTTTTGATTTGTATTTCCCGATGATTAGTAATGTTGAGTACATTTTCATGTACTTAATAGCTATTTGTATGTCTTCTTTGGAGAAATGTCTATTCAAGTCCTCTGCCCATTTTCTAATTGGATTGTTTGTGTTTTTGCTATTGAGTTTTATGAGCTCCTTATATAGTTTAGATATTAGCCCATTATCATATATATGGTTTGTAAATATTTTTTCTCATTCTGTAGGTTCACTTTTCATCTTTTTGATTATTTATTTTGCTGTGTGGAAACTTTTTAGTTTGATGTAGTCCAATTGTTGATTTTTGCTTTTGTTTCTTGTGCTTTTAGTTTGTGTCATATCCAAAAAAATCATTCCTAATCATTGATGTCAAGAATCTTTTTCCCTATGTTTTCTTCTAGTTTTACAGTTTCAGTTCTTATGTTTAAATCTTTACTCTGTTTTGAGTTAATTTTAGTGAGTAGGGGTCCAATTTCATTATTTTGCATGTGGATATCCAGTTTTCCCAACACCATTGGGAAAATTAAAGAAACTATCCCCTCCCCTTTGAGCATTCTTGGCAGTTGGAGACCTCTTCGTGAAAATCAACAAGGAACATGCCAAGACCACCTGACAGTCAAATCTGACTGTCCTCTTTAAAAAAAAAAAAAAAAAAAAAAAATCACTGAATTTATGCACAGCCTTCTGAAGAACAATGGGCTTATATCACACAGTTTCAGCACTGGGATCCTTAAAACATCATCAATTAAATGTTTTTACAGACGGTGTAAAAGAGTCTATCAATTAGCCAGTTACACAGCTAGTTAGGGCAGAACTGAAACAAAGATCCCCACCCTCCTGACCCCCATCACAGCAGAGCTCTGGGGCCATGCCGTGCAGATCACTGAGGGCCACAAGTGGCTACAGGCAGGCTGAGAAATCGAGGCAGTCCACTAGTTCTTGTAGAGAGAAAACCTTGAAACTGTTTCTTATATATCTACGGAAATTAAGTTTGAACAAGACTTGTATAGCTCTTTCTGGAAACATCCTAAATTCCTAATGACTGTTTTGACCTGTAAGACTTTAGTGTAGCATCTGCCTCCAGAGCATAAGCTACAGTCACATGCACAGCACCTCCCCTAGTTGTGCTGCTCGAATATTGTGGGTTTAGTTGGTGCCATGATGTGAGAAGGGGTTATATTTTATTTTCAGTTAATAACCTTAATATAGATCAATGTCAGTGACCTCTGTTTTCCAGCCCATCAACCCCTTGACAATCTTTCATGCTTCCTAGAATGCATGGCTGAGAGTCATCTCAGCCCCAGCCTCCACTCCAACGCCAAAGGAAATATGCTCAGGGTGTCATGCTGTGAGAAGAAAGAGACCGCCCCCTCACAGGCATCAGCCTCACAGCGACATGACCCTGTCGGATATACATTCAAGTCCCATAAGGAAGGCGGCAACCTAACACCCTTTAGACTGTGATTGATTTCCTCGTGGTAAATGTTTCAAGTTGCTCTGAAGCTCTGAAATAATTGTATTGTTTCTTGAAGTCTTTCTTTCCTCACTCTGGGACCACTTTTTTAAGTCTTCTAGATTTTTCTTTTTTTTTCTTTTTGGTCTTAGAAATGATGGGTCTGTAGGGCTGGCATGAAGGATGTGTTCAATAAATGTGTGTTGAAAGAATTCTTGTAGTTAAAGTTTATAAAGTTATAGGACACAATAGGAAGTGACCATTCTCATTATCAGCTTTAACTGAATGGTACAGAAGACTTTTCTAAGTCATTAGAAAAATAGTAAATGGGTTCAATCAGCAAAATAGAACAACAAATATTTGCTAAACGGTTATGGTTAATTTAAAAAAAAAATAGATTCACTGAGACTAAATTCACCAGACACCATCAATGCATTAACATCAGAATGGTGTGACGTGATATGTAGAATATTTGCTTACTAATCCACAAAACAACCCAAAACCACCAAATGGTAGAATGTCTCAATCACTGCTTTATTATTGTACGCTGAAATTACTGTAACATTAAACTACACTGAAATTACTGTAACATTTGAAACATTGGCAAAGGCTTCTAGCTAGAAATGTGCAACTGTAAACAGATGCGCTTACACACTTTGTACCACTATGCATTCTCAGGGGATTTCGATTGTACACAAAGTATTTGATCTCTTTGAAGAATTATTTAGTTGAAGTTTTCATCTCTGCTCAAGAAACACCACCTTCGTCTGGCCCGCCTAACACACCTCTCCTGTGATTCCCAAACCCACTCATGGGCATTCTGGGAGGACAATTGCTGGCAATCCCTGTGTGAGCAGGACACACCTCCCGGCCTCTCCGCCCAGGAAGCTGATGCCCAGACAGCAGCTCCCTCAGGAAATTTCTCTGTCCTTAGTGGGCCTCCTGGCTTCTCCCCAACCCACAGACTGAATTCAATTTACAGCCAGTTTTTCTCAAAAGCAGACTGAGACTCACCTCAGTACCTATTGGAGGTGTTATTTTCTCCCTCTGTTTATAATTAAACACTCATATTTCTTCATTTCTCTCTCTTCTACCAGGAAGGAATCAGCCAACATCTCAAATGCAGTCTTGATTGAGGTCACCAGGATAATCTCACATATTGTGTCATCCATTCCAGTGCAGGCAATTCCTGTGCAGATGCTTCCAGCTCAAACTCTTCTAGACTCCACTTCAGATTTTCCAGGGTTTCCTTGTCTGTCGATTTAAGCCCGCCCCCTCCTGTTATTTTTAGATTTGATTTTACCTCTTATAAAGGGCCAGGGGTGGGGATGGGGAGATTGTTTTTCTTTTTAATTAAAAGCAGATGACAAAGACAACTCAGTCATGGAAAATAATAGGAGTCACAATGTCTCCCTGGCTCCCATCGTGTATTTCCTCCATCAGCCGCAACTGAGCAGAGAAGCAATACGAATCGAGTCTCCTCTGCCTTTTCTAGGAGATCCACATTGTCTCGGCAGATGTCTACCGGGATTCCATTAGAAAACTGCATATGCTATGCTTCCTTTCCAGGCCTGCCACAGAGTAATCGTATGTTAGAGCTGGAAGGAAACTTCTATGACTGTATGTTCTATGACTACAGAGAAGAGCCCATGGCTAAGGGAGTTGTCAAGGGAGGTGAGAAGGTCCAGCCTTTTGAGGTCTCTCCATTCTCACCTTCCCAGCACTGAGCCTGTCTGTTGAATCTATGTTTCTCAACTGCTGCCCTACTAGTCAAAATACACTGAGAACTCCTTCCTGTGAGGTCTCTGCCTTGTATGTTCTGTTCCTCCAGTTCTCAGGAACTTGCAAGGCCGATGAATGCTCACGGCCCAGACCTGGGCTTTCAGTCATTCTTCCGTACACTCTTGTTATTGTTTACCTCCTTTCCAATGACTGTTTTTCCTCACTCAACCATAATGAGCTTTGTTTTCACTCTGTGAGCTTGGAATTTGTGTGCTTCCTGTTTGTTAGCTCCAAGACCTAACAAACAGGTCTTATTCCAGACTCTTTTCCGAGACTTCATTTAGATTCAGTCTTCAAAGTCACATCAGTCAGGGTGTTTACAATGAAGATGCTCTATTATCCTCTGTAATAATTCAAAAGTCTTGGTCTCAGTGGTCACGTAGCTCACGTGGGACAGAACACAGCACTCACTGTGGCCATAGCATGCAGTGGGGGTTTGTATTGTCACACTTTTGCCCTGCCTTGTTTCCCCAAGAACGCCGCAGGGCAGGAGTGACCAGAGGAAATCACTTACAGGGTATCCACGAGATGAAGACAACCGCATGCATGTCATATGGCAGACAGAAAAAGCATATGTTCTAGAATCTCTGTCCTGCTCCCTAGGACAATGAAGACTCTCAATTGTAAAAGACAGAAACCCCAGGTAGCTTGAGCAAAAAGGGAGGTATTATTAGAGGCTTACATCCCCGTCTAGGAAGAGCAGATAGGCCACTGGCCATCAGAGACAGCTGGGACCAGGGCCCACACGCTCCTGGCATGCTTTCTTTTCTCTTCACCTCTCTGTGGGGCAGCATTATTTCTCTCAGGCTGGCTTTGTCCACACAGTGAAACCATGCGCTCTTCTTATCCCCAGCTTAACCACCAAGGAGAGATTGGCTGCCTCTCCCCAATTCCAGTTGCAAAACCCCCGAGGAATTACTTGGTTGCTCTGACAAGGTCAGGTGCCTTCTCCTACCTCTGGGTATTAGAGATTTTTCGCCGAAAAGGAGAAATCATTGAGGCCCCGAGTAACCCCGATTCACATCGACCCCTGTGTGCGGCAATGGGCAGGTTCCTTAACTTTTCTGAGCCTTGTAACATGAAAAAATTAGAAGGGGTCAAAAATAATACCTTCTTCAAAGAGCTGTTGATCATTTTATACAAATAACCAACGTCGAAAGGCTGGTACAATGTCGGGTATGTAGGAAGCATCAATAAGTGTTCATTTTTCTTTCAAGGTGAGTCTCAAAGTCAAGAAAGAAGTTAGCATGTTAAAGTACAGAGGAAAATTATTTGGAGCACAGGGGACTGAGTGGGAAATGCGATACAATTCTGAGAGTAAGAGGCACTACAGGAGTTGTTAAAAGGAAGATAACTGAACCTTAAGTCATTCCCATCCATAAGTCACCCACAAGACCCATATTCTAGAAAAGAAGCCGGGGAGGTGGGGGAGGGAGGGGGCACAGAATTAACTATTAAGAGCCTGGAATGTCAAGTTGACCAATTACTCTGTAACTTGTGAGACATTCTTTGCTAATCGAGGAGAAGATTGTTTCAGTCAAGTAACATTTGAGGGCCCACATAAAAAGAATGGTGAAAGATTTGGATTCTGATGAACTCTGAGGAGCAAAAACTGCCTTTGCTCATATTCCTTTTATAAGTTTTTGGAGTCAGGCCAGTGAACATACCCAGCTGTGCAACAATACCTTGAATGGACTACGAGTCCTACAAAAATATTCCTTATGTTGTATTCCTTCATACGTTTCATCCTGAAGTTTTATGAAAGGAAAAATAAACTTTGTATTATACATTCCTTAGGTAAGTTTACTACACCAATGGAGCACTGAAATTAAGAGATCGTAAAATTTCCAGTTTTCCTAAAGCTTAAAGAGTTTTGTGCATCTAAGATTTGGCATTTTTTGCATTTGAATCAATTTGACTCACACCAACATCTGTTCTTGATAAAATAATATGAAACGTAAAGTCTTCATGGTGGCGCAGAATCAAACTCCACCCCCCTCCTTGCTCCTCATCCCTTTTTTCTATAGTCCCCACGTCTTCTGCACCCCCCCGCACGCCCCCCCAGTTCGTAAATGACCTTCATATCTGACAACTCACTAGAACTCACCTACCCTAGGTCCCCATTTCCCTAGACACACGTGGGCTATTAATGACAGTGACCACACTCCACATTATCTGAGGTGGGTGGCATCTTGTACAGTTGAACCTTAATACCTGCCAGGTTCCTGCCCGCTCCTTGAGCTTTGACTCAGCCCAGATCCTGGCTCCAGGACCCACCCCTCAAAGAAGGCTTCTTTTACTATTCCTGCACACAAGCGTGTTCTCCCCTAAGTTCTTCCTTATAGCATCAATACTTTGGTTTTAATCAAAGGGCTGCCTGGTATTGTATTTAATTTTTACATGCCTATGTGTGGGGCCTTGCTGTGTATTTGTTCCCTGGCACCCAGAACAATGCCCATACATTGTAGAGGTTCCATAAATACATGCATGAATGAGTGAATTTATGAATGGATGAGTGAATAGAATGCTTTTCTATATAGCTTGCCACTTTTAGTCTTTGGGAATTGAAGTTTCTGTCAGACTTAAGTCTAAAGACAGCAGATTTTGGCTCAACCCTGTCAGTTATTCTTATAACAAATTGTCTCATGAATCTGGGAGAAGCTAAGATCAGCATATGGAAATAGAATGAAAAAAGATGTCATTAGGGATGGCATGAAGCTGTGGCCAGGCACAGAGGTAGAGATGGGGACAGGAGATGGACAAGCATCCCACATCCTGGCCCAGGAACTGCATGACCTGTGTTCTAGTCAATCACAAAACACAAATTCTGTGATCCAGGGCAAGTCATTGAATCTTCCTGAGCCCAAGAAAATTCATACCGTGTTTCCCCCAAAATGAGACCTACCTGGACAATCAGCTCTAATGCATCTTTTGGAGCAAAAATTAATATAAGACTTGGTCTTATTTTAATATAAGACCGGGTTATAATATAATATAATAATATAATACCACAACATAACATAACATAACATAACATAATACCGGGTCTTACATTAATTTTTGCTCCAAAAGACACATTAGAGCTGATTGTCTGGCTAGATCTTATTTTCGGGGAAACATGATAGACATCCACCAATGTATATACAGATTCCCTCTCTTCATCAGCAGAACAAATTCCTACAGGGCTCATGAAGTATCCATTTGCAATGTCTAGGTCATGGGCCCATTGTCAATCTAACACGAGACTTGCCACCCCAGGAGAAAATCACCTGCAGGCCTGAGGGCTGTTGAGATAATCATGACAATGTGGGCCGGGCCATCGAGACCACTGACAGGTGACCCTCAGAATTGGAGACAGGTGTATTCCCTTCTCCCTTGATACACTGAACACACAAGCATGCCCCTGTACCAGAAACCAGATTGTTCAGGAGAAGGAAATAGGGGGAGACACTCCCAAAGATTGAGCATTTACCAGAAAGAGCTACATTTACTGTTTTAACCAGAACATAGAGGCATCTGTCTTCAGTTTTCAAATTTAAATTCTTCCCTAGTCCTCAAATTATCTGCTGAATGGAGTTCAAAAATAAGTTCAGATCAGTTATATTCTATAAAATAAGGCACTACAATGCTCACCGATGTTTGGCAGGAGAACCACTGCCTAAACAAAGCCATTCCATCCATTAGAAGATCCAGTACTAATATCTAAGGTTGAGTGTGGGATAGAAAGAGGGGAAAGTTCCACAACATGAAAAAGGAAGGCTTTCAGAATCTCTCTACAAATATACCAACTTTAGCCTTTTTTGTTTGCTTGGTTTTAATTACCAGCAAAACCACTAGCAACTATAAAACTTCAAACTCAAATATTTGTTATTCTAATTTATAGACTTGTGAGTCTGGGTGTCACTTGGTGTTGTTTTAAGGCCCCATTTCCAAACATTCCAGGTAAGAATCACTAGGTGCCTGTTAACAACACTAAGACCAGGCTCCTCCCCTGGGGTGTCAGGTTCAGCAGGTTGGTGTGGGGACCCTGGAGTCTCTGACCCAGGTACTTGAACAAGTGCCCTGGACAAGGAAGTGAAACACGGCTTTAAGGCAGCGGTTCTCAAATTGTGGTTGCTGTACCAGCAGCAATCAATGTCACCTGGGAACTCGTTACAAATGCAAATTCTTGGGCCCACGCTACACTTACTGAGTCAGAAATTGTGGGCGTGGGGCCCAGTAATCTGGGTTTTACCAAACCTTCCAGATAATTCTGATACACACTAAAGGTCGAGAACCACTGCCTTTAGGAAGTGATAAACAAAGTGACAAAAGTTTCTTATTACAACTAAATACCACTCATTGACCCATACCCCACCCACACTCAAAAGCTCAGCAAGCATTTATCTAGTATCCCTGTGTCTGACATGGTGTTAGGTTGCTGTGACAATCGTTCCCAGACTTTGCTGCACATTAGAATCAATTAGACTCAGGGAGATTTTAAAGCCAAGTTAGTGCCCCATACAGGTCAAATCAGAATGTCCAGGAGTGGGAGCCAGGTATCAGTATTGGTTGAATGTACTCAGGTGATTCCAGTGTGTAGAAAAGTTTAGGAACCACTGACAAACCATCCAACAAAGCCCGAGACCAGATTTGCCAAAAAAGATAAGAAATACAAAATGCAAACAAGAGACTGGGATGGCATAGGACAGTCATGGCAGGGTGACTGTCCTTTCTGGGATTAAATGACTGAAAGCTGCATCCCAAAAGTCACGGGAGGGGCGGCTGGATGGCTCAGTTGGTTAGAGCGTGAGGTCTGAACAGCAGGGTTGCCAGTTCAATTCCCACATAGGCCAGTGAGCTGTGCCCTCCACAACTAGATTGAAGACAAAGAGCTGCCACTGAGCTTCTGGAGGGTCAGCTGGATAGGTCAGTTGGTTAGAGCGTGAGCTCTCAACAACAAGGTTGCCAGTTCCATTTCCCCCATGGGACGGTGGGCTGTGCGCCCTGCAACTAAAGATTGAAAACAGCAACCGGACTTGGAGCTGAGCTGCGCCCTCCACAACTAGATTGAAGGACAACAACTTGGAGCTGATGGGCCCTGGAGAAACACACTGTTCCCCTACATTCCCCAATAAAATTAAATTTTAAAAAAGTCACTGGAAAATTGGGAACACACTCATCCTTTTGAATATTCTTCAAGAGTCAGCAAGAAGTGGATAGAGAAAGAGATCCAAGATGCTAGAGTAAATAATCACTGTTCCTGCTTCCTTCCATGAACACATTGAAATTGCAACTAAATTATAAAACAATCAGCCTGGAGAACCATCTGAAGACTAGCTGAACAGAAGTTTTACAACTAAGACTATAAAGAAGCCACATTGAGACTGGTAGGAGGGGTAGAGACACATAATGGGCTGACCCCAAACCTCTGTGTGGCAGTTGAGAATCAGAAGGAATATCTCAGCCAGGAGGAGCGAGGGACCCAAGCCACAAACCAGTCTCCCCAGCCTGGAGTACTAGTGCTGGGAAGAGGAGCTCCCACAACATGTGGCTATGAAAAACAGTGGGGATTCTGACCATCTGGGTGGGATGGAAGGCTGCAGGAAACCCAGATGTCCTCTTACAGGGTCCACACCCAGACTCACTCACTCGCAGGCACTTACCTTGAGCTCCGGCAGAGGGATGGTGACTCGGGGGTGTCAGCAGTATACTGGGGGACAGACCGAGGTGTGTGGCCTTAGAGGGAGGGCTGGAGGACAGTCACAATTTTCCCTGTGTGAGGTTCTTCTCCCATGTAGCCAGCAGGTGGGCGCCATCTTTCCTGTGTTGAGCCCTCCCCCAAGAGGCCAAATCTGAATCTGATTGGCCTGGTGAGCTCTGCTGAGACCCTGCCTCACCCAACTGCCTCAGCACTGGAGGCACTTTCTCAGCGAGCAGCCAGCCCCACCTGCTCTCTTTCTTGGAAAACTATCAGAGTCTGCAGGCCCCGGGTGGGCAGCAACTGGCCTCAGTGTGCTCTGAGACTTTTGCTGAGTAGCTCCAGGCTCAGCACTGGCACCAAACCAGAATTTTACATTAACCTGGTGACCACAACTCTTCCCACTCTAGTGACTCCCTGAGACCCTGCCTCACCCAACTTGCACACCACACAAGGCTTTATCACTGACTGAACCTTAAGGGAGCCAGGAGGTGGCAGCAGGACTCGGGTTGTCCAGGCTTTTTGCGGAGCTACCCCAGGCCCGGTACCGGTGACAGATGTCCTCAGTGCACAGCATGGCCTCTCCCATGCATTTCCAACTTTAGCACAGGCAGCAAACAACCACAGATTGCTTTGTAGCTCCTACCAGGTAGTCCTCAGCCTATTACAGGCAGTGGTTAACCTGGGTCTGCACCAGAGCCCCTCCCAAGAGTCCCCAGAACCAGCTGTGAGTGGCAGAAGCACTCACCAGTCCAGATGTGAAGGCTACCAAGGGATCAAGGATACTAGGGGACAAGAAAGAGACTATAAGAGGGCAGATGGAGGACTCTAGAGGTTTGCTGGGGCCAGATCTGTAGCATGGTGAGGCACTTCAAATATCAACCTCACCATCTGATTTAATCCAGGTGTGATATTCTGGGTCATGGAGACACGAGGAGGGGGTTCCTGTGGGACCCAGAGCAGCCGTGGTGAGGAAGAGAGCATGGCACAGAGGCTGGGGGCAGGGAGATCTACCAATGGGTACAGACAGATTTCTATGTTCAAACAACCAGTATGTACATCAGTGTGACAGCAAAATATGAGTTCTGGTTTAACACAGCACAGATACAGTACAGATACAGAACATAAGGTTTTATGTGGTTTAGGACATTTAAATTTTTAAAAAGCCCTTTGGCATCCTCCTTAACCCATCTTTAATGAGGTCCCAGATGTCTCAACTTGGCCAGCATGAGTGCTCGAACTGCATCACGGTTCTCCCTCCCTCCACCAGACGGCCATCCTGGGGCTCTGTTTGGAAGCTGAGGCCAATAATTGTTACATATGAAGAACTTGGCAGGTAGAAGGGTAGGGAGAAAGGAGAAGCGATTCCTAAAATATTACCAAACTTTATCTCAAACTTAACATTTGTGCTGGGAAAAACACACCCAACATATAACCAACTGGAGCAGCTCATTGCTTCAGTGTTGCAAGTTTTCAGCCTGCTAAGCAAGAGCATCATGGTTTTGGCAACTTCTGAGAAACAGGTCATCCAGCAGGAAGAGGGAGGGAGGGAGAGAGGGAAGAGGCAGGAGGAAGAGGGGGAAGACGGAGGAGGGAAAAGGGGAAGGGAAGAGGGGGAAAGAAGAGGAGGGAGGGACGAGGGCGGGGGTAAGAGGCCCACAGGAAAGTCAGAAGATTGCAACAGAGTTGTGAGTCTCAGGGGAATACAGTGAACACAAATCACGAGTTTGCTGCTTCAGAGATGTTAACCAAATTATGGAATAAAAAGTTTGTAAAGAAAAATATGGGCTGATATATCTTGTTTAGGCAATGCCCTGGCAATCACTTTGCACAGATTGAAAGGACTCAGGACATAAGGAAAGGGGGTATCCTACGTCAAACAAATGGGTGAGGGGCCCTGGTTTGAATTTAAGCCAAACATCAAACCACCAGTCAATAGTTATAGGGTAACAGTGAAAATTGAGCTCTTTGGATGTAAAATTCACCTGAAAGCTGAAGGTTAGCACTGCAAAGGTCCCATTATTAGCACAGCATTTACAGTAGTGACAGCCAGCACTTGCGGAGCACTCAGTATGTGCGGCACCTGTCTTGACCGTATTCCAGATGCCACCTCATATAATCCGTACAGCAACCCACATGCAAAGTGCCAACCCCAGTCCCATGTAACAAAGGACAAACTAAGGAGGCCACACAGTGGGACATGGCAGAGTCAAGGTTCGAGTCCAGGCAGCCTGATTCAGAGCCCATCACTTCTGTGTATGTATGTGCCCTTTTGCTTACAATGTTAATCGCTAATATTTACTGGGCACTTATTATGTTCCAGACACTTTGTCTTAAGTGGTTTACAGGTATTATCTCATTTTACTCTCATTGTTATGATATACTATGTATGTATGTATTTACTTATTTATTTATTTGTGACAAGTGGGAAAACTAAGGCACAGAGAAGGAGGTAAATTTCCCCAGATCTCACATTTAATATGAGGTGGAGCCAGGGTTGAAAACTCAGTAGTCTTGTTCTGGGACTCATGCTCCTAACCAGCCAGTAAGTGCCTAAGAAACACACACATCGGCATTGAGGGAAAGCAGTCACTGAGATTTGAAAGCATTAAAGAATTTCACTGCCTGAAATCTGATCAAAGTCATGAACGGGGAAAATGCCCATCTGGCTGTCCACATTAGGGACACAGAAATCACAGAAACAGATGAGAAGCACACCCTTTGGAATCATTGCTGTATGAGCTGGGGCCCCCATGTATCATGTGTGGCTTTGCCCTGGGAATCACCCTCTCGGCACAAGTGGAAGGGTTCTCCACCCAGGTCAGGACATCCCCTTTGTTGTTGCAAAAAGATAGCCTCTGTGTTTAGTTTTCCCAGCATGTGGATCTGCCCCCAGCAGGCACTCTAGCCCTCATCAGAGAACCTAAGCTCAGGCTGATTGCCAGCCACTCCAACCAAACCCCTGCTGGAGGAAGTGACCATTACAGGAAGATATATTCACTCTACATCCAATCCTTGCATTTACATGGACCCCCAGAAAGCAAAATACCTGGGTTGTGTTGTCCTGGTCCCTGGCAGAATTTCTTCCCTTGAGTTTCATTTGGATATTTTGCTATTGACACTTATCAAAAATCCTTTGTGAAGCACTCTTATAGAATCTGCCATTGGAAAAATGGGGGGAATATTGTCCACTGTATCATTCAGTCCCCACAGGAAACTCCTCACAAAAAAACCTTTTTGTTTTTGTAAGCTGAGAAAAGTTTTACTTACCTTGAGGAAATAGTATGTTTTGTCATTTCTGAGGATAAGAATTATGTTCTAACAGTCCCTCTTTCTTTCTTTCTGTCTCCCTCCATTTTTTTTTTAAAGCTTCTAGAAGCTCAGAGTCAAACTTGAAATTCAAATACAGTATGGGCCTTTATAGCCTATACCAGCGGCCTCAAAACTTTTTCCTAAATCTCATCATCTTCATAGGGAAAACTTTAAGGACAACCCCCTAATAAATGTTTGTTTGTTTGTTTATAAATTGTCTGTGTGTACTTGATTTTCTATTACCTGATATTTTAAAGCATAATGTACCAGAAGACAAAGTTCATTGTTAATGACGGAGGATATAAATTCATATTTCAAAGGCTCTTCTAATAATTTCAAAATTGTTTTAGCTTCTTCTCTCAGTACTGACTAGATTGGACTGTCATTATATTTACTTTTAATGAGGCTGCCGAGGAGCTCGTCCAAGGAGCACGAGAAGTACCAGCTTGGCCATTTTCTTCTTCAGTTGAAGGTAAGACGAGAATGACAAGCAAAATAAGAAGTCTGTTTGCAAGAATATTCTTAAGCTACTATCTTCCTTTTAAGTATATTTAAGAATATACTTAAATATGGATGACATAAGCAGAAACCCACATAACGGGACACGTGCGTGAAGCAAGATGTCACAGCCTGCCGAAAGCAACCTAGCAAATGAAGAGGCTCTGCGGCCTGTCTGGGTGTGGACATCTGCCCAGAGTTCCTCAGGATGCCTTCTGGAAGTGCCATGGGCGGGCCAAGGGAAGCAGTGACAAGTGCATGTTAGTACTAAATCTTAACGCTCCTCATTTTAGGATGGAAAAAATGTCTCTAACATTCTAATATATTTCCTTCCCATTCTTCAATTAGTCTCATGTACACACATCCCTTTGGAACCAACACAATCTTTCTGTACCTCTGTCCATTTTTACCTTTTCCTGGCCCTGACCTCCTATTCATGTTTTTTCTTTGCCCTCACTCTATTTTTATTTGTACTAACCATTGTTTTTCACCTGGGTTCTCATTAAATACTTTATGGAATGAGAGTGTACAGAATGGATACAAAAAATTGAACAAGAACTCTTTTCCTCAACGTCCATATTGTTGTTTTAGCTAATTGTATGTTTGGGAATCTGTAGGTTTTGGGTTATTCCATGCAGCTATCTCTCTAAACATTTTAAGGTCATGCTCGGAGGACTAAATATGAGCTGGCATTGCTTATTGCCTGAACCTCAAATATTTAGACTTTAAGAAGATGTAAAGTATCTACCCAATCAGGATAGGTTTGGTGAGAGGAAAAGAGTGACTTTAACAGGTTAGATTTTATTCTTTCATTTCAAAAGAAGTCCAGAGGAAGATCCTGTAGGGTTCGTCTTGGCAGCTGCATGAAGTCATCGGGGACACAGCTAGCTCCAGTCACTTCTAGGATGTGCTCTTCCTCCCTGGGACCTAAGCTGGAGCGCCAACCACCATGTCTGTTTCTTGGGTTGGCAGTAAGAGGAAAGAGGGGGAAGGGTGATGCCCGTGAGCACACACGGTGGGAGGGCTTCACACCACTTCTCTCACGTCACCTTGGCTAGAACACAGTGATGGCCATACAGGTGGGTGGGACACATAGGCACTAAAACTCAGGGATAACAACAAGCAGTCTCTGACACATCTGCTTTAAAACTGGAGATTTCCATTTGCAAAGTTCAGGTCCCAATGTTAGAACGGCTTTCAGCAGAATTCTAATTCTAGACCATCAATGTATAACTGATTCTAATCTTATTTTTCCATCCAAAGACCCATTATCTATTACCACCCAGAGGTATTTAAAGTAAGAATCCTCCCAGGAATACATTGTACATTGAAAAGCCCTGAAAATGTCTCTGTGAATACAAAGTTAATATGGAGAGTCCCAAAGACTTTTCCTGTTTAACAGAAACCACACTAGGTAGCTTCCTAAGACGTTACTGTACGTCAGGTTTTGCAAACCTGATCCTCCTGCAAATGCTTTAGGAAAGTTAGCTATTTAATGAAACCTGCAGTGAATCTGGGGGAGGGGGATAAGACTTCCATCTTATAGTGTGAATAATCACACTCCAACACATCCGTATCAGAATTTGAAATGTTCACTTATCAGATTTTCCTAAATTAGTGCACTCTCACCAGGGATTGCATCAGACTAAAAGAAAGTCTCTGAAACAAACCCAAAATGCAAATCTCATAACGGGTCATCATTTCCCTTTTGAAGTCCCATCTCAGCCGCTGCTGTGTGTCTCGTAGCAATCCCACGGGGGAGATGATCATGAGATATTTGCAACGTTCCCATCAACTGACTTCAACAGCAGGAGATATGGTCAGATGCTGAATGACAGTCTTCTGCTGCTGAACAAGAGTGAGGGAGAGAATTCGTTGTGCAACAACACCCATTTCTCATCTTTCAGATGCCAAATGTTTAAAGTGACCTCAGCTGGTCACTCACCAGAATAATACTGGCAGTATTCCATTCATGAGCTCAGAGCACAGGAGTGACATCACACTCTAAGCAGGAGGGCGTGTGCATTTTATAACCAATCAACCAGGAAGTCTCTGAGAGGCAGCTTCTCCTTTGTTGGGCCTCACCTCCCTCACCAAACCTGGAGTACTTGTTCTCCTGAGTTTACAGGATTAGTCCTATAATTAAATTCCTGTAGGAATCTGGAGAGTTCCATTGAGCCGAAGAGTAAAACATGCTGGGGACAGGGGTTGAATTTAACTGCGTACCTTATGAGTAATGAAACTGCCATAGCAATAGGTGTGGTTTCCAGAAAGCTGACACCCTATGAACATATTCACCGACCCACTGACATTACCTCCAACCCATCAGGAGCAGAGGAAATCTCTTCCTGTTTTCTTTTTTGTTTTTTTTTTTCCCCTTCCTGAATTTTCAGGGAAAGAGGAAAATTATAAAACCAGGAGCCTATGTAATCCCTGAGACATTTAAATGTAAGCTGGACCAAGCACTACCCATGTATCATAGACAATAATTTCACCCTGGCAGGGAAGTGGACTAAGCGACTTAATGGGTATTTTCCATCTCTAATTTCCATGATTAAAAGAAAGAGGTTGAGAGGGGTACATGTGGAGCCTATTGTGAGTTTGCCAATGAATCCTAATTTAGATCAAAGAGAGTCCATGTGACACTGAACCATAAACACCCTCGTGTGCGTTACTTCAAGGAAGTTGTTAGTGTGTCCCCGGTGGCTATTATGTGATATAGTTGCGCTCTCGAGCCTGCATCCTTTAATTACTAATATAGAAGAAAATCCCATACAAGAAGGAGGAATGTAAATGAGACCTCTGCTCTTTTGAACATTTTATGCATTTGCCAAATTAAAATTTGCTGTGGACTTTGGTTTTTCCTGATCGCTGTTGGTAGTGATCATTTGGCTCATGGGATTAAATCCGACTTTCCAAAAACTAGTTCTGATCAGCGTGCGGATTTCAGATTTTTATGTATGCTTTGCACTGAGACATGGATCATCAGAACCAGACTGGGGAAAATTTCTTTGAAGTTTTCAAAGGTAGGGAAGAAATCCTCTTTCATTCTCATCGTTCCTCATGCCGGGCGTTGTTCAGCACAAGTTGAAGGGGCTGCAACTGAGAGAGGGGCCTGTGGAGGCCAGAGGCTCAGCATCACGCCACACGTGTGCCCTGCCCCCAACGTGTGCATGTAGCTTCTGTGCGGAGAGGCCCAGGCTCTGGGGCTGCCATCTGGATCAGTAAGCACGACCACACTCACCGACGTGGAGTTGACTCACTCTGAATTTTAAAGCACAATTTCAAGACGAGGACAGCCACAAACGCCAACTTGAACAGCATGACTTTGACGGTACTTCCTTCTCTGGGATTCTTCTGCCCTCAGCCTATGTATAGAAAAAGAGGATTGATAATAACTTTGTACTTAAACTAAGAGCTGAGTGTAGGAACAGGCCCTGTACAAAAGTAAAGATACTTATTAGACAGAGTGACTATTAAAGATATTAACCATTCAGGGAGACCTGCTATGCCCGAAACTGCATCTTGTTCAATACAACAAACTCCTTCTTAGCCATCTGTCTCATACTACAAAGAGATAATAATAATAAAATCATTGCTTAATGAGTAAACTAAGTAGAGGATAATTCCCTGGTAGATCATATTGATGTTCTTTTCCAAAGGATGCCATATTCTCAATGAGGCAGAGAACACAGGGGAGAGTGCGTGATCGTGCACAAATGGAAATGCCTAAAATCAAATCCAATGCAGCATATGTCAGTATTTAAAGCCCCATCAAAGAAACATCCAACTTCTCAGCTGTAACCCAAATATAAATTTTCCTTACCCTGTCAATTAGTAGATTACAAAACTTCTGTAGCAGGAAGACCATTCTGCCAGCAAAGCCGTAGTGTTTGGAATGGGTCCAGGTCAGACAGATGGTGTGGAAAAGGGGTACAATGAGACATTCCCTATCATCAGAGTCAACTGCTCTTCCATGCAGCAAATGTAACCTTTGAAGGGTGGAGCCACGAGGTGAAGTGCATCTCCCACACAGCCAGAGAAGCAGACAGACACACTTCTAGAATCACGGCAGCAGTCAGTGACAAGCGCAACAAGGGCTGGCTTGAGGGAGGCATTTAGAGAAGGAAAATATGCAAAACATTGAATAAATGGAAACCTTGTTCTTTAGCACCTAAAAGGTGTCCCCCACAACCCTAAGCCGATGGACATAAAAAGCAGAGTCCTATCTTCTCCGAGTAAGACATTGTTAAATTAGGATAGCAGAGGGCTCTTGCGCCTTTGGAATGCTGACTATACTATAAACAGTCACAGGATGACAAGGGGAAGACAAAGGATATTTGCTATACTATTATTAAATGCCACCTGTACATATCACAGCCTCTTTGCAAAACTGGCTCACTTATAAAACTGGCTCACCTACTGAACTGCACAGAAAAACTTCATTCAGAAGTTAATGATTAATGAAGTTATTATGCATAGTAATAATTATAGTCCATTGAGTTTTAAAAGTGAGTTTTAAAATGTAAACATTAATTGATGACTTTAAAATTCTTTTTTTAAGAATTTAAATTCCCTTTCATTAAGATCAAAGAAACAAAGCTACTTCATTAACTTAAATATTTTTAGATCAGTAATAGTCTTTGTTGCTGTCTCTTTAAATTAATAGTGACCAGCCATCTGGAAGTACCAACAATGTACCTTACACTTTACGTGCGACAATTTACTTAATCCCCTAAACAACCCCAAAATGGGTTGTTTACCTCATCATTTTAGAGGTGAAAATTTAAAGATCCAAGAAAAGGGCCTGGCCACACTCGGCAATTACTCAAACACTGCTGTTCCAATTCCCGGAGATTGGCTGGAAAGCCTGTTTTCTCTCCATCCCAGTGCAGTGCTCCCCAAGGACAGAGTGGCTCCTGGCAAGTTCCAAGTCAAACTTTTGTCTTCCAATGGAGAAGTACCACCTGAAGAAGTGCAGGTGAATTGGCCCAATGCAAAAGAGCCAATGGAGTGATGTCCTATTTCCTATTTTAGCTAGTTCCAGGAAGTGATCTGTGCCCAAGCACGAGTTGGTCTTAGCTGTAGGCCATTCTTCCTGAAGGTATTCCTGCACAACCAGGAAATGGTTTCACCCTGTCCTCTGCCAAGTGAGAGATGCAACACATAAGGTGGTCGCGGCACTTCTCATCTTCACGGTACCCTTCCTCCACCGAATCTGATTCCTTTCCTTCTGCTCTTTTTGCTCTCACAGAGGCTGGGGGTTGCTCTGTGCTGAAATAGCGTAGAGAGGAAGACACTGAGGCCATTATCCTAATAGGGCTGAGCTAAATATTTTCAGCTGCTTTAGCAAAAGTGGACTTCGCCTTCATACAGAAGCTGGGGGTTTTTTTTGACATGATCGTGATGGAACAAAATAGAGAGAATCACATGTCACGCTCTGTCTACAATAGCCCCCTATTAAAGAGAACATTGACCTGGCAACACATTTGATGTTATAGACAGTTCAGTTCCAAAGCAGGGTTGAGCCGGAAAGCCTGCAGTGAAATTTTATAACTAGCACCACTGTTTTCACTTTGGAATGACCTATAAGAAAGATGATCTAATGATTAAAACAACAATGAACTTGGTCATCAGTTTAAACTTTGCAATCCAGGCTCCTGCCCTAAATCCACACCCTGTGAGAGAAGAAAAAAAAATGCACAAAGCCTCATAGAAGTAACAATTGCCTATTTTAATGTTGGCAACATATAAGTGACAATTATGTTGTTAATTGATAGTTATTTCAATGAGTTGTCATCCATGTAGATTGGTCAGATTAGCAATGTTGTTTCTGGATGGTGATTAAACCACTGAGTAGCTGCATAAAAACTATTGTTCTATGGTGGATACATTCTAACTACTCAGAAGAGAAAAAGGGACAAGCCCCCTAAAAGATGCAAATGCCTTTAAAAGGGGCTGGGAGATATAGTGTTGTTAAAATGTGATTTTTTTAGAAGAATCCTAGATTAATGAAATACAATGTTTAATTAGTTTCCTTTTATGTAAATAATGTATTAATTAGACAGAAGGCAGTAAAGAGGGAGGGATAGTTAGCAGCATGGTTACTGAGCAAACAAGGAAAATATTAGCTCTGCCTAAAATGAGGCTAACAGAGCCCCACGTTGATTCCTGGAACTCTCTCTTTCAAACTCAGAACTGGTTTCTTTTTAGGGCTGGAGATCAGAGCAAGCAAAATCCCAAAGAAGTCTCTCATGAAGGAAAGATTTAGAGTAAATTCACAGCCCAAAACTACAAAGCAACTGTTAACTCTACATCTTCAAAAACAAACAAAACAAAACAAAAACAAACAGAAAAACAAGCAACACCCTCTACATCTTATTTAAGTTTTCTGTAGCTTTCCAATCCTGCAAAAACAGATTGAATTTTGAAGGTTTTCTACTGTATAGAAGCTTTAAGCTGTAGTTATTTGATCAGTAACATAAAAAAGTGATCTCACAATCGGCAGACAGCAACTCAGGAAGGCTCACCTGGCTCCTCCAATCTCATGGCAGTCCTGACCACAAGGTGGAGCGGCCCAAATCTTGGGTTGAGTCACCTGTTGGAACCAAACAGACTTTAGAGGCCATAGCATAGAGTTTCTGCATGAATTTGGACAAAAAGCCTTTAAGTTATCAAGCTTCTCTTCACTTCCTCTTAAATTAGGTCAAGCTAACATGCCTGGCAATAACTCTTGTTAAATTGGAACAATATTCCTTTTCCTACCAAGTACACATACATTTTTAAAAATTCACCTTTTTTGTGTGGTCCTTCGCATCTATGCAGTGTACCTACACGTCTTCCTCCATCCCAGTGCCTCTCAAAGCGGGTACTGTCCCATCTGATGGCGCAACAAACACGAAGGTTTTTAACATGCCCCAAATTATTTCTCTTTCTTCTGATAATTGGACTTTAATTTTCCTTTGGAGAACCACACCTTATATATACTATTCCCCATGGTTTGGGTGGGTCAGTCACCCCTTCCCAGGCTCAGGGGTGGGCACGTATCTCAGGCCTGACCAGTCAAGTTGTTCCATTGCTCTGACCACAGTAAATGGATCAAGGATGACCACAGAACCCAGTCAGTCCAGAAAGAACCCATCTTGGAGCTTTTTGTCAAACTCCTAGGAAAGAAAAAGTATCTTTCTTCAAGGGTTATTAGGAGGAGAGAATGTAAGCTCAAAGATGCTGGGAGCCTCCACATGGAGAGAGCCTGCCTGAGATGAGAGAGAGGCTTACACAGAACGAAGTAGCCAACAGAGAGGGGAGTTGCCTACAGGCATACAGGTTAGCAATTTGGTGACTCTATGTTTTTCCTAGGGGTGAAGCAAATAGGGAAACACATTGGAGAGAGAGAGAGCCAGGTGACTCACTGTCAGAGAAAGAAGTATAAAAATAAGGAAAGCGTGGAGGCTAACTGAATGATCCTGAGATTTTGTTTTGGAATTGGAGGTACTATTATGAATTCATGGTTTGTTTGGTTTTTTGCTATATACCCAGATAGACACAGAAATAAATATAGATGTGTGTGCGCATGGGTTGGTATATTTCCTGGCCTCATCTTCTGAGACACCTAGATGCAACAGCACCCCAGTAGTGACAAGCACGCCTAGCTCCCAGATCTTGGGTTTTAAATATCATTCTCTAGTAAAAGGAACCAGGGTTCCATGGAGAAGTGATTGATTCCAAGTCTGAAGTAGACAAATACGAGTCTGAGGTATCTCACAGTATTAGCTAGTAGGGGAGGGCTCAAAAAAAAAGGGAGAGGCATATCAAAGGGAATGAATGAACTCCCACTAGCTAAAGCTGGAACAATTTGAGCAACAAAATAAATAATGAGAGTACTGGATTATAATCTTAGAATAAAATAAAGGTCCATGAGTCCATAATGATATAAATAAATAATTGAATAAATGAAAGGAGAAGAGACAGCTCTTCTTACAGAAAAATTCCAACCAACAATGTAGGTGAAATGAGGGAAACAGAAAATTACTATTAGAATAATACAGTAATAATTGTGGCAGGCAATTTCACCAATGGTTTCTAAAATCAGTGGGCAAAAGTTTGAGGAGAAATGAGATATTTGTGTAGTCTCAAAGTATATCCCCCAAGATATTTATTAATTACAAAGGGAGATGGAATAACTTTTCATTGGAGAAAGTCAGTAAATACCACTTTAAATCAACATTCCCAGAATATGACATCCTGGCATCACAACTATAAATATTCATCCAGGTTCTATGTGGAAGTGTAATATATTATCCGTCATTAGCAACTTTGCACCAATTTGTTAACCACATTGATTTCTGCCCCCTAGGAGGGTTTTGGAGGAATGGGACAGAGGGTAAGTAAGTTTTAATGGAAGACTAGGAGGGAGGAAGGATTTAAAGCCGGAGAGACCTGGATAGCGTGCTGATGTGTGAGGTCCAGCTCAAAGGTACCAGGTGGAGAGGCGAGAGGAGCAGGGAGAAAAGGAACAGGGAAAGAAGAATGCCACCGTGCCAAGCACAGACCTCCCAACGATTCCTATCGGCAGCCGCCATTTGCAGTAATAATATAGGCACCGTTTAAGGTGCACATCAGATCAGGGCTACCGCGCACAGTCATGCAGGTTGTTCCAGCCCAAGCTCCTCTTGCCACATCCTGCTTCCTGGAAAGGGCTGCCTCTGCCCAGTGAGATGCCTTTCTCTAAATGGTGCAAATGTTTTGCAGTGGCAGGCCTGCATCAAAATCTTCGTCCACTTTGGGGAATGTGACAAGGGACCTGGTTGCCTTCCACCTCAACTGTGCACCCAGGTCACTGCCACCCCAGTCACCCTCCTGACACTCAGGCTGGTTTTGGAGGTAGCAGAAAGCAGAGGACAGGAGGCTGTTGCTCAGGAAAGAACTTCACAGCAGTTATCAAATTATTTCCAATGACAGGGCTACTGGAGCAAAGTTTTTACTAGAAACCATGGATGTAGGTTATCTATTGTTTGAAGAGGTTAGAGGAGAAGGGCAACTGAGGAAGCTTCCAGCCACCAGAATACTATTCAACGAACATATAAAATGTAACATCTTTACCCTATTTTCTGCTACATTATTTACTGCAAAAAAAAAATGGAGTCCAAGTTAGGGAAATCGCTGAATCACTGTGCCTTGTCAGTTATTTTGCCCTACTGCTTTCAGGACAGTGTCAATTTGCAGGATGGCTTCTAACATATGTGACAAGGAGAAAGGGACAAATTAGCACATCTCTCTTTAGAGCAGTAGAGAGAGGTTCGCAGAAAATCCCGTCTGGCCTTAGAGTATCTTACCTGAGGAAGATAATGAGCAAATGCTCGTTTTGGTTTTGCCCAAATTCTTTTCTGCAGTTTCTTCTCTGGTCATTGATGGAAGCTGAGGCTCACGTGGACCAGTAGTCATCTGGTGTTTCCCCAGAAGCACTGCCACTTCCGCAGAGCGCCACACACGCTTAGTGAGCCCAGATGAGAGCCGGAATTCCACTCGTAAAGGAGCCTAGGAGATTGTCTTTAGCCTTTACTTCCTTGTGTTTTTTTTTCTCTCAGTATTTCCAATCAATGACATAATGCAGGTGCTGAAAGTAGAGGAAGCAGCCACCTAGGAGCTTTTCATTTGAGACATCATCTGTCCTTAAGCTTTTCCTCCCAATAGTCTGCTCCTGCCGAAAATATTTGCATAAGGATAAGGTATCATGTTTCCAAATAGCCCTGCTGAATGCAAGCACAATACTTCCAAAGGATAGCACATGAGTAGCCCTTTCCTCACTCGTGCAACAAATATTTAGTAACTGCCTACTATACTTAAGCAGGGCTCTGCTGGGCCCAGAGGAAAGTGTGGTGCAGTCCCCTGTCTCGCTTGCCTTTCTTATCTGTCCAATTATTTTTTCCATCTTCAGTTTTTGTCACTCCTCCAGGAAGCCTTCCGTGAGCCCCAACTCTGGTTGAAATGACTCTCTTCTGTTCCCCCACAACGTTCTGTGCACACCCTGAAGGCGCCGAGCACAAACACTCCCGGTTCCCAGATTTCAAATAGGGGCAAAGGTTAGTTTACATCTCAAAATCTCCCTTCATTTTCATTTCAGTTGTAAAGAACCACATAAAATAACTCTTAAAACATCATTCTAAATGCTACTCAAAGGAGGGAAAAATTGATATTCATTGCACAAAATCTGGAAAAAGTGAAGTCTATATTGCTCAGAATGGCAAATGTGGTTGTGGATCATGAATCCGGTTTAAATCACTAAAATCCATAAAAACAGTTACAACTTGTTCATAAAATACCTCTTGCGAGACTTTCCATAAGAAACTTTAGAAGGTAATGAAACATCAGATAATGGGAAGAACTAATTAACTCTGGCAAAGCCCTGATAGGCTCTGCTTTATTATCTCAATTAGGCATGTCACAGACACTACACCTAAAGACTCCTGCTGTCCTCACCCAAGTGTCCAGTATTGATGAGCAAAAGAACTAGACTGCCTGCTACCAGACTTACCTAGCCCAGATTTTAGTTTTGAGATTCACAGTGTACCTTCTTATGTCTTCCTGAACATTCCTGGGTTACCAAATAGAATTATTTCGATAAATAGAGCTTATAATTGAGAATTAAGATTATTCAAGGGCCCATGTTCCATGTTCAAAATTTGAAATTAAAATCAGACCTGTATATATCATAGTGAAAGACGTAAAATGAAAGTGAAACTAAAGTAGAGGGGAGAAAATTTATCAAATAGGCTAAGAAAACCCTTTTATGTCTAGTTTATCTCATGAAATATGGAGTCTTGGAGAAAGTCACAGTATCTAGGATTCAGAAAGCCCTTTTTACTCTTTCTCCTTCTTGCATTTTACCTTAATCCATGATGATCTTGGCCTCTGTTCTCAGGTTTCCCAGACCCACTGCTATTCTGTATTACGATGGTTGTTAGTATCATCTTGAGCTCTTGACAAATGTAGAGGCAATTTTCCAGCACAGAAAACCATGCACTAAGTACTGACAAATACCATTTGCACATCTCCAAATGGAGCTCACTTTGACATGATAAGATTACTGAGTATGTAGGCTTCATAATGACTCATAAGATTTCACAAAATAATCAAAGGAAGGTAGGGAAATCTACCAACTACTGTCAAAAGCATATTAAGAGGCATCACGGCAACTATGAAATTATTAGGTTAATTTATGAAAACTTTGCTTTCTTGGATTTTCCCCCAATCTTCTGTTCAATATTTACTCTGTCGACAGTGCCCTTTAATGCTTTAGCAATTTTTAAATAGGAAAAAATAATCAGCATATATTTGTAAAAAAGATGTATAGACACTGATGCTGTGATTATATACCGTAGTAAAGGCTATATAACTCAATGTCCTAAAACAGCTTCTGAAAACACGTAGGAGATGATTTGGTGATGTGTTCAGGGACCTAGCAATTTGGTAGTTGGAAAATAATTTAGGCAGCAGGCAATGTGGTCTGCTTACCCCAAACCACAGAGCAAATGTAATTAGAAGGGGGAATGGAAAATATTGTGGGTTTGACTGAAAAAAAAAATTGGGTAGGGACTTTTCCTGACTGACTATAATCTTCTCTTGTTACTAATGTCAGCATAAGGAAGTAAAAGAACAGGAAACGATGGCAGACCTGTCCGGGCTCTCTCCCTCTTAACCACCTGGTATGCAGACGAGTAGTGAGAAAGACAGATGGTAAGGCTAGTCAATTAGGTACTTCATTCCCTTTGATAAAAGTCCGATAATTGTCCCGTTAGTCTTGTAGCTGACTTAATATGTAAGAAAAAGAAGGAAGAAAGAGAAAGAAAATAAAGAAACCTGAGGTTAACATAAAAAGAGAGAGACCTGTTCAAATAAAACATGGTTCTCCTCTCCGTCTTCTGCTCCCGTCAGATTGCTGCACAAGCACCCGAGGAGACTGTGATAGTGCTAGGGAAAGCACCACCCTCTGTTAGCCTTTATTCTCCCTGGAATTTCTTTCTTCATAAAGTTCAAATTGTACTCAAGACTTTCCAATTAACGCAAGAATATAATCCCAAGGTCTTGAAAAAATAATGATGTCAGCATAACTGGGTCATATTTTACTGTCTAATACCATCACTGCTGTACTCAAGACTAGAGGGATTGGTTATTTTTCTTTTGTTAAAGTCAGATTCCCCAACGGGAGGTAGCTGAGATGGGGTGAAAGCATGAGAAAGAACCAAGACGACCCTGCCGCCAGGAGTGGGGACAGAGGATGACTCTTACCGAGGGGCCAGGACAGCTGACTCTGCAGATGCACAGGGCACTTCTCTGCTTTGAGCTCAGACTGATTTTTGCCATCAATTCGTATTTCTCCCTGGGATGGGAAGTGAGAATAGATCCACTCTCTGTCCTACTCAGTGGGCCCCATCTGCTGTCCGATGCACATGCACAGTAGGTCTTCCCAATGGACCGTTTGCTAGCTGGTGCTGCCCCTCCCCTCGTGCAGTGAAAATGAAACAGAAGCCTCTCAGACAGAAGGACTAGCATGCAGCGTCCACTTAGTCATCAGGCACAGTCGGCACGGTGCCTCAGCTCACAATACGGTTAAGGGCCCATGAAAATATTTTTCATTTCTTTTAGAATCAGGAGAATATTAATCCGGTGATTCCACTTCTAAGTATATATCCAAAATAACGGAAACAAGCATTCAAACATTCATCTCAGCACTATTGACAACACCAAAATTGTGAAACTCAAATGCCCATCAGTGAATGAACGTATAAACAAATGTGGTATATCCATATAATGGAATATTATTCAGCCACAAAAAAGTCAGGAAGAACTGATACATGCTCCAATGTGGATGAACCTCTGAGACATTATGCAAGTGAAAGGAGCCAGACATAAAAGGTCATACAGTGTATGACTCCACTTACTCATATACGAAACATCCCAAAGAAGTAAATTTAGAGAGACAGATTGCAGATTAGTGGTTCTCAGGGGCTGGGAGGATGGTGTAATGGAGAACCACTGCTTACCTGTGTACAGGGTTTCCTTTTGGGTAGTTTTGTAACTAGATAGAGGTGGTGGTTGCACGACATGGTGACTGTATTAAATGTCACTGAACTGTACGTTTTAAAATGGTCAATTTTATGTTATGTAGAAAAAGAAAACAAATGAACCCATCCAACCTGGGTTATATGAATCTTTGTACCAATGCAGTCATAAAACGTAATTTTTAAAAGATGTTACGAAGGAGCCCACAAGGCAGAAGTGCCTAGGGCCCACGGAAGTCATACTGCAGCCCTGACAGAATACACAAGGCCCAGACGCAACCCCGAAGGAACGTGAGCTACGTGAGGAGCGAGAGAAGGTGGTGGGACCGGAGCACAGCAAACGAGGGACAGACTCATCTGAGGCGGCGGATGACGTCAGCCCAGGACCAGCCAGGCCACGGCAAACAGGATGCTCCTGGAAGTGCCAGTAGAGTTTTAAGAGGCATCACAGCAAATGTGAAGATTGCAGTTTTTAAAAGATCGCTGTGGGCTGCTATGTGGAGAGTGGACCAGTAGGGAGGGGATCAAGACGTCGTTATCGGCAACCCCAATTAGAGAACATCGCCATAATTCAGACAAAAAATGATGGTTGCTGGAAGAGATGTAGAGAGATTCACGGCCTCTGAGACACTTGGAATATATAAAGGACCAATATGGGGGATGAGAAGGAGAGGGCTGTCACACTTAAATCGCACATTTCTGGCATGAGCACCTAGATAAGTATGATGATGCTTTCATTAAGTTAAATACCGGTTTAGGGGCAGACACTCAGAAATTGAACTTTGAACACAAAGTTGGAGGCACCTGTGAAACATCCAATCGAGGGGCCAAATAGGTAGTTCAATATCTTGGCTACAACTCGTAACTGAAGAGTGGAGTAGAGATAGAAAATTTGGGTGTTGTCCATATCTGGAGTAAAAGGAAATCCTCAGAATGAATGAGATCATCCAGCGAAAAAAAGTGTAAAGTGAGAAGAGACAACAGCTCAGGATCACGCCTTGAGAAAACCTGTCATTTAAGTGTCAGGTTAAGAAGAAGAGCTGCCAAAGGAAAGAGGAGAAGTGAAAAGAGGCAGAAGGCAAGTCAGCATCACGGATATCACAGAAAGAGACTGTTTCAAGAAGGGGACAACAGCCAGCTGACCCGAACGCTCTTGAGGTCAAGCAGGATGTGAATGTTTAAATGTTCTGTGGTTTAGTGACATGGAGGTTATCGCTGACCTTTTCAAGAGCATTGTCAGTGGAGCGATGGGGCAGAAACCAGAGAATATATTGAGAAGAAAGTAGAAGAGGAATTGGAAAGAGTGTGGACAACTCTTTCAATAAGCTGATTGTAAAGGTCAGGAGTAGGTGACAATGAAAGAAGCCACACCCTGATTTCACTCACCCTAGCAGCCCACCCATGGCAAGAGGGAAATTAGGCAGAAGAAACTTTGCCCCAAACAAAGGAATTAGCAACCTGGTGCTGCTAATTCTTCAAGATCAGTGATAAGCATGACCTAAGCCTGACTGTCCAGCAAACTGATAGAAGCCAGGCCATGATCCTGTTCATTTTATGACTGTTTGCAAAGGGAAGTTTTCTCTGAGCTTGCAGAGCAAAACCAAAGAGGAATTTAAGTGTGCTGCTTGCTCCCCAGCAGCTCTCAAGTTGTGGGGCGAAGCCTCAAGAACAGAGAAGGTATGATCCCACCGGGTCATAGTCCAAAAGGCCCCCTTCAAACACTGTCAAGACTCTGTACCAGCAGCACGCAGTTGCCTCCCGACAACGCCAGCACTTCTTCATGTACAGATTAAGACGCCCAGCACCCGAAGCTAAAGGCTGAGCCCGCCTGATTTTTCTGCATTCCCCCACTCCAGCCGCTATTAACTGCTTCCTTCCTTCCTGCAAGCCTCTCCTCCCCGTGCCCTAAGTTTAAATTCTGGGACAAGAGTATCCCAAAAACCGTCCCTTTAGCCTCTGCCCATTGAAAAAGGAACCAGCCCAACAAGGAGGAGCCCCGAAAATGCAAGGGCCCTGGCTGGGGGTGGTGTTTACACCTACTGCCCCTTCCCTGTGCATCATCAAATAATGATCTTACAGGGCAGAACAGTGCTTTTTCCTTCTTCACCAACTGCGATTAGAAAGTTGGTTGTCGTCTCTAGTTTCCATTTCAGGGTGGACTCATTCATTGTCTCCAGTATTCGAGTGGATTTAAGGAGACTTGGTCAGACAGACCCCCATAAGCAACTTCTCGTACTTTGTTCTTTCCTATCCTGAATTTGGCCTATCAAGTAAGGAACCCTTGAGCTGAACACTGGAGCCTGAGCTATGTTCTTTCTTTGAATATCATAAAAGGTTTATTAGGTGCCCTCATGCATATAATCCTGTGCCAAGCAGACAGAGAGCCTTCACTCAGGCTCTTGCATGCTTGGAGTACGGCGTTCCAGATGTCACATCTGTGGGCACTTAGCAGGGTTGTGCTGTAGCTCTCAGAGGATCGTGTTTAAGGGAAAAAAAAACAAAACAAAAAACTACTCTTCTCCAAACTTTGAAATAAAGGGGAATGTGTTGTCTAATGGAAAGAGTACAGGAAACTAGAGAAACCAGGTAAGTTTTTATTTTTAAGTCAGAAAGGTAATTGTAGTGAGGATATCATCAGCCTCGGATTGTATCTTTCAGGACAGAAACTGTGTATTCATCATTTTATCCCAAGGACCTAGCATATAGCACACACCCAATGTTTGTTGAAGGAAGGAAAACACTGCCATCGATTCTATAAATTCTGTGAAGATAGCTATGGTATTTGGGATCATCACACAGGACCTGAAGTCAGAAAATCTGGATTTGAGTCCCCATTCTCTGGCATTTGCTAGCTATGACCGCGTGATACTTTCCCCGTGTCTGAACTTTAAATGGAGATAGTGCTTATTCTGCCTATCTCATAATGGCATAAGGATCAAATAAGGTAATATGTGGGAAAGACAAGTAAATGGTAGTCAGAAAGAAGACAGAGATATCTGTTACCACCACGTCTATTTAACATCAAGCTGACAATGCAATCTTTTTAAAAAGAAGTATCAAAATTGGAAATGAAGAAACAAACCTTTTCTTATTTGAGGACAATATGACTGTCTCCGTAGAAAGCTTTATATTAATAGAATCTATAGGCAAACTATTAGAACTAGCAAGAGAAGTATGCAGGCTTGTTAGACAAAATCAATTTATAAAAATCAAAAGCATTTATATAGACCAGCATTGATCAACGTACACATTCAATTTAAAAAGCCTATATTCCCCATAGCAACAACTGAAAAAAAGTTACATAGGAATAAATGTATGAAAAGACATGTAAGACCTTTCAAAGAAAAAATACTTTATAAAAAACATTAGACTTGAATAAATGGAGATACAGAATGTCCATGGGTAGGAAGATAACCTTCTTTCTCCAATTTAATCTATAAACTCAATGTAATTTGAGTAAAAACCAGAACATGATTTTTCAGTGGTACTTGACAATTTAATCCTAAAACTTATAGAAAGATCCAGGGCTCAAGAAGTCAAAACTTGAAGGACAGGTAAGGGGTAAACAGAGGAAACTTGCCTAACTAGAGGTCAAAACGTGAAAGCCATGGTATTGATTGTATGGTCTCTGCACAGGGAAGACAGAAAGGAATCCAGGCATGGACCCACACACAAATGGAAACTTGATAACTGACAAAGAGCATTATTACAACCAGTAGAGGAAAGCTGGGCCATTGAATAAATGGTGGTAAGACAACTGGTTATCCATATGGAAAATACAGACTTAAGACTATAAGCAAAAATTCTTTCAATGTAAATAAACTAAATGAAAAGGCAAAATCATAAAATTTTTTGAGAAAAATATTTTTATGACACCAGAGAATGTCTTCAAAAAGACAGAATTCCAACTCATAGACTCAATAAAACTTCTGTAAAACACACACACACACAAAAACAAAACACCATAAAACCAACACACACACAAAACACCATAAACAAAGTTAAAGGATAAGCCCTAGCCTACGTAAGGTATTATCAGCCCATATGTCTCTGAAATAATATGTACCTGGAATTTATCAAGAACATTTAAAAATCAATAAAAATTGCAAATAAAAAAAGCAAGTGGGCAAAGAATTCAAATAGGCAATTCCCTTCAGAGGAAACATAAATGGATTATAAACTTAATGAAGATATGCTCCACCTCACCAGCATACAGGAAAATGAGAAATCAAAATCATGAGTTATCATTTCACATCCATCATGTATGTATGTATGTACCATGTTTCCCCGAAAATAAGACCGGGTCATATTAATTTTTGCTCCAAAAGACGCATTAGGGCTTATGTTCAGGGGATGTCATCCTGAAAAATCATGCTAGGGCTTGTTTTCCAGTTAGGTCTTATTTTCGGGGAAACATGGTATGTATGTATGTATACACACATAAACATACGTAAGAGGCAATACTGGCGGTCTCTGCAACAAACTATTTCCCCAGTTTGAAGTCGGTTTATTCAGCGGCCTGGCTGATCAATGATTACTTGAGTTGGGGTGAGGGTGGGATGGAGGAAGAACTGGAAAGAACAGGGCACAGACAAGAGGCCACAGTGCAGTAGCTTATGAGACTTCCAACCCCTGAAGTAAACACCATCGAAGAGAGCTAGCTGGCTGGAGCCTTCTTTACATTTGACCCAAGAGAGCTGTCTAGTGTGTGAAGAGACTCCTGCAGCGAGGGAGCACTATACCAGGGCAGGGTTTGAATGCGAGTTAAAAATGTGGAACCAGTAAGAAAAACGTGCGTTATTTTTGCTATAGTTAATGAACGTTTGGTTATGCCTACTGGTACCAATTTCTTTATGTACACACATGGCTTCTGGTTTATTTTTTCCCCCAGATGAATTTTAAATCATTTTGTCAAACTCCAAAATAAAATCGTTCTTTTTATTGGGAAAAAATATCTGCCAACGCCAAGGATTGGGAGGATGTGGGAAAATATGAACTCCTATACATTGCTGGTAGGAGTGCAATCTGGTATGTACACTGTGGAGAGCAATTTGGCAGTATCTGGTAAATCTGAAGACAAGAATATCTCACGGGCCAGTGATGGTGAAGTTCTAGATACATACCTTAGAGAAACACACATGTTCACAAGGAAACATATCACGTACTTCACGGCAGCACTGTTTATAATAACCAAAAATTCAAAATTACTCAAATGTGCATCAAGAAAATCAATTGTCATAGTCAATGAGCTAGTGTTTAAAATGAGTAATTTAGAAAAACGTTAACATGCATACGTCTTTAAAATGTGAGTGAAAAAACAAGTCCGAAAAGGTTACATACACTATGATACCATTTATATGAAAGTTTCAGAAACATGAAAACAATCCTATATATGTACATATAATAAGCATTTAAAACCATTCATGGTATCATTCTGAGAAACATCACCTTCAGAGCAACAGTAAACCACTGTGGGTGAAGGGGAAATGGAATGAGACAGGACTATACAGATTTCAACTACTGCTATAATCTTATCTTTCTTAAAGAAAACAATCAAATATTATAAAATTACGAGTGCAAAAGGTGGATGGTGGACAGGGATTTGTTATACTGTCTATACATTTTTCTGTATGTTTGAAATGCTTCATAATAAAAAAAGGCACAAAACAAATGCTAGCAATTTTGTTAATAACTGTTTGCTGATAAATAGGTGGATTAAAGTTTAAAGTGAATACACACATTAATACAGAATGGGGATAATTATTTCTAAGTGTAGGAGGCTTATTTACTAATACTTAACTATATGCCAGGCATTGTGGCTTACATGCATTAACTTATTTAATCTTCTTTATTACCCTATGAAAATGATGCTATTATCCCCATTTTACAGATTAGAAAACAGGCTCGAATGGAAAGGTAGAGTCCAGAAGCACATAGCTAGTAAGCCCCAGAGCCAGGACATCAACCCAGGTGTACCAAAGTCCAAAACCTATGCACTACACTATACTGTGAAAGGGCTACTAAATGATTCAAGATGAAAAAGCCAGAGTAAAAATGAGACAGATCCAATTAACTAAGAATTTTCAAAGGATCAGGATGTGAGGGAGACTGAGTAATTAGGTTTACAGTTAAAAGTGAGGCCCTAAACCCAACCTGAGTCCAAATACCTAATGAAAATATAAAGGAAGACAGTGTAGTGAGATATTAACTATCAAGTTAATGTTGGCAGAAAGTATTCCTTAAGACCAAGCAGACACAGAGACAGCACCTTGATAAGAGTGCTCAGACTGTAGACGGACTTCTAAGCCTTTTCATCAGTTCTCTTGGGCACATTTCATTGGCCCTTCAAGGTCCAACCTCACTCAGACTCTACAGTAAATTCTCCCTCATCTACACCTGACTCATCTGGCACTAACTATGACTCTTTGTTGTGATTTTCTACAGGACCAAGTCATCAACTATTTCAAACCACTGTATTTTATGGGAGAAGGAATTGTATGTATCTCAGACGCGTTAGCTGGCATTGTTTGGTAGCAAGTAACAGCCTCTCGAACTTAAGGAAAAAACTAGCAGCGGAAGTGGGGCAGTCTCTTTGTAAGGTTTTATGGGTACCTTAAGGAACCCAGGAGCAGGAACTGCAAATAGGCACAAAACACTAGAACAAAAACTGCAGTTATCAGGAATTAAGGCAGCCAATTTCTTCATCTTTTTTCTTCTGGGGTTGTATATCTCTCATCTTTGCTTTATTCTCTTTCTGCTTCACGTGCATGTTCCAAATGCAACTTCCAAAGACATCAGTTTTCCGATTCCAAATTCTTAGGAGAAATCATCTAATTGGCTCAAATTTGACCAGATGTGTATTCTGTCCAATCATCTTAAACAGCTCATCCTCGAGGAATATTCCAAAAACGGGACATAAATTTGGCAGATATCTTTCAAGTTATGTACTCTAACACTTCCTGTATTTCCGTTGTCTATTAATTGGAGGCTTAGACATTTTTTGGAGAAATAAGCTGCACTTATTTGATGGTCTTTTCCAACGTTAAGCTTGGAACCACTAAATGCTCAATTTTATCTTTCAATCGAAATGAACCTAAAGGTTCTTTGGCTGGCTCCTAGAAATGATGAAATAGAATCCTTCATCAGGATATAATTTGTTCAAGAAAAGACACTTTTCTGTGCTTCATTCTTTTCTTCTTATTCCATCCTTTCTAAAGGGGTAGTCACTTCAGACACACTGTCCACTCTCAAGTTAGATTCTGTAGTTGCTTTCCACAATTTGGCATTTAAAATAAAACCCTCCTCATTCTGAAAAAGAAAACCAATGCATGAACCAAACAATGTAAACTCCAGAATACTGGTCCCTTCACTACAGAAAACTGAAATCCCCAGAGTTAATAAACAGATGTGAGAAAAAAAAACATACCATTTGAGTCCCTACTAGAAGCCAGGCACTATGCTAAATGCTTACATTTTAATTCTCACAACAATCCTATGATGGGTACTATCACCCGTTTTTTGATGATGAAAACTACGTTTTAAGGTAAGAAACCTACGCAGTATCACACATCTAGTATGCAGGTTAGTATGGATGGAAAAGAGAACCAAGGGAGCTAAAAGCTGGGAGGTGAGTAGGAAAGGCTGAAGGAAAGAGACCCCTTTTCAGCACATCATCTGTAACATCAAAGAAATTGTATCTTAAATATATAATGTCCAAAAGCAAGGGAAGCAAAAGTTAAAATAATGAATGGGACTATATCAAACTTAAAAGCTGCTGCACAGCAAAAGAAACCATCGACAAAATAAAGAGGCAACCAACTGAATGAGAGAAGATCTTTGCAAACAGTGCCTCCAATAAGGGGCTAATATACAAAATATACAAGGAACTCATACAACTCAACAACAAAGAAACAATCCAATTGAAAAATGGGCAGAGGACCTGAAGAGACATTTCTCCAAAGAGTGCATACAAATGGCCAATAGACATATGAAAAAATGCTCAACATCACTAATCATCAGAGAAATGCAAATAAAAACCACAATGAGATATCACCTCACCCCAGTCAGAATGGCTGTCATCAACAAGACAAATAGTAACAAGTGTTGAAGAGGCTGAAACACTTGTGGAGAAAAAGGAACCCTCATACACTGTTGGTGGGAATGCAGATTGGTGCGGCCGCTATGGAAGGCAGTGTGGAGGTTCCTCAAAAAAGAAAGAATGGAATTACCATATGACTCAGCAATCCCTCTCCTGGGGATCTACCCAAATAATCTGAAAACATTTATCCATCAAGACCTGTGTGCTCCAATGTTCACTGCAGCTTTATTTATGGGGCCAAGACATGGAAACCAAAATGTCCTTCGATAGATGAATGGATAAAGAAGTTGTGGTATATATACATAATGGAATACTATTCGGCGGTAAGAAAAGATGAAATAGTACCATTTATGACTACATAGATGGATCTTGAGAATATAATGCTAAGCGAAAAAAGTCAGACAGAAAAAGCAGAGAACCATGATTTCACTGATATGTGGTATATAAAACTGAAAACAAAAGGTCAAGACAAACAAATGAAGGAACAAAAACTCATATAGACAATAGTTTAGTGGTTACAAGAGGATAAAGGAGGAGGGGGGCTCTAGAAGAGGGTAAATGGGGTGTAATATATGGTGATGGAAAGAGAACTGACTCTGGGTGGTGCACACACAATGTGAGATATAATGTATTACAGAATCGTACACCTGAAATCTACATAACTTTAGTAACAAGTCATCCCAATGAACTTTAATTACTATAAATATGTATATATTACTATATATGTATATATTCATTACATATACATATATATAATGAAATGATATGAATAGTATTACATGACAGCATATCATGCATTTTTTTAAACTTCACTCCAATTTTGCTATGCATTTTAAAAAGGAACAATGTTATCTCTGGGTAGCTCAGAATTTAAATTCTTCTATACTCTTCTTGATTTTCATCAATTTGTGTCACCTTTATAATCAGAAACATTTCTCAGTCCTGACTCAGCTATGCATCTGTCCATCTTTCTTTTCACCACCACCAAATTTAATATTCTACGCTTGCTCTCTCCCTAGCCTCTTCTCCTGTACCCTCAACCAGTCCCTTACCAAAATACTCTCAACTGCAAAGATCAGCAGGGCATCTCCTTATTCCCAAAATCAAGTCATTTCTTTTCATCCAACTTACCCTCTCTACTGCTGCATTTGGTGTTCATTACCATCTTGAAGCTTCTATAGTTTCTGTATGAATCTCCTTAATGACTCCTTCCTCCAACAGTTCCTTATGTGTGGCTGTTTCCAAGGCTCAAACCTAAGCTCAGAACCACAGGGAGTTTGAAAACCCTGAACTTGAATTTAAGGTGCATTTTTCTAAAATCTATGATCCTCCTCAAAAGATTAGGAGGCACTGGTAAAGATTAAAATCTGTACTGCTTTACAAATGACAGCCCCTCCTCCACAACTCTGCCACTCCATCTCACAAATTCCCGTCACCCACAACAAAACACAGTACCTTTGTTAATGCTGTTTCCTGTCCCCAAAACTTCTCCACGAAAAATTCTAAGTTCGCAGAGCACTTTGTATCTCCACTACTATAAATTTACCACAATACATTTGATTATATGTGAATCTATCTGAACCAGGAAAGGGGCCAAATCAATGCATCTTTGTATCTCCAACACTAAATAAAGGAGGTGATCTAAAATATCAAATCTTGTTCCCATGATATCAAGCAGTTTGTTTTGTGCTCATTATCAAACAAAAGACTTACTATTCATTCATGGCAAAAAGTTTTCAACATACTATTTAGTGAAACAAATATTTCTTTTACATTGAGAACAATTCTTACCAACTTAAAATCAAAAATCAAATTGTCTAATAGGCAGCATGGCCAACATGTCAACTTACACATTCTAACCCCAAATTTCAAACAGTATTGAGTACAATAAAAATTTTAATAAAACAAACTTTGGGATCATGAGTACTCATTATTAAGATCTGAACTACAATTAAGATGCTAAGGGAATGCCTGCTCTATTTAAATGATTATTCTGTTGCAGGAGTGTTTATCAGTCATTTGAGAAGCTGTTACACAATACATAGTCGTATATAGTCCCCATCCTCAGAGATGTAGGTTTAGTAGGTCAAGGATTAAGCTAGACCTGTGAACATTTTAAAATGCTCCCAGCACTTTCTGATAAATACTGGCTAAGAACTATTTTCCATGAAATATGTTTCACATGCCTTTAGCTTATACTTGTATGTATGTTTACTATTTAATCATTTTCACTATTTTAAGTATCTTAAGCATTTTCACTATTTTGTCAAAAGCTACTTTCAGAGCACCAGACTTTTTGCAATAGGTGTACTCCTTTAAAGCTTTATGTGCTTTCTGGTTAACAGTTACTTTTCAAAATTATTAACAGAAAATGAAATTTTTTCTTAAGTGGTATTTTCTTTAGACTCCTACTCCACTAAATGAGTATGTTTTGATAAACAGGAATTATCTCTATGTAAGTATACTGACTATACATGAACTTTTACAAAAACAAAGCAACTGACGAAAACAACTATTAAAGAGCATACTTACAATAAGATATATTATGCTCACACACAATACTAATAGATTTTATACCTAGAAAAAAATGTCAGGGTAATTCTTCAAATATTATGTTTCCAGAGTATAGTCAACATTTTTAAATACAAAAATAGAAATATTTAAAAACCACTTGGGCTGACGTCGAATACTTTCTTTGTTAGGTCAAGATCCAAAGTTCACTGGTATATTTCTAGTAGGCACTCAAAAAAACAAAACAAAATCAAAAACACTTTTCTAAATAATTTTCAAGACTACTTCCTTTCTTCATTGCATTCCTGCTCTAAGAACTGATAAAATATGCTTGGAAACTCATGGATCAAAAAAGCTTTAAAGGGGCTGGCCCGGTGGCTCAGGCGGTTGGAGCTCCATGCTCCTAACTCCGAAGGCTGCTGGTTCGATTCCCACATGGGCCAGGGGGCTCTCAACCACAAGGTTGCCGGTTTGACTCCCGCAAGGGATGGTGGCTGTGCCCCCTGCAACTAGAAAACGGCAACTGGACGTGGAGCTGAGCTGCGCCCTCCACAACTAAGATTGAAAGGACAACAACTTGACTTGGAAAAAAGGCTTGGAAGTACACACTGTTCCCCAATAAAGTCCTGTTCTCCTTCCCCAATAAAATCTTAAAAAAAAAAAAAAAAAAACGCTTTATAAACGTACTGTAAAATTTCAGTTTTAAAAACATCTCTACTATCACTCTAAAGTTTTTTAATCTCCTGATTAAATGGTATTTTGCTCAAGTGAGCAACTTCCTAACATATTCCTCTTCATACATCCTAAGTTAAGTTTTTAAATTATCTAAAGGAGTTTGAAGATTCAAATCCTAATCCTTGTAACTTCAAAATAATTGTACATTCCATTAATTTCTATAATTCCAAGTCCTATTTCACATCACAAGCTTAAATCTCACATTTAGAAAAACTTTGTGTATGTATAACTAGAGTTGTCCTATGCATTCAAAGATATTATTCACAAGTGTCAGACTGAGCCTGGGAAAAGACGATGAAAATATTTAGCCCCCCACTGTATTACATGTGCAGTTATTGGATTTGTAATTTAAAACAATCTAAAATATAGTCATATTAATATTCTGTTAATTTTTCCTTGCCTCCTACCCTGCCTTTATCATTAGACTTACACAAGTTCAAAACATAATCTTTTTCAAATAACTCTTGCTATATTGTTACCAAAGCTTGTCTTATATTATCAGTTTCAAGAATCTTCATGAAAATTCAAGTTTTTGATAAATCAAAATATTCTGCTTTGCTTTAACTGTGGGAACAAACAAAAAACGTTTGCAAAATGGCACTAATAAAATTGATATGACCCAATGTGGGCTAAAAGTTAAGATTTTTTTCAAAAGCTTTATTTAATAAGCTTATTCTTAGGTGAAAAAGTAGAAGTAATCTGCTGGTTCCTCTATTCTTCCCTTTCTAAGTAAATATGCCTGTTTAAGATAATTTCGATGTTTGAAGTCAACAATCTGCAAAAAAAAAGGTGTAAGTTGAAGGAAAATAAACCATACAGATTTTCTTACCCCATACCACTGCATTTTAAATGCATAGGAATACAACAAACTCAAAAGAAAAAAAAATAGTGTTTTATTAACTACCACACTGTTATAATACACTTTAAACGTACAATAAGGTAGCCTTTAAATTTGAGGTGGTCTTAAGAGTAACAAATGAACAGAATTCCAAATTTTTGAAATAGGTGAACTGCTGCAGTTATAGGTATACATTTAAGAAAATCGTATAGCTCTTACAAGACCAGCAATGAAACTTTTATTTTGTACATTTTTAATAATTGAAAATATAAACAATAATTAAAAATAAAAAGAAAATACAGCGTAATAAAAAACATACGTTTCTCAATTAAATGTACTGAATACATATAAATTTTAAGGGAAGAAGCAAAAAAGGAAAATGGTTGATATTTAAGTGCAGACTGACTACCTAGACAAAAAAAAGAGTTAAAAAAATATCATAAAATCGCTAGTTTTCTATGACTAGTATCCATATGGTTGGAGTATTGTCACTATGGAAGTGATTTTATTAGGTTTGCATATGTTTGTTATACTTTACTGGTAACTTACATGATGGCTTTTAAGGCCCTGGCAGACATGGTTTTTGGAAACAAGATTGGATAAAAAAATCACTGCTAAGACGCAATACACCTTATTTTTTTGGTCCTCCAATATGCAAGAAAGGGGGTATTCCACTATAACATTTTCTTACCACCCAAATGCCTCAACCTATACATTTTAAACTTTTTTAAACATTGGTTATATTGCCCAACTTCGTTATTGAAAGAATATTAACAAGACATTATTTTGGCAAATTAAATCTTAAACATGGCTTTTCAACAGGATTTAAAAGGTGACTATCCCTAGAGTTCCATGTTAAAATGTAGTTTTCAAAATCTTACAAGAGTAATGCTTAAAATATTGTACATAGTTAACCTAATTAAAATAATTAGCTTCAAAATGACAAATTGATAAGCTAAGTAAAGCCTACACTATGTAACATTTGCTTGGAAACTTGATTTGTCAGTTATGCATAATAAAAATTCCAGTCATCAAGAAAATTACAAAAAATTTTTATCATAACATGATTTCTTTCACCCACCAACTTTTTTATCTTACAATAGATAAATACCAACATGTTCTCATTTTTACACTAAACCACACAGGATTGATGCATTTGGTTAGACTACCATTCGCATTGTTAAATTCAATTTTCTCTTTATATAACTTGGTAAAATTTCATTTCTTCTAGATTCCAAAAGTACCTACAAAACCCATGCAATTTTACCATTTTTAATATACTATGGAATATCATACAAAGTAAGGCATTTCAGTGTCATGTATAACCAAGTTACTGTCAATCCAAAAATTTTTGCACATCAATAAAAAGATATCTAAGAACTTAGGAACAATATTCTTCTCACTACTGTATAAAAATAACCACAATGAATAAGTATTTGTGTAATATTTACTCCATTGTCTCATTTCCAGAAACTGTCACAAGCTGTAAAGGTATTTCAGTGTTGGTAAGGATATCTTGATTGCTGGTGGTGGAAGTATTAACAGTTCCTATCCCTGAAACAGAACCTTGTTGAATATTTGCAAGGATAAGTGTTGTTCCTCCTGCAGTAATCAAAGTATCATCTCGTGCAGCTTCCACAGATGCCAGCACTGTACTGCTAGAATGAATACCTTTTTTATTCTGGTGTGTTTTAATATGTTTGGCAAGGTGGTCACTTCTCATAAAGCGTTTTGAACATTCTGGACAAACAAATTTCTTCTCACCTGTTAGGAAGAAAATTAAGTTACTTAGCTTTTAAAATTCAACATTAATAGACTGAACATTCCCTGAGAAAGAAAATAATCCAACATTGACAGTGAAGGACAGAGAACCGAGTTCAATTAAAATTGTATTAGTTTCATGAGCTGCCTCTGCAAATTCCTCAGAGTATTTCTCAAATTGAATGTCATCTTTACTTTTTGATGAAAAGCAACCTTCAAACTTATTATAGACTGATATTCAGATAAGATTTTAATACCTCAACTAGGCTAATAGTTTGTTTTGAAACATGTTATAAAATGTCAGCTAAAAAATGATCATCTGTAACACAGCAGGTCCTCGAATAAAAGCATTTCATTCAACGTCATTTTGTTGTAACAATGAGGAAAAAACTGATCCCCAGCAGGGCCACCGTGTGGAGGTCGCATGTTCTACCCATGTCTGCATGGGTTTTCTCCAAGTACTCTGCTTTCCTCCAATATCCCACAAATGTACACGTGGGGTGAACTGGTGTGTTTACATAGTCCATTCTGAGTGGGGGGGGGCGGTGCAAACTGTAATAGGAGGGCCTCGTTCAGGGTTGGTTCCTGTCTTGCGCCCTGGGAGAGGCTCTGGCCTCCGCCAACTCTGAACTGGGGCAAGCGGGTTGGAAAACAATCCTCTTACTTGTTTTACTCATCTTTCTTTATATATATATTTATATATGTACATCACATGTATTTCGATGTTTAATATATTAAGAGTGTCTTGGGTCTTTATTTAGAAGTTTGGTGATGTTTTTGTGACCAGAAATATGCCATAGGAACTTAACTTTTGTTTATATTAATTAGCCTATTGTAAAACTAGTTTCGTTATACGTTATTTCGCTTTAAAATCTGTTTCCAAGAACCTATCAATGATGGTAAGTGAGGACTCACTGTACTTCTGTAAAGAAAAGTATATACTGTCTTAAGCTATATTTAAGGTATTATTAACGTCATACCCATGATACTAAACGTTCAACTCTTAACTTTAAATTCAAGTAACTACACTTCTAGATTTAAGCAAAGATGCAAGCTTGAGGTCCAATAAGATTGATGAATCCTAAGAATGATGGAGATGGCTAGCTAACTTGATTTCAGCTAATCAAGAGCAAGCCTAATAATATCATCGTATTAAAGTTAGTAAGACCCTGATGCCTAAATTCATTTCCCAACATAAATAAAATATTGTTAATACACAAGACAGACTGAATTCTATTATGTTGAAGGCCTACCGTGTAAGAGGAATACTAGAAGGCAAAAGGCCAGCCTAAAAGGAATTGAGTGAAGTCAATCTACAAACAAATCTAACATTTTCTTACTGTGCTTTCTTCCAAATGTCTTACATAACTCCTGTTCCAGCACCTCTACCCTAAGTAGCTCCTCACGTAACCTCATGCCTGAACTAGACGTCAATGACACCCTAGTCTTACCCTCTCCAATCCGACAAATCAATGCCGGACAAATCTTTCTTAAATACCAAATTTTATTACAGTATAAAACTTCACCATTGTAATAAGTGGTATGGGAGTGCAAGACTAACTTGCAGATAACCAGGCTTGTGACTCAATCCTATTTAACAGAAATGTGTTACTTATAAAATCCCATCTGCACTCATGTCAAATGGTCTCTGACCTCTTGTAATCACATAGTATTATATTCTTCTGGAAGGTATTTCCCAAAGTTTCTCTTGGAAAATTAATCCCGAGAGATGTTGCATAGCAAATGGCAAAATGCGCAGATTGCTGGGAAATGCTCCCCACACTACATGCCCCCGACTTAGGGAGGTGTGGTGCTTGTTAACATTCAACTGAATAGCCTAAGAGGTGCTGCCTCAAAGGCACGTGTCGTAAACCTCCTTAACCTAGTATTTTCCACACTTATTTGATCACAAACTTCTTTTCTTTCCCCTTTTACATTGCTTTTTATATCTTGCTATTCAAATTCCACTGAGGAAAAGTCTGTTATAGGACCACCTTAAGGTCTACTCTACCAGCCCACTGGCCAACAATGCCTCACTATTCCAAGCAATAGCGATCTCTGCCCCGCGCACACTGGATCTCCTTTCTTATATTGCTTGTTGCAGTTAGAAACAGCTCATCTATCTACCCACCTGATGAGTGAGACAGAAACAAAAACAAGTAGAGCATCTAATACTTATACGACTAGATACTTCACGTTACTTTATGTAATATTTAAAGTAATGTAGGAGGTGTGAAACCAGAGTCAGAGACAGCATATTTGCTTAATCTAACATTTTAATTCAGATCTAGGAGACTTCAAAATCCGTAACGTCCTTCATTTCACCATGCTTCTTCCTTCTAAGCTCTCTAGGGACTATAAACACATTATATCTAAGTTACAGGATTCAGTCTTGGTTATTATATCTAGGTCCATTTCTTATAAGAACCACACAAAACAATCACATGAAAGAATCCTGACATCAACAACGCCTTGAACACTCCTCAATGAGATGTCTTGCTTACCTCACAAATATTAAAACGAGAAAAGGGGAAATGCTTAAATTCATCAGAGGACAAGGAATTACTCTTTATTAAAATGTTACATAACAGGGAAAAAGAGTAAGATCAAAGAGTAAAAGCAGGCAACTAATTTAAAATGTAAACATAATAAACAGTAATAGTATAAGTGTGGCTTAAAACATTCAATGTCAAAATAACAAAAAAGCTAACTAAAAAAAAAAAAAAAAAGCTAACCAAAGTCTGCATAAAATAAAATGTTATTTTACAAAATAAGCTATATGGGCTTGTTTGGAATTAGTGTTTTTAAATTGGTGCTACTAAAGATAAAAATTTGATGTGCTCAGTCATATTTTTAAAATTCAGTTCAGTAAGGTATGCTAAAAAACAAAAACTTTCAAGGTAGTATGTAGCCCTGTAACTCATTTTTGTCTGTTAAAAGTAAATATTAGTAACCTGTATGTGTTCTTCTGTGCCTCTGTAATTCATCACTTCGAGTAAATCTTTTACCACAGAACATCCAGTTACAAACAAAAGGGCGTTCCCCAGAATGCCAACGCAGATGCGCTCTCAGATGTGAGGTCTTCCCATAGACTTTACCACATCCTGGTATATGACAAATGTGTTGCTTCTTTTTCCCAAGATTGGTACCTCTAAAAAACACACACAGAATAATATACACTTACATGAAAATATTCAAATGGACATTACCACTTATATATCCCCACACTGAATTTCAAACAGAAGAACATCATCACCATGAGGTCAGAAACCAAGATCATTTAAAATCAATTTAAGTAAAAATTTGTATATCTCAAACATAGAAGTTTTACATAATTTTACTCCAGAATTAATGCAATTGCTGTCCAAATATAAGTATGCTCAAGTATTAAATAATTTAAAAGGACATGTCATATGTAATGTATAATAAAGCTATTTATTATTCTGTCAGAACCATTCACAAATTCTATGCATAGGTCCAATCCAATTTAGTGGTATGGGAAACTATATGCTCTACTCCAAATCATGATGCCAGCTAATTTAAAAAGTAAATAAACCAAGCATGAAGGCATAATTAATCACAGGTACAATTAAAAGGCAGATAGGCACCTTAAGCAGACTTTAATTAACATGATTTAAGCATATTTATTCATATACTTGTATGGCCACATCCTGAATATACACTGGAGTCAAAGAAAAAAATCGGGACAAAGTTATTATCTTAGCTCCCTTAGCCTATATGAAATACATATAAATCAAAATTATCTTGCCCGTTAAAATTCTCTTCATATTAACCATGCAAAGATACCCCCAAATTATACATCAGAAACATAATAAAATACAGGTTCTCCACATCGCAAAATTTGACACTTGTTACATTTCAGTATTTGATACCACGAACAGGGTTTGGGAAGTATGTGCTTAGATGGGTCAAAGAGGTATCTTAGCCTAAGCAAGAAGAAAATTTTTTTGATTCCAGAACTGATATTCAAATAGTATTAAACACTTCTGAAAATGTTAATACTCAAGCTTAAAAAAAAATAGGCTAGTTACTGAATAAAAGAGAGTTAAAAAAAAAGACATTTTAGATTCAATAATTGTCAAAATCATCATAAATTTTGCAATGTTTCTCTGAGATTAGAAAAAGTACATTTAAGACCCCCTCCAACTTCCCCGCCTCCCCCAATCTCAGTCTAGTTATAGCCTATAGACCTTCCATAAGCCTGAAAATCCTCTTGTATATAATACACCTATTGTTTTTCAAATTTTACTGGAAAAATGCATATTTCCCCACATTTATATTTTAATGTACTCACACTCAGTAGCATGTGAAATTGCCATAGGACAAACAGTGCTAAACGGTGCAGTGCTGGCTGTTAGATGCCATAGGTGTTCTGAACAGGGAGACATCAATGTGGGCTCCAGTAGTTAGAGAAGGCTTCGTGGAGGAGGTGGGTAGGATTTAGATAGAAAGGAGGGAAGGCATTCCAGGCAGAGGAATAGCATAAGCAAAGACAAGGAGGAGTCATGCTGTTGTCTCAAGGGCAAGGATGTCATAATCTAACACAATTCTAGTTTCTGCTCCAGTCCACCCCCAATTTCTACAACTCTCTTCAAAGAGCTGAGTTGAGTGAAACAGGTGTTTCTGGCTCACCTGCAATGCCAAAGTCTTAACCAAAGCCAATATCCTTTCCATTTAATTTAGCTTTTTAAATTTATTTTATTCTTAAATAGTCCTAATAAAAAGAGAAATGCTTATTGGCCACTCGTGTACAATCCAATTTTACATATTGTGTTCACCATAGCAATTTCACAAAGAACCCAATTCAGTGCACTGTTGTACTCTGACTTCTTGCCTCTCTTCTAAGCCTACCACTCAGGTGAATCAATGTGCTTTTATAAAGTCAAAAGTGCTATTTTACTAACTTAGCAACATTTAACTTGAGAACACTGACAAAGCATAAGAATGTAAAATATTACAGCAACAAATCTGGGTTCTCAAAAAACCAAGAAGCCAGGGAAAATTAAAGATATTCCTCATTATAAGGAAATGAGAACTGATGATTGTTTGGAAATACGAGAGGCATCTAAGAAAGGAAAAAATGGAGACGGGGGGCACACATATATATAATTCAAGGGAAAAGCTCAATACTCAGATCCAAGTTTCCATTTAAAAGGGAAATTTTATTCTAGATCCAGACATGCTAGATGCAAATTTACGACGTCATATAAAAAAAGGAAAAGAACTGAATTTCTCAAAAAACTTCAGGTATTAAAAGATTTAGCTATAAGTATTCTTCTTGATTTTCATAATCATTCCACTAATACTTATTATATATCCTGCAAAAACTAACAATTTTCCGTTTCTGCTATTCTTGAGTGCCTAAACATGTTGCAAATAATTTTATAATGACAAGACACAAAATAAATACGAAAAGTAGAGGAATTAAGAAGTTAAATAAATCAAGTCTTTCTTTTGCTTGGGATGGGAGAAACGGGACACAAACTGAAATACTGACAAAGAAAACAGATTTTGCGAAATAATTTAATTTTTAAAATATGGATTGATGTATAATCCACACAAAACCTACAATAATGCCTTTAGAATTTTACTGTATTAAAGTTATTTGTCTCTTCCCACTAGAGTAAAAAGTTTCTGAAGGCTAGTTCTGTTTAATATTGTTGGCTAAAAGCCCAAATGAATAATTTTTTACATTAATTATATCTTATACTGTGCTCAAAAGAGTAAAAAAATGAAATTTAGTTCTCTAAAGATGCCACCTTATACATATATATTTTTTAAGACTATGGCCGAGAAAAAAAGGCCAATATTCTAATATTTTTAAGGTACCACCTATGTCACCTTTGCAAAATACTTTGGAATATCTTGGATTTACTATATGTGTTATACTTTTATTAATTAGACGCAGCCATCTTCAATGATACAATTGTGTCTACTATATATATATATACTAGCTGAATTCTGTTCAAATGAGAGCGAAGAAATAATAGTTTTTATTCTAAAGAACTTCAATTTTGATTGCTTACAATAAGTTATTTTAAAATTCTCATGAAACTTCTAGAAATAAATTTAGGTATTTTTATAATCCTCAGGATAGGGAAGATTTTTAATAGCATGATAACAAGGCATCTTATAAAGACTGACCAACTAAAAAATTCTGTGCTTAGAAAAGGCTACAAACTTTAAATGATGAAACTCATTCTTTACTTGTGTAACAATGCATTTTGCTGACAGAAAAGTTGAAAGGCAATGTAAAACCAGAAAAAACATCTGCATATATGACAGTTAAACACACAAATTAACAGATCAAAAAGACAAACAATTCACAAATTTTAAAATGGTAAAAAAAATACCAAAAATGTCTTCAATCTTGTAAAGTAATTTAAAAAAACATGAAATAAAACAATATTGAGGTATTATGTTTCATATGTCAGACTTAAAAAGGTTTGAAAAAATGATAAAAACCATTATTGGCAAGGGTGTGGGAAAGCAGATACTCTCATACACCAATGATGGAAGTAAAAATTGGTGCAGCCTTTCTAGCAGACAATTCCCTTTGATCTAAGAATCCCACTCTACCAACTTACACTGATGAAATAATCAGACAAATGTGCAAAAAATGTATGTATAAGGATTACAATGACAACAATAAACTCCAAAAAAAACACAAAAAAGATGTTAAACTGTTATGCATCCATACAACAGACTACTATACAGCCATTTAAAAAAAATGATGCAGACTTTACACAGACCTGGAAATATGGTCACAAAAATTTTCAAAGAGCAGATATGTAAAACAGTGAGAATAAGATGATTCTACTTTAAAATACATGTAAAGTGTCACAATGGTTATCCTGAAGTGGGATAGAATTTTGGTATTCTATAATACTCTTCTATATTTCTGAATTTTTATGAACATGCATTAGTTTACTAAATATGTATTTTTAAGATTTTGACTTTAAAGAGTAGATAAAACAGGCCAGACCTTGATCCTCAATTAGATCTGACTTTCATAAACAATTATCTTCAAAGTTCCTCTAAAAATGAGAGTAAATTTCAGAAGTTATTGCCTAACTAGAATTCCACTTACTTATATAAATTGACCAAAACATTTCAAATAATAAAATTTCAAACAACTGAATAATTACTCGTAAATACAAGTACCTAAGTTATCAGATGCAGGAGTAAATCCAGTTGGGACACAGTACAGTATAGTGGTAAAGCTCTGGAGTAGGAAACTGGGTCCAAATCCCTGTTGTGTGCGCTCTTATGAACCACTCACCTCTCTACGTTTCACCTATAAGACTGTCTAGAGCTCTCAATGCTGGCAGTTATTATTCATTGCTGTTATTGCGAACGGGCTGACCAATACGCAAACCAACTAATAAGATCAACTCAAAGGCAGGTAGAAGGTCTCTAATAGATCAAGCTCATTAACTATATTAATAGCATTTTTGTCTATTTAAATAGTGCATTTCTGAGAGAGGTACATTAAGGCCTTTCACTATGACTAGGGATTTAGTTAGTATGTCTTTAGAGTTCTCTAATTTCAAAGTGTGGGGAAAGGTACGACAACTATTAAAACTTCTTGATGAAAAATTCGTATTACTAAGAAATATGTATCTACCCATTTGATGATTTTTACTTTTATTCTACTTTGCCTGATAGTAACATTGCTATCCAAGTTTTCTTCTTTGCTAACATTTGTGTAATAAATTTTTTTCTATGCTTTTATCTTGAACATTCCTGTACCAATTTATTTGAGGTGTTCCTTATAATCAACATAAGGTTGGATTCTACGTTTTTGAAATACAACCTGAGTCTCAGTCCCTTAATTATTAAACTTAATCCAACCCCATTTAATTATCCATCTGTTTTGAATTTATTCCTATCATGTTAATATCTTAATGTTTGTTTTTAGAAACACTGAATTGAAATATTACAGTTCTTTTTTTTTTTAATTCCACCATTAAGGCTTATTATTCATTTCTGTTAAAAATGGACATGCTTATGCTTATCAACTATTTCTGAACTTCTTATGTTTGTACAACTGTTATTCTCAAGCTAAGAATCAACTTTTTATTTGTATTTAGGCAAATCCCATGGCTAGTTTGCAAATAGGCTAATTTCTGATATGGGCTTGTTAAATGGCACCTGTTATATTGTTGTTGTTTTTAAAGCAAACTAAACAATTTTAGTTTTAAAAAGGGTGTTTAGACCTGAAAGTTTTGTTTCCATATATTTTGTTCTCTTAACTTTTTCTGCCACACTCATACAGGCATACAAACAAAATGATCATGTAATGAAAAATATCCCATTAAGTGACATGGCATGCAATCTTTCAAAAATTAGAGTAATGATATTAGCAGTCTTAAAAAAATAAGAATATGTTTCATGTGTGCATACCTCCCACCACCTTCTTTACAGTTGGGACAGGTACAAGCTACCCTCCGAAGTCTTTTTCCTTCTTGATGTTGTTGGTCCCCTTCTTCATCTACCACCTGTACTCTTAAGTGTGTTAGATCATTGGTATTCAAAGTAGAATCACCACTGAGCTGCCACTCTTCAGGATCAGGTTCTTCTTCCTTGATCCTAATATCTAAAGAAAAAAAAAACAAATACAGATGAGAAGCAGCCCATTGGCCCAAAAAAGCAGCAGGAGATCTAAGCCTCACTAAAGTGAATACTGTGTAAAAGTCAAAAATTATCTGTTTGTGAAGCATAATCACTGCTCCTTATTGTGGCTTATTCTTTCAAAACAATTCTATTTTATTGTAAATATCAGAGATTAAGCCAAAAAGGGAATAAAGCTGGCACAAAGGGTTGCTTTTTAAAAAATTCAACAGAAAAACAAGTAACTTCTTTTGAGCAAGTTGAGTCATAAACAACTTGAAACTTCAATTATAATTATAATTGTTCGATTAATCAATAAGTCCAATAGTCAATTCAGACTGGAACAAATACTAATACCTTAAACCTCTCTTTCACAACCTGTATCAATTATGCCTGTCTACAGGTACTATGTGAATGCAAAAATAAAGCTGCCATTCACTTAAAACTGTCACAAACATAAGCTTTAAAGTCAATCATTACAAAAATATCTAGACTGGTCACAACATCACTGTACATGGTGTAGAAATATGAGAGACAGTTTCTGTTTTCAAGGAGTTTTATTATTAACCAGGCTGAGAAACAAAATGAACAATGGTGAGGAAGAGTGAATATGGCAGAAAGTTATGTCATTATCTCAGCAGAGCTAAACATCTTTATTTATATGAGTAATGATACAACATCATTTTCTACTAGAAACTAAGAGGGCTTTTTTTTTAAATCTCAGAAACGGATTCTTTTTTAAAGTAACAATACATGATTTACAACAAACAATGAATATAAAAAAATCTTTGGGTAAAACAAATTCCCACAAATTTTTATTCTGATTTATGTAAACTAAAAGTCGTAATGAAAATTTATTATTTTAGATCTATATCAGTCACTAATAATTGGGACACAAATAGCCTAAAAATATCAAATGTACCTAATAACTCCTGAATGTTGGTCAAACTAGACTGTATAACCAACAATCAAGAAAAATGGCTCAAACAGTTTAAAACTAGCTTATTAGAATAATCACAACCAAGAATCGGGGGAAATGTGGGGAAAGGGGACTCTGGCCTGGGCAACAGGGTAGATGGTGGTGGCACTCACTGACATAGGAAATAATGGAGGAGATCCAGGTGGAGGTAAACAAGGACAGTTAATGAGTTCAAGGTTGAAGGTCATGGAGTCTAAACTCTTTGTGAGACACACAAGAAAAATGAGCTAGACCTACAGGTCTGGATCTCAGAAAGAGGCATATGCTAGAGATATAGAAGTTATCAGTACATACACAAGTGATAAGAGTCCATCCAAAGAAGGAGGTTAAATCACTCAAGGATTATGAGTAGAATGAGAAGAGCAAGTGGCCGAGTAGCCCAATATTTAAGGAACAGGCAGATCAGGAGGACCCGCAAAGGATTGGTGCAGCCAGGAAAATGTGCTAAATTAAAGAAAGGAATGAATGTGTTTCAAGAAAAAGTGGTCAACATCAAATCCTGCAGACAAATCAAGAAAGAAAATGACTGGCGCGGCCGGATGGCTCAGTTGGTTAGAGCGTGAGGCTCTCAACAAGGTTGCCGGTTCAATTCCCACATGGGATGGTGGGCTGCGCCCCCTGCAACTAAAGATTGAAAACGGCGACTGGACTTGGAGCTGAGCTGTGCCCTCCACAACTAGATTGAAGGACGACTTGGAGCTGATGGGCCCTGGAGAAACGCACTGTTCCCCAATATTCACCAATTAAAAAAAAAAAAGAGGCATCTAAGTCAGGAATGTTTAAAAAAAGAAAGAAAACGACTTAAGAAAGTAGACAAGAAGAAAGTATTTAACAAGTATCATAGTTTTCCAAGAAATCTGGCTTGAGGAAAGAGACAGAAACATGGCAGCGGCTAACATGGCAGAGGCTAAAGGGGACCAAGGAAGCGAGTTGGAGGGAAGGAGTGTTTTGTTTTGAAAAATAGAAAAGACTTGCACGTGTTTAAATACTTATGAGAAAGATCGATTACAGAGGAAGAAAGTGAAAACACTGGTGTGAAGGCCTAAGAAATCAGGACAAGAAGATGACCCAAATCACTTACAGGTTTAGCTGACGGAGCAGCCACCTACCTCTTCCTTCCTGTTACACAAGGAAGGGCTACGTGTGCCAGGAATTTTGCTCGACCCCAAATAGAGAGGGATTGTGATGGTTGGTAATTAAGAAGAAACTGGTTTCTACTTCCTCAGTGAAATAATGACATTAGAATCAGATATATGTAAAATTCCTTCAGACAGACAACATAAATGAGTGCTAACCTCTGTTTATAATCATTATCACAAAACATTTACATACTTGCACAAATATTACAGTATTAGCTTTTACAATCTAAACAAAAGACACAGCATGTGGATATCACATATCCAGAGTTGGCTGATTTTAAGTCCATAAAATGAGGAATTTTATCAAATGTTTTTAAAGCTGCTCACCTTACATTATTTGTAACAAGGTAGCAGGTAAAAAAAGGACAAAATACTAATATCAAGAATGGAGAAAGTTATATAGAAAAAGAGAAGATTTAAAGACAACAAAAAAAGCAATTGAGAGAGGGCAACCTTAAACAGGGGATGAAGATACTGGAGGACATTCCTGCTCCTATTGCTAATTCTCTAACTGGAACCTACAAAATATGTTTAAAGAATATGTCATGGATATGGATCCTTACAAATTAGTTTTCTTTCTTATTGAATACAAATACAACATAGGCTCATAGAATATGTCTAAATTGAACACATCTTCTCCACCTGTCAAAACTTCTTGTATCACCCTCAGTTAATAGCATCACAAGCCACCTAACTGCTCAAACTAGCTACTTCAGGTGAGTCCTGTCAGTCCATTCCCAGTCTCTAATCTCTCTTCTGCCAATCTGTCTTCTATACAGGTTCCAGAATTTTCTTCGTAAGTAAAAATTCAATGGCATCACTTTCTTGATTCAATACTTGCACTAATTCCCTATTTTCTATAGTATAAGTCTAAACTCATTGACTTGGTATTCAAGAACATTCTCAAACCTGGCCCCAACCTGCTCTTCCAACTTGTGTATTAATACACTCACATTCTCATAATTTTCAGAACACAGGACTTTTCTTTTTTTTTTCTTAACTTTTATTTATTTAAGTGTATTTTTCCAGGACTCATCAGCTCCAAGTCAAGTAGTTGTTTCAATCTAGTTGTGGAGGGTGCAGCTCACAGTGGCCCATGTGGGGATCGAACTCATAACCTTGTTGTTAAGAGCACCTATCTGGCCGCCCCCACAGGTTCTTTCCCGTATGTGCCTTTTTCCTAGACTGTTTCCTAACACTTTCCTTTTTCATCTAACTAACCTCTGATTTATCCTTTAAGACTAGTTCAAACGTCATTTCCTTTATACATGCCTATGAAAGAATTAACTATATTTATTGGCCCATACGTCCCTTTAGATAATAAATGCTTCCACTCAAAAGTGCTTAGAAAATACAACCTATCTAAATGAACAAACCTTTCCTAAGGAAGAGCTTCCAATATAGGTAATAATCTACATGAAAAGACTTTGCCCTCAGGCCGGCCCGGTGACTCAGGTGGTTAGAGCTCCATGCTCCTAACTCTGAAGGCTGCCGGTTCGATTCCCACATGGGCCAGTGGGCTCTCAAGCACAAGGTTGCCAGTTCAATCCCTCAACTCCCGCAAGGGATGGTGGGCAGTGCCCCCTGCAACTAAGACTGAACACAGCACCTTGAGCTGAGCTGCCGCTGAGCTCCCGAATGGCTCGGTTGGTTGGAGCGCGTCCTCTCAACCACAAGGTTGCCAGTTCGACTCCTGCAAGGGATGGTGGGCTGTGCCCCCTGTAACTAGCAACAGCAACTGGACCTGGGGCTGAGCTGCGCCCTCCACAACTAAGACTGAAAGGACAACAACTTGACTTGGGAAAAAAAAAAGTCCTGGAAGTACACACTGTTCCCCAATAAAATCTTTAAAAAAAAAAAAAAAAAACACAAAAAATACAAAAAAACCTTTGCCCTCTATTTTTCTACGCTCCTTCTATCTGCAAATAATACATAAAGACAAGATTTTTATGAGATTAAGTTAGTTCATATGCATAGAACTACAAAGTTGCTCACTAAAGACAATAAATTAATTGTCCAGCAAGTGTTATACCGAATTTTTAATCATTTCACTTGTTCATACACATCTGGGATATTTTACAATCTTAATTATGAAATCCATTAATCTCGTAAATTCTAAATAATTCCCCTTTGTCAACTGCATACCAATTTATTACAAACACCTTAAAAGTAAGTCTTTATTAGACAGTCAAGCTTACATCTTCCTCAACATCTCAGCACAGATGATAAGAAAATACTTTTTACTGTGCTGTATTAGTATCCAATGTGGTCCCTAGTTATTCTTAGAAATTTACTAAGGCTCAGCAGAAAGGGAAGTAATAATCCATCAAAACCTCATAAGAGTATTAAATGGTACTCAATGTTATTAGATATTAGGGGAAAAAATTAAAATCACAATGAGATTATCCTCCACACCCACCAAAATGGCTAAAATTTTAAAAACAAACCTGGCCAATTGTTGGCAGGGCAGTGAAAACTCTCCCACACTGCAGGTGGGTGTGTTAATTGGTATAACAACTTTGGAAAATCTTTTGACTGTATCTTCTAAAGCTGAATCCATGCATACCCTATAACCTAAGCAATTTCACTCTAAGAGAAATGCGTACACATGACACCAAAAAGTACAAAATTTCACCCTAAACAGGAAACAACTCATATATCCACTAGTATTGAAATGGAAAACAAATCGTGATATATTCATTTGTACAATGGAATATGCTAAAACAATGAAAATTAACAACTTATAGGCAACAGGAATGAATGTCACAAACCTAATTTTAAACAAAAGAAGCCACATACACACCATATATAGATACAGAGATACAAATTCCGTTTATATAAATCTCAAAATGGGCAAAACTACTCTATGGTGACTGCCTACCTTTAAGAAGGTAATTGACTGGGTTACTGGTCAATATATCCGTTCTTGATCTGGGTGCTAATTTTTCCTTTGTGCTCATTTCGTAAAAATTCATCAAGTTATACACGTATGACTGATACATTTTTCTGAATGTATATTATACATTAATACAAAGATTATTCTAATGAAGAAAATTTTAAGTAATCTATAAGAAATTACTTAGGTTCTATTAAAGACCATCATCTTCTTTTGTTGTGGCTTCATCTCTAGTTCCTATATAATCAACTAGCACCTTCCTCCCACCATAGGAATTTAAAACGAAAAAATAACAAGATGAGTGTGCTCCAAAAATTATGTCCATAATTTGAAGTTCAGAATATATATTACTCACTCAGCAAATATGTGAATGATTACGATGTGTGGGTCTCTGTTCTAGGTTCTAACGATAAAACAGTTAAGAGTTAAGTTCATGCCTTAGTAAGTTTACTTTTTAGTTGGGGGAAGATAAACAAGTAAATACACAGTGTTTTTGCGGTGATTAAGTGTTAAGGGGAAAAAGCAGGGTAAGGAGGGACAAGAAGTCAAAGCAGGGAAGTACTTGCTATTTTAAATAGAGCAGTCAGAGAAAACTGTGGCAGTATGTTGACAACTGACTCCTAAGGAGGTAAAGGAGCAAGAAGGTGGGGGAAAGTATTCCAAGCAAAAGGAAAAGCTAGTCTGATGTACGCTTGGTGGGTTAAGGGAAAAAGCAAGAAGGCCTGTGTGGCTAGAAAGGAATGAATCTGGAGGAAGAACAGTAATAAGATCGCAGGAAGAAGGGTGCTCATAAACCAGTATAATAAGGGTTTTACATTTTATTCGGAGTGAGGGAAGCCACTGAAGGATTAAGAGTAAAGGGGTGATATAATTTAAATTATATTTTATTAAAATAAATCCAAGATCTCTCTGGTTGCTGTATTAAAGAGACTGCGGGAAGGCAAGGGCAGAGAGGTAGGGCGACTAATTAAATTAGGAGGCTACTACAATTACCAAAACAAAGACGACAGTGGCCTAAAACTAGGGTGTTGATGAGGAAGTGATAAGGGATGGTCAGAGTCAGGAAATATTTTGTAGGTAGAGCCAGATGTTTGATAACAGATTTGATAACAGACAATTCCAAGGTTTTCGTCCTGAACAACAACTACAAAGAAGAAGTTGCCATGAACCAGGGACAGGATAGGCTGCAGGTTGAAAAGATTATGGGAGGAGGGTGCCAATCAGGGGCGCATTTTGAGACGTGAACTATTGAAGTGCCTATGAAATACCACATGATGATGCGGAATAGGCAGTTTGATGGGTCTGGAGTTCACGCAGAAGTATGGGTTGCAAATATAAATCTGGGCATCGTCAGCATGTATCCAAGTAATTGGTACGGAGAGTCAACCGGAATGGGGGGTATGGGCAGGAACACTGGGGCACCTCAAATGAACAAGCAGAGAATATTAAAAGAACCAGCCAGTGAGATAGGAGAAAACTGGTGTCAAGAAGCCAAGTGAGGAAGTCCCTTCAAGAACATAATTATAGGTGTCAAAAGCTTGTAAGTCAAGTAAAATGAGGACTGAGAAGTGACTTTTGGACGTAACAATGTGGTAATCACTGGTGATCTTGACAAGAGCTGTTTCAGTAGAGAAATGAGGACAGAACCCTGCCTAGAGTAGATTCAAGAAAACCGAAGGAGATGAAATGGAAACAAGTATATACAACTATTTCCAAGAGTTTCGTTGGGAAAGCAAGTATTATAAATATGGCACTAAAGTTCCTAAGCTAGACCACAAAGGTCGATTTAACACAAAACAGTACCTGAAATAGTGTAAACTAACCTTTACATTCAGTAGCAATACCAGAATAACATACACTAGCAATATGAAAAATGAACATCCTTATTTGACTTAAGGAAAAAATGAGTTTAAATGCAAAAAAAGTAAGCAATGGAAATACAAATCCTCAAGGAGATTTGTGTACACATTTAAGAACTTTATAAACTAACAGCACTTGTTTTTTATTATGTCAACTCTCTATGTCAAAATGTTTAAATTTCCTTTTCATCTGCCCTGGTATATGACAGTATGATTATGGTTGTTTTCAAGACCTACCCCCAATAAAACAAGTTTGGGAAGATATATAAAAATTTTAAAAATTTCCTGCATGCCTGGGCAAGAGTTTAAGAAAAGAGAGGGAAACAAAGTTTAAACGATGAGAACACACACACACACAGACACACACACACACACACACACACACACACAATATGGTTAAGAAGACTAATGTTCTTATATAGCTAATGGACAAACACAAAATTGTAAAAAGATATATAGCTTAACATATTCTAGAACACTTTAAGGAGAGAAATATCAAAAAAAGGAGGCTGTGATAGAAGCACCATCTCCTGGGGTATAAGTGTGGTGGTGAGGGTTCAGATGGAACCAACTTCCCAGAGTCACCACTAAACAGCACTGCTCACGTCACAGCGTTTGGCTACTTTTGTGGACTAGGAAGAGGATGAAGCCACTGATCTCCAAATCTTCCTGACTGCTCAACACCAGTAATAAAGTTTTAAACATGGACCCCATGAGTAAATGTGTTTATTAATTAAACACGTATGTAACATTATTCTAATTGATTATGAAATATTATAAAACACAAATAAATATATAAGAAACAATGTTAACTATTACTAATTGCAATAACTCAATATTAGATAACACATCACAACAAAATATTTAGGCTGAGTTTAGATGTTCTTAACAGATGAAAAGTGTCTACTATTTTCTTATTGTTTCAGTGGTACCTGCATTTTTTTCCCCATTCAATCCATGGTTTCTTTACGTGAATATTAAAGCTGTCTACTCTGAGTTATTCAGTTAAAATCAGAAAATGTAATCCATTTAATACAAGAATTATATAAACAGTAATAGGTAGCAACATGCTACAAGGGTACAAAAAGTGAGGGAGTACATGGTCATATCATATGTAATACAAACACAGCTAACATGGAATTAGTGAGGGCACCAACAGCAATCGGTATAATCAATATTAGCTACTCACTAATAATTCACAGCATGCCTTAATTTCTAAATAACTTCATAAATTATAGAAATACCTAAACACTGTGTTATACACCTGAAATATACTATTATTGTAAGGCAACTGTAATTGAAAAAAAATTTAATTAAAAAAGTAAAAAAAAAATGTTACAAGAAAATGCTATATGCTTCCTCCTAAAACTAATTTTTAATTATTTTTCAATAAAGTTAATAGACTATTTAAGATAAATTTGTAACTGGTTTATTAAGTCTGGAACGTACATATTTAATTTAAACAACACTAGATCAATATGAGTTACAGTACTGTTGATAAAATGAGATATTGTCCTTTATCAATAGCTTATCATTAGGATTTTGTTGTTCTTATCAAAGGCTTTCAGTCTCTTCAATTTTTTAAGAATTAATGAAATTAATTCATTTGATTCTAAAGTTGATTTTATTTACCTGTTTCCTTTCATGTTTTACCTGTCATACAAATCACCTAAACAGAATTAACAGGATAATCCTACATGATGTCACATATTATTTTAATTAGATTTTCACATTCGTAACTATTCAGGTTTCCATGGACATTTCAGAGCTCCCAAAAGTCTTTTTCCCTCCAATTTTTCTTTCAAGGGGATAGTTCTAAAATTATAGACATGGATTCCTAAAAATATAACTTTACCACTCTAATCAAAAGATGTTAACACTTAGAAAAAAGTTAGGGAAAAAACACTTAGGGAAAAATTTTCAAAACCAAATTTTATTCCTTTTATCAAATATAATCTATCTATCTATCTATCTAGTAAGGTGGTGCAAAAGTAATTGTGGTTTTTGCAATTATTTTTAACCTTTTAAATCGCAATTACTTTTGCACCAACCTAATATCTATCCTCTCTGTTAACATTCAGCAATCTCTTTCCTATAAACCTTATCTCCTTAGATTGGATCATTACTCATCTATGACTGCTCCCTTCTCCCCATTTAAAATTAATCTTTAATTTCATCTCTACTAATCTTTTTCAAATCCCCCCTTCTATTTCTTAACAGCAGTTTTCTAAATTATCTTCAAAGCTTTTCTACAATTGGAGATTGTGTACGTTAATAGGACTATTCTTCCTATTAAATCTAGACAATACAAGCATTTATAGAATACTCACATAGATATAAACGTAACTGGAAACAACTAATTTTCTAATATGGCTTATATAAAAGATCTCATTTTATAGTCATAGCACAAATACATGAGAAAGACTATGTGACTTACAATAATACCCTGTAAGTAGTGAAATATTAACTTCACTTTAGTCTGAAATACTAGGTAAGTCCCTGTTAAGGGAACAGTGTTCTTCTACTCTATCAGATGATGGTGATGATAATTTACACATAAGATTTACTACTTGTCAGACACTATTATAAGCACTTAACATATATTAACTTACTTCATGCTCCCAACTATCCTAAGGTTGGTAGTATTTTTTCCCTACTTTCTAGATGAGAACACAAAGCAGTTAAATAGTTTGCCTTAAGTCACACAACTGAAAATGGACGCCAGGACATAAGACAAAGAGTTACACAAAACCATATTGCAAGTATTACTATAGATCCGTCCCCGACCAGGGCTAGTCCCCAGGAATAGCAGCTGTAAATTAGCCACCCTACATAAGAACATGTGATTTTAACTGTAGTTTGAGCAAATCAAAATAATGTAACTTTAAAAATCTGGGGAGGATAAAGAAAATGCTGGTATGGGATGGAATGGAATATTGTGCAGCCTTTAAAAAGGAAATCCTGTCATATGCTACAACATGGAAGAACCTTTGAGAACATTATGCTAAGTGAAATAAGCCATTCATAAAAGGGTAAAAGCTGTCTGACTACCAATATGAAGTATCTAAAACAGTCAAAATCATAGGAACAAAAAGTAGAAAGGTCATTGCTAAAGGCTAAGGAGAGGGAAAAGGGGGCAATGGGTAGAGTTTCAGTTTTGCAAGATGAAAAGTTCCAGAGATCTGTTGCACAACAGTGTGAATATACTTAACGCCACTGAACTATACACTTAAAATGGTTAACATGGTAAATTTAATGTTATGTTTTTCACCGCAATTTTTTTTAAAAATCTGGAGAAAATCTCTCTTGTTGCTTCCCATTCCCATAGAGGACTTATTTTAGGAACCTCACATATAAAATCTTCAATGTCACAGGTAAGAAGTTCAGAATAACTACGAAGACTACACAGCAAGATAAAAAATTATTGCAGACATTACTGTTTCCTAAGGCTCCCACCTTCCTCCATAAGCTAGTTTTTCCCTCTCTTTCAGATTAAAAAAGACTACTTTAAAGCTACTATAAAGTTTTAAAAAAAAATAAAATACTGTTTTCTTCCATCACTTCCCCAGTTCCCAATACTCCCTGACTGCTATCTAAGAAACAGCGAGAAATCGATTTCTTACTAGCAGCTATCACAACTCTCACTTTTCAAATACTAACAGTACCAAACATTCATCCTAAGAGTAGATTCAATTTTTAGAGACAACTAAAGACGATCTGAAGTCATATAGTATTTAAACCAGGAGACAGAATATTGCTCGATTCAATACAAACTATGAACATAATATGAACTGCATCCTACAGTAGTTTACCCCACCACCACCCAATATTCTAAACATTGTATCGCTGGAATAAGCAAACACCCTAATTTAAGCACCTGAGGACAAAATATACTGTTGGGGTTTTTTTGTTTTTCATTTTTCACGAAAAACCAAGGAGGAGAAACATACAAAAACAGCAATAACTTATACATGATTTTTTAACCTCACCTCTCACAAGCCTATTCTGTTTTCATACCATGTACCCTATGTAAACATATCTTCTTCCAGGTTCATATACCAGGGGTGACAAAAAATGTATACACATGACTTGTATTCATCTTTTGTTATCGGTATATATTGATTGTTACAATTTTAATTCAGTTTTTTCCTTTCTTAAAATGTGTATACAGTGGTACCTCGGTTTTCGAAAGTAATCTGTTCCGGAAGACCATTCAAGCTCTGAAACGTTCGGAAACAGCCAACAGCCAGGCCTTGCACTGGATCTTGCACTCAGCGGAAGCCACGTGACATGTTCAACTTCTGAGGTATGTTTGAAAACCAAAGCATTTACTTCCGGGTTTACAGCGTTTGTAAACCAAAATGTTCATCAAAAGAAACATTCGAAAACCGAGGTAGTACTGTACAGTTTTTTGGCACCGTCTGTATACGAGATATGATCAAACAATTAAAAAACTTTTTATTACAGTAAAAGACACATTGCCATTAATCCCCCTCAAAATATTCTCCCTCACTTCAAACACATTTATCCCCTTGCCCTTGCCACTTTCTGAAGCAGTTCTGGAAGTCCTCTTTCGTGTCTTTAGCTGTGCTGTGGCAGCTGCCTCGATGCCCCAAATTGATTCAGAACGTTTACCTTTCATGGTCATTTTGACTTTGGGGAAGAGCCAGAAGTCGCATAATGCCAGATCCAGTGGATGAGGACACACCATAATGTTTTTATTTGACAGAAATTGCTGTATACCAGAAGCGATATGTGACACGGAGCCTTTCCTGTCGTGATCACAAAATACAGTAGTACCTCGGTTTTCGAACGTCTCCGTTGATGACAATTTCAGTTTACAAATGCTGTAAACCCAGAAGTAAATGCTTCGGTTTTCAAACACGCCTCGGAAGTCGAACATGTCACATGGTTTCCACTGAATGCAAGATCCTGAGGCCTAGCTGTCGGCTGTTTTCGAACGTTTCAGAACTCGAACAGTCTTCCGGAACAGATTACATTCAAAAACCGAGGTACCACTGTACAGTGAATGCTGCTGCTGAGTGCCATCCAATGGAAAGGCAAGGATCTTCAATATAGGAAGCAGTGAAGCGACATGTCGATCTGAGTAACAGTGAATGACAAGTTTCAACTTGTTCGGTGTAGTCGGGTGTGAGCTGTGATTGAGAGAAGCTGTGTTTTAAAATGCGCCGTAAATCGTCCTCCATCATGACAAGGCTCCGTGTCACACATTGCTTCTGGTACAGCAATTTCTGTCAAATTAAAACATTACGGTGTGTCCTCATCCACCTTATTCACTGGATCTGGTACCGTGTGACTTCTGGCTCTTCCCCAAAGTCAAAATGATTCAGGACATCGAAGCAGACATGACAGCAGTGCAACTACAGATACTCACGAAAGAGGACTTCCAGAACTGCTTCAGAAAATGGCAAGAACAATGGGACAAGTGTCTTAGAAGCGAGGGGGAGTATTTTGAAGAGGATTAATGGCAATGTGTCTTTTACTATAATACATTTTAATTTAAATATTCACTGTATTGTTTGATCATACCTCATACGTACGTACATACATACATACGTTTATGTTACCATAAATGCAAAAAATAGCTCTACATTAATTGTATCACTAATCCATTCAAATTTCACATTACAAAAAAACTCTCTTCAAAACTGGATGGTGTTCATGCCTTTAAACGCTCTTTAAAATAATTTACTGAAATACAATGGCACAATACTCCCCTAACCTGGTGACGGAAATAAACATACAAGTCCAGGAAATGCAGAGAGTCCCAAACAACATGAATCCCAAGAGGCTCACACTAAGACACATCATAGTTAAAATGTCAAAGGTTAAAAACAAAGAAAGAATGTTAAAAACAGCAAGAGAAAAGCAGTTAGTTACATACATGGGAGCTCCCCTATAACTGTCAGCTGATTTCTCAACAGAAACTTTGCAGGCTAGAAGGAACTGGCACGAAATATTCAACGTGATGAAAAGTAATGACCTACAACTAAGATTACTCTACTCAGCAAGGCTATCATTTAGGATTGAAGGAGACATAAAGAGCTTCCCAGGCAAGAAAAAGCTAAAGGAGTTCATCACAATGGCAGGCCAGCCCAGTGGCTCAGTTGGTTGGAGCGCTGTGCACCTAACGCCGTGGTCGCCAGTTCGATTCCTACATGGGCCAGTGAGCTGCACCCTCTCCAGCTAAGATTGTGAACAACAGCTCTCTCTGGAGCTGAGCTGCCGTGGGCAGCTAGAGGTTGGCATGAGCTGCTGTGTGCTGCCATGGGCTGCCACGAGCAGCCGGTGGCCAGCGTGAGTGGCCAGCAACCACGGTGAGCTGCTGTGAGTGGCCGGCCAACGACTGGTGACCAACTGCCTCAGCCGGGGGGAGCGCAAGGCTCATAATACCAGCATGGGCCAGGGAGCTGTGTCCTACACAACTAGACTTAAGAAACAACAGCTTGAACCAGAGTGGGCATAGGGGTGGGCGGGTGGGTGGGGGGTGCAGAAGAAGGGGGAAAAATACAATGGCAATGGCATAATAGCATAATATAAACTTATTCTGTCAAATTTAAATAACCTGGGGTTCTTTTAAGTTTTAATTATAAAAACTTTTTGAAACTACACATTGGAAAATAATAGTATCTATTACTTCAATGTTATTTGTATATCACTTTAAAAATACATCAGAAAATTCAAAATCTTCAGGGCATGAGTTGTTTCTAGGATGGTTAACTGCAGGTTACTATATTTTGAATGGAAATCTCTCCAGAATTAATTACGTATTTACCTACAGGAAGCTCAGAATATTATTTAATCTTTGTCTAATGACTCCAATGCATTATTAAAAATAATTTATGGTATTTAGACAAGCCCTAAAACACTGCACTAAAAACATCCAGAATTCTAGTTTATCTACTTGTTTTTCCGCCTTCTTCCTAACCCTGGTGATACCAACTCTCTCCATCTCCCATCTCTTAGGCCACCACACCTATCGTGCCTTCTAACGTGTATCTTCCAAGCCAGTTTGAAGTTGGAAATCAGCCAGGATTATCAAAACTGTATATAAATAGTAGATAAATTAGGCCTAAAAAAAAGAACCTGAGACTTCTCCTAAGAAACCCAAACACCAAAAAATGAAGATGGCCACAAATGGCTGTACTTGCTTCCAGCGTAGAGACTTTCAAACTATTTCCTTAAAGGACAATGTGTCAGCAGAGATGATGACTAACTAACTACATGGGGTCCCAGGTCCTCAGGTAAATCAGAACAGCCTCATAAGATCAGTTTTATACACTGGGCTTCTACCTGAGACTTCACTTGAGGAAAGGGTTCTACTCTAGCACTAGACTGAAACTGATGTCGCTGCCACTGCTGCGATGGCTAGAAAAAATAATGGTTTGGAGTTTTTTTCCCCACCCCCTCATTTTAAAAAGTACTCCCTTAAAACAAGATTCCCTTTCCTCAATACTGTGTTAGAAATGCATATTATTTTTTCTAAGGATTATTCACAACACTTTCTGTGGATTCGCAACAATCTTAGAGTTGCTATCACTAGAAACAGGAAACAGTGCTTTCAATGATCCAGTAAACCACACCTATGTGTCGTTTGAACAGTTTTGAACAGCTTTGAACAGTTACTTCTAGTTATGTTACAAGTTTCGTTGTGTTCTAATTTCTTCTGTGCCTTCTACCTACATAATCTCTTTGCCATGTTACCTATATAAAAGGGACTTAGACATTGTGTGGGCTAGCTATTATATTAAGAAGTATAAGCCAAAAAGTTATATCTTGGCTGTTTCAGAATTTGTACATTTTCTTTTGCCCTCAAATTTCAATGTATTCAATTCAAATATTTATTGAGCACCTACTGTGACTAAAATTATAACTTATGAAAACATCAGTCAGGACTAGTGAGGTTGTGCTACAATAACAAACAATCCCAAAATCTCCATGGCTTGACAAAACAGAAGTTTATTTCTCACTAATTTTACATGTCCAATTAGGACTGACTGGGGAGAGCGGCTCATCACAGTCCCTCAGGAACCTAGGCTACGCTTGACACATGCTTCCAAGATTGCCTTGCCAAGGACGATAAAAGGAAATGTGGTAAATCACATCCTGCTCTTAAACTTCCATTCACTTTCTATTGGCCACCGTAAGTCACATGGCCATGCCTGACTTCAAAAGTGACAGGAATGGGCAATCCTATCATATGCTTAGAAGAAGAGAAGTGGACTATTTATCAAAACTCATGACTCCCGAATCTCCTTGCTAGTGAAATACTCAATTTACTCTTCTTCCCACAAGCGAAATATACCTGTCTCCTTCCTGCAGAAGATAACCCGAAAATCCCATCTAGTTACATCATTAAGTTCAAAGGCAAGGATCTATGGGTAACGTGGAAATTACCTATCAGGTCCAGATGTGGCCTCTAAAACAAGTAATCTATCTCCCTTCACAACATAACCCACCATGACAAAACAAGGTAGGTATAAACATAAATGAACACTCCCTTTCAAAAGAGGAAGAACAGGAGACACGACAGTTTGGTTGACGACAGTTTGGTTGACGTAAGTCAGTGGTTCACAGTAATTCATAAACCCAGCTGAACACAGTGCGAGGGCTCTCAGCTCTGGGGCGAGGGGATGCTCTGACTGATCGCGGAAAGGAGTTTCTCAGTCCAGTGTTCTCTGTGCCTCTTGGCTCTATCCCCCAGAAGGTTTTTCCTCTTCTGTTAGTTACCATCCAGCACAAGTGAAGTGGACAGTGTGTGCCCCTTTGGCTAAGCAGAATTCTCAGCCTGCTGGTAGAAGGTTAGGAGGCATTAATTCTCAAGCAGTTACACTTTTTCCACCATTTGTGGTTTCTTTAGTTACACAACTCCCTAAAAAACGCAGAAGGCTTCTTAGAAGACTTCTTATCTGTTTGATTCTAGCCAGTTCCAAGTAACTTATCTAGAACCACAGCTTTTTTCTGGATATGTCTCTTAGAGTTACTACATTTCTTTGCTTTCGTGCCCCATGAGAACTGTGTGTCTATCTCTCTACTAAATTGTGAGTATCTTGGGCTTACCTGGCTTTCGTAAGGAATCCAAAGCTTTAGTCTCTTTTCCCTAACCAAATTGAAAGGTACCACTCCCTTAGTAGACCTTTATTCTGAGTCACCTTAATCCCTTCAGATATTTTAACAATGAGTGATCATTATAATCTTGGCTGGATTCTTGCCATGAGACTGAGTTTAATTACCTACTCAAAAGGCTTCTCGGTTTCATTTCTTACTGACCAAAGGTGAGAAGAAGTTGCTTCTTCCAATCCTAGAAATCCCAAATTTCTGGACTCTATTGCTTCTCATTCCTACTTGCAAATCAGCCAATTATTTTCTAGCTCATCTCTTTCTTAACTTGTGTATTTTGTCAAATGGAATCATTATCAGCTAAAATACAATGTTTTCAAACCTCATCCTCTAAAGTTACAAATGCATTGGGTACATTACATTACTCTCTTTCCAATTTATTGCCAAATGCTTCCCTGTATTGCATCTTCCCACCCTCTAATATCAGTTTCCTTGCTGCCTGATCCTCCAGCCATTGTCACATTTAAGGCTTTTTGTTAGAGCACCCAACTTGTATCAATTTTGATTTCAGTCAAGATAGGCTACATAGGTACTGCCCAAGAGAAATATAATGCGAGTCACATGAGTAATTTTTTATTTTCTAGCAGTCACATTAAAAAGAAACAGTGAAATTAATTTTAGTGATATATTTCATTTAACCTAATAAACCCAAAATAATTAATTTCAACCTGCAATTAATATAGAAATTATTGAGATATTTTCTTTTTTTCATACTAAATCTTAAAAATCCACTTTGTATTTTACACATAATCACATCTTAATTCAGTCTAGCCACATTTCAAATGCTTAAGAGCATCATGGAGTTAGTGGCTACCATATTGGACCATACAGGCAGTGTAAAATTAATCTGCAGTAGCAAGCAACCTCTGAAATCTCAGTGGCTTAAAACAAAGGCTTATTTTTTATTCATGCCCATCATAGGTTAGCAGCGGTGTACTGCATGCTTTCCTCACTTAGGGAATCAAGGCGGTAGAGTAGGCACTATGCATAGTTTACTGGCCAAAGCAAGCTACTACATAGCTACACCCAACCTGGGTTTGCCCAAAAAAGAAAACCAGAAACATTAGGTAGATGGCAATCATGACTACCATATCCATTTTTAAATCGCAATTTAAAACTTTCAAATTATGTCTTCAAGGTAGTATATTTTTTAAATTTTCCTTTTTTCCCCAATATACACCTACTTCAAAAGCAAACAAAATGATAAAATGGTAAATTCCATTTGACCCTTGAACAACACAGGTTTGAACTGCATGGGTCCACTTATGTGCAGGTGGTGTTTTTTCCCCAACAAATACTGTAATGTAGTTTCTTTATGATTTTCTTTTCTCTAGCTTATTTTATTGTAAAAATACAGTATATAATACACATAACATATAAAATATGTGTTAATTGACTGTTATTGGTAAGGCTTCTGATCAATAGTAGGCTATTAGTAGTTAAATTTTGGGGGAGTCAGAAATTATACATGGATTTCAACTGCACGGGAGGGGTGTTGGGGGGGGGGGTGTCTCTATCCCCTATATTGCTCAAGGTTCAGCTGTACTTCCACTACTCACCAGTTGAAATAGGAACTCTAATAGACGCGTGTAGTTTCTTTACTACGGAACATAATTTTTTTCTTCAACAAAGTTTCTGAAGATTTATTTGGTAAGAGCAATTGAAAAGATGTGAACAGAGTTCAAACACCTTTCCTTTTACTTCGTTTTAGCAAACAAGTTCTTCAAATCCTCTTTAATTTCTTTTACCAAGTCTTTCCAAGGATTACGACTGCTGAAACAAGTACAGGCTTAAGGAAAATCAAATAGAAGGGGTTTAGAGCAAATATATTCCTCAAAAGTGGGGTAAAATAGAGGAAAATGAAGAGGGAAGTAATATTAATAATGTAAAGATATTGGGGCGGATGGGTGGCTCAGGTGGTTAGAGCCTGAGCTCTGGACAATGGGGCAGCCAGTTCAATTACCACACCGGCCTGTGAGCTGCGCCCTCTGCAACTAGAATAAAAGCAATGAGCTGCCGCTCAGCTCCCAGGTAGCCAGATGGCTCAACTGGTTGGAGCACGGGCTCTCAACCACGAAGTTGCCAGTTCGACTCCCGCAAGGGCCCCCTGCAACTAACAAAAATAACTGGACCTGCAGCTGAGCTGCGCCCTCCACAACTACGACTGAAAGGACAACAACTTGACTTGGAAAAGTCCTGGAAGCACACACACTGTTCCCCAATAAAGTCCTGTTCCTCTTTCCCAATAAAATCTTTGGGGGGAAAAAAAAAACTAGATATTTTTACCATCTTTCACAAAGATTTCCTTACCGCCTTTATAAATTAACTTTCTGCCATTTAACACTGTAAAATTAAAATCAATGGTCCATTTAGTTATCCAAAATATAAGGTAATACTTCAAAGCGTAAAGCTTTACTTTCACATGTCAAAGGCTGAAACCCCTTTCTTCTAAAAATAAAAGCTTAAATTCTATCCTACCTTCACTTAAGCATTCAAAGAATTTTAGCATATTAGATTACCCAAAATAATGGCTGGATTACATGAAGTATTGGGAATTAAGGAGTATCCCAGTTAGATATAAGTGGTAGGCAATAAAAAAAGTTTCACAAGAAGGGGCTTATGTAAATAAAACAGCAAAGTTTGCTTAGGGAATAAATGTACTGGTATATGTGTGGGCTGGTTTCATACAGCAGTTAATTCCTCTCTACAAAATCTTTGTTTTGAAGTTGGGTGTTCTAACTTATTATGATTCTAGGATAAAATAAGCTCTTTTAAATAAAGCAGAAATGATAATATCTCAAACTGATACGCAATCCACTTGGATGCTTTTCTGAGAGAAAAATAAAGACAAAACTAAATCCCAACCAATAAAACAAACATAACCAAAACTAACTAATAAGTCCAAACTAAACTTGCCATGCCTGATGTCAGAAGACAAAAAAAATACCTGTTTTCCTGCTACCCAGAGAAATATGTTACCCACTAAAACTTTACAATCCTAAAAGAATATCTTAAAAAGGGTAAAAAAAAAAAAAAAAGTACACATTTTTCTCCATGTCTTATTGATGCTAACAGGATAGCTAATTATAGTCCCCATCCCCCAAAATCTTCTAAAACATTTCTTTTTATAAAAAATTATAATTCTCTTGTTCAGTTTATCTACTCTCATGACTTCAATTATATCTATCACCTCTATTCCACAGAATTTCAGTCCTTTGTCCTGAGCTCAGTCCTCTATCTCTACTATCAACAGTCATTTCGACCTAGCTCCACAAATTCAAGGCACTAAACGGGTATCCGTTTGCCTCCTCTTCATCAATTTCCCTTCCCAACTCAGCCAATGCCATGACCTTTTCTAAAACAAAGGACTCATCTTTTATTCCCAGTAGCTAATCACCAGATCTTGTAGATTCATCTTTTGAGATATATAGCATTCTTACTTCCTTTATCCCTGTTTAATTGAAACAGCCTACCTTCTTAAGTGCTATTTCGTCCCATTTCAATCTATTCCTGATATATATCTTCCAAACACTGATTTATTCACGTTATTCATCTGTTCAAAAAACTTAAGGGCTCCTTAAGTTAAAAATATTAAAATCCTCACCAGTAGTATTCAGTGCTCTCCACTGTCTTACCTAAATGTGTCCTATCAGCCATTAATCCTAGTCCCCAACCAGCATCCCAGCCCTCTCTACTCATAGTATTACAGCATCTCCCAAAGGGTTTCTTACAATTAACCCAATGAAATACTAATCTCTAGAGATGTACAATATAAAAAAGAAAAAGGATGCTGTTTCCTTCCCTTAAAAAGTCAGAGGTTTCTCAGATACTTTAATACAATGAGAATTTTCATAACATATTTAATAATACCTATTAATATCTTGAAAACCGTTTTTGGAGGAATACGCTGCCTCTATTCTCAATTATATTGCTCTTTGCCTTGTTAGTAAACAACTCTCCATCTATACAAATCTAAATTCCTCCACTGAAGTTCTCCCTTCTCTATAGTCTTATCTGACAACTGGAGCCCTCTTTGATTTTCCACTCCTCTGAACTTCTACACAATTACCTGTATACCACGCAATTAGTAACATTACAATTACATATACTGTCAATTACACATTGCTTTATATTGTTGATTACTGCTCCATGTGTCTGCTTTAAATACACCCAACAAATCTGTAAGCTTCTTAGGAATATAAACATATACATGCTTCTCTTACAGACCATAAAATATCAAAAAAAGTGCTAATTCTTTTATTTATTTGACTAAATATAGTTCCACTCTAAGAAACTTATTCAACTACTCTCCTCTCTCCAGTTCTTGAGCTTTTATCATCCCTCTGCCCAAACAAAGCTGCCAAAATTTAAGCACCAAGGGTATTTATAAAAAATCTAGGGGTGGCCAGATGGCTCAGTTGGTTGGAGGGCGAGCTCTGAGCTACAGGGTTTTGCCGGTTTGATTCCCACATAGGCCAGTAAGCTGCACCCTCCACAACTAGACTGAAGACAACGAGCTGCAGCTGAGCTTCCGAGGGGCAGCCAGATGGCTCAGTTGGTTAGAGCACAAGCTCTCAACAACAAGGTTGCCGGTTCAATTCCCACATGGGATGGTGGGCTGCGCCTCCTGCAACTAAAGATTGAAAATGGCAACTGGACGTGGAGCTGAGCTGCGCCCTCCACAACTAGACTAAAGGACAACGACTTGGAGCTGATGGGCCCTGGAGAAACACACTGTTCCCCAACAAAATTTTAAAAAAAAAATTACACACACACACACACACACACACACACACACACACACACACACACAGCTTTCCCCTTCAAGAAAAACCAAGAATTTGAGTACATCACTGCAGTTTAATGTGACTGCCTATTTTCTGATCTGAGATTTATCAACTACCTTCTTCATATTATAGGTGATAAAGCAGGGAAATACGTAATCTATGCAGTCAAAATCCATCTTCAAGGTTTTCATACAACCATAAAATCCTCTTGACACTTGTAAAACAACCAAGTATTCACACCTGTTTAACCTGTTAACTATGAACAAGGCTCACTAACCCAAATATTACAGAGGATTTTGACACCAAAATTAAAGTTCAATCTTACTTGTATATTAAAATTTTTTAAAAGAATTAACAATCAGAAATGCACATAATCAAAAACAGTAAACGGAAAAAAACCTACACTTTCAAAAGCTTTTCATTATAGAAAAACCTCAAATACATAAAAAACTAGAACAATATAACAAATCCCAATGTACCCATCACCCAGCTTTAACAATCAACTCTGGGACAATTCTTTTTCAGCTTTATCCCACAGATTCTATATTATTTTGAAACAAATCCCACACATATCATTTCATCCACGAATATTTCAGTATGTACTGGGCTTACATTTTAAAAATCTGTCATCATGATATTCTTAGACTAAATTCATGAAACCTAGAGTGCTAAAAAAGACTTTGGGGGAAATCATTTAATTCTAAATTCCCTCATATACAGGCAAGACTAAATCTAAAATTTATTTCGCTTCTCTTACTTTTTTTTTACCCACACAGGTTTATACATTGGTTTCTGAAACATAATTCTAAGTGTCAGGAGTCTTTAAAAAGCTACAAATTTAATACAATCACACCACTGGTAGTAGCATGAAATAAACAGGTATCATGCATCTCACACATCTGAACAAAGTTAATAGTTTCAGAAATCAACAGGCAAAATTTACATTATATGTTACCACACAAATCTGTTTCTTTTTTATCCATTACTTGTATTTCTTCATTCATTCTCCAAAAAAAGCAGATAGAAAGATGAATAAGAAATGATTGCTGAATTCCAAAAGGAGACGAAACATGTTAACTAAAACACAAAACAAAGGAAACAGGTGCTATTAAACAAACAGTAATTTATATCAGGCAGGAGTCAGGAGAGGCTACAGGAAGAGACATACAACATCTGAACTAAGCCTTGAAAGATGTCAAGGTTAATCCTCTACTCCTCTTTGTTCCTGAAGTACAACGGGGTTCAATGTTAGCGTACCATTTACCACACTGTATCAGAATATCCTACATGTCTATCTAATCCAATGGCTCTCAAAGGGAAGAGGGGGATTTTGCCATCCAGGGGGTACTTAACAATGTCTAAAGCCATTTTTCATTGTCCCAAATGGAGGGTAGGGGGTGCTACTGGCATCTCGTGGGTAAAAGTGACAGATGCCACTCAATGTCTCACATTAGATTATGAACAACTTCAGCCTACCATATTTATCTTTGTATCCCCAGCATCTGTTACAGCAGAAATTCTATACATATTTGTAGACTCAACTGACCATAAGTTAAAGACAATGGAATACAATTTTATATTTCAATTAAACCTCAATAAAGCTGAAATGAAAAATTAAGGCTTAAATTTTTTAAAAATGTAAGACCTAGTGAAAAATTTAAAGGCAACAATGTGTTTAGGGAAGATAATTGATGTAAAGGTTTTATAGTAACAATTTCCAGTATATTCCAAAATTAAAATTTCTAACCCAGGAATTTTGCTTCTAGATATACACCCTTCAGATATACATACTTTCTCTAACGGGGGAAAATATAGGTGTATAAGGATATTCACTGTAATATCATTTGATATAAAATTGAAAATACCCATCAATAAGGATCTTATTAAATAAATGGCAAAATATTTGTTCAAGAATATTGTTATTGCCATTGCTAAGAATGAGACAGCACTATACCAACAAAAAAGTTTAATGCAGAAGAATGGGTACAGTATCATACAATTTCAGGGAATGGCAGAGTATAGGTACCGTAATGTTAGTAAATGAATCCTTCCAGCAGATATTCCATACATTAAAAAAAACAAAAGAAACCTGGTAACAACAACTAACTCTAGGGAGGGGAACTAAGGAATTAAGATAAGGAAGGAAAGAGACTAACTTTTTAATGACTATCCTTCTGAATTTGTGCCATGTGCAGGTATTCAAGAAATATAGTAGCCCCTCCCCACCCAGTTTCGCTTTCCTGCGTTTCAGTTACCTTGAGGTCAACTGCAGTCTGAAAATATTAAATTTCCCCAACCATCAACATCATCATCGTCTGATGATCTAGGATCACGCAAAGCAGATGCTCTTCCTTCTGACACATCCTGAGGTCAACAGTAGCCTAACGCTACGTTCCAGTGCCTATGTCCTTCATCTCATTTCATCTCCTTACACAAGCATTTTATCATCTCACATCATAAGAAAGTTGAGTACAAAACATAAGATATTTTAAGAGACCACATTCACATAACTTTTATTACAGAATATTGTTATAAATTGTTCTATTTTATTGTTATTGTTAATCTCTTACTGTGCCTAATTTATAAATTAAACTTTATCATAGGTATGTATGTATAGGAAAAAACATAGTATATATATCAGGGTTTTGGTATTATCCATGGTTTCAGGTATCCACTAGGAGTCTTGAAACACATCCCCTTCAGATAAGGGGACACTACTATAAATTTTTTAAAAAGAATTTTTATATGCACCGGAAAAAGGAAAGAGAGGCGTGAAAAACAGATTAAATGTTAATACCATAGCCTAGGAGAACAGTAAAAGCCAGACTAACAAAATGAGAACGGAGAGGAAGAAAGATCACAAAAATATAGCCGAGATAAAACCAAACCAAAGGGACTTGGAACTTTCTACCAGGAAACAGAAAAGAGTTAACCCTGCACCTGCATCCAAGCAGTGAGCTAAAAGTAACCAGAGACAAAAACACAATTGTGCTAAGTACTCCAGTGGGCACCCAAACCTGCAATTCTACATCTCAACAGTAATTTCACTTTCCAATTCTCTCAGATGACCATTTCATACCTTCTTCCTTCTTAAACTTCTAACACCTGCCCTCCTCACTTATCTCAGCTTGCTTACTACAAAAGGAAATTAGAAGCAATCTGACAAGAATTACTTTATCTTCTTACCAACATATCTGCATCTGCAAAGCTCTATCCTATGCCCTTCCCATTAAAAACATGATCCCCAATCTTACCTGTGGTCAATCCCTATACCAGTGTCCTGTTATTTCATCTTGCTTGCCTTCTTAAAAACTCCTGTAGTATACCTTCTTCCTGGATCACCAAGTTCTCACTTTATGGAGACATTCCCAGAAAAACCCTGCCGCAACCTCAAGTACACCTCCAGCTACCATCATCTCCTATTTCAATGTTCCTTTTCTTAATAGGAAAAAAACAAACAAAAACAAAATTTTAAAATATTTTAATTACTGTTACTACTTCTTCCTTTAGTCTCCTTTTCTACCCAGGCTTTCCTCCCTGGCACTCCACTGAAACCACTTTTCACCAACAACCAGAATCCCATTCTCTATCATCTTATATACCCTCCCCAATATCTGAAAAGTTAAGAACTCTATCCTGCTTTCTTAAGTAGTTTATTCCTTTGGCTTCCAGGATTATCATTCTCTCCTGGGAGCTCTTCCTGTTTATGTAATTTTTGTTATAGTCTCCAATTCTATTAAAATTTTTTTCAAGGTTGGCTTTTATCTTTAGACTACAATCAACAGTTATTTTAGTCTATGTTTGATAATTCTAGTATTTAGAGTTACAGTTAAGTCCTGTTCTCTGTTGTTTCTGCTGGCTCTCACTCATGGTGTCTCATCTCCTCATATGCCTGATTACCTTTGATTTGCGCTGGACATTGCATTTGAAAAACCTAGAAAAATAATTTGAGGCTCAAAATGCTACTATTTTTCTAATCTGTATCTATATTCTTTCCCTACTTCAAAATCACATGGGGACTTTTAAGGTATCTTAATTAGGCCTCATGCAAAGCCATAAAATTAGAACTGGGGGGAGGGTGAACACAAGTTCCTGGCATTTTTTAAAAGTTCCTTGTGATGGGGTGGCCAGATGGCTCAGTTGGTTAGAGCACGAGTTCTGAACAACAGGGTTACCAGTCTGATTCCTGCATGGGATGGTGGGCTGCACCCCCTGCAACTAAAGGTTGAAAACGGCGACTGGACTTGGAGCTGAGTTGCACCCTCCACAACTAGATTAAAGGACAATGACTTGGAGCTGATGGGCCCTGGAGAATCACACTGCTCCCCCAATATAATAAATAAATAAATAAATAGTTCCCTGTGAGATTCTACAATGCAGCCAAATGTTGAAAAGCTATGACCCAAATAGTTTTATCTGGTCACATCTATCTACATTAATGACTCCAAAAATTTTCTCTAACCCAACCTGAGCTCCAGATTCTGATATCCAACTGTTGGTTTGAACCATCCACTTGGGAACAGGCATTTCAAATTTAACAAAGCCAAAACAGAAATCTTAATTCTTCCTTCATCCCAACCTTCCCCAGACTTCCCTTATCACTAGCCTAGCTGATCTCAGTATCCATTTTTGCCAGGATTTCCGCATGAGCTTTGTGCTTACTCTTGCCATTCCAACCTCCACTTCTCCATCCCCATTTGCCACAGGGATCTTTTTCAAACATAAATAAAATGATGTCATTTCCCTACTCAAACCCCTCCAATGTTTTCCTATTAGAAAATAAAATTCAAATTCCTTACCATGGCCCCTGCCTACTTCCAGTCTCTCCTAACACCCCTCTTTCACTAAGCTCCAGCCACCTTGGCTCATTTTCTCTTCCTGGAATACTCTTTCCTCCAGAATTCAGTATGACAGGCTCCTTTCTCAGCGTTCAGATCTGTACTTCAATTTCACCTCCCTATGAGGAGGCATTTCCTAACCATCCTACCTAAAATAACTACCATCCACCATGGTTTTTCCATATTCCTTACTACTCCATAATTCTTTATTTTCTTCATTAACACTCTAAAATTACTGTTTGCTTATTTGTCTCCATCCATTATGACACAAAATTCAAGAGATTGGGAACTTTGTCTCTTCCACTGTTGCAAAGATCATAAAAAACATTTCCTGGAATACTGTAGTATACCCTCAAACATTTGTTGGCTGAATAAATTACTGAATTCTCTAATCCAGATTGCTGGAAGGGTAATGGCAGTATTCATCTGAAGAAAACTTTGAGACTTATGAAAAGTGTCATATGTCAAGTACCCTTATAAAATAAAGTTGGATGCAAGAAATGTCCCCACGAACCACTAAAATGACCAAGTAGTTTAGAGACTAGCTTTATAATAGTTATTCTTTTAGATTATATGTAGTAATATGGCACTACAGAACAATGTATCAAAGAAAGTATTCTAATGAAAATCATACATTAGGTAATTTCCATTTTGTTGTTTCCATCTAGAATTCTAATTTGCATTATTATTCACTACCCTGTTTCCCTGAAAATAAGACCTAGCCAGACAATCCGCTCTAATGCGTCTTTTGGAGCAAAAATTAATAGAAGACCCAGTCTTATTTTACTATAATATTAATTTTTGCTCCAAAAGACGCATTAGAGCTGACTGTCCGGCGAGGTCTTATTTTTGGGGAAACACGGTACATTATGTAGAGTAAATGTGGTTAACCACAAACTGAATATACTAATTCAGAAAATAAATTCACAAAAAGGTGAGGGGAAATAAAAGAACAAATTACAAAGAAGTTATTTAAAAACAGTGAGCAGTCATTTGTTGAAGATGCACCTAATGAGTTTAATTAGTTGACCCTCTCCAAGGTTCCATGGTTGAAATCATATTGCTAGTCAGAATAACAGTTATTATTTCTACCAATGTTAAATTAGATATTTGAGACTGTTGTAAGTATTATTCTCAAAGAAGTAAGTATTATTCTCAAAGAATTACTCAGGGATTTGTGAGCACTATTTTTCCAGAGAATACTAATAACAAGAGTAACCAAAAACATACAGTTAAAATTTTATTTTAGAAGGCACATGATATATTCTAGGTATTTTTCTAGTCATAATAACTTGAAATTTCCAATTTCTTCCACAAACTGTTAAGCTGCATCAGATGACTTGTATATCAATACAAACTAAACTCAAGAACTATGTTTCCAAGTTTCTAAACTCAGTTTTGCTTCAAAAATAGTCTAGTAAGAACTTCATGTACTAAAATTCACCATGACAAAACTTAAAGACAAACAAATGAAGAATATATTTATGGTGTGTGACAAAACATTAATGCCCTTAACATATAAAGTTGTTTCTCCTTTTTTAATGTCTTACAAATTAGTAGTGGGGGAGGGGGGAACAAGCAAAAAACATGAAAGGCAACTGACCAAAGAAACACAAACAGCCAATAAACATGCAAAAATGTTCAAGTTCCTTAATAAAAAATGAATGCATTATATTCTCTTTATAACCCCCAAAACTTTGTCCATTTGATAACCTATACTCTCATACAATGCTGGTTAAGGAGCATTTTGCAATATATAATAAAAGCCTTAAAAAGTAACATTCTTTACTCAACAATTCCCTTTTAGTACTTTTGCCTACGGAAATAATTAGAAATGTGAGCAAAGAAAAAATGAGAAATAACCTAAACACATAATAGTAGAGGATTAAACCATGGAACACCCATACAAAAATACTTAGAAACGAAACCAGTCATAAAACTACTGATGTGGGGAAACGCACTGGATACATTGTTTAAAAACAAATGTATATTGTAAACAAATGTGAAAATTGTTTAAAAAAACAAAAGTTACTGTGCTTGTTTTTAAAAATCCCTTATTCATTAGAGTAGCAGTTCTCAAACTTTTTCATATCAGGATCACTCTAACTCTTAAAAATTACTGGGAATTCAAGGAGTTTTTGTTTAGGTGAGTTATATCTATTTGCCAGAGAACCAGTATGAGGGTGAATGGTTGAAGTGGTGCATGGGAATCCGTAGAGGTGATGAAATAATACTCTATCTTGATTGTGGTGGTGATAACTGTGCCAAAATTTTGTTTTTCAAAAATTTGAGGACCTCAAAGGGCCTTTGTGTATATAAGTACATATATCTATCAACATTTATAATATTAGAAATCAAAACTGAGAAAAATTTTAAAGTGCATTAATTTTAGAATAAACTTATTAAATGTTAACATAAGTAACATCTTTTTATGAAAAATGTATTTTTTAAAAAGTTAGTGAGAATAGTTTGACATTTCTGCAAATCTCTAATATCTGGCTTGTCTGTGTTCAATCTGTTGTGTTATCACACATGTAGCCTCTGGAAAACTCCACTGTACATTACCTGTACATTGTCTGAGAATGGAACAGGCAAATAACATCTTAGTATTATTATGAAAATATCTTTGACCTTACAGACCCATGAAAGAGCCTCAGGGACTCCCAGACCACACATTAAAAAACCACTCCATTAGAATTTTGGGTAAAATTATACAATGTCTGGGATCTGCTTTAAAATACTCCTGCAAAAATAAAAATGTAAATGGTAGTAATAAAGGAAACAAGAATGGCAGAATGTTGGTGACTACTGAAGCTAGGAGGTGATTACATCACAGTTCATTATACATTTCTCTGCTTTTGTGTAATTTTGAAATTTTCTATAACATTGAAAAGTTACCAGTATTTTACAGTCCGTTAAATCATTAATTTTTTATCCATTTCTGTGATGACTATTATTTCTTCATTTCCTCTGGATCCATTTTTCTACTTAATCCTTTAGTAGTTAGTTTAGCAAGGGTCTTGGAATAATAAACTCTCAGTCCTTGAATATTTTTAATGTTTTCATTATTTCCTAATTTTTGACTAGGGGTTTAATTGCATATAGAATTTTCAATGCTGGTTACTTTCTCTTAGTACTATGAAAATACTATTAAGCAATCTTCTGGCATATGTGTGGCTGATAGAAGTTTGTAGGTCTATAATTTCTTTTTTAGTAATCTGTCTTTATGTAAAAATTTAAGATTATCTCTTTCTCTGTAATTTTACTGTAAGTCAGGGGTGGACTTATTTTTATTTACATTACTTAATACTTGAAGTAAAGTTTTCATCTGTAGACTATATTTCTTCAACACGAGAAAATTGCCAGCGATTATCTCATCAAATATTGCTCTATTTTTTTCAGTACTTCATTCACCTTACTATTCTCTTTCTGAAATTCTTATGTTGGTGGCATGCATATACAGAGGGTGCCAAAAAATCCATATGGGTTTTAAGAAAGAAAAAAACTATATTAAAATTGTAATACTCAATAAAAAAGATGAATACAAGTCTTGTGTATACATTTTTTTGGCACCCCATCATAGGGATTACCGAATGAAGAGATCAGAATTAGAAACAAAGCTCCGTACACTGTACCATACCTAACGAAAATGTCCTCAGGTTATGGTTAACAGTAAAACTTTAAGTCTACGTAAAACAATAGTTCCATTGGTCCTCCATTTGTGTAAAAGAGCTAAAAGATCTACCAGTTACTTTAAATCAGTATAGATTACCGTGTTTCCCCGAAAATAAGACCGGGTCTCATCTTAATTTTTGCTCCAAAAGACCCATTAGGGCTTATGTTCAGGGACTGTAACCCTGAAAAATCATGGTAGGGCTTATTTTCCAGTGAGGTCTTATTTTCAGGGAAACACGGTATATTCATATTTACCCCCACTTTTTTTTTTTTAAAAGGAGGACACAGCTCACAGTTGCCCGTGAGGGGATCCAACCGGCAACCTTGGCACTGCCAGCACCATGATCTAACCAACTGAGCTAACCAGCCACCCCTACCCCCACTTTTTAGCTGTAAAAAGAGAGGACCTGAACAGACACTTCTCCCAAGAAGACATACTAACAACCAATAGATGTGAAAAGATGCTCACCTTTACTAGCTAGCTATTAGTGAAATGCAAATCAAAACCACAATGAGATATCACCTCACACTTACTTAATAGAATGGCTGTATCAACAAGACAAGAATAACAAGTGTCAGAGAGGTTGTGGGGAAAAACAAACCCTCATACACTACTGGTGAGAATGTAAATTGGTACAACCACTATGGAAAACAGTATACAGTTTCCTCAAAAAACTGAATAGAATTACCATATGACCCAGCAATCAATCCCTCTTCTGGTTTATCTACCCCAAAAAAATCTGAAAACACTTATGAGTAAAGATGTATGTACCCGTGTTCACTGAAGCATTATTTACAGTGGCTGAGACATGGAAACCAAAATGTCCTTCAATAGATGATTGGATAAAGAAGGTGTAACATATATGCAATGAAATATTACTCAGCCAAAAGAAAAGATGTTGTCGCACTGCCATTTGCGACAACATGGATGGATCTTGAAAATATCATGCTAAGAGAAATAAGTCAGACAGAAAAAAAGTCGAGAACTGTACTTCACTCCTATGTGGGATATAAAACTTGAAAGCAACAAATGAACAAGACAAACAAAAACTCATAGACAAAGGCAATTTTGTGGTTACCAGAGGGGAAGGGGGTGGCGAGTAGAAACGGGTAAAGGGGGTCAAATATATGGCGACAGAAGATTTGACTTTGGGTGGTGAACACAATGCTAAAAACCGATGATGTATTATAGAATTGCACACTTGAAACCTAATTTTGTTAACCAATGTCATCCCAATAAATTTAATTAAAATAAGGAATAACAAAAACTCATAGACACAGACAATAGTTTAATGGTTGGGGGGGAGGTTGGAGGGGTGGTAGATGAGGGTAAAAGGGATCACATGGTGATAGAAGGAGAACTGACTCTGAGTAGTGAACATACAGTGTGATATATAATGTATTACAGAATTGTACATCTGAAACCAATGTCACTTTACTAACAACTGTCACCCCAATAAACTTTAAGTAAAAAAATAAAAATAAAGACTATTTCCACCATACACTCTGCTTTTCATGCAGTAGGTTTTGCATGTTAGTAGTGGTTGTACATTTCTACGATCAGCCAGTTCTGGCATCTGATTCCTTAGGTAAAACCAATAAAGATTATTACTTTTATTTCATTAGAATCACCAATCAATATGCTTCAGAAGACATCTCCTTCACTTACCATGAACAAAATAAATACATAAGGCTAGTATCCTTCCTCCCAAAATGCAAAATACTGAAGCAAAACAAAACAAAAAAGGAAGAAAAACACACTATTGATGTAAATTAAATAGAACACCGAGTCAGTGTAATATAGTGAAAAACAAAAAAACTAAGACTAGTTGTGAAGCCTTGGGACAGTTTCCTTCCCTACCCAAATGTCAGAATAGTAATAGGATTATTACAAGAAAGAATTATGTAAGATGATATTTCTAAAAACTAAATAGAACCTGACACAGTAGTACATTAAGAGATCTCTCCTTTTTGTCCTTCAATATTTAAATAAAATTTCTAAAATACAATTTTTTGTAGTGCTTCTATTCTCTCAGTAATTTTAAAAAGCACAGCTACCAAGTAGTCCACAACTATGCAGTTTTCATGGATAATGGGAATTCTAAACATTAGGTTTTTGTTTTAAATAAGTAATGACTTCTGTAAATCTTTCTTCCTACCTCAAATACCTGACTGCATTTTAAACCTTGCCAGTCTTGAAGGGTAACTCTGTATTTAGATCAAATTCTGGTAGAAGACTAAAATTTGAGAGAATAAGTGTTGGCTTGAATTTGGGGAAAATCTTCTAACTAGAAAACACATTGGAAGGATATGTAAATTCATATTGTCTCCTCCCTCCCAGCGTCAAATACAGAGCAATGACAAAAGTAAAAATAAAACTTCAAAAACAAGTTCTCTAAAACAGCATGCATTTCTCAGTGGGCAAGAAAGAGAAAAAAACGCAGTGAGCAGGGCTGCAGTTTGGGGCCTGATGAGCTCTATGTTGCAAGAAAGATGGGGTTGAATTTCTAAGGATAAGAGGCACTTAACATACCCTTCATGAGGAGGAGCTCAGAGTCAGATTCACTGCTTAAAACAGGCTAAGTAGAGGTCATTTTTATTAAAGGGGAGCTTAGAAGTCAAAGAAATTCCAGAGTCCAGGTTAAAAATAAAAGTGTTCCCATGTATCTTGGAAAATTGTTACATTAATTCCATATTTACCAAAAAAAAAAAAAAAAGAGGTCAAAGTTTTAAAAAGCATTTCATCTGGGTACACTATGCCCTAATAGATTTTAAAAATATTTTTTTTACTCTGATAAATCCTAAGATAATTTATGTTTCGTCTTGCCAATTAAAAAGACAGTGCACCAAGAGATAGTTTTCCTATTACCAAATATCCCCAAAATTAAAATTTCCTGGTGTTTATTGCTAAATATGCTGCTGTGTACACTGCAGCATTTTTATTCTATTTACTTTACCTTTCATTTTCTCAAATTCTTTCCCAATTCCTTAAAATTAGGACAAAATTCAAATGTAATGGCCTTCTGGAGTGCTTCTTTATTTTATCCTTCCTTGCCACATTCAGTAATTTAAATTACCACTTTTTAAATTCCCTTTTGTATTTAATTCATACAGTATTGCTATACTGATAGTATTTTAGAAATTACTGTACTGAAACATTTGGTGCTCTATACCACTCTAATGTCATGACCAACGTAAATCCACAAAATCACAAATTCTCTAGAAATGCTTTTCTAACATATATAGAACGCCATAACCTTAACTTTGTACAAGCTTTAAAAACTGGTTTCTAAAAACTATCTGCTATGTCTTCAGAAGTCTGTCAATCTACCAGCAGTTCTCAAACTTTTTGGTCTCGGACACCTTCTAAACTCTTAAAATACGAGTATTACTGAGGTCCCCAAAAAGCTTTCGTTCATATAGGGCATAGATTTGGATATTTACTGTATTAGAAATTATAAGGAAAATTTAAATTTTAATTCATTTAAAAATAGTAAATTGTGTTAACACAAATTAGCATTTAATAAAAAACAACTATTTTCCAAAAATATAAATAAAATTTCAATAGAAAGCCATTTTTTTTAAATTTCTGCAAATCTCTTTAATGTCTAGGTTGAAAAACAGCTGGAGTCTAATATTGCTTCTACATTCATTCTGTTGCAATATGTGATCTGTGCTAAAGCATATGAAATAGGGTGGCCGGATGGCTCAGCTTGTTGAACAACAAGGTTGCCGGTTCAATTCCCACATGGGATGGTTGGCGGTGCCCCCTGCAACTAAAGACTGTAAACGGGCAACTAGACTTGGAGTTCAGCTGTGCCCTCCACAACTAGATTGAAGGGCAACGACTTGGAGCTAATGGGCCCTGGAAAAACACATTGTTCCCTAATATTCCCCAATAAAATTTAAAAAAAAAAAAAGATAAATATGTAAAAGATCAATGTTATTTTTAAAAAGCATATGAAATATATCTAGTCCCACAAAGATATGTGGCTGGAAAAGGAAGGAGTAATTTGATAGCCTTTCAGCCAACTGCGGGTATTCTTTTTTTGATACTACACCAAACTTGACAAGGAGCAGTTTCTTAAAAGTCTGTTACAGCGTAGCATCTGAAACCATATTGGTAAATGTTCCATACGTTTGTTAATGGTCTACCTTTAACTCTGACTGGATCTTTTACCCATGCATGATTTTGTAACATTAGTTGGTCATTTGAAAACTACTGGTTCACTAAGCAATCATACCAATCTTCCAATCACACCAACCTCAAATGTTGGCACATTTTATTATAACAGTATCCAAAAAAAATCCTATTTATTAATATCACTACCCATCTCATCAGAAACATACTTAATTATTAATAAGTTGTCAAGTTCATAGTAGTAGATTCAAGCTTTCCAAAACTCTAATTTTCACTGCAAAGCCCAAATTTTATCATTGGTAGCAAATAACACCAGGTTTCTTTCCTTTAAGTAATGCTCAATTCATTTTTTTTTTTTTTAGAAAATATCTGTCACTTAAATACATGAATCTCTCAATAACCATAGTCTGTCAATCATTCCTTCAAGTAAAACGTGTTTCATTAAAATAGCATCTAGTTCAGCTTACAGCTCACACAACTACAAAATTGGAGGGGAAGCATTTTTTTCAAATGTAATCATCTTAAAATGCTTTACTAAAGCATACTTTTTGTCACACACAAAAAAATATTTAAAGACATGCAGCAGGAACTGCAAATCAAAAACACCACTTTGTACCCATTAGGATGGCTATAATCAAAAAGGACAATGGTTAAGTGTTGGTAGGGATGTAGAGAAATTGGAACCCTCATACATTGCTGGTGAGAATGTAAAAGGTGCAGTAACTTCAGAAAAACAATTTGGCAGTTCCTCAAATGTTAAACACAGAGTTACCATGCAATGCAGCAAATCCACTCCTAAATATATACCCAAAAGAAATGAAAACATGTCCACACAAAAAAATTGTACACAGAATGCTCACAGCAGCATTATGTATAATAGCCAAAAAGGTGGAAACTTTGCCCATCAACAAATGATTGAATAAAATGTGGTATATCCATACAATGGAATATTATTCAACCACAAATAGAAATGAAATACAGATACAGGCTACAATAAGATCTTGAAAATATTATGCTAAATAAAAGTCAGATGCAAAAAAAGCCATTAATTATGTAATTCCATTGATATGACATAAAATTCTATTGATATGAAAGGCAAATCCAGAGAGACAAAAAAAATAGATTAGTGGTGACCAGGGGCCAAGGTGGGCGTGGATATGAGGAGTGACTACTAAAGGTATGGGTTTCCTGGAGAAGATTGATGAAAACTATCTACAATTAGATCATGGTGATGGTTGCATAAGTCTGTGACTTTATTTAAAAAATCAGAGTCATATACTTTAAAGGGTGAATTTTATGGTATGTGAACTATATTTCAATAAACCTGTTGTTGTTTTTTTAAAACATGCAGCAATCAAGAGTCAAGATTGAGTTGGCCGTCCGGGTGGCTCAGGCAGTTAGAGCTCCGTGCTCCTAACTCCAAAGGCTGCTGGTTCAATTCCCACATGGGCCAGTGGGCTCTCAACCACAAGACTGTTGGTTCAACTCCTCGAGTGCAGCAAGGGATGGTGGGCTGCGCCCCCTGCAACTAGCAACGGCAACTGGACCTGGAGCCGAGCTGCGCCCTCCACAACTAAGATTGAAAGGACAACAACTTGAAGCTAAACTATGATTGAAAGGACAACTTGACTTGGGGGAAAAAAAAAAAGTCCTGGAAGTACACACTGTTCCCCAATAAAGTCCTGTTCTCCTTCCCCAATAAAATCTTTTTTAAAAAAAAGTCAAAATTGAGTAAAAACAACTATTTTTGACTGGTTTATCAAGATCACTCTTCAATGAAATGCTTTTTTCTTTAATTTCAAGTGCAATGTCAAGAAAAATACAACTACTAGTAGTTTTGTGCAACTGCTTTGATTTGTGCTAAGACTGAAGCAGTTTCAGCCACCTTCAGTGAAAATGTCAACACAATGAAAAAGGCAGGTAACTTCAGCATTATTATGAAAAGTAGTTTGACATCAAGGACCTCTGAAAGTCTCAGAGATACCCCAGGGATCCACAGACCACACTTTTTGAGAACTGCTGTTCTAAACCATAGCTGTAGAAGACTCAAATGCAATTAAAGCCTTTCCAAGGACAGACCTGAGGCTTCAAGACAATTTCAATTTTCTTAGCATACGAAGTGTGACCAAAATATATGGTGAATGTTTAAATTAAGAAATTTATTACAGTAAAAGATACATTGCCATTAATCCCCCTCAAAATACTCCCACTCTCTTCAAACACATTTATCCCATTGTCCTTGCCACTTTCTGAAGCAGTTCTGGAAGTCCTCTTTTTAGCTATGCTGTTGCAGCTGCCTCGATGTCCTGAATTGATACAAAACGTTTACCTTTCATGGTCATTTTGACTTTGGGGAAGAGCCAGAAATCACATGGTGCCAGATCTGGTAAGTAAGGTGGATAAGGACACACTGTAATGTTTTCATTTGACAGAAATTGCCGTATTATCAGAAGTGATGTGTGACACGGAGCCTTTCCTGTTGTGATCACAAAATACAATGAATTCAGCTGCCAAGTGCCATCCAACGGGAAGGCAGGGATCTTCAAAATGGGAAGCAGGGTGTCGAACCTTAGTAACAACAGTGTGTGACAAGTTTCAACTTGTTCAGTGCAATCAGTCTAGTGTGAACTATGGTTGAGAGAAGGTGTGTTTTTAAAGTGCGCCGTAAATCGTCCTCCATCATGACAAGGCTCCGTGTCACACATCGCTTCTGGTATACAGCAATTTCTGTCAAATAAAAACATTACAGTGTGTCCTCATCCACCTTATTCACTGGATCTAGCACCCTGTGACTTTTGGCTCTTTGCCCAAGTCGAAATGATTCAGGACATCGAGGCAGCCACGACAGCACAACTAGACACTCACGAAAGAGGACTTCCAGAACTACTTCAGAAAGTGGCAAGAACGATGGGATTAAGTGTGTTCAAAGCGAGAGGGAATATTCTGAGGGGGATTAATGGCAATGTGTCTTTTACTGTAATAATTTTTTTAATTTAAACATTCACTGTATTGTTTGATCACACCTTGAATATCACAAATTTCTCAAGAGAAAAAAGGTAGTCTTTACTGTGATAGAAATTATTTCAATAAATTCAAGTGTCCCAATTTAAAAGTTTAGAATCACTGGTTTACTGGAATGTTAAAATAGTACAATCTCCACAAAAACCCAAATAAAAGGAGAAAAGGATTTAATACACAACAAAACATTCAATAAAATGTTATCTAAATAAATAAATAACATAAATACATCTAGCACAGCTAAGTTCAATGCCCACTACACACCTATAAGAATAAATTATCCTGACCTTTTCTGTCTGACTTAGAACCATATAATTTCACTCATACGTGGGATATAAAACTGAAAGCAACAAAGAACCAGACAAAGAAACAAAAACTCATAGACACAGACAACAGTTTAGTGGTTACCAGAGGGTAAGGGGGATGGGGATGGTAGAAGCGGGAAAAGAGGATCAAATATATGGCAATAGTTGGAAAACTGACTCTGGGTGGTGAACACACAATGCAACATATAGATGATGTACTATAGAACTGTACACTTGAAACCTATATAATTCTACTAACCAATGTCACCGCAATGAATTAAAAAAAAAAAACAACTCACAGAATCAAAGAATTTTAGGTCTGGAAGTTACTGTAGATATAGTTACCTAGTCCAACAAACCCCATGTTACATGATGAGGAAACTGAGTTTGTGAGGAAAAAAAGTAACTTGGCCAAAATCACACAGTTAGGTACTACTGGCTGAGACAGTATAAATAGTCTTTACTCCCAGTACCATGTTTTCACTATGCCAAGCAGATTCCCCAACCAAATACAATGCATAAAACATTTCATTTACATCACACCAAAGATGACCAAGACACCTTGCCTGCCAAATAAAAATTCTGTAATGCTTGACAATACCAATCAGATGTGAAAACAAATATATAACTGAGTAAGGAAAAACTACGAATGTAACTGGCATAATGGAGAAATGAATCCTTGACTTCAAAAACTATTAACTTTCAATGAAGAACAATTTAGAAGACTCTTTGATGTCTACTTTTCATATAAACAAGGCTTTAAAGATAGCTAGATACTGATAAACACCTAAAACAAAAAAATTTCCCTACGTATTAACAAATCCCTGAACTTATCTGTCTATGGTATGACAGGACTTAAAACTCACCTGCAGGACTGTCAGCATTCTCTCCTGGGTGTAGCTGTATACCAGTAGAATCTATAGAGTTGACTGTAACTGTCTGTAGATTTGGCAACTGACCAGTGCTTAGACTAACTGGAGTTGAAGTCAAGGCTCCACCTGCTGCTGCAACTTGACCAAGCGTGAGTGTCTGAACAGGCGTCAAAGTTATTTGTTGGGCAGCAGTATTCTGTATTTGCAAATTCTGCAAGTTCTGGACCCCTTGTACTTGAAATGTTTGCCAAGTTATCTGTCCAGAAGGGGTCACTGTCTGTGCCTGAATTAAAAAGGTTCCAGGATTCAGCTGCAACTGAAGATTTTGCAAAGCCTGTTGTGATATATTTTGACCACTGGTTTGCACACCATGGATTGTCTGTGGTGTAATACCTTGCACAATTTGGGCTTGACTGGTTGGCTGCTGAGACTCTTGAAGTTGTAGATGTTGTACAACAGGCTGTGCTGTAGAAACCTGAATATTCTGAGCCTGTGTCTCTTCAGAAACAGGCGACTGGATATAATTTCCCTGAAGATCTGAAGAATGGACTTGCCCACTAGAAGTAGTCAAGTTATTTGTGTTTTGTTGTAATATACCTGTACTATCTATAGTAACAGGCAACTGTGATGAAGAGGATGTTGGCACAAATAAATCTGTATCGGTATTAGTTTCATTAATATCAGGAGAAACCCGCTCACCAGTCCTTTCTGAATTGTCTGAACTATCCATAGCTTGTCCTGTATTTATCAAATGTCCATCGGCATTAATGCCTGCAGTCATTGTCTGAGAACTGCCCGAGAGTCCCAAAGAATCTAGATCAACACTATTGATTGGTACAAAGGTAATATTTCCTGGCAGACCAAGAGGCACATTAGTAACTACTTGGGTTTGGCCAGGAAAAGATGAACCACCAATTGCAACTCCCTGAACCTGGACTTGACCAGTTTGTGGTATGAGATTCTGGATATTAGCAGGAGGTGTTCCAGAGGCAAGCAAGGTTTGATTAGAGCCAGGAATGATCTGAATTTGACCACTTTCTTGATTTATACCTCCATTATCTGAAGAGCCTGTGAAACCAATCTGAACCTGCTGACCATCTGTTGCCTGAATCTGTGGTATTACTTGATATTGAACACTGGACACTGTACCATTTGATGAATCTGATCCTGGTGCAACTGAAAATATTTGTTGATTTTGCAGATTCTGAAGGGGAAGAACATACTGCCCACTCGAAGTAGCAGCACTTGGAATCTGTACTAGATTACCAGCTTCATCTTTTATCGTTGTAGCTGTGGCTGACAAAACTTCCCATCGGTTTGGTGCTCCTCCTAACTGTGCAGAAGCCAAATCACCTGTCTGAATGAAGAAAACAAAAAATACTATGTGATATGTATTTGTGGTATATTTAAACCAATCGTCAAAAAACTCTGAAAACTGATATATATCCTACTACGTGAAATAAAAATTCTCTTAATAACACAAGAGTTCAAATACAGTACTATACAAACTACAATAATTATCATTTCCCATTTTGTTATTGCAAAGATAACCCATGCTATTTGAGAAGGAAAAAAAGACTTCAATCACTATAGTCTGTTTTATGACCACAAATTGATCTCCTAATCCCTCATCTATGATCTCTAATGGTATACAATTAAAAATAAAGTAGAAGTGGCTAGAAAAGATTATGGATAGCTCAAACCAAACATACCTCAAACACTGAAGAGACTTCAGAAAGTATACAACTCACTAAAAATGTATCACTAAACCAGGTGCATTATATTTGAGGGGAAAAAAACCATTAGTGTAGTGTTATCAAGTCATCTGAATTAGAAAAGCGGAGATTTGCGTATTATTGGTATAAACCTTAAATCAAACAATTAAAAGCTACTCTTCTATGGCATGTATTAATGTACTCCAGACCAAATTCATGGTTAGGGCTATTCCATTAGCAATTCTTTACTTTTCCCATGAACTAATTTAAAAAATACCAGACCTCTAAAAATTTAATGACGAAATATTATGCCCTGTGACCATATGGCAAATCCTGAAAAGTTTTTCTAGAATCTAAAAGCTAAAGGATACAGACTGTGGCTTTACCTACTATTCTACTTAAGTCTGTGGTTGAGTGCCAGGCATATACATTTTGCATTCTGTGACCTGCTAGAATCTCCAGTATCCCCATATTTTATAGATTAAGCAAGACTGGAAAAATACCAATGTAGGAAAGCAGACAGCAATAAAACCCTGTATGTCAATGTCAAAGGGTAGATTCTTTTTAAGGAAATAAGAACAATAATGTCTAACATTTGAGCTGTTCTTTTATATGTCAAGTACGATGTTAGGGGTTTATAAGATTTTATCTTCTACTCCTTACAATAATCCTAGGAGGTACGTACTGCTATTATCCCCATTTCACAGATGAGAAAATTGAGAGACAAAAATCACAGATATCCAATGTCAAGATTTAAAACTAGGCCAAGTCTAACTCTAGAACCCAGGCCCTTAAATACTATACCATACTTGTCTCCTACTAAGACCAAAGGTTAAAGACATGGGAAATGAGACCCTACCTTAATTACACACCATCAAAATAAAAACATTCCTATTCTACTCCTTCTTGATGTGTATGTGATTTCCTAAAACTCCACATATCCGTAGACAATGAGAGCATATGTATATCTAGCCCAGCATTCTCAACCTAGGACCCACGCCTGGGCTTCAAAGGATCTTTGAATCCTCTCCTGGGCTTCAAAGGATCTTTGAATCCTCTAAAACCAGTGTTTCAACTTTCTGAGAAAGTGCAATTGTGGGGGGGGCGGGGGGTGAGGAGCAGTTCATCATATTCTCAAAGGGGGTTCATGACCACAGAAAAAGATTAAGACAAATACTGTTATCTCAACGTAAACCATTCCACATTTTTAATATAAATACTGTGGAACCAGAAGATCTTAAAAGTTTCTTAAAGAAACTCGTTACCTAATTTTCATGTAGATGCAGTTTAAAAGTATATATTTCAATGGATAAACCCTTAATGACTCAAAAGATATTTACACATATCTGCCAAGATGCAATAAGCACATGAGTAAGCCCATAAGATACACAATCTTTCTCCACAAATGGTTCACAATCTATCCCAGTAGACAGACACATACATGCTACTACTGTGTGAATAGTGGTATACACTAGCCCTACGATCAAAACCCTACTTGGGAACATAGAAGACTGAAAAAAAATGATTTCACATAGGCGATATTTAAAATAATCTTATAATAAAATTTAAGATTTCACTGTGGGCAATTAGGAAATAGAGACAGAGGCATTAATAAAGGTATAGAAACAATAAAGTCACAGACAAAAAGAAACTCTAAAAATTAATATGTAGTTGGTATTTAAGAGGGGATCTAGAAAAGGTTCACATTCATAAAGTAATGGTGAACAAGACTAGATATTTTTATCAGGGCGTGTAGTAAATGGCTTTGTAGATCCTGCTAAGGAGTTTGGACTTTATCCTGCAGATAGTGAATGAAGCTATAAAAGCTTTTTAAGCAAGTGAGTGGTGCAATCAGATCTGTGCTTTATAAAGATAAACTAAGGCCCAGTTAAGGAGACTGAAAGAAAGGCGGAAGAGACTTACGGCAGACCAACTATGGGACCCGGTAAAAAAAATCTAAGTCTGAACTAAAATAATAACACTTTAAATACAATCTTTTAAATTTATCGAACTTAAACTATTAAAATGAAGCACTGGACATTGAAGTCACATACCACTCTTCAACTTCTAGCTGATATGGAAGTTACAAGCTTAAATCATCTTTCCCAATATTAGAGTAACAATATTCATGTCAGTCTCCGGGCATTTTAAATAAACTAAAGACATTTAAATTTATACTTCATACTGAAATCTACAGTAAACTACAATGTCTAAAATCTACTCCTTATCTTCTTAAGGTTACGGATCACGTTTAAAGAATCAACTGTTGAATTTGTTTCTGACCAGCATTAAATTTACAATTATTCCACTCATATCAACAAATAGTGTCTCAGATACAAATTAGTTTTACAATACTAGCATTTTGTCCCATTTTTATCTTTAAAAAAGGTTAATTTATGGCATCTAAAGTATTTTTTTTTACAAAATAGTAATAAAGACAGATATTCAACCATTGGTGAACAGTTTTCTAATCAAGAAATTCCTTGAAAATAAATACAACTTCTCAAATGACAAGTCTGAGTAAATACCACCCAAGCATGCCCCTCCCTCTCCAGAAACTAAATAAAAATAAACTGTAGCATCACTTTTTCCAACAATGCAAGTCATTAATTGAAAGGAAATCCTAGGACAAAATGATGTGTTTGAACTTTTTTGAATAAACCTAAGGTGAAAAGCATATACAAAAAATATTTATGAAGCACAAGCCTGGGGGAGGGGGAGACTGGGAACAGCAAGAGATAATTTAAGGGGAAAAAAACAAACCAGGCAACAAAAAAGATTTTTCTTTAACGAAATAAATTCACAGGTTTAAAAGATTTATTAAGTGTTAATTTTTTTTAAAAGGGGAAAAAACACAATCAGAAAACTACTAGACTTTCATGACTTAAGCTAAGACTATGCTTGGGGAAAGCACACATATTACACTAGAAAGGAAAGAACTCTCAGAACTGAGTTTTGATCCTAGGTAGAACTGTAGAATTGTGTGTGATTTAGAGCAGGATTCAATTTCTTTATGTTGAAATGGGAAAAATATCGCCTTGCAGGGTTATGAAAACCAAGTGTTAAGTTTTATAAACTATAAAGCACTGTAGAATCCTAAAATATCATTATTACTAAGATTATAAGGACAGATTTGAAAGAATCCATTAGATGCCTACCACAATTCCTGACACAGAGATCAGTAAATACCGTGTTTCCCCAAAAATAAGACCTAGCCGGACAATCAACTCTAATGCGTCTTTTGGAGCAAAAATTAATATTAAGAGCCAGCCTAATATTATGTTATATAAGACCAGTCTTATATTATATTACATCATATAAGACCCGGTCCTATACTGTACTAAAATAAGACCGGGTCTTATATTAATTTTTGCTCCAAAAGACACATTAGAGCTCATTGTCCAGCTAGGCCTTATTTTTGGGGAAACACAGTACTCAACTGAATGAATAGTTACAGGTGTTATACTTTAAAATCATTGCAAAGAAAATGATAGAATGTATCAATAAAACTAACCCGGAGAAATGAGTCTTCTATGAAAAACTCTACACCAATTTTAAACCTATTTATTTCCATAATTCAAGGAATAAGCCCCAAATATTTCAAATAACAAAGCCTACTAAGCCCATTCATTTGTAAGAGAAATTTCACCAGCAGCATGCCACTAAAAGATTTGTATTTGTATACTAAATACAAAATGGGAAAGGGATAAATGAGTAAATCATCTGAAACCAAAAAGTTGTAAAAATGTTTGCAGTTAGGCTATTTGGAAACACTATATATACAAGCAAAAGGAAAACAGACATAAAAACACATAACCCAGGCATGAACTAGTATTTGGCATAGGTTCAAGATGACCCTTTACAGAAGTTTCACACTAAAAGAAAAATCCACCAGTTTCTCTCAGTAACTCTAACATTCTCATTGAACAACTAACAAGCAAAATACCATTTAACATGGAAATTGGCGTTACTGTAAAAAGTTGTAACTGAAGCTACTCTAAGTCTCCCTCTGCGTATAAACACAATCACACAGTGAAAAGGACCACCACCAAGAGTAGCCCTGGGATGTTGCTACAGCAATTCATTACAAGGGAATTCACTACAACCAGGCACAAAAATGGGGGGGGAGGGGTGCAAGGAAAGAAAAAAAGAGGTTGTCTTCTCAGATAATACCTGTGAATGGGGGGGGGGGAGTCATACCACTTACTGCATAGCATTTTAAAAGGATAGTAATTTCTCAAGTTCCCACAAATGACTTTATGAAAGCCAAAAACAGGCAAGGAAGGAGTATAACTGTAAAGAAGAACAAGTGTGAAGCTAGGTAGAAATAAACTAAAAACCATTCTTAGGCAAGTATGTACTCAAATTTCTTAAAATCATCAAGGAACACTAAAGAACTCAAACAGACTTCAAATAAAAACAATTACCCAATGAATTCATTACAATGACAATGTAGGTCTTATTTTAAGTAAGAGTAAAAATAACCTTATTTTTTTTAAATAAGTTGTTATTCCTTACTTATAGGTTCATAATCCACAACTTCACACAAAGGCAAAATGGACAAGTTAATACCGCATAAAGGTCTACTTTATTCCATTTCCTGATTTATTACAAAATGTAACTATGCAACTTTTAATAATAAAGTACAAAAAAGCCTTGCCATCAAATCAATCTTGGAAGTCCGTGTTATAGGGCAATAGAAGTGAGGATGCCTTGTGATTAGAACTATTCAGTACTGTACTGAGAGTAACCAAACATTCTTGGCCAGGATCCAGGATGAACCCATATCCTATTATAACAAATTCTAAACTCAAAATATTTAAAGCAAATTGGCTTTTCAATGACCTTTTAACCTTAAAAATACCAAACTAAGCTGGCATAAAGTTGAACTGTGTGTATTTCACTTGATTTTAAATACAACAGTATTATATACAATGTGGTAGCCTGGATTGGATCCTGGAACAGAAAATGAGCATTAGTGAAAAAACTGGTGAAATCAGAATAAAATCTGTAGTTAATAATACTGTATCATTGGTTAATTTCCCAGTTTTGAAAAACATAGCATGGTTATATTAACATTAGGGGAAGCTGGGTGAAGGGTATAAGGTAATTCAGTTCTAGCTCTGCAACTTTTCTGTAAATATAAAATTCTTCCAAAATAAAATTTTTAAAAAAACACAGCTACAAAAAAAAACTCACTATAGACTTCTCATGATTCCCAGTAATTTGAATAAGATTATCTAAGCACGTTTTTAAGTGGAAAAAAATGCCCATAAAATCACTAAAATTCTCTCATTTTTTGAGATATACATGTCTGAAATTCATTTAAACTGGAAATAATTTTCCCATTTGCTAAGGCAAACATTCAAGCTAGTCTTACCAATTTTACTCAGTGAAAAGTTTTATGCACAGGTATCAAACACACAAAGGAAAAAAATTCTCCAACTGATTCTAGTTCAAATTTATCTGGAGAACAATGTGATGTCAGTAGAGATCTGGTAGTTCAGAGGAGGAGGGGAAAAGGCATGAAAGTAACTTTCCTACAAATGATGAACAGCCACAGCAGGCTAAAGTTGGAGGTAATACTCCATTCCTGGGGCTGAGATTCACATATACATGTATAACACCTATTTTTCACCCATTACTTCCTCTTTCATTTCTCCCCTCCCCCATCAGTGAGCTGATACCTAAACTTGGTAAGTTGCAGTTACAAGAAGTTTTTGTTCCAGTTGAAAAATATTAAAAAGGTAAGTGGAAACAATCTGCTTTGCAATTTTACTTATGCAGTGGTTTCAATTTGTTTTGGCATTGTGAGCCTAGAGGGATATATATAGTTCATAAAAAAGGCTTACCAATCTGTAAGTTGTTTAAAAGTAGCAATGCCTCACACAAACATAATTTTATACTTTTACATTTTAACCTGCTTACAAAACCTAAAATCATACTTTTAAGACACTAAAATCATTCACATCCCTCTACAGTATAATTCGAAGCACTAAAATTAAAATACATTTAACAACATAACTTTAGCTTCGCGTTTAAAGTCTAAATATACTAACAATTTCCTGCATACTATATCAAATCAAATACCAAACTTAGTCTATAGTGACTATTCAAAAATCACTCCACAAATCAATTCCTATAATCCACCTCAAAAAACGGAATGGGGAAAAGTTTCATTTTAATAAGCAAACACATCTACATGTAAAACTAATGCAACATCGATGATTCAAACAAATATAAAATTCACAGCAGTCCTAAAAACTGTTCCTAGATCATTTGTAGTAAGCCCTCACACAACACAGGCCAGCTCCTCCCCCTGCCCTAGGCACACTAAAAACACTACAAAAAGAATCCCACCCACCCTATCAAACTAGCAATCATAATAAAATGAAAATACAGCTCTGCCAATTCCTTACATGTACTTTACTTCTAACACTGGTATTCATACTCAATTTCAAAAGCCAAAGTATTATCTAAGTAACTTCACCGATTTCAACGGTCGCTAATTAAACGTTTCACTTACTCTACTTATGAAAAATGACTGCAAAATTAAGGAGTCTGCAAAAACTAAAATTCAACAATTTAGAATGGCCACTGAAAAAGCATTCAAAAAGTGCCCACTCCTACATACAAAAGGATAATTCGAAGAGTAAACCATTCCTTTTAACGATTTACGGTTTAAATCAGTAAGATCTAGTAACTTCCAGCAAAATAAGCTCCAGGTTCAAAAACACTAAAACTCAAGTCACTGCCTCTGTAGTTGATACTATCTATGGCCGATAGGCTGTGCTTGAAAATTTTGTAGTGTTCAGCGAAGGAGTTTTCAACAGTGATATGAATTGCTCAAACATCCATTTTGGAGTCCTCTACCCCCCGCCCTCTTAGACTTCATTTTGTAGTGAATTTGGATCGAGGTTCCGCAGTGACAATTTAGAGAAAGCCTGGGCTGGCTCCTGATCTAAACAGGCAGGCGGATGAGCAGGAAAGGGCGCCCTGGCTGCGCGATCCGTCCGAATCCGGGAAGGCGCGAGCGCCCGGGAGGCCTTTTGGGCCGGCGCGCTGCAGGCCCGGGATGGCGGGCGCTGGGCCTCGGCGGGGGCGGGCCGCGCGCGCGAGACTTACCGCTCCGGCGGCGGGGGCCCCGGCTGCGGCGGCCGCCTCCTCCTCGTCGTCGCCCGGCGATGGCGGCCCTATCTTGCTGCAGGTAGCGGCCAGCAGAGCGAGCGGTGACGGCTGAGTGTCCTACCCCCGATGGGCGGGTTCAGAGAGGGAGACAGGGGGAGGGGTGGCGGTTAGGGCCGGGCCGCCGCTCGCACAGGAAGTGCGACTCGCTCCTCGCAGGCTGCGCCCCGGCGAGCGCCAGTCCGCGCTCTCCTCCTCCTCCTCTTCCTCCTAGAGTCCGGCTCGCGTCCTCCCGCTAGCACGCACACCAGCTCCGCCGTCCCCGGGAAAGCGGGCGGCGGGCTGCGCGCCCAGCCTCCACTTTCCGCCCGGAACCCACCCCCGGGAGGGCGAGGGCGAGGGCGCGCGCGCGCGCGGTCGCGCGCGGACACGGACACACACACACACACACACACTCTCGCTCGCTCACACACATACACACACGCACACACACACACACACTCATACACACAAAAGCGGCGGGAGGGGGAGCGCGGGCGGGGTCGGAGCGTTGGCGCCTCCGGCGGGCAGCTCCCCGGGCGGGGGGAGGGGAGGAGAGAGGCGCGGAGGGAGGGGAGAGGCGAGGGGAGGAGAAAGCGGCGCGAGGGGGGAGCCGGGCCGGGGCTCAGCCGCTCCTCACCTGGGCCGCCGCCGCCGCCACCGCGCCGTTTCCGTGCTGCTGCTGCTGCTGCTGCTGCTGCAGATACTCGCCGTGGCCGCCGCCGCTGTCCACGTCCAAGGCAGCCATTTCCTCTTGTTTCACAGGCTTTTCGGGAGCTGCAGGCACAGCGCGGGGGGGTGGGGGTGGGGAGGAAGGCGGGTGGAGGAGAGGGAGGGGGCCCGCGGGCCGTGGCGAAATTATTCCGAAAGCCCGGACCGAGTCCCCTTCCCCTCCCCCACCCGCCCCCCGGCGGCGGCGGCGGCGGCGGCGGCGGCTCCCTCCTCCCCTCCTGCTGCTGCCCCCGCCCGCCACTGCCTGTAACCCTCCTCCTCCTCCTCTTTCCCTCCTCCTCCTCCTCCCCGCGCTGCCCCTGCCCCCTCTCCTCTCCTCCCCTTTCCCTTCGCGCCGCTCGCTCTCACTCGCGCTTGCTCCTCTCGCACCGTCAGTCACTCACACGCCCGCCGCCCGCGCCCGCACACAGGGGGATGCGCTCCCGGCGGACCGGGCCGCCCGCCCCGGGCCCGGCGGGGACACGGCGTTGCTGGGGCTTGAGGGGTGGACGATAGCTGGCGGGGAGGGGAAGGAGGCGGAGGGGAGTGCGGCTTTCTGCCTCTCACAGACACTCGGTCGCACACACGGGGCCGGGAGCCGCCAGCGGCGGCCCGGGGCTGGCTGTGGTCGGCGGCAGCGGCGGCGGCAGCAGCAGCAAGGGTTGCTCTCTCTCGGCTTTACGTACCGGTCATAGTGTGTTTAGGGCACCTCAGGCGGGGCTCCCCGCCGCCTTACACATGGTGAGGAGCGAAGGCGGCGGCGGCGGGAGAGGATGCGGGAAGCGGCGGCGGACACGGCCGGAGCGGTCCGGGGATTTTTTTTTCCTATTTTGATTGACTGTGCGGGAAACACAAAAGGTGGAGCCTCCAGCCCAAAAGGGGGGAAGAGGGTGACAGCCCGCCCGGAAATCCCGCCCCTCTTCTCCACGCTCATTCGCCACCACGCTCTACGTTGGCAGTGCTCATTGGCCAGGACGCCCGTCCGTCGCTCGGCCAGGCGGCGCGCTTCCTGTTTGCCCCGGGTGGAAGGGGAGAGACAATGAGCGGCCGTGGCGGCGTAGGTTCCCGAAAGCGGCTACGGCTCGCCAGTTACCCCGCTGTGCCCGGTTCGCTCGCCGGCTGCCGCTGCCAGATCCGAGGCGCAGGCCTCTTCCACCTCGCAGGCGCTCGGAACAGGCCCCGTCAAGCTGTAGGGGAGCTGAGCTGGGGAGGAAATCCGTCCCCAGTGGCTCGGCTCCACTCGACGCTTCCTCCATCCTGGTGGCAGCCTCAGCCGGATCTCCCCAGGGCCTTGCGCTCTCAGAGCCGCCGCTTTCCTGCAGTGCCTGGAGGCCGCCGCCGCTCAGCCCCAGGGCTGCTGCTGCGGCCGCCGCTGCTACAGAGCAAACCAGACCCGCCCCACGAGCCCGGAGGGAGGGAGCTGGTATTGGGGGAGACACCCCCTCCGTAGCTGGAGGAGGATTTTCTCACTTTGAGCTCATAGATTCACTCTGTCTGAGCCATGTCGGTCCCATCCCCCTTAGCCCCCGGTTTCCAATCCATCTCCCGCTTTTACGTACCCTGGAGGCAGGCATTAAAAACAAAAACAAAAAAATCTCAATTCACCTCACATCTAGGAGGAGAGCTTTCCTTCTGGCCAGTGGCACAGAAGAAGAACAGGCACTTAAAGTATATTTAATTTAATACGTGGCGTGTATATACTATATTCAAAAGTGCAGAATCCTTTTTATAAAAAAATCCAGTCACATAATCATTTTGCTGCACAAACATTATTCCCTGCTTCTGGATCGTCTTGGTAACAAGTAAAACATCTGAAAAAGCCCATCAACATTTGCCAACATTTTTAAAATAGTGAATCTCAGCGAGTATTTTTTTTCTTGGAACATTTTAGTTATACCTTAATTTAAAATCTTTCACTCTTTGGATTAGGTTAACACTCCTATGCTCTTTGGCATCCTTGATATCTTGCTGTCATCCTGGGGAGGAAAATGTTCATGTTTTATGCGTGTGTTTTGCCAACTGAGAGACATCTCTGCCTATTACCTTTAGATCTAATTGCCAAGAAAAATGTTAAATCAAGAGGTGGAAACCCTGTCCGCGGTACACTTTTTTTCAGAAATTTGACTCAAGAATCAGTGTTCCACTTACTGTGATTATTACATTTTGTGTGATAAAGTTGTACGGGGTGATGGGATTGTAAAGTTCACGCACTTGAACTAGATTTTGTGTGCTCCAACTAAAAAGAATTCGTAATCCATTTGTGAGAGACTGAGTTTTCCTCTCTACTAACTAAAGCACTTATGACTTGCGACCTATTCTCATAGAATCAGAAACATTGTATGGTTAATTGGCACTTAATTGTACAATAGACAGAACTTCCAGGAAAGTGACCTAAAAACCATAAACGGGGAAAAACTAGACTTGAAATTCTGAATCCAAGAACGGGGTTGATCTCTTCTAAAAGTAAGACCTTTAAGTCTCATTTAAGTAGAAGAATCACTTTAAAAGGTAAATAATGTAAACGCTGTAGTATTTTATACTTACATTTTAAAGGAAAATTAAAGTGTAGAATAAACGGGGGTGGGGGGAATAGAAAAAGGGATGGGAGGCTGAAGAGAACAAGTGAAAACAGAGGGAGGGAAGTCACAGTACTGTCACTCTTCTTACGTAGATATGTTGGATAGAGGATAGCTCTCCCTGGAAGAGATATTTGAGGTGTTTTTTCCAGGAATGGGGATGTGTTTTATGGGTCTAAGGATATTACTTCATGCCTCTTTTACAGTCTTAGTGCTGTCACCCATAGAGAGCAAAGTACTTGGCCACAGGAATTCAATTCATTTCCTCATACATACCAATTGATAAATGGAATGAAGAAATCATTTTCAAATTTTTTGGTCTATAGATCATCCTCATAAAATGAGAAAACACTTCATCTAGTCTTTCTGAAAAGAGAAAATGACCTACCTGAGTTAACAATTCTGCTTTTAATGCAATGCTTTTAAGTGATACGTATACCAAAAATATCACTACCACACAATCAGATGCAGAGGACCCTCTCAGGCCACACTTAACAGAGTGGTTGTCATGGAATATTAAGAAGGCTGGAAATAGTCTCTGGAAAAAAACACCTTTTCATAGCTATTCCAGTACTTTAGTCAAATCTTGAAATACAGTTCATGTTAATTAAAAGATAATCTGTTTTCTCAGTAGAAGCCTCTCAGTGCTACCTACTGCTGCATTATGTGGGAATCCAGAATTGCAGTTGCTTATCAAGAACGGAAGCACTGTGCTGGATATTATTTATACTTTCTCCTTTCCAAAGATGATTTGAGGAAGCTCTGTGCTGGCCACTGTTTACATCACAGTAGAAGATCTGGGTGTCACTTTATTTTCCCTTATCCTCAATTTCCTCATTTGTTTTTTAAATCTTGTATGTGTTTTTATAAATTTTCTTAAATCCTTTGGAAATTGATGAATATCCAAAGGCCTTAAAGATGTCTATAGAACCGCATGAACTCTTTCACCCATCTTCAACACCGCCCTCCTACCCCCGTTTTCTCTACAAAGAGAAGAGGACACTAAATAATGCTTGATTCACATCTGCAAGAGCCTAGCCATTCTGTATTAAAACAGCCACAGCTTTGGTTAACTGCACCACACCGGAAGGACTCTGCCTTTCCTTCATAGTCTCTACTGCTTTTCTCCCCTCCTAAGCATCTATTAAGTGGACCACATGAAATTGCCAATATTCAACCATTTTTTTATCTAAAAAGGTGGAAGTGTTGTGCAGTTTCACCTAAATCGATGTCTCTTTAACATAACCTTTGTTGCTATGATTTTGACCCTCCTTTGACCTGCCCCTGGGTCTCTTTCTAACCTGTGCATGCTGGATTTCAGGATCTTCAAGTTTGTTCTGCTTACATAATCACTATCATATTTCAAAAGTATTTTGGTTAACATTGACTAAGTATATTTAACCACCTTCAAATTTCATATCTTCCCTACTTTCTCAAAAATATACCTCAAAACCCATATCTCTTGTCTTATATTTTCTTAGTCAACCAAAAGGGAGAGGTAACATTTTTCAGCTTTTACTATGTGCCAACTCTTTCACATCTTTAATCCTTACAGCTCTAGTAGATAAGTATCACAGGTATGTCATTTTATAGATGAGGAAACAAGCTCAGCGAAATTGTGGGACTTGCTTAGTGTCATTTTCAAATAAGTGGCAGATTCAAACTCACAGGTGTTAGTCTCACCAATCAACATATCAAGTCTTAAGAGATCAGTTTAAGAGATTCACCCGCCCGTTATGTGAAAAGTAAAGAAAAAAGAAAAGAAAGGATAAAGAACACACTAAAGTAGATAAAAGAGGTACATATTTATAAGGAAGTTCACTTTTAAAGCAAGTCTGTTTAGAATGTGAGCTCCTTGTGTTAGGGGTCATATATTTGGAATGTTCTAACCAATATTTAATAAGCAAAAAGAATGTCAAGACAATTACCTTGTGGGAAAATGAATAATGAATACAAAATTACAATTAACCAAAAAATATTGTATGATAAAATGTCTTTGACCTTAGAATAGTTCACCTCTTTCAAGATCACCTATCCCAAATGAGTTAGACCCTCATTTTCACTCAAGCTCCACACCAACGATATCATCATGATACAAAAGGACTGATGTTTTTATAATTCAAGAAATCTCATTCTCTTTATCCAGCTATTGACATCCCTGGGTGTTCTAAATTTTCTAATTATCCATGTCACTTCTGAAGTCATCTGCATGTCAGTTCAGGAGGCTTAGTCCATTGAGAGATTTCTGAGTTGTTGCAATTTTCTGAGAAGAAATGGTTTATGTATTCCTTCTTTGTTAATAATCTGTCTTAGAAGAATACAGAATACTAGAAAGTGTCTTGTTAATTACCTTTGTTAGAAGAACATAGAATGCTAGAAATTCTCTTGGTTGTAAGTTAGCAAACTTACCAAGGAGCTTCACTTAACAAGTGATACTAATAAATGACCTAAATTAGATGCCACTAGGTATGGTGTCCTTATATGATGAGCAACAACCTTCAGCATGAAGTGTATTCATACTTCATGATTCGATTTCTATCTTATAATGGAATTTTTTTCTATCCTTTAATCCTATAAATCAGACATATCTATCAACTACTCTCAAAAAAGCCACCATACCCAAGGCCTAGTTAGAGAAGGTAAGAAGTGGAAAAAATAAAGAATGAGGTGGCAGGGAGAAAGTTGGATAGAACTGTGGAAAATATTGAAAACTGGTTTTTACCTGCCTTGAAGGAATAGAATTTTTCCAATTACCCCTAAAATGTCTGAATGGCTACACCATGTCATCACTCCATTTCAACCCAAGAGGTGGAATAAAAATATCAATGCAATTACACACAAACACACACACACAGTATAATCATAATATATCACATTATATATAATATAATGCACAATAATTAATAAATTATGTTCAATAAATAACTAAATGAAAAGATGATTCATCATGTATAAATCTCAAAAATGAGTGAAAAAAGTTATAGCAGGATAAACAGTATAATACCATTTATATAAAATTTTAAAACATACAAATTTATATTATATACTGTATACGGATATGTATGTATGGAATAAAACTATAAAATCTTGGAATGATAAATGCTAAATTTTAAATAATGATTTCCCTTGGTATGGAGAGAAGAATGAGATTTGAGTGGGTATCTCAGGGGGCTTTGTTTGTATTTGCAAGATTTCCTCAAACTAGGCTAAGTATATTATATTGTTCTCTATTATTACTCTGTCTGAAATAGTTCATAATCATTATTTTAGCAAACAAAAAGAAAAAATTAATAAATGAGTCCATGGCAGAGGTAGTAAAATACGCGTACTCAGGCAACTGACTGACTGAACGAGTGGAGGGAAGGAAGAGAATGATTCACATATGACTAAGTTTTCCAGTTTTAGTAACTGGAAAGATGAACTGGAATACGGAATGTAAAAAATGGGAATGGGTGTGGGACGGACAATCATGAATTGGTTTTAGATGTGTTGAGTTGGACATGCTAGCAGGATACCCATGAGATATCCAACATGCTACTATAAATTTGAACCCAGAGCTAAAAAGAGAAGAAAGTACAGGGCACAGATTTGGGAGCCTGGGAAATAGTAGAAAATATATATAGTGTCTCTGCCCCCGGTACCTGGCATAGAGCTCCTAAAACTCTTGTGATTTCCTATGTGATAAGAGCACTAGATGCATCTCTTGTTCAAATATTTGGTCTTTGACCCTGGATCTTAATACCAAGCTCCTAAATCCCTTGGAATTTCCTAGATGATAAGAGAATCTTTTGTTTTAATGAGGCAACTTTGGGTGGGTTCCTGGAAGGAGGCTGGTCACTAGAAAGACCAAGCTATGATTAGAAACTTGAACTTTCAGTCCCACCCCCCACCCCCTAATCCTCCGGAGAGGGCCTGGAAAATGCGGTAATAATAATCAGTCATGCCTACGTGATGGAGTCTCCATACAAATACCTCAAGTAGAGTTCAGAAAGCTTACTGAACACATGGAAGGTGCTAAGAAGGTGACGTGCACAGAGAGGGCATGGAAGCTCCTCACCCCTTCCCCATCCCTGGTCCTATGTATCTCTTCATCTGGCTGTTCATCTATATCCTTTATGGTAAACATGTTTCCCTGAGTTCTGTGAGCCATTCTAGCAAATTATTGAACCCAAGGAAAGGGTTGTGGGAACCCCAATTTATAGTCGGTCAGTTAGAACTATTGATGATAACCTAGGACTTGGAATTGGAGTCTGAAGTGGAGACACCCTTGTAGGACTGAGCATTTAACATGTGAGGTCTGACGCTTATTCCAAGTAGATACTGTCAGAACTGAATTGAATTGTAGAACACTCAGCTGGTGTCGGAGAATTGTCTGGTGTGGGAAATAAACACACACATTTGTTAACCAGAAGTGAAGTGTTCTAAGTATTGTGAGTGAGAGTAAAGAGAAATGGAGTATTTCCTACACAGAGCCCTTACCATCTTCACAGGTATCTGTCTCCTCTTCAAACATGAACTAGTCTCTATCTTTAAAAACCCTCCACGTGACTGCAATTTTCTCTAACTATTGTCTTTCTTTCTTTCCTTTCCTTGTCCAAGGTCTCAATAACTTGGTCTCTATCTACTGCCTTCCTAACTGAATGCTATGTCCAGTTTTTGTCCTCCCGTGCTACTCGTGCTACTCTTAATGGTCTCCAATAGCTTCCTTATTGTCAAAGCCATAGATCCCTGCCTGCCCTCATCCCCTTTCTCCCCTCCCCCCCATTTTCATTCCTTTTCAGCTTTTCGTAGCATTTGACAGTGTAAACACTTTCTCCTGAAAACTCTGTCCTCCCTTGAAAGGTCATCTACTCTCTGGTTTTCTCTCAAATGAGCATTTCTCTGTATCTTTGCAATGCTATGCAATAAAACAATCTGTGGTGATGGAAACGTTCTGTTGCACTGTTCAGTATAGTAGTCACTAACCACGTGTAGTTATTGAGCACTTGAAATGCGCCTCGTGTGCCCAAGGAACTGAATGTTTAATTGTGTTTAATTTTAATTAGTTTACATTTAAATGGCCACATGTAGCTAGTGCGTACCTTATTGGACCGTGTAGTTTCAGGCTTTCTTTCCCTCCTTCCAGCCTCTAAATATGAACATTACTCCAGACTCAGTTTTTGATTCCCTGATTTTCTTTACAAGCTCATCCCTCTGGAAGCTCAACCATCCCTGCAACTTCAGCCCTGTCTCTAAATTCAATTACAAATCTTATCTTTAGTTGTCACCTGAGTTCCGCTTCCATATCCTCAAGCACTATAAATTCCTCTTGAATGTCTCCCTTTCACCTCAAACTAAAAATGTTCCAAATTGAACTCATAATTTTTTCTACAGAACCAGCTCTCCTCTCCCTTATGACATTCCTATCTCGGACAACAATGTCCTCATCATTTTCTCAGATGTCCAGACATGAAATTACCTTTGGCATATCGCTTTCTTCTCTCATTGGTGACCGGTTACCAGGAACTAACAAGTTTTCGTGCAGAATGTCTCTCTGCTACCCATTCATTGACACCATAAACTTTATTGAACCCCACTTCGCAAGATTATGTATGGCCCTTACCCACAAGAAGCAGATTAAACAATTAAGAGACGAAATAGAAACACAGATTAGATAACATAGAAGAGAAATAACAAAATCTAAAGTACACTAGATGCATTGCCAAAGGAGTGCCCTCCAAATTCAGAAATCACCAAGACTCCTTCTGAAAGAGATCAAAGCATTCTTTGCCCTAGCTGGACTTCTGCAGCTCTAGACGGTACTCCAGACTTTCCTGCTCCTTTCTGTTCTGTATCTGCCATCAAATTAATCTTCCTTTACCTTGTTCAAAAAACATTAGTGATTTCCATGATATTCCGCATGAAAGGGTCTCTCTTGCAACTCCTCACTGCCTTGTATTTATTTAATCACTCTTACCCCTGCCGTAGGGATTGTAGTTCCCTTTCCCTGGGGCTCATGCAAATTCTAAAAGGCCTTTAAGCTTCAGTTCAAGTCTTAACTTCTTTCCATAAACCCACTGCTTCCAGCAATTAGCAATTCCCTTGCCTTTTTCTTTCTGTTACACTAAGAGTCTGTACCCTTAATATTACACTTAATTCATGACAGGGTTGGCACCACTGTTGACATTTAGTGCACAAGCATGCTGTCTCACTCTTCTGTGGCTCATAAGAGGTGATTCTCAAGAAAGGAGTGAAGTGTGGTTTGAAAACAAAACAGCTCTTCATTGGTCCCACTGGGACTTTTTTTTTTTTTAAGCTATGACACTAACTTATTCAAATTGTGAGATTTTTATGCTTTATAAAAAACATGTATTGTTTAACAAAAGAGTTCAAGAAACAATTCTACAATGTCGAGCAAATAGAAGATAATCAACAAATATCTATTGGATAATTCATTGATTTCAATAAGCCATGAATTTGGGTTCCGTTAGGATTAAAGTTTCAGACTTATTTTAATGGCGAAACTGCTAGCAATATGACCTGCTAATTGTAAAGGGGCCACAAAACTGGCTGAATAAATCATCAAAAACTTAAAAGGAAATCTTTAAGTGTTTGTATATGAGCCATTTGATATGTGTGTGTGTGTGTGTGTGTGTGTGTAATGTACATGTAAATTATAAATCCTAATAAATAATAAATTAGGTGACCCTATCACCTCATTAAAAACATTTCTGGTATTGATAACTAACCATAATTTAATTTCTATCACCCTTGACAGCTATCCAAGTGAGTTATTTTCTTAGTCTAGTGTGTTAAAAATATACTTAATTTTCCTTTAAAATATTAATATTTAAGTTAATATTTAAATTCTATGGTCAATATTCCTACCTTACTCATAGCATTTGAATTATTTTATTTCTGGCATGCTTATTTACTCATGTCATGAGTTTTTACTTTTTTACTCTACTTTAAACATTCTAATTTCACATTACTATGAGATAATCTTTTTGCTTCATATTTCCTCCACGCTGAATTGAAGAAGCCACTTAACTGCTTATGGTCCTAGTCTACTCAAGTCATTTTATTCCTTCTTTGTACTGATTGTCCCTCTCTCTGGTTTTGTATAACAAGCTTACTGCATATTCCTTCTTCTAAGTCATTGACATACAAAATGAATAAAATTGGTCCTAATATTGATCCCTGGGGCTTTGTATCCATCCTTCCAAACTATGCCAGCCTTTGATATCAAAGTCAATGTTTAATCTACTTAAGTAGGTCATCCCTATACCATACTTCTCTAACTTCTAAATTACTTGTTTGTATAGTATTCTTTTCATGGTGCTTTATCCTAAGTAATTGGCTCATGGCCTCCCTCAGCTGATATTTGTCACTAGACCTAGGGCAGATAAGACGTAAATCCATGCCGACTCTAAATTAAATCATAACTTTCTGATATTTGCCATCATTGATTTCCTACAAAATTTACCGATGTCCTGTCATCCACTGAAGTTAAACTTAATAATCTGAATCTTGTACTCAGGTGAGAAGGGATATTTAGGGAATGAACAATAGGGTTTTATTTATTATAACTAATACACAATCAAAGATAAAGTATTTCAAGTCACCTATATCTTTATCGATGAATTCAAACATCTACTAAGAATGAAGAAAATATTTGAATTACAACAGTCAAAATCTAGTAGTCAAAAATTCCTAGAATTACACCTTAAAAGGGTGAGTTTTACTATATGTAAAATTATAACTTAATTTTTTACATGGAAGAAAGTATCTTCATTTTTAAGTATCTAGTAAAATACTGAAAGTGAAAGACTGAGCATAGCATAGGGACTAGTACATAGTAGGGATGATCAGAGTTTAATCGTGGAAACTTTTGAGGAGGAAATCAGAACATATGAGGAAAGGCTTAGAGAGAAATATTTCGAAAGCAGGTAAAATTCATGGATAAAGCCATAGAATGAAGAGAAGTGCAAAGTTTTTAAAGAGTATTTAATGTATGTTAAAAGTGAATGCATACAAAGGACAAATGAATAAAGCCACAGAGCTCCCCACAAATACATTATCTCTGAAAATGTAACAGCAAGATAACAGAAGAGCGCTACTATATATATTGGATGTATGTGATTTGTCCACTTTAAAGCAGAGACCAGCAGAAAACTGAGCACTTCACTAAATGTATTGAATAGATGGAGTTCAACTTCTTAAGCCTACTATCCCATTATTAGTAAGCTGTCTTTTGTTTTTATTTATTTTGTTATTTTTTAATAAACTTTCTATTTTAGAATATTTTTAGACTTACAAAAAAAGTTACAAAGATAATACAGAGGTGCCATATACTTCTCACCTAGTTCCCTCTAATGTGGGTTGACCAATCATCTCAATTTTCCAGGGACTGTCCTGGTTTTAGTACCAAAGTTCCACATCCCAAAGAACCCCCACCCCACCCACTCCCAGGCAAACCTGGATGGTTAGTCACCCTACAATGTTAACATCTTACACTACCATGGCACATTCATCAAAATTAAGAAACCAACTTTGGTGTGTCACTACCAACTAAACTCCAGGCGTTATTTGGATTTCACCACTTTTTCCACTAATGTCCTTCTTCTATCCCAGAATCTAATTCATGGTATCACATTGTGTTGAGTCATCGTGTTTTAGAGTCCTCTGGCCTGTGACAGTTTCTCAGTCTTTCCTTGCTTCTCATGACCTTGACTCTTAGGAGGAGTAATTCTAAAGTATTGTGTAGAATGTCCCTCAATTTGTGTTTGTCTATGATTTTCTCTGTTTAGACTGGTGTTATGGGCCTTGGGGCCCTAAATTATTTTTGAACTGCAAATGTCAGTGCTTATTTTCCTGTTTACATTAGCCATTGTGGACTTTAAATTCCTCAGAATATCATTTTAATTTTAAAAGGAGATTAAATCACTTGCCCAAGAGTCAGGGTAAATTTTTGACCCTAGATACATTACTCACATTAGATTCCACAAAGGGCAAAATCAAATGCTTCAAAGTCTGAAACTTATTTAAACTTTGAAAATGACAGAGGACATTGCCCAAGTTACCTTCGAAGCCTTAAGGTAACTTCTCCATTGGTACCATCCTCAAAGGGTGAAAATATACCACTATTTGGCTAAATAAATAAAGCTATGAAGGTTTATTTTTCTAGTTTTGAAAAGAAAACGTATTCTTTGTAAAAAATTTAGAAAATAATGAAAAGGAAGAATATTAAATTATCTGTAATTCTACCACTGTAAAAAAACCACTGGTTTTAACTGTTAACAATTTTTACATCCTTTTAGTCGTTTTTCTATCCATCACATTTTGTTCTGTAAAAATTGGATTATACTGTTACATGCTAATTTCAACTAACTTTTAAATTTTGATATATCGTGAATATTCTTTTCTATAATTAAACACCTATGACACCATTTTTAATATCTGTCTAATATTTCATATGATTTAACATCCTGTAGCTAAATATTTACACAGATCCTTGATAATTTCCCAAGGTTAAATTTCTTTAAGTGGACTTGCTATATCCAAGGGTATACACAATTTTAAGGTTTCTGCTATGCACTGCCAAATTGCCCTCTAGAGGGGTTATACCAATGTATACACTCACTAGCAATTTAGAGAAGTATTCATTTCTCCACATACTCATCCACTAGTTTTTTTTTAATCTTTCCAACTTGATAATCAAAAATAAGGCATTTTTTGTTTTGTTTGAGTTGTATTTTTTTGATTACTAGCAAGGGTGAGCATTTTTATATGATTGGTGCCATTCGTATTTCTTTCTTATACTGTGCGTTACTTTGTTTATACCCTTTATCTAATTTTCTATCAAGGCATTTTTCGTTTTCTTATTGATTTGAAAGCACACATTAATGACATTAAACTTTTTCTCTCATACATGTTTCAAATTATTTTCCCAGTTTTTCATTTGCTTTTTAATGATATTTTGATTTTTCAGAGGTGTGAATCATTCACATTTGTTTTCTACCTTTGGTAGCTGTTTTTGGTTTTCTGCTTGGTTTTGGTTTGGTCTAAATATTGAGCTCAGTCCCGAACCCTGACTGTTCCTCTTCAGGGCAGCTGACATGAGCCTAGGAATCCTGTCGCCCCGCAGTTTCAGCACAGGTTGACATGTTCCCTTTCCTAACGAGGCAATGCCCTGAGTCCTCAAAGTCCCAAGCTTTAGGAGAGAAAAAAGAACTGAGAGCAAATTCAAAAGTACACTGCCCTGAAAGCTGCCAAATTCAGGCTGCCACTGACCTCCAAGGAAACAAATTCCAAAGATAGTGATAACTCTCAGAAACAAACAAACAAACAAACAAAACCATCTTTTAAGACAATTCAGCTCCCAAACCTCAAAATTGTCTGTTTTAACAGCTTTCGTGCTATACAGAGTAGGGATCCCCAGCCCTCTGTTTGTGAGAACCCCCGTCTCCAAGCCCCTCCCTGGGGCTCCCAGCTCCCTCTGAACAGAGAAGAGAGCCCAGGCTCTGCAGTCAGGCTCAGGGAGGCCAGGGTTCTCCTCCCGTGTCCCACTGTCCTTGACTCCATGTTAGAATGACTAAAGTCATGACAATTTCAGGGCAAATGTCAGGACTGAAAATTACTAGAACCACAAAGATTTAATACCTTCCTTCTTCATCTTTTTTAAAAATGAAAACATTTAAGACAGTAAATTTTTACATTACATGTAAGCCAAGAAAAAAAGGTAGAAAAACTTAAGGTAAACATAGCTGCTTGTGTGTTGTGAGTGCAGGGGCCTCGGGAAGGCCTCCTCCTCACACGTTCCCCACGATACTCCCGCACAGCCTGTCATAAACAGTTCCTTTCTGACACGCTAGACCCCATACCCAGATAGAATGGGTATTTGTGAATCACTGTTAGAAATGGAATAATTCTTGGGAAGTCCTGAGGTCTAAGAACTAGCTGTTTGTTTTCAAGTCTTCAGAGATTGCAGACTGCCCGCTAGAAACAAAAGAGCACTGGAGTTTTGCCTGATTTGCCCTTTCCAGTTGAAAAGGGGGTCTTGATGGAGACAAGAGCCCATATGGCCTCGATAAGGTAGAAGCTAAGGTAGAAGCGGGAACTGGGGGGCGGTGCTACTGGTGCCTTACAGCAAGTGCTTATTCTGCCCACTGGGTAATCCAGCCTTGGTCCTGAGGGAATACTACACTGATGTTAAATGGTATGAAAAATAGGAAAAGGGATGTGGTATCACCCCAACCACTACTCATAGAAACTGGGCTACTTCAGAAGCTGCAGATCAGAGCCACTCAACAGTCAAGGAGCAACCCCAGGTCACATCCCTGATTCTAGGAGGCTCCGGCCCAGCAACTGCTCAGTGTGTTACGGAAATATTTCTTTAATACTTTTAAACTGCCTGCTTTGGAGAGTTTCCTTGTTGGTGACCTTATTTTGCCATCCAGCTTCAATATTAATTCAGCATGGAAGGGGCATGGAGGGATGTCCCAGCCTGAGCCTAAGTTGGGCTCACAGCCAGGAATCAGATTCGTCTGGGCATGTCTGATGGGCTTGCCAGGTGTCTCTCAGCATGAGGGATGGAGGAGGCTAAGGAAATAACATCCTAAGGCAGTGGGTGTGGGGGGACACAGGTATCAGAATCACCCAGGAAACTAAAAATATATACACACTCTGTACAAATGCATCCCGGTTCTGAGAGTGTGTGTGTGTGTGTGTGTGTGTGTGTGTGTGTTCATGTGGGTGCACACTAGCTTTCGCACCAAAATTGGCCCTCAGAGTTCTACAGATCAGCCTGCACCAGGGGCAGTGCGGACTGCAGAGAACCCAGGGTGGCCTCTGTATGTGAGAATTCCCAAAGCTCTGGCAGTGTGGCCCTGCTATATAGCGCTGAACACCAACAGCTTCCACACTTCAAGGACTGTCTGCCTCAGGAATTCTTCAGCTAGGGACCATGGACGCCCGGGAGTCCAAGAAGAGGTGGCAGGGGTCCATGAACTCCTGAAAACTGCAGGCAACTTACAGGGTGCCTATGTTTATTTTTCTAGAAATAGGTTTTATACATTTCTAAGATTCTGAAAAGAGGATGTGATCCTCAAAAGGTTAAGAACTGGCAACTGCCAAAACAAATATTGGGGCAAGCAGATTTTGTAAGATTCTGAGAATGCCACTGTAGTAGATATGGGCCAACGCCAGAAAAATACTATGGTTTTTTCAGTTAACGTGACATTATTAATATTTACCTTGTGGCATCAGTGACCTGAAAATACTAGTTATGTGAAAATCTGAAAGCCACCTATGATTCAAGGTCACCTCAAATGCTTCCATCCCCACCCCAGCCAAAAATCATTGCTCCCTTGCCTAAGCCTTGTTTGTGTACTTGTCGTGACACTTAACCTTTTTATCTGTATTTTTTTTTAACTTTTATTTAAGTGTGTTTTAAGCATGGCGCTCCAACCACCTGAGCTATCGGCCCTCAAGTAGTTGTTTCAATCTAGTTGTGGAGGGCGCAGCTCACACTGGCTCATGTGGGGATCAAACCGGCAACCCTGGTGTTACAAGCACCGCACTCTAACCAACTGAGCTAACCAGCCGCCCCAACTTTTTATCTGTGTTTTAGGTATGTGCACACACATCATGTCTCTTCTACAAACTACAAGCTTTGAAAGTAGGAATCAAGTCTTACCCATGTTCTTTTTCTTTCTGTGTCCAACATTGTATATTTACTTAGTTATCATTGGACGGGGGAATGAACAAATTAATCTATCCTATCTGCCACACCTTTTTTATCTCTCTACTAAAAGCAATTAACCCTATTTCCTTGTAAATTATGCATTTAAATATATTCCTTATAATTTATATCGTTGTAGTCAATTGATTTACTTTTTTACACATCATCCAATATTTACCTGCCTTATCTGCTTATTTAGTTGTAAACTGCTTAGAGGGCAAAGACCACATATAACCCAAACTATGTGAACCTACATGCCTCTTGGGAGATATATATGGTGCTGACCAATGTGTTCAGTACCCTGATCAGCATGCCCATGAGTAAATCTTTCATAAGAAGACACAGATCCGGGGGCGGCCGGATGGCTCAGTTGATTAGAGCGCGAGCTCTGAACGGCAGGGTTGCTCGTTCAATTCCCGCATGGGATGGTGGGCTGCGCTCTCCACAACTAGATTGAGGACAATGAGCTGCCACTAAGCTTCCAGAGGGGCAGCCGGATGGCTCAGTTTGTTAGAGCATGAGCTCTGAATAACAAGGTTGCCAGTTCAATTCCCGTGTGGATGGTGGGCTGCGCCCCCTGCAACTAAAGATTGAAAACGGTGACTGGACTTGGAGCTGAGCTGCGCCCTCCACAACTAGATTGAAGGACAACGACTTGGAGCTGATGGCCCCTGGAGAAACACACTGTTCCCCAATATTCCCCAATAAAATGAAGAAGAAGGAGGAGGAGGAGGAGGAGGAGGAGGAGGAGGAAGAAGAATAAGAAGAAGAAGAGACACAGACCCAACGGACAGAACAGAGGTTGGTAGAAAACACCAAAAAAAGAAAAAAACCTATTAGTAAGAGCTAAGCAGAAGAGCAAAATCATCAGGTTCTAGAAGTGAATTCTGAAGAGGAGATAAACCAAAGCAAGAACAGCCTGAGAACCTGTCTAAAGAAGGACCGTGCAAACAAGAAACAGCCCAGCGTCAGAGAAGGTGGGGATGGACAACAAATCTTGGCATTGGCTCTATGAGGGTTTGGCAAGAGCTGCCACGTTTTTTTCTGGCCCTAGCATTCTATTTGGTTTGTTTCCTATTTCTGTCAGGCTTTTCTCGTGTTCAAAAAACCCTGACTGCGCTATTATATGTAAAATGATGTTAATGAAATTGCTTTATGTAGTAAGTCTGTTTTCAGTTAGAATACAGGCAACGCAGAGTATTTTTAAATGGATCTGAGCATATCCCTGATTATCAGAGAGAGGCACGCACAAAGACCGGCAACTTTTTTTCCTTTTCTACTCAGTTTAATATTTACTTACATATATATCTACACATTAACACACTCTTGGTTCTCTACAATCAAAGTCTCTAGAAAATTGCGTTATCTTGATGACCTTTGCAGCTTAATGACTGAATTGTGACCATATGGTCATCCTGGGGATGTTTGTTTATTAACTGATGGTACCCAGAGTCATAAACATCAGACCAACCATTCCATGACCAAGGGACAAACTAGGGAAAGTTCAAATAGTAGATGGAAAGCACAAGCCAATGAGTGGCTACATGGCTAGTAGCTTAGCTAATGATTCTAAATTAACCCCTACTACCCACAGATCAGCCCTAGGACACGGGTAATTTGAGAGAGAATGCAGTTTGATAAATTAGATAATCTCACATTGCTCATTTAACTTATCACAAGTTTAAAGCATTCATTTATGGGGTGGCTGGTTAGCTCAGTTGTTTAGAGCGTGTTGCTGGTAGCACCAAGGTTGCCACTGTGGGCCACTGTGAGCTGTGCCGTCCTTAAAATAAATAAATAAATACAATATTCATTTGTCATTCAACAGCATGTATTGAGTGGTTCTGTGTGGAATCCATCACCAAACAGAATGAAAATCCCTGCCTGATGAAGTTTACATTCTAGCAGAAAAGAGTCCCATCTGGGCATCATCTGTCAATCCTTGTGGTAGTTTTGCATCTTTTCTTAGTCTGAACTCCTGGAGGTCATTATCTTGCTTATCTCTGTTATTTGCATCTCTGGGCCCCAGATGAGTTTGTTTTCAGCTCTCCAAGTCTTCGGAAAAGCAGGGTATCTGCATTGTTGGGTCCCAGATCCAATCTCACAGGTACTGGTTAAATATGACATTTTCCTCACCACCTCAGCCTGTATCTTCTTAGGTTCTGCCCATTGGGGTTCTGTAACTACAGAGACTTCCAGGACAGAGATTGGGAAAATATGAGAAATCGTCTGGTTTAACCCATTTATTTCCCAGGTGTGGACACTGAGACCCACAAAAGCAAAGCAAAGTGACTTGCCAGTGTCACACAGAGGGACCTGGGCTTTTCACCAGGCCCTTTCTTCCAGCCTAGTGGTTTTCCATCTTATCATAAGTGACACATCCTGCGGGATCTAACAGGCCAAAAGAGCTAAATGTGGCTGGCTACAAAACAGATGTGCAGCAGGACTCATGGTCAGAGAGAGCTCACACTTAACAATAATACTTTGGAGGACTGAATATCTTGTTAGACCTGAAATCCACCCTAAGGCTAGTAAGTGTTTGAGTACCTTGGTGTCACATCCTCTTTATCACCCCAAGCAGGATTAAAGCAAGACACAGGAACTGGAGTTGAATGTCCTGAAAGATATCGTGGCTATACACCAGACTACAGTTAGATTAGAATTTGAAAATCTGTGTTCCATAAACTAATCCATTTATGGTTTTTTGTTGTTGTTGTTTTTAAAACTGGGCAAATTGAATTCTTTTTTTTTTTTTAATTTTTATTAGGGAACAGTGTGTTTTTCCAGGACCCATTAGCTCCAAGTCAAGTCGTTGTCTCCAATCTAGTGGAGGGTGCAGCTCACTGGCCCATGTGGGAATCGAACCGGTGACCTTGGTGTTACGAGCACTGCGCTCTAACCAACTGGGCCAACCGACTGACTGCCCCCTCCCTTTTTTTTATAATTGTTTTCTGTTTACTAGAATGAGCGAACTTTGAAAGGGTCCACTGTTATCACAGCTGCACTGGACTACACTAAGAAGAAAGAGAATTTTTCTAGATCTCATTCAGTATTGGGATTAGGAACAACAGCCTGAGCCAACGAGGCTGATGAATATGGGACAAAGAGCTTGGAACCATCGGAAGCTTGAGCTTGCTTACCATGTTAAGAAACCCCAACAAAATTTCAAACTTGAATAAGAAACCATATGATCCAAGACACCCATAATTCATTAGCTTTTAACAATCCTTCCAACTAATCAATTAGCAGTTAAGTAAGAGAGTGGGTTTGGGATCAGAAGACACATCCTTCATGTACCAGTTTTACAACTTCACTTTTCTGAGACTCGGCCTCTCTATCCATAAAGTGGAGACAATAAAACCTGCTTCATCTTCCTCTCTACATTGTGAAAATTAAATGAGCAGGCATGTGAACACTTCTTATAAACGGTAAAGAACTATAAAATTTTAATTATCATTATCAATTAACATTGAACTTGAAGACTTTCTTAATTAAACTCTACCTTAATTAAATTTAGTAACAGTATGAACCTGAAACTGTTTTGGGGGCTTTGCATGTGACCAACATCAATATTTTAAAATTCAGAGAAACAAAACAAATTCTTACAGGTACAATCATACAAATAAAAATATAATTTCTTTCCTTTATCGAGGAAAAGTTAGGAAAAAAAGAGCCACTGGGGTGAGTTTTGTAATAGACACTTTATGGAGCAGGGGGATATTGCTGACTAAGTTGCTGAGTGCCAGAGCAGAACAAGTCAGTATTAGCTGTCCATCCCCACAAAAGGGCTCACACTTTGGACTTCTGGGGAAATCTTGTTCCTTCAGATCCTCTACTTTCATTTCCACCATAGAAATGCATGTTACTTGATCCCAAATTGTATGAAGTCCTTCTTCACTGAGATAAGCAAAGCTTTGCCACTTTCATACCTTTGATCCCACTGATTCTACAGATTTGGCTACCCGGCCGGACAAGTTGACTGACGGGCAGACACTTATGAGTACACGCACCACTGAGAGATACCCTTACTATGCAATAATTCTTAAGTCCACATCTGCTCACCTCCAGGGCATAATTATTTTATTTTTTTAAATTGCACCCTGTGCAACACAGCCCTTGGGTGCCTGTAGAGAAAATGAGCACATTATAACAAATACAATATTGCAGAACAACAACTAATAGCTTAAGCTAATTAAAATAAGAACCTATAAAACAGTCTTATTGCTGGGCCACTGGGGAGGAGCAAGGTCCTGTAACCACTAAGACTGGGAGGCATTAGAAAGAAGAGGCTTTTCCTCGGAAGCAGGAGTTGGTAGATGAAGGACTGGAGGAGGAAAACAGCAAGCTTTATTCTTTATTAAGAGCACGTTATTTCCTAGCAGACCCAAAAAACGATCTCTGGGTATGCTAATGGGCCAGCACTGCCCTGATGGCCATAGCCAAGCAGGGTAATATTTGAGACGATCCTTTCTCAAGATGTATAGTCCAACTTTAAATCACTAACTGAAGCCTTCCCCGTTTCACTTTCCTACCAGACTTAGATTGGGTGTCATCTTCCTTATTTTCCCAAATAGGAAAATTTATGTATTGTTTTAAACTTTAAAATGAACGTTATCTATTCCATAGATACAAATCATAACACTAAGTAAAAATGTATAAACAAGTATACACATGCATGCACATACACACATACGCTCCCACATGTATGTTTGTCACCTTACCGTGCCTTCCGCAGACGATAACACAGGATACCATAATTAACCTACTAGCCAAAATACAAAGCCAGTTCACTAGGGATTCTTAAAATAAGAGTGTACTCTAGTTTTTCTTTAAGCCTCCACAAAGTTTTGCATTGCTATCAAAATATTTTTGGAAATTCTGTAATGTTTCTCCTTTTCCCTTGGCTTCTCATTTCTGGCAAAGACTAAACCCCAAAATATCTTTCCTCTGGGATACTGAAATAACTGTCCCAAAGCAGCTGCCAGACCTATAGCGATGCAGAGGTTTGGGACAGATTACCAGGGAAGGCCACTTGCAATTTTAATTGAGTCAAAACCCCACCTTCTGAGAGTCTCAAAGAACAGGTTTGCAGAAGGACTGAATCTTCCTGATTCTCTCATTTTCATTCATGACTCTATCTGCTATTTCACTTCCTTTTCTTCCCTCCTTGTGTCTTCGCCCCACCCCTCCTCTGGGTTTTATTTTCAATGTAAAGAAAAAACCATCAACCAACCCCTGCCTCGCACCCAGTGTGCTTTGAAGTTGTATTTCTCTTCTGCTGACTTTCTAAGAGCTCCCTTATTATAATGGTACCACAGAAATGTGTTCCTTTTACCCAGGACTGCCTCCCTCGAGTTTAGCACAAGTTAAAGGGCATATCTGATAGATAAAGAGAGGAGGAAAGAGGACTCCGCCACCCAGCACAGTTGCCTGATGGGCCCAAACTAAGGACTTCCTGAAGACAAAAAAGGTTGGGACCCATTGTGGAGCACACAGGGATTTTGTCTGTCCTGCGTCCAGGTTACTCACCTTTACTTCAGTGGTTCTCAACCCTGGTTGCACCTCAGAATCACCTGGGAATGGTTCCAAAAACTACCTTTGTCAAAAGAAAAAAACAACACAAAAACCATTGTGTCCAGTCCTGTTGAACTGAACCTCCAGGCCCGGGCCTGGCGTCTCAATTGTTTTGAACAGCTCCCAGATGATTCTATTGTGCAGCAGGGTTAAGAACCACTGCTGTAGATTCCGCTCGTGGACGTTATCCAACCCTGAGCTTACTCCCTTCCTTCCAAATATACCCCAGGAGATTCCTTTGCCTGTTCTCACACCAAAGATTTCTGGGAGCCAGGAAACAGAGTACGGCTTAGGGAATGCAGTTTAGTTTTAGAAAGGAAGAGCGCTGAAAAGAGAGGTGGTGCCGAGGCCCGGAGGAGGCCGGCCTCCCTGGGCCGCGCCCCCTCCCCCCAGCCCCCCATGTGACGGCACACAGCTGGTGTACACGAGGCCACCTCTTCTCGGCAGGCCTGCTCCTCCCTGGGACTTGGAGGCTGAGATCCTTTAAGCATCACAATGCTCAGTTTCTGTCTTGCTGGGATGGAAGAGGGGGAAAAAAACTAAGTCATAGAAGACACCAGATACTCGGGAGCTGTGATGCAGAGACCCTGGGGAGATGAAGACAATTCTCAGCCCACAAAGGACAAGTTAAAAATTAAGTCACATCTATACTGAAAAGATTAAGGTACAACAACAAATATGACTGTGCAGGTAGATCGTAGTGGAGAGACACACGGCAGCTGCCATGACAGGCCATCCCTGATCACACGAAGGCCAGAAACTCAGCTGGCCAGGGGGAAAGTCACTCCCGAAGCCCCCACCCACCACAGTCCCTTCAGACCCTCTGAATTTTGGAAAGAAGAAGGAGCCCAACCCCTGCAGCCCAGAAGTCTAACCGACCCCCAGGGGTTTTAAACACCCCCTGGTTGCTATGGCAATGGGTGGGCGCCACCCAACTCTTCTAGGCCAGTGACTCTCCTGGGAGAGAGGCCTGCCACGCTGTTTCGCTCTTGCTCAGAGAATCTTGGCTATCTGCCTGCCTTCCTCTGGCATGTTTGTGCTGCTGTTGCGCTCTTGGCTTATTTTATACAGAGAAGGTCTCCCTGCCTCCACCCGTCTTTCTTCCAATCGCTCTCTCCCCAGATGTCTTAGAGTTTACGTGGGAAAGCATGTTCTTACAGCCTATTAAAGAGACTTTCAAAGTCATGCCTCCCCTTGCAGCCTTCAGAGTCCCCTGTCTCTAGGCCGTGTGTGACGGGACTCAACAAGAGTGTGTGACTATTTTGCATTCTCTGGGTAGAGTTGCTAAATGTTTCTGGGTTTCCCCTGGCACCGTCCAGATTTGCGAGCATCCAAAACTCAGGTCCCTGCTCTCAGAAACAACCATGAAAAGCATGGCAGCAGGACTTGTGCAGATGTGTGTGGATGAGTGCCAGCTATGAACATTTTCCTGTTCAACCCAAACCCAACGGATTCATGCAACCTCGGTGCTTCCAACTTACTGAAGTTCCATTGCTTGGAATTTTGGGTGTGTTTCTTTCTTTTTTTTTTTTCTTGTTCCAAATGAAATTCAAGTAAAGACCAAATGAGAGTAAATGATCTGTTGTTCAGATAATGAACCACCAGAGCTCGGCTTGAGCTGTGTCCGACCACCAAGCCAGTTGGTGCCAGCCAGAGCTGGTATCTACCCCAGACTCAACTCCTCCAGCCTGATGCCTTGGGGAGGGGACAGTTCCTTGCTAAAGCATCAGCATATTACTAAGCACATGCACCTCCCAACTTCAAGATCAGATCATCTACTGTATTTGCATTCTAATCCAGTAGTCAGATCTGGACACTGACTGTGATTTATCTTTAAAACTTGTCAGAGTGATCACATACCAAGGTAGCAAGGTAGGGGAATAGGAATGCCCAAAGGCAGATCGTCCCACAGGAGGAAACTGGCAGGGAACGCCCTGCCTGGAACAAACACTCCTGCTGCAGGGGTTTCTTGCCCAAGTTTCATTTTTAGAAACCAGAAAAACATGAAATGTAAAAAGGGCTCCAGCTCTCACCATCTGACTCTAATCGGCCAAGACAAAACTAGAAAATGGGCCATGAAGGCCAGGCCAGGCTTCCAGCCAGCCCCCATCTGCTCCTGTGAAAGTTAAAGAGCCAGTCAGGGACACCCTACTCCACAGCCCAGGGTGGACGGAGCAGCTCAGGGGTACATGCATTCCAGAAATTTCTGTGTACAGGACAGAAGAGCAGAAAAATCAAAGAAGTGTGTGGGGGAGTCCATGTAATAAGCATATGATATCAATAAGCAAAGTAAGAATGGCTACTAGGCTTCTTATCCTAGTTCTGTTACTTAGAGGCTTTGTGACCTTGGTCAAGTCATTTAACCTCTCTTTTCACCTGTAAAATGGTGATAATTATCTACCCTGCCTTTATGCCACGGTTGTCATCAGAACCAGATGAGATTATGTGGACGTATTTTTGAAAGCTATAAAGTTGATTTGTAACCTGTTTTGAATGTTCACTCTTTTTAAGACTATTTAACGTCAATAGATATGCAAAACCAGATACCACACCTACATATTATACCTAAATAATATCTTAGTTATCTACTGATGCCTGAATATGCAGGATTTTATGGGCACATCTGCTATATTGTATTTTTCTTATAATATTCCAAATTGTTACTGGGGATGTGTAAATAGCCGCATTGCATAAAACCAGTTATCATGGCATTTGCTAAAGTGGCTTCTACTTAGTAATGTAGTATCGTTTCAAGGGTCCCTAAGGGGTGCTCTGCACAGCTCTGAGTGGGTGGCACAAGCCTTTAACTAGCCCACAGACAAATTATATCTATTCTCATTGCATGCAGCTATCTCTATGATTTGTGAACAGGCTGCTCAGTAGTTCAAAAAAACATTTCCTTCTAGCTCCAGCTGGCAAGATGTCAAGATTGAAAAACACATTTCCTGGTTCTTTTTCTTGCCCCAATTGGGATGGATGACCCTAATTCTCACCACCCCATTTCCTTAAGCCATTAACCGTGATTGAATCTCTGTCCGTCCCAATGAGCCTCACACAGATGATTTCAATGCACAGTAGCACCCGTAATAGAGAAAACTATGTTGTGAAACTTCAAATTTACTTTTAATTCCATCTTTGACAGACCAAATTGAAGCCATAGGTTATAATTTGTTATGGCCACTTAACACTAGCTGGAAATTCAGGTACCCTCCAGTTTGTAGAAGTTTCCACTCTTTCGTTGGCCCCAGGACAGATAGAGGTATCCCCATTTCTATCTTGATGGTTTTCAGTCCACAGAAAGGGTTCATCTCGACGGGGAGGTGGTATAGAAAGGACAGCCAGAAGCTGATGTCCCTGAGCAATTGGGGATCCAGTAAGAAAGAGACAATGAGACAGTCAAGTGCCTTCTTACTGTACATCCATTCATTACACACTTGTTAAATCCTGCTGAGCGAGGAAGGGGTTTCATGAAAAGCGTTACAAGCATTATTCACTTGTTCTTAAGAGTCCGGGCATCACTTACCTGCTATAAGGCTTCAGAGGAAAAAAAGATAATAATAGTAACATAACAATTGACTGTTATCTCTCCACATTTTATAGATGAGGTAATAGGAGGCTTAGAAAGGTGGAGCCACTTGCCTAATATTCCACAGATAGTTGGTGGCAGAGCAAAAATTCCAACCCAGATTTATCTGATTCCTAAGCCTTTGCTCTTACCCCTTATACTCAACTGCCTTCCATTGTCCTGAGGGGTCCATTGGGAAATCTTTGGGAAGGTGAGACTTGAATTGGTTCCGAGGGCAGCGTATGGTTTACATTGCCTTGGATTGAGGGAGAAGAGGAGGGCATATTCCAAAATTGCTGAGTTTATATCCTCAGGGCTTAAAACATTGCCTAGTACAGACAGTTGACCCTTGAACAACACAAGTTTGAACTGAACAGGTCCACTTATACACAGATTTTTTTTCAATAAATACAATACTATAAATGTATTTTCTCTTCCTTATGATTTTCTCAACATAAGTTTGAACTGCACAGGTCCACTTACACACAGATTTTTTTTCAATAAATACAATACTATAAATGTATTTTCTCTTCCTTATGATTTTCTTAATATTTTCTTTTCTCTAACTTACTTTATTGTAAGAGTACAGCATATAATACACAGAACATACAAAATAAATGTTCATTGACTGTTTATGTTAACAGTAAGGCTTCCAGAGAACAGTAGGCTATTAGTTAAGTTTTGGGGGAGTCTAAAGTCATACATGGATTTTCAACTGTGTGTGGGGTCAGCGCGGTGTTCTAGGGTCAGCTGTATATGGTAGAAGCTCAATGCCTATTTGATGGATGAATGAATGAGAAACTGTACAAAGGCAAGGAGATAGATATAAGGATGGACAGCAAGGGCTGGGAAAGGGAAAATGAGATAGTGGAAGGGGAAAGAAGAGCCAAGAGACCAGATTGGAGCACAGTGCTCACGGTGACAAAGGGTAGGACCTGATATCATCTCAACCAGGTGGAACAATTTGATGGAGGGCTTGACATTCTAGGGTGAGGAATTTGGATTTAGTTCTATGCGTTGTTGTAAAATGAATTTCTAAAGAGGGGCCTGACAAGGTGAAAGCCATGATTGAGAAGGATTAGTCTAGACCTGGTGAGCAGGGGGGGGCTAGAGGTGGAGGGACCAAAGACAGTGAAACCAGCAGATGACAGCTTCCATCAGGTGAGAACACGGGGGAACTGACCCGGGAGGACCTGGGGGCTCTGCCTGAGGAGCGAGGGTGAGAGTCAGGCGCAGACTTGTCTTAGTTAAATAGACGAGAGACTCAGGCATTCCATCACAACCGAATTGTTTATAAAGTAGAAGACAGCAGGGAGACATACAAGCTCTCCATCGAAAGCACTCAGATATGGAGATATTTGAAAATATTCAGGACAGCCTCACTGCACAAAGAATTAACTTTTTAAAATCTTTGGTCACCAGATCAGAGGAATTGGCTACTGGTCTGGGCAAGTGGTTGCAAGTACTTTTAATGATCTTCATTGACTTGAGATTTTCTTTTCTTAAAGCAGTTCATTGGTCAAACTTAGGTGGATCCTCTTGCTCATAAGTCATGAACCATACGGAAATGTTACTGGACAAGCTTCCCAGCCAGAGGGCCGCCTTGTTGAGTACCAGGGCAGGGCCTTGTGCTTTTGGAGGCCCCTCAGCACTCAGCTCTGGGAACAGATGTGAGCGCTTCACACATATGTGCTGCCTGACCACCTAAGAACAGAGAGCTTTCTCTCGAAGTCCGATACAGACTTGCCACTTAGCTGCTTCTAGCAAACGTTCAAAGAGTACTGGAGCTTCATACGTGTGCCCAACATCATTTCTCTGTCTATGCTTTCATACAAAGTATACACCCACAGGGGTTTTGCCTTTAAGAAATGCACTTTAGTGTTCTTAGATGTTGGTCGTATTCTATGAAAAGGAGAGGATTTGAAAGTGCAGATATATAGATGCCCGGTCAATCATTCAACACGTTTCCTGTGTGCCTACTATATACCAGGCACTGTTCGTGGCACTAAAAATGTGCCAGTGAACAACACAGGCAATCCTGCCTTCGTGAAGGCTACCTTCTAGTCTAAGGACAGAGAGAATAAAACAGTAAGTATGACAAGTACGTCAATTAGTAGGTTGGAAGGTGCTAAGTGCTATGGAGAAAAGAAAGGGTTGGGGACATTATCACAATTTTAAATGAGATAGTTAAAGTAGGCCTCATTGAGATTGTGACATTGATCAGAGACCTGAAGGAGGTAACTGTGCTGTCCCTTAGTTATAATACTTAAATTTAAAGTCTTTCTTGAAATATCAAACTTAAGGTAGAATGAAAGCCATCAGCTTGTATCTGGTATAAGCCAAATTGGGGACTGGCCCTTTTATTATGAAACTAATCAGACACATATTTTATACACTTGCATTTTAACAACAAAAGCAATCAGAAAACTTAATTTTCTGAGGCAGAATGTGTTAAAATTCCGTCTCCAAAATCCTTTTCGTGTAACAAAGCTACCTTTGTTAAAATTCTGGCCCTACCTGTCAGTGCTACTCTCTTTCAGGGTCCATGCTTTCTCTGAATTTGCAGTTGATGGCAATTTGTTCTGCCACCAACTCTCTTATCAAGATTAAAAACAGAAAGCAAAATTTGTAGCCAACAGCAAGTCTTAGCATTCAGTGGTGTATGAATGAGTTATGAAAATTCCCTTTGCCAGAGAAACAATCGGCTGCCTTAGCACTCACCCAGCAGCCTTTATTTCTCACTTGGTACTATACTTCTGGCTTTGATGGGGTAAAAAGAGGCTAGGAATTACCTGTTGGATAAACCTGATACATGTCTAACCAATGATAACAATTTATGTTTAAGTGCATGTTATTAAAATTGTCATCTCTGTTCCATTATTGTAATATGCTTCATTTGAAGACTTTCAGATTCCAAATGGCTCCCAAATCTAGAAAATTGTCTTACTGGTCAGGGCTCTGGTCTTGAAGAGAACCCATTTAGAGAAAGTTCTTGTGGGAAGCTTTCAAGATTCCTGAAACACAATGTGTGTCTGAGAAATAGAAAGTCCACAACATGAATTTCTGTTACATGATTCTAACTGGGTTTGTGAGTGATATTCACGGCTGTTAAATGACTCTGCTTCAAGATTCATCCCAATACTCCCACCGCCACGGGTCTGCCTCCTGCCTGCATTCCTCGGGCACCTCATGTATCTTCACTTCTGACTTTGCCCAGCACAGCTCAGGCATCCCCAGTTCTGAGCTGCCAACACCAGAGTATGTGGCTGAAGCACTTCATACCTGGGTGGAAGGAACCCAACTTCTGCTTTTGGGTCATTTAGTTAACAGTTGCTCTATTTCGTTTTTTTCTATTAAGCAATTCTATTTGCACAGAAAAATATAACCAACAAGTGATTTTTTTTAACCAAGTACTAAAAGTAATAATAAATTAAACTATGCCAGATATTTATATAACCTATTCCAAGCTCACAGATGAGCTTGGGCTCATCTGGCAAAGGGTTATGAGCCCTTCAGCAGGGAAATAACAAAGAATTTAAACGACAAAAATCATCTTTATAGAAGAAGAAGGAGAAGGAAGAAGAGGAGGAAGAGGAGGAGGAGGAGAAGGAGAAGAAACAGCAGCAGCATGGCTTTTAATTGTGATTTGACCTGACAAGAAACACTTCTGATCTGCTTCAAGCAAAACTACTTCAGACCATTGGGTACATTGCCAGGTTGATGTTGAATATACCTGTTTATTTTCTCCATCTTTTGCCAGATGCTCAATTCCAAAGCTTGGTGTAGAACCAATAAATATATCCTATTAAAGCACAGGAAGAAACGGATGTTTTCTTCCATAGAAAGGCTCAATATATAAATGCTTTTTCCCCTTTGACTTAATCATTCTCGAGGCTCCATTCAAGACTTTCTACATCTGCGGAGCAACCCTGTATTTCACTATAACCTCAATCACCCACCTATTGTGTCAATGAATTAACTGTGACAAGACAAAGGAATATGCCCAAGATCCAAACGCAGGTGTCAGAACCAGATCTAGAACTCAGGTCTCTTGAGTGCCAGGCCAGTGCTTTTTTGTCCAAGGTTACACAAGTAATTAACAAAAGGTGAACTGAGTCCCTGCCTTCCAGCTTCCAGCAACATCCAGCTTCCCACCGCTCTCCCTCCCTTCAACACATCTGGCCTGCGCCTCACACACGGAGGGAACAGCTTACTGCTGTAACATGCATTTGTACCCAGTGTCTCTTCTATGTCTTTTGTTTGAGTGCTGCCTGTCTTAGATGCAGGGCCGATAGCCAAAATATTTAACTGGTATGGCCTAGGCACCGACCAATCAGAAGGGACGCTGGTTGGGTCAAGGACCTGGAGGTTCCCCTCCCCACGCAGTAGGTCCCTTTAGCTGTAGGTGTGTGTCTGTTGGGTGTGGAGGGGGAGCTAACAGGGGTCCCAGGGGAGCCCCGCTTACGTATAAGACCCCAGCTGCGGAAGGGAAACTTGTAAAGGACCCTGTGTTCTGTAATTTGTGAACCATGTATACATGCTTCTGATTTATTATTTATTGAGCAAATATTAAGCACCTACAACAGGCAGAACCTTATGGGAAAAACAGAGGCAGTCAAACATGCCCTCCGTGTCCTACCTTATTTCTTGGTAGAATAGATAAGAAATGTACCTCAGTAGCTATATTAGAAACCAGAAAGTTGTCTGTGTTTGAAGATAGGTCCAGGGAAACAGGTATGGCAGTTGGGAAAAAAAGGAGGGATCATTTCTGGTTGTAGATCAGAGAAGGCTTTCTGGACGGCTTATTTCAGCCATGGCTTTTAAAGGGTGGGGAAGATTTGGTGAGGAAGAGCTACAAGGGACAAGTGTTCCAGGCTGGGGGAAGAAGCTGCGCGCGTGGCGCGCATAGGTAAGAACTGGTAGGTCATGAAGGCAACAGCTGTAGTCCAGCCTGGCTGGAGGCACGTGCGCAGGCATCAGCACGGAGTGGGGTGTCACAGTCAAGGGGGGTCAGCAGCCACTCGGGGCAGTGCTCCTGGGAGCCCTCTCATTTCTAAACTGGCCAGGCAACCCCCTCCCTCTGTTCTGACCATGTTAAAGGACAAGTAGGCATTTGTCAAATGGCCTAAGGGATTACATGCCTTGCTCTGACAGGGCCAGGGAAGGATTGGCGATTGGATGCTGCCCCAGGAATTGCTGCCTGGGAACAGGATGCCGTCTCTCAGCCTGCTTGGAGGCAGCCCAGCGCTGAGTCTGGCTCTAATTCAGTCTGGTTCAGAGCCAGAAGGGAGTACATGGGCAGTGAGGCTCCCCAGTTCCGAACACTCTCTCAACTGAGGCTGGAGGTGGGAAAGGGGAAGGCTGGTCAAAGGCAGATCGAAAGGAGGCGTAGGCAGAAACCACTGGAGAACTCACTTGAGAAGAATGACTGATTCTGAGTCTGCTGTAAACAGACTTGGGAGAGATTAAAAAGTTGTTCTACCATCCTCTATAACAGGGGTGTCCAAACTTTTTTCAACGTTTTTCACCAAGGGCCATATACGGTAAAATACACAAACAGCCGGGCCGCTCACTCGAGGTGAAGTACGTATTGCCTCACCTGGTTTATTTAAGTAAACTAAATATATTTTTGGGATTTGCTGCGGGCCAATCAACAATGGATTGCGGGCCGCAGTTTTGACACCCCTGCTCTATAGCATATAGGAGTCCCTCGTAATTTTAGTTCAGTGACGGAAATTAGCAACGTACTAAGTGAAAGAGCATGGGCTCCGGAGTTCCACTGATCTGGTCCAAGTCCCTTCCCTGTCAGGAAGAGAGCACAATTCCTATTTCCCTAGAAATGATGCACTGGCAGAGAAGGTGCATGGATTCAAGATGAAGTTTAGGAAAAGGGAAATCAGTGATTAATAATTTGTCAGTGTCTCTCTACCATAATGCAAGGAAGATGGTGCTGTTTTCCACGACTGGTCGAGTCCTAAACAGAAATATCTGTAGAGCAAATGCAGAGAGGATAACCAGCTCCCCTTGTCTGAGGGCGGTGTTCCCTGAGAAAGGCCACTCCCTGTGTTCGTATTCTACACCCACCAATCTGCCTTCTGATCTTCAATCCCGTTTCCTGAGTGGACTTGCTTTACGGTATCCTGTATACATAACCAGCCACCGTTTTCAAAGAAAGCCTTTCTCCGATTGCATTGTTTTTCAGACTGGAGTCTTTAATCATATTCTCAGATACCCATCAATTCTTTAAAATAATTTTAAATTTAGTGTTTTCACTTTAAAGATATGTAAAAATTTTAACACATACATCCCCTAGATCACAACCTTCTTTACATGCCATGTAATATCAATGACCAGAATGGACTTGCGTTTTAAAGTCTCATAGCGTAAATGTGAATTTAATGTTTCTCAAACTGGAATATATTTAAAAGTCTCCAAGTTTTCAATTTTGAGAAATAGTTCACATTATAAATAATCTGACAGGCTGGTTTATACATCAGTGTCTTATAAGTTTGGCTATGATGAATTGATCCTTTCTAGCTTAATCACCCCGGTGAAGGGGCCCAGTAGTTACTGCATCTGTAAAGCTGAGGATCAGATCTGTGGTATCTGTACCAATATATTGCCGGTCGGTGAAGCAGCCAGCCAGACAGCCCCCTCCTGAAAAGCAATACTCTCTTCTATGTGGTAGATGGACTGTGATTGGTTAATCAAACAAACCAATCTGAGATTTGAAATCAAAGACTTTCTGGTCCTGGGCAAGTCCCTTAACCTTGCTCTTGACTTTGTAAAGCACAGGCGATGATATTAGTACTACTATCACCACCCTCAACAGCACCACCGCCACCGTCAGGGAGGTGGTACTAATCATCTCTGCATTCTGCCAAGCTGGGTTCGCCTGGCCCCACTCCTGACACAGTACTCCAAGGGGCTTACAATTTGCCAAGAGACCAATGAGGTGGGAGAGGCATAAGGAAGAACCACGTTCTGGGAAAAGCATCCCCAGGTCTGGTGACTACCTCTGGCCGTACTGTGAAGTTTCCTTAAGCAAATAGTACACATCAGGGACGTCTCAGAGTCTGGATCAGGGCAGCAGTAAGCTCGTTTTGGATGCAAGTCACAAAATCACAAGGGGGACTCACTGGCTCTTGTGACTAGAAGTGCAGAGGCGGATCAGGCTTCAAGTGTGGACCCAATGGCTCTGCACTGCCCCCAGGACAATTTCTTTCTGCCCTTCTGCCCTGCCAGACTCTGCGTTGGTTCCATCCTCAGGCTGGCTCTCCTCATGGGTCCAGGACGGCTGCCAGCACCGTGCGGGCCACGTGCTTCCTCATTTGAGGGTGCTTCTGCTCAGCTTTCCGAGCAAGAATTCCAAGAGTCGCCCTGCTTAGAGCCCTCCTTGACATCTCTCTTTCCCAACATTCCACAACCAGTTTGTCAGAAACTGTTGGGTCTACCTTCAAGATATATCCAACATCCAACCACCTTTCGCCTTCTCTGCTGCTACCACCCCATTGCCGGCCATGAACATTTCACCTGGATTACCAGTCATCTCCTAACTGATCTCCCTCCTTCCTCTTCTGTCCCCACTTCAGCAGCCTGAGTGCTATTTACAAATGTAGGTCAGATCATGTCACTGCTCAGAATCCTCCAGTGGCTCCCTCTCACCGAGTAAAAGCCAACCACCCATAAGGGAGCGAGGTGCCCCCCCTGGAACCTTTCTGACCTCAGCTCCTGCCACCCCGTCCCTCTCTCACTCCACTCCAGCCACACTGGTCTCCTGTTTCTGTTAACATACCAGATGTGCTCAGCTTCTGACTGGGGACTCTATCCTGGCTGTCCCCTCTGCCGGGAACACTCTTCTGGGGAGCCACACGGCTCACCTTCGAGTCACCTTGTCAGTAGGCCTACCCAGGACACCCCACTGAAAACTGCAATGTCCCCAGACCCTCTGCACTCAGGATCCCCTACCTTGCTTAGTTTTTCCCATAGTGCTGCTCACCTAGAATGTTTCTTGATTTAGTATTTCCTCCCAGCCAGAATGTAAGGGATTTTTGTCTATTTGTTTTATTGATGTATCCCTCAGACCCTAGAATAGTATCTAGTTCATAGCAGGCAGTCAAAAATTTTGTTGAATGAATAAATACATTAGACTGACTTGGACACCCACTCTACTTCTGAGCTCTTGGGGGTGGAAGGGTGGGATGCCTAAATCCTTAAAGCTGGGAGTAGGACCTCCCAGCTCTGGATTGAGCTGAGTGTCTGCAGAGCTTAGAATTTAGATTATGCTCTAAGAAAGAAACTGGTAAGAATCGACAGATCATGAGGTTAACAGCTCCTCTACTGCTTATTGAAGATGATCATCCTTCGGGCCCACCACAAAATTACAAATCAAAATTCTGAGGGGTGGGTCATAAATCTTTTTTCTCGTTCTTTTTTCCTTTTTCTTTTTGTAATCAGCAGCCCCCAGGTGATTCTTCTATTCACTAAAACTGGAAAGAGTCTGGTGAGTGTGTAAATGCTTGGCATAGAGCACCACAGGTGCACTGAGACTTAATTGGAATACGACACAGAGAACTGAGATATAAATAAGTGGTATTAACCTAACAGAAGAAAGAATGTATAAACAGAACAAGGAAGATGTTCTTGCATTTAGGAAAAGGAAACCCAAAGACAAAAATTTGGGGAGTGTTTTCACGGTACTGACCCAGGGACAAAGACTAGATCTAGGGATTACAGATGATCTAGCCACTAGACAGGTTTATGAACTAATTTGTCAAGCTCCACAATGTGAAATAGTCTGCAAAACCACCTGTACTAGTTTGTTCGGGCTGCTGTAAGAAGTTTAAAACAACAAGCTGATTTAAACAACTTACTGTCTCACAGTTCTGGAGGCTAGAAGTCTGAGGTCGAGGTGTCAGCTGGGTTGGTTTCTTCTGAGTGAGGGCTGTGAGGGAGAACCTGTCCCACGCCTGTTCCCTGGCTTCTGGTGGTTTGCTGGTAATCTGCGGTGTTCCTTGGCTTATACACCTCTGCCTTCATCCTCACATGGCGTCCTCTATCTATGTGTGTGTCTATGTCCACATTTTCCTGTTTTATAAGGTTATCAGTAATACTAGATTAGAAGCCACTCTACTCTTAACCTAATTACATCTGCAATGATTCTATTTCCAAATAAGATCACATTCTGAGGTACTAGGAATTAGGACTTTGACATAGGAATTTAGAGGGGACACAGTTCAATTCATAACACCATCCCTTTCTCTCTTGTGATTCTGAGGTCACCAAGCGACTTTCTGGTTACTAGTATTTCCCAGGTGCCCAGGCTTTAGCAGTGAAGGTTCTGGAGAACATACATGAGTATGTTGGTCACTGGATATGAATGTCCCCATTGTGAATGGCATTCTGTTCCCTTAAGAGTCTTCAGTGAGTCTGGCCAGCATGAATCCGTTCCCGAGAGTCTAGTCACTCTTGTGGCATTGACAGTATGAGTTTTGGGGACGACAGATCTGTGATGACCCCTCAATTCTGTTTGCAGAATTGGTTGGCTTCTCTTTCTGACATCACTGTGCCCTCTCTATAACTACAAGAGGGAGCTCCATCTTAGAAAATTCAGAAAGACAGCTAGCAAAGCCAGGTGAGGTGCCTAGCGCACATCTCTCGCCAGCCCTGCCTCCCAGCAAGCTCCACACAAAATCCACTTCTCAGGCTCCAGATCTGACATCCTCAGAAATGAAGGATGTCGTACTGTGTGCTCTTGTTACAAAGGGGATAGAGCTACCTGGGTCACAGGTGGGGATTCTCAGATGTTTGCCACAGATAGTCCTTGTTTTCACTGGCCCCTTTCCCCTGAATAACAGGCATTTTGAAAAGGAGCTCACCCTGAAGACCAGGGTAAATAAAGATGTCAATTCAGGAAAATACCCACCTGACTTTACTAAACTCTCGCATAAGATAGTCCAATACCTTTTGTATGTGAGAGCCTCCACCGAGGAGAAGGAAGGTCTTGATTTCAATTTAAACAAATATTCTTGCTTGCCAATATCCTTTCCTGGCTTCATCAAATATCTTTCAAGTCTTGTGTCCCTAAAAAGAATACAGACTTTTTATTCTTAGACTTAGCAGAGGGACTTAGAATCTCCAGACATTGTCATAAACTAGGAGAAATGTTTTCTTACATCAGCTTGGACATTTTATCAATTAATCTCCTTGTTCTAGCCACAGTAAAGGTTATAATCAAATGGCCTTAAAATGGCTGTTATCGTTGGTTAAATATATAACATGAACTCTGTGGACCAGTAGCACTAACTCTAAGCATGAGAGTTTTAGATCCAGGCCAGGTTTCTTCAAAACTCAAATCACAACAACCAAAACTTGAGTACAATATTTCTCCAAACCCTAGTGGTTGGTGCAGAAATTTAATCCAACAAAATTTTAATACACGTAGAAACTCTGTTATCAGAGCGCTGCTTAACCAACTCACAGGATTAGCCTTCACTCCTTGGCCCTCTCTAACCCCCGCTGATGTCAGGTGTATTGAATACCATGAGGCTACTCTAACACAGTGTTTTTCACACTGTTAGGCTTCGTATCAACTTACTGGGTTGAAATAAATTCACAGGGTCATGAGTAGCATTTTAAAAATGAGACAGTACAGAAAGGTTGAATTGTATGCTTGGAATCAGTTGTTTGTTCTAAAATGTGTTTATGCCTAATAAAACAATGAAATGAGTGGGGGGGAACCAAATAAAAAAGACATGAAAAATTATGTAAAAATGAAGTTGAATGCTGTGAAAGGAAGGCCGCTTAAAAAATAAATAATAAAAACTGTAGATTAGCTGTGAGCTAGAAAAGTGTAAAAGATGAGGAAAGAAATTGTAAAGCCTAAAAGAACTCAGTGATATTGTTTTATGGGTGTCTTTAAGCTCTCTCTCCACCATAGAGAAACAAAGGCTAGAAATCCTCAACCTAGGATATCAAGAGTGGAGCTAATGCAAGAAAAACAATGAGTAATTTCAGAGCACCCATATAGTCAACCAACACCTAAAGACTGAGGAATGAATGTACAATTATGTGCTTTAAATAAAAAGTTTAAGGTTTAATGTGTTTTATAATCTCAGTGATACCTGACAAAAGGAATTATAGATTTTTAAATTTTGGCCAGTCCTTGGCATGCAAAGAAATATTATAAACTCATTGCACCTGTCAATGAAGGAAAAAATCACAAAGCATACCCTTAATATGTCAGAGAATGACATGATTAGGGAAAACTACAGAAAAAATAAGAGTCTCACATCAGGAGGAACTAACCATTTATAAACTAAGGATTCATAATGAGCCCCGATAACTAATTTTCTGTGCAGCTTTTCCTGCCTCCTCATTCGCACTGTCCTCTTGCCCAAGAACTGGCTACGCCTTCACGCCCCTCTGGAGGCTGTAAGTCTGTCGACTGAGGGACCTACCAAAGCTGCTGAAATAATTCTCTATACATCACTGTTCACATATGCATGTCCATCAACTAGACCCCAAGGCTCCTAAAGATAAGGACCAGGTCTTGCCTGGTATTCTCAGCATCAGCCCAGGGTCTGGCACTCTGCAGGTGCTTACTAAATTTTTGTTAAATGAATGACTCTGTGCACCAATAAATCAAAATTTTGTCCTTATTTTCCATAAAAATGGAAGGTAACTGAAGTAAATTGGAAATTTGGAAATTAAAAAAAGCGTTTAGTAATAGAGGTGCGAGGGCACTGGTGCATCACCGGACTGTCATAGCTTGGTTGAAGTAACCATGAAGACCATTCCACTCACTTTGCTTTTAACTCTGCATTGAAAATGAACCCATCTATAATTTTGGTTCCCTGCGAGGGATCTTGACAGTTCAAAGAAAGTCTCCTAAGGAGGCAAGATAGGTATTCTGGTCACAGAAAAGGAAAGGTCTTTACACTTCAAACTGATGAGTTGATTTTTCTAGCACAAATTATAAATGATCAGTTGGTCTGGGAAAAAAACAAAGGAAAACTATTGCTTTATTCTCAGCATTTTTTTCCCCCTCTATCTCTAAATATCCAAAAATATGATCATTTTTTATTAGCTAAATAATACATATAATTAAAGTACTTTTCCTGAGTTACAAAGTAATACATACTGACTGTGGAAAAGTTGGAGAGGAACAAAATTATAAAGCAGGAGGCAAAAATACCCACTCATAAACCTCCTACATCAGGGCTCCAACTCTAACATCTGGCACGTTCACGTGTAATCTGGGAATGGGAGCAGACACTAATAGGCAAGAAGAGAGAACAAAGCAATAAACGTCACTGTTTAATAAGCTTCCCAGGAGTTCACCATGAGCAGGATAGGACACAGGCAAGGTTTCTGGACCATTATTTGAGATTCTCAGCACTTGGGTTATATTGGAATATGAAGCTTCCCTGGGGACCTCCTGCCCTTTTGAACTGGGACAAGCTGCACGGCCTCCAGGTGATCATAACCTTTCACCCCACCACTTACTAGAGGTTTGGGGAGCAGGGTTCCTGGAACAAAAGTCCTCATCCTTCCTGGACGGTCACTCCTGCTCCCATACCTCCCACTGACACACACCTTCAACCTGAAGATTGAGCCTTGTCCCCCTTTCTCTGCAAATTTCCAGCGCGTGCACACAGTAATGAAAGCCTCATTGTCAGAACAAGAAGCCCCTTGGAGGGTTTGCTTGAGGCCTCATACATGAGTGGCACCGAAGCCCCCTGACCATCCAAGTCCCATCCTTCAGACCCGAGCACCAGAAGCGAGATGCACTCTCTGCCAGAAAGCAGAGGTGGCCACACTCCAGTCGTCACCCAAGTTGAAGAGGCAAGAGCAAATGTGAACGGGCTTCGGCGCCCAGACACCCTCCGCCGGGCGCCCCTCCTCCCGCGGTCTCGGGCCTGACTTCCGCTCACCCCCCCAGGCCTCCAGCACCGCGGGGCGGTCCCCCCACCGCCCCGGGGACGCGGGCGGGACGGGCCGGCGGCCGGAGCCGAGTCAGCGCGGGAAACAGACGGTGACGCTCCCGTCCACGTTCGGGTCGCTCGCCTGCCTGTCTCCTAGGACTTCCCCGGGGCCCGGCTCGACTTCGGACCGCGCGCCCGGGCAGGACCGGCCCCGGCGGCCGCTGTGGGCGGGTCTTGGCTCCCGCGGCCGCCGGGCCCGCGATCTTGGCCGGCTCCCCGCCTGCCTCCTCGCCCGCCCTGCGCGGTGCCTCTCTCCCGTCCCCCGCTCTGCCCTCCCACCCCCCTCCTACTCTTCTTCCTCCCACTCTCTCTTCTTCCCCCTCTCCCTCCTCCTCTCTATCTTTCCCGGGGCTCTATCGCCTCCCCCTCCCCCGCTCCCTTCCTGCTTCCCGCTCGGCTGGGAGGGGGGCAGGGGACAGAGGTGAAGACCCCTTCCCTCCCCAGGGAGCTGGAAGCTGTGGAACTGAAGGCCCGGGCCTCGCTGCCCGCCTGTGTCCCGGCGCTGCCGGACTTGGAAACTGCAAACTCTGAGCCCATGACACCCGCCAAGCCGGTTAAGGGCGCGCAAATGGGTTTCCGAGAAGGCTCTTAAGAGAATGAAGCTTTTCGCACGAGTGGGGGGGTGGGGTGGAGGGAGGGTTGGGGGCTGGGGGGGGGGCGGACCTAAGAGGCACGATTGCAACTCCTTAAAGAAAATATTTGGACACAGATAGGGCGCTGAGGCACGGTGGAGAGTGGGAAAGAGTTTAGGTCAAGGAGCAAAAGTCCCAGGTCAGACACGCAGTTGGCCTATGCCCTGGTCCTCCTCTTCAAGGAGATCCGAGCCTCCCTGACTTCCCAGCATGTGCGCCCCAGGCCCTTGAGGTCTAGAATCATCTTTAGCACCTTCCCTGGTGCCCTCAAGGCTTCACTAGAGAACAGCAGAACCTGTATTTTCTGTTGGGGGAGGGGATTACAACCCCAAACCTTAAGAATTGAGTGCCAACATTCTGATTTGACCAAAAAGCAGAATGATGTGCTCAAGGAAAGGGGAAAAAAACTCAGTTGGAAGGACAGGAAGAATGTGGGATCTAGAGTAAAAGAAAATTGGCTTAAATCTCAGCATTGCCTTGTGTTAGTCACTGAAGATCTAAGATTGTTTCTTTATCTATAAAATGGAATAATAATCCCTACCCTCAAGGGCTGTTGTGAGGAGAAACTGGAATCTTGTATATGATAATGTAAACCATAAAATGCCATACAAATACAAACTATTATATCTTCAGAGATTTATGGCCCAGTCTAAGGAGAAAAAGAAACAAAATAGCTTAACCCTGACTTCCTAGGAGACCATGTTTCCCAACACTGTTTGAGCAATACCCTGAAGATACCCCAGGGACCTGTGGGACTGTCACAAAATTCTTGCACAATTGTCTTAACCAGGATACTTGTATTTCACCATCATTAGAAAACAGCTTGAGGGGTGGCAGTATGGCTCAGTTGGTTAAAGTGCGAGCTTTCAACAACAAGGTTGCCGGTTCAATTCCTGCATGGGATTGTGGGCTGCGCCCCCTGCAACTAAGATTGAAAATGGTGACTGGACTTGGAGCTGAGCTGTGCCCTCCACACCTAGATCGAAGGACAATGACTTGGAGCTTGGGCCCTGGAGAATGACGGGCCCTGGAGAAACACACTGTTTCCCAATATGAAAAAAAAAAAAAAAAATTTAAATAGCTTGAGAAGAGTTCGAAATGTGAATCAAAGATTGAATGTCAAAATACTGAAAAGGTAGATAAAGATTAGGAAGCATTCAGTTAAACCAAATAAAAAAGGTTGTTTTACTCCAGAACCTCTGGTGTGTGTACACTATTGTGACTCAAAAGAGATTCCCAGGAAAAAGCATTTCAGGACTGATGAATCTGTCAAGAAATGCACTTGACCACCAAGCCTATCCTTTATTCACTTCCTTGCAGGCAGGTTGAACTAATCTCATACTTGGATTTCTAAGCTTTTGGATTTGAGGCAAGTCATGGGAATTTCACCTTCCTCATTGTAGCCAAAAGCTTACAAAGAATTAAACCTTATAGGTTCTTGACCAAACTTTTATTGAGTGCTTATATGCCAGGCATAGTACACGGCTACAAGTACACAAGCCCATGAAACAAGTATTACCTCAGCCCTCAAGGAATTCCCAATCTCAGGAGGAGATAAGCACAAATAATGACTGACAATGAGATCAGCCATTCGCTTTGAGCAGCTGTCAGTTGGCCTGGAGCAGGGGTCTGGTCTCAAATGCCTACCAGAAAAGAGACAGGTAACAAAAGAGAGAGAGGCTGGGCCTGCAGAACCAGGGAAGATGGGCATGGTGGCTGAAGGGGCAGCCGCCTTGAACATGTCAACAGTTGTCGACATGCAGGGCCAGGTTACTACATCTCCGATCTTTCAAGAGAAGCAAGAAATCTGAATTTTTACATGAAATCACCTGATTTCTAAATGTCAGCCAATTCAGACTTCTAGAAAAACACTTGCGGGAGCATCAAAACTCATTCCGTGGGCTGTCAGTTTGTTACTTCTGGCCTGCAACTAACTATCCGTGTCACTAAAAACTATTCAAAAGTGTGACAAGAAGTTTGGGAAATGCTTCTTTATAGCTATTATCACTAAAGGAAGCATAAGTCCCAGGTAAATAATATTTAATCTTCATAAACCACAAATATTCATTATGGGCATAGTATGTGCTGGTTTTATTATTGTTCCTTTTGTAATAACCTATGTGAATAAGTTACCAGGATATTGCACCTCAGTTTACCCATCAAAAAACTAAAAAAATAAAAAACCCTGGGCGGCCGGTTGGCTCCGTGGTTAGAGCGCAGTGCTCATAACACCAAGGTCGCCGGTTCGATTCCCACATTGGCCCATGAGCTGCGCCCTCCACAACTAGATTGAAAACAATGACTTGACTTGGAGCTGATGGGTCTTGGAAAAACTATTCCCCAATATTCCCCAATAAAAATTAAAAAAAGAAGAAGAAATAGTTATTTTTTAAAAATTTAAAAATGAAAGAACCTGGCCCCACCTGAGTAGCAAAAAAACTCTTAAGTTTTCCAAAGCAAAGCAAATAAATAGAAATGGTGAGGGGAACTGACATGCTTACTGAATCCAAAATGTTTTATAATCCCATCCTTTTAGGTTCTTAGAATACTTGAATTTGTGGTACACATACTATACATAATTGACAATTCTTTTTTAAAACTGCTGCCCAATACAATTTGCATTTATTTTGCCAAACATGTCACCCAACTATAGTTTGTTTGTTTTCTAAGGTGCTGAAGGGTTTTCAAAGACATTGAAGGGTTTACTCAAGAGGGACCCAAATACCATCCAGACAGTTTAACTAAGATTACTTCAAGGAAAAACAAACAGGCAGTTGATTAATTTGGCCACGACCAAAAATTACTTTAATTTTCAAATTGTTGGGTGGGGATGCTGGATTTGTGAGGAACGAAAGGAAAACGTAGGCAAAGGAGAGAGAGCAAGAATTAACAGCCTCTCCTGTGTGCTGAGAGAAAGTGTAATTATACCAGTTTCACAGACACAGGGTACAAAATAGGCATGAGATTTACCCCAACCCTGTCTCAGCAGATAACCAAGCTCCCTGCCCTCTTCATGGACAAAGTCAATTTAAAATCGGCTTCCTGCCTTTACCTTGCTTTCATTACAATCGGCTTCTCTCCCAAGCCACATCTTCCATTCATGGTCCAACCTTTGCCCTTACCACTCCTCAGAAAAAGCTCCTATAAAGTCCCCAGTACCTTTTCTTTGGCCAAACCCTCAATGGTTAATTTTCAGTATTTTTCTGACTGCTTACCCATTTCTCTCCTTTTCTGAAACTACCCCTCTTGATTTTGTGTGTCTCTCCTATTTCTCTGACTGTCCTTTCTCAGTCTCCTTCCTGGGCTCCTCTCTGTCCTTCCTTGAGTTATGTAAAGTGAATCCTTGCTTTCCTTCTCTTCTTCCTGGATGAGTTTATCCATGCCCACAACTTCCATTATAACAGGGACCCTCTTCCTGTCCTTGGTTATGATGTCTGTTACCTACGCTAGAAGCCCAGGTGTCATCACCATATGCTCCTCTTCTTCCTACATCCCACGTAGGGTCAGCTATCAAATGTGATCTCGGTAGTTTGTTATCTCCTGTTCACTTCCACAAACTCCATTGGTTTTGTTCATCGCTCATCTGGATATGTCTTTTCATCCTTTTGGATCTCAAGAACCCTAATGTTTGTCAATAGTGAACAGACATGTGTCCCTTAATGTTAGAAGAGCTTGCTGCCACTGTCATATTATTTTGGAGAAAACGTCTTCATCTCTCCATGAAGAGAGTGCAGTTTCTCCTATAGACCTTTGCCCGTTCTGCTTCTATTCCCAGCCAGCTCGCTCACAGTGGATTCTTCCTCATACAGAGGGGAGACCCCGCCTAGCCATTTGCTGAGGTCACATGGCCTCATCGTCCTCAGAGCCCTGTGGTACCATGGATATTGTGGTTAGCATGAGGCTAACTTGAGCATTCATGTTTTTCAAAAGTGAGTTTATTAAAAGAAAAATATTAAATAAATGACAACCCATAGGTTTGTGAATAAGGCAAAATCATGAAAGTTGTTCATAAATGTCTATAGCTGGGGAAACATTCATCAGTGAATAACTTAGGCCTGCACTGGGGGTGTGGGGGGCGGAGGGAGGCCGGGGGTCTGGAGATGAGTGACAGAAAGGGGAAGGGGATCCTGTAAGGACTGGTCTGAGCCCGTGGGCCTCCCCTCATGTCATCACACCCCCACACTCTTCCTTGAGTGTAGCTTTGGCTGCACTTTACCACTAATAGAAAATCCTAACATTCTTGACAAGAAAACTCACTGGTGTTTTCAATGGGAGGGAAGGAGTTTTCACGACTCTGTATCCTACAATTGAGACAGGATAGGATTTGCCTTTGAATACTTGACTCCATGTACACAGAGGAGAGGGGCGCAACTGTCACTCTGCACCAATAAATTGTCAATTTAATTATCGATGTCCTGCAAACTGTAAGTTATTTGATATTTTCTCTGACAAAACAGCTCCAAATTGTTAGCAGTCACCCCTGCGTCCTAATTATTGGGTCACTATCCGTGTCGGTTCCATTCTTTTTTCTACAAAAAGGGTCCATCAGCATTGGCTGATCACAGTTATCATTTTTTAATGGCCAAATTGGATGGATTTACAAAGAGTTTCCCCAAAGCCGCTGGCCATTTGGGCCTCATGCATCGGTGCAGGACAAATGGGAATTTAGTAATTCCGTCTCAGCCATTTGCCAATACCTCAGAAGAGAAAATAGCAGTGCATGACAGTGATCAAACTAGTTATGAATTTGAATTTGGCTGTACTCCTTCTACATGATATTAGCCATTTTACTACGTGATATTAGCCATCTATTACCTTTAAATCTCATAGTTAAAAAAAAAAACCTAGGTAGTTTAACTTTTCTACCATAATTCTTGGCCTTCCAACGGTAAGCAGGATAACACCAAAGGAATCTGAGATTTAGTCTATAATGATAATAATAATTACAAAAACAATAATAGCTAACAGTTAACGAATACTATATGCTACGCCCTGTTTTGAGTGCTTTGTGTGTCTTGACTCATTTAAATCCAACAAAAACTTTGTGAGATACTTATTGTTACTTTCCCCAGTTTATGAGAAATTGAGAAAATTAAGGCACATTTTACAAGACATTGAGGCACAGAATCTTATTAAGATTACATAGCCAGGCAGTCAGCCTCATGCCCTTAAAACCAAACACCCCTACTGGCAGTATTTCATTATCATCAAAAAATATTTGTTGAATACTTAGGCCTGTAAACTGCTTCACATTCATTCTCTCATTTAATTCTCACACAAACCCCACAAGAAAGTATGATTAGTCCCATTTTATGGAAGAGAACACTGAGCCACTTAGCTAGTAAGTGCCAGAGCAGGGACAATGCATCTGTCAGACTCTCGACCCCTATGAGAGTTGCCTGTAAAGAAAGGATTCTGATCCTGGCAGGGAAGCAGCCCCTAAATAAAGTAGCTTATCAGCAGGGAGGTTTAAAATGCTCTGGGAGGCCCTCTGGAGAAATGGCAGATTCTACGGTTGGGGCAGCTTTGGGCCTTTTATACTGATGGAATGTAAAGTAGTGCTCAAAACAAAACAAAACAAAAAAGGATGAGGGTATGTCAAAAGCACATAGAAGCACACCTAAAAGAGTTCCCAATGTCCAAACTGGAACAATTTGAGCAATAAAATTAATAACAATAGTGTTAGATTATGACGCAAAGAAAAAATAAAGATCCATGGGTCCATACTGATATAAATAGTTGACTATATAAATAAATAAGTAGAAGAAATAAATTGTCCTTACAGAAGGATTCCAAATTATAAATGTAGAAGGAATGAGGGAAGCAGAAAAATCACCATTCGAGCTGCTGCAGAAAAGATCCACTGAGGAATGCGGGAAATTAATGGGTGAAACATTAAGGAGAAACAGGATCTTTGTATCTACCCCGAAATATTAATTCATTACTGTGGAGGTTTTTTAAACATATGTCCACAAATGCTGTGATACTCCTTCCTCTAGAGAAGGAGCTTTGTTCTTTATCCCCTGAGTGTGGGCTGGATGTAGTGACTTACTGGTAATAAACAGAGTATGGAAAAAGGAAATTAGCAACTTTGTAGTGGGGACCAAGTGATCAAACTTAACATCATCTGTAATGTGTCATGCTCATATCATGAACCCCCTGACTCGATGTCATGAGAAAGGCACTTGCCCTCTGGTGTCTTCTTCCCCAAAATGCATCGCCCCAGCCTAGGCGTAGGAAAACATCAGGCCCAAACCCAAACTGGAAGACATTCTACGAAATACCTGACCAATGCTCTTCAAAAGTGTCAAGGTCATGAAAGACAAGGAAAGCCTGAGAGACTGTCACAGACTGGAGAAGACTAAGGAGACATGACAAGCGAATACAACGTGGTATCCTGGATAGGATTCTAGAAGAGAAAAAGGATATTAGTGGAAAAAGTGGTGACATCGGAATCAAGTTTGTAGTTTCGTTAACAGTCTCATGTCAATGTTAGTTTCTCCGTTTTGATAACTGTGCCATGATATGCAAGAAATTAACACTAGGGGCAGCGGGATGAAGGGTGTACGGGAGCTCTACATGATGGCTTCAACGAGGGGAGGGCTAAAAAGCTGAGGGCCTGGGTTGGAGGCTACTGGTAATACCTGCAATGTGCAGATGGCTTTGTCACTAGTATTTCCGTGGGTTCTCTCATCCAAACTCACCTCAGACGTACGATTTTTCTCTGTGAGCTGCTGAAGGCCTGGAAGGGGATGAGAGGAAACAGGCAGCCAGCTTAGGGAGTGGCAGAGTGGGCATGGAGACAGCTCCCGCTGATGGAAAAACTGAGAAAATCAGAAACCATATGGACTTTAGTTAATAACATACCATTATTGGTTTATTAATTGTAACAAATATACCGTCCTAATAAGGGGAGCTGGGTGTGAAGTCATGGGAACTCTGTGCTATTTTCTCAATGTTTCTGTAAAATTAAAACTATTCTAAAAAAGAAAGTTTCTTGACATTTAAAATAAAAGTGGCCCCACGTGTTCCTAAGGTAACAGAGCATAGAGACTTACCAAAGGTTCCGCAGAGCTGCCCTGGTTTGGCTCCAAGGGACTTGTGAAGGTGCCCAGGGAGAGGGGATGAGACAAGTGGCACGACGTGACAGAAGGACCTGGAGGAGCGGGCACAATTAGTCATAAGAAAACAGGAAAGGGAAGGGTGGTGGGAGAGCAAACGAAGGAGACCCTGCGCTTCAGGCAATTCCTTTTACTTGGCTGCGCTGCCCGACCTGGCAGTCCTCTCCCCTGCTCCTCTTCCTCCTACACCTACTACCTTCTAACAGACAGTATGCTTCCACTAGAGGCTCTGTCCCTCCGGATTCCCTCTCCACTCTTTTCCACCCTGCTCTGTGCCCCAGGGGTCTCCCTGCCAGTGTCTGCCATGGGACCGGCCAGTAGGAGGCATGGGGGCCCTAGGTCCCTTCCCCACCTGTGTGCCTCCCCTGGTTGGGTCCCTCTAGCAGAGGCCACAGCCCCACCCCACGGCTCCCCTCACTTGGTTCTGGTGATCTCCCTTCCTCTTGCTGAGTCAGGCCTAGGCGTGGGTGGTGGTTCCCCACAGTGGGTAATTCTTGGGTGCTGCACCATTCATTGTAGGTTTCCCTGAAGTCTGCCCCTGTCTTGGTAAATTCTCCCATTATTCAAATCCTCTCCATTCTCAGTGGGGTAGTCATCTGTTTCCTGTTGGAACCACAACTGATAGAAAGTTACTCATGTTTATTGTCTATTGTTTATCTTCCCTTTTAGAACATAAACTCCACAAGGGCAGATATTTTGTATGTTTCCTTCACCGCTGTGGCACCCAATAAATATTTATTGAATAAGTGAGTGAATGTGCATTTTATTTGTACTGTCTCATACAGGACACGTAGCTAGTGGCTATGGTGCCTGCCTAAGGAGATTTCCTGAGCATAAGGCAGTTCTCTAGCTACTGAAGTCCACTCTGCCCCCAAAGGGGTTAAGGGAGTAACTCAATGGCCTTGGCTATTTATTTCCCTTGCCCTGGGGAACTGAAATGCGGGGCTTTCTGGCATTCTCTCTCTTGCAGGCAAACTTGGCAATGTGTGCCTTGGTTTTATACATTTACATGTTCATTTCCCTGCAAACTTTCTGTTTCTTGGATAATAGAGTTACAGTGTGCTCCGCAAGCCCTTACAAAGTTGCAGCTTACAAAAGAGCTCTGGCCCTGAGCCAAGGGAGTCTCCAGCTGCTGACTGACCCTGCCTGGAAAGTCAACTTGGAAGAGACACAAATGTCCTAATCCTCTTCTAAACCACTCTAAGTAGGTTTTATCCAGTGACCTGTAAAACCAAATTAGTAAAGGGACACTTTAATTCCAGCTCGCTAGAGAGCTTCTAAAATCTTTGAGAAAGCCAAACACAGCAAATTTCTGTGTTGGGGGCGCTGAGAAACGCATGCCATTTTCAAAAGCAAAATGTCCTTACTTTCTCATGGTTCCTTTCCCATCACCCAGCATACAGAAGACATTTTCTGAGGCTCTGACAGGGATCCCCAGTGAAGGTGGGAAGCAGTCCTTGAGAGAGTGAAAAATACGGTGGCCCAGCGAGGTCAAGTGATTCAAGTGATTTTCCCCAAGTTCTGCCAAGTCTGGTCCCAGCGCTGGTCTCCTGACTCTAGTACAGGGAACATTTGCTCTGTTATTATTACCCTAGGAGCTGGCTTATTGCACAATATCAGGAAATAGTCCATATGAAATCCTGGCCCACAGAACGTACATGTTCTGCTTTTTATTCTGCAGCTTTTTAATAAAGTGTATTTTCCTTTCCCATAATGTCATCTGGAAGCAATTCCTCCCAACAGCTGGATTTGCTTTCACAATTGGTAAACATGTAAAATGGAAGGCAGGGGAAGATGCGGCGTGTCACCAGAGAGCCTCTTCCCCACCCGCTTGGCTCACGTTCTGAGGCTTATCTTGGGTCTCTGCACAAGCCTCATCAAAACGGAGAATGTCTTCAAACAAGCGACCCGCACTGCAATCTCTCCTTCAGAGGGTCAACATGTTCTTTGGGGGAGAAATTTTCTGAATGCTTTGCAGATAAAATTGATCAGATACAGACCAGACTGCCAGCTGCCAAGCTCTCCATGCTCCATGTGGAGGCCAGCAGAGCAGCAGCTTCTCAACGTTCCCGCCGTCCTGGTGCAGTCAGGACTTCCGGAGGTCCCACGGGAAGCTCTCTGACAGCAAGGCCTGCCCAGTGCCACTGCCACCAAAGCCAATAAGAGACAAGAGCCCAAAGGGCACTAACTGGGTCATCAAAGAGAATGTCCCCCAAACGTGCTCCTCAGGAAGTTTGCACACAGACACAAACGGAAAGGCGGCCAGCGCTCCGGAATGGCCCAAGCCAAGCGCACAGCTATCTTCTGGATGTTGGCACACAGTCTCTCCACTCTGTTCACCAACATGCTTAGCTCTAGTCTAAGAGGTCCAGGGCGCAGTTTCAGCTGGAATATGGTACTAGGAGGCAAAGCTCAGGCTTCAGGCACTGCCCTCTCTCATGCTATTCCTTTGGCCAAAGTTTCTGATTTGGGGGAAACCAGCCTAGTATATGGCTAAACTCTCAGAGGGGGCACGAGAGTATGCCAGTGACCAGCCAGCTCGATGAAAATGTGGGAGAGGGCATTTGTCACCTGGCCCAGCTGTGTGGATGACCTCAACTCGCTGCTGGCCAGGTTAGGGGGTAAGGTAAGGGGTGGGAGGGGCTTCCTTCCAAGCACCAAGTCTCCAGGGAGCTAGGGCCCCAATCCTCATGAGGGAGCTTCCCCATGTTGTGGGCCTTTGACTGCAAAATTCTGGCAGAGATAGGCGTCCCTCCCATGGCACAAATGAAAGGAGCCTGCCGGGCAGTGCTCACCAGAGGACCCTGAGAAGGGCAGGTGCCCAGCTCCTCAGATCAAGCCGCAAATGGAGCCCCTTTGCCTGGGCCCAGGGTGTATGCACTGCTCTCCCTCTTAGCTCTGCTTTAATTGTGGGGTCCCTCTTCTCTTTCCCGCCTCCAGCCTCCTCTTCTCCCCCCTCCAGATGGAACCTCTATCTTGTCTGGAGTCAGGGGACAGAAACTGCATTGTACTTTATTCCACACCTCAGGGTCTTATACCTGGAATTTTGAAAATCTGTGTTTCTGGTTCCATGCCAAGGCTGGTTCCTTCCAACCCTAGTCACTGTAGTCTGGTCGCCTGGACTGCCAGGGAGGGGCCTCGGAGCACACTTGGAAAGAGTCAATGAAGCCGAGGACTGAGGCATGGGTGGTGAGAGCAACCCATCGGTAAGTCCTGCAAAATGCTCCTCTGGATTAAAGCAACTGGAGACACATAACCACCCAATGCAGGGTGTGCACTTTGTTTGGACCCTAATTTAAACAAACTGACTCTAAGAAGACATTTTTGGGATAATCAGGAATATTTGAATTTGGACTGAATATTACAAAATATTTACGGATTTTTAATTTGATGTGTGATGATGGTGTTGTGACTACAGAAGAAAACATCCTCATCTTTTAAAACGTGTATGCTGAAATATTTAGGGGTGAAACATGATGTCTGGAGTTTGTTTTAAAATATCTAAAGGGAAAAAAAGCTGATGAAGCAAATATGGTGTCTTAATCTGTCTGGGCTGCTGCAACAGAATACTGTAGACGGGGGGCTTATAAACAACAAATATTTATTCCTCACAGTTCTGGAGGCACGAAGTCCAAGATCCAGGCACTAGCAGATTCGGTGCCCGATAGGAGCCTTCTGCCTGGTTCATAGATTGCTCTCGTCTCACTGTAACTCTGTATGATGGAAGAGGTGAAGTCTCCAGGGTTTCTACCAGAAGGGCGCAAATCCCACTCCTGAGGGCTCCATCCTCATGACCTAGTCATTCCCCAAAGGCCCCAACTCCAAATACCATCATAATGGGGATTAGGCTTTGACATATGAATTTGTCAGGGGACACAAACATTCAGTTTATAGCATATGGCAAGGTGTTAATGGTTAAAGTTTGGTTTTGTTTTGTTTTGTTTTCCCCCTTTCTTCCGCCTCCCCCGCCCCATTCCGGTTCAAGCCGTTGTTTCTCCGTCTAGTTGTGTAGGATACAGCTCCCTGGCCCTTGCTGTTATGAGCCTTGCGCTCCACCCACCCCCACTTCGGCTGAGGCAGTCGGTTGCCGTAGTGGGTTGGTTGCTCACGGCAGCTCACGGCAGCTCTCCCTGGCTGCTGGCTGCTCATGTCAACCTCCGGCTGCTCATGGCAGCCCAGCTCCAGGGAGAGCTGTTGTTTGCAATCTTAGCTGTGGAGGGCACAGCTCACTGGCCCATGTAGGAATTGAACTGGCGGCCTCGGTGTTAGGAGCACTGTGCTCCTAAGCCACCAGGCTGGTCCTAAAGTTTTTGTTGTTGTTTTTTTAATTAAATTTTTAAAAAATTAGGATATAATTAATGAATTACATTGTGTACATTTAAGGTGTACAATGTGGAATTCCTTACACTATTCTTGCTACTTTTATGTCTGTTGAAATTTTTTTCACAAAAAAGTTAAAAATATAGGCTATTTTATCCCAAAAACTCACAGAGAGGAACCAATCACACCTGTTTACCCCCCTTGATGGTGACTGAATTCTGTACTGAGGCTCTTAGTCCTGACGGTCAGACCCAGAGGTCAGCTCTTGAGTACAACTGGGAGGTGACAGAGAGGGGCAATCGAAAATGACTCCTACCAGCTTTGACCAGGGGTCGTAGTAACCACCCTCAGCATCTCTGCCTGGCAAGAAAGGGGAAGGAGCTTCTGTCCCAGGGCAAATGCAGCTTCCTCACCCCAGCTCTCGCTGCCTTTAGGGCTGTGGTTTCCTTCTGTGTGTGCCGCGTTACTGCACAAGCAAGCAGCTCAGGGGCCTGTGTGAGGGAAAGTAGGACACAGACCGTATGTCACCAAGTAAAGTTCCCGCTATTACAACTTCCGGTTGCTTTTGCTCCCCTCATCCCCCACATGCTACACTATCCATCAGTGTGCTGGCTGTCATCTTGCACTGATTCACTGAAACTTGGCTTCTGGACTAATCCTACACCAGTCATCTTGTGAGAAACGGGGCAGGGTCAAGACCGTCTTTGGGTGTAACGGAGAAGGCCTCCAGTTAGAAGAGGCAAAGCAGGCCTGACGTTTACTTTCTTCTTGCCTCTGACCTTTTTGCCTTCCCATTCTATGTCAGTCTACAATCTTTAGCCTCAACCTGGCCTTGGGAAGGGAAAGATTCTGTGTTATTTTCTTAGCTCCTCTTTCTAGCTTAGACACAGGTTTCTCTAGAAAACTATTTTTTTACCCTTCTGCCTTGAAATATGCTGGGTATTCAATTTTCCTTTAAGTGTCTGAGTAAAAGGTAAGTACCGACCACAGCCCCCAGCCCTCCAGGGTGGAAAAAGACCGAAAACCTGCCTGAGCTATTGCCAACACATTATGAGAAAGACTGCTCTCACAGAAACAAAAAACCAATTTTAAAAATCCTAATTATACTTTGCCAGACTCAATATTTGATATTTCTACAACATATTAAATAGGTTCTCCAATTTTGCTTTTTTCCTTCCTAACAGTTTCCATTTTTGTCTTACTTGTAAGTTGATGAGAACAAGTCATACCAATAGCATACACACTTTCATTTCTTAAATTTCTTCCCAATTTTTAGTGAATAATAATGGCATTAACACTGTACATACTGAGCTGGAGTTCCACTGGTGTGATGTCACACAACAGTTCAAATGTTACACTTTTCAGTGGGTACGTAGAAATCTAAATTTAGTCTACAAAAGGTGAGTGGAGAAGGTCAATGTATAAAGTTTGAAAGTGTGAGTTTTTAAATGCTGAATATCCAAAAGTGGAAAATGTTGCCCAGCTCCAACTAGAATGTAAGTGACTTGCAGGCAGGGATGTTGTCCATTGTATACATAGCTGCACCCCAGTGCCTAGAACAGGGTCTGGCACACAGTAGGTGCTTAATACTTACTGGATGCATGAACTGCCTGTGGCTTGGAATTCGTGTATTCACTTGTCACATCCTACCATATATTACCATTATTGCATTTTACTTCGAGAATGAAAGTTTCTTAAAATCAGAAGTAAATTTTTCTCTCTTATAACACCTACATCGTCCATAATTGAGATTCAATAAGTGTATATTGAACAGATAGAACTAGCTAGTGATGAAATAATTTTAAAACCAAATCCCACATCGGTCATAGAACTAGCTAGTGATGAAATAATTTTAAAACCAAATCCCACATTGGTCATGCTATAGGAAAGGACAGTGGCTGGAGCCCCCAGAAGTTTCTAAAGTACTGTGTGACAAGGAAGTAAATTTCCTGCCCCAGAAATCTGGCGAAAGAATTCACTTGAGGATTTAAGTCTCAGGAAAAAAAAGACCCAAGGAAGGAGGCAGAGAAGGGGAGGTCTTTTCCAGGGCCTATAGATTAAGGGTATTTAGATACCACTTAAGAAAGTAACCAGATGCTAGCCAGGTTTGTGCTTCAGTTTAACCACGTTTCCTGTGAAACTTGCTTATGGGAAGATCAGAAGCTCTGATGATCATTACTGAAGAAGATTCACAGAAATTATCGCCTACTCCTAGTTGAAGAGAGAACAAGTCCCAGCCTTTTTTTTTTTGGTGTCAACCTCTACTGAAATGTGCTGTTGTCAAATCAAAAAGGGGACAGATCTGAAATTTCACAACTCTGATGAAAGTGAAATAAAAGAAAATCTGTATCATCTTAATCAAAGCATGTGCCACCTGAGTCGGCTCCCTGTCTCGTCCCTTGGCCTTGGTGACTCTTGTGTGCTGGAGGGTAAGGGTTTGTTAAAGAAAATGGGTTTTGATCAAGTGTCACATTTAGTGTGATGTGACATGCTCTTTATCATTGCACGGGAAGACTGGGGGCCAGGGGGAGCTGTACAGCTAGTTCCCAATATAAATTAGGAGTCTTGGGGAATGGGTGCTTTGCTGTTGGCCTTGATCTTTCCAGGACCCAATGAATGTGTGTATGTGAGTGTGCACATGTGTATGTGTGTGAGTTGGCAGAAATGTCAGTTTCCAGGTGCCTGCACTAATGGGCTGGTTACCCCTCTTGGAGTTTGACTAGCAATTGTAACACGAGGCTCCAGTTCTAAATTTGTCCACATACTTGATGTACTGGGCAAAGATCCCCACGCCTTTCACTCCTTTGGAATTTCAGTGATGCTTAAGAAAATCTCAAAGCATCCTTCTTGGGAACCACAGCACAAATTTGAAGATGAGAAGCAGGAGGAAGCATTTGGTGCCACATGCCGTTTCTAACCAGAGGTCATGGTAATGCCTCCCGACTTCACCTAGAGAAAGGAGAGCAGGCAGAGCCAAAGCCTCCTCCCTCAAGATCTAAGATGCGCAACACGCCTTCAGATTCGGATTCTGGCTTTGCTTGGCAGTGAGAGCACAGAGAAGATGGGGGCACAGGAAAGTCCCAGATGATGAGTGCTCCTGAAGAAGGGCAACGGGGAGGGGAGTGTGTGAGGAAAACATACCGGGAGGGACCACTCCCATCTAAAAGGCACCCATCTCCAGATTAATCTTCCTAAAATGTCACTGGCATCAAGAGTCCCTTCCCTGCTCAAAAGCCTTCCACAGCCCTTCCCTTCCCTCCTATAATCTACGAAAGAAAATCTACACCATTTATTCTGTCATTCGATGCCACAGATCCTGGGCACTGCCAAATCGGTCTACTCACTGTCTCCCAAATGATTTACTTGCTTCTATCTTCCAATATTTGCTTATGTCCCTCCCTTATTGGGTTATCTTACCTGTTTTTCTCTCCTATGGAAAGTAACCATCTTTCAAGGGTTGGCTACAGTCCTTCCTGTTTCACAAAGGACTCACAGCCCTCTGGGATACTCCTTTTGTTTGTAATCCAAAAATACGAACGGAGAGCCTACTGCATGGCCAGAATTGCTCTTGGCACCTGGGATAGGTCAGAAAACAAACCAGATAAAGATGCCTGCCTTTGGGCGGCTGGTTGGCTCAGTTGGTTAGAGCGCAGCGCTCATAATACCAATGTCGCCGGTTTGATTCCCACATGGGCTAGTGAGCTGCACCCCCCACAACTAGAGTGAAAACAATGACTTGACTTGGAGCTGATGGGTCCTGGAAAACCACACTGTTCCCCAATAAAAATTAAAAAAAAAAAAAAAAAAAGATGACTACCTTCGAGATGCCTGCTTTCAAGGAGCTTGCACTGTAGTAATGGAGGGGGGAGACGGACATGTAGTAAACGCTAAAGAGAAGGCATGATTAGCGTTACTTACTTAGCAGCTGACAGTTGCTATGGAAAAAAGAACAAAAGAGAGCAGGGAAAGGGAGATGAAGTGCTCCCGAAGCTGAGGCAGGAGCCAGCGGCAGTGTTACAGGATGGTCAGGGAGGGTGGACCACTAGAGGGAGGCAAGGAAATCAGCAGGCAGACCTGAGGGAAGAGCCTTCTAGGCAAAGGGAGTATCTGGGCGAAGGCCCCAGGCAGTGCTGCCCTAGTCCCCAGGAGGGATGGAGGGCCCTTCCTTCCTCCTTACCTTTCCAGGGGACTCTGCATGCAGCATAGCTCTGGAAGAGAGTCTGTAGACAAAAGAAATATAAGAAAGCCTATAATGTTGAATAACAAACAGAAAGGCCTGCAATGTTTGTTATGGCCAGTTTTGCATTAAGGAAGACATTAATTAGACAAGTAATGGAGCAGTGCTTAGGTTTTCATTGCTATGTTCAAAGGTAATTTTTTTAATTAGAAAAATTATTTCTGCCCCTTTCATGTGTCTTATTGTTGAGGAAACAATCTTACATATGTATCTGAGGTAATGTACTATTACACACGCTGCATAAAGGCAAAGCACCATGGGTAAGGCTGACCAGTTGTCCAGAGTTCTCGGCCTAGGGGATCTTGCTTCCTGATTTTACATTAATTTCTGAAAATCAGAAGTGTCATCTCCAAAAACTGTTAAGGGGGTTGCAAAAAATATTTAGTTTCTTTAATATTATAGTTGGAGAAATAGAATATATTTTTCTTTAAGAAATGAAAAACTAAGAAGAAAATGCCACTTTACATCATTGGTGCGTCAGTATAGGTCAGCAGGAAAAAGTAGTATGACAAGCTTTTTCTTTGATGTCAAGAAAACATTCTAGTGCAAGCTTTAATATGCTTCCTATCTTTTCATAGATGCTTCCTTTTCTGCGGCTCTTCATCCTTTTCCACCTTTCATATTAGAAGATTGACACAGCATTCAAAACTTCATTAGCAGGAGCAAGTCCATCATCCACTGGTTTCTTCTCAAAAGGCACTCTAACCGTTTGGATAGCCCGACAGTTCCATTCTCATCAACATTCTGGCCATGAAAAAACTCAATAGGACACAAACGCAACAAATAGAAGAAATCTACTGAGGTTTGGACTGTTTGGTGCAGGATTATGAAAGCCAAACCTCCCACTGTAAACAGGAAGCTGGACGTGAGTTCTTGTATGATACAGGGTCCATCTACTCTGTAGGCCAAGAAAGCCACTGGCCTCTGCGGCCCATGTTCGTCAGGCCTAGAGCCAATGCTGGGAGGCCTGATGGTACCAGGAAGACACCTCCTGTGAGGAGGAAGTGAGACACCACCACCAGAGCGCCACCAGAGCATAGTCGGTCATGGTGGTGTGCTCGGGGCCGCTTCTTCAGCTTCCGGTGGGGACATTGGAGCACCAAGAACGGGACGCGGTACAGAGTCTTCATGGTGGTGGCCACAGGTTGTTCTCGGCCTCAAGCCCCACATGCTGTCCAGAAACAGCTAAAGTAATTTTTTAAAGACATTAACATTATGAAAGTATTAACTGGCAATTGCTTCTTACTATGGGGGAAATAACAAATACATGTGTGGAACGGCAAACACCCCTTTGCTTCATGCACCAGTCCCTGCCTGTCTCCCTTCTTCACCTCCCACTGACTCACCAGGTGCCCTGCAGTTGGACTCATCACCGACCCTTCACTGCAGCTTTCCAATAACCATCGCCTATGCTTGTTCTACCAGCTTCATTCATACTCTGAAGTAATCGGACGTTGTGATGGAGTCTGGAGAGGAGTCCCTACCCCTTCACGTCCTTCCTGTATGTACTTCGGCGAGTTACTCAGCCAGCCTGTGCCTCGATTCACTCATCTGTAAGATGGGGTTTATCTTCACATTGTCCTGCAGTTGGACATTTAAATTGCTTTCAATGTTTTGTTATCATAATTTTTGGTATTATGAATGTTATTGCAATGCATATGTGCACATAAACCTTGTTTTGACATTTATCATTATTTCTTACACTTATTTATTCATTTAAAATATACATAACATAAAACTTCCCATTTTAACTACTGTAAGTATACAGTTCGGTGGCATTAAGCACATTTACATTGATGTACAACTGGCACCAACATCCAGAACCTTTTTCGTCTCGCAAAACCAACACGCCGTACCCATTAAACAATGACTCCCCGACCCCCCACCTCCCTGTCACCGCCATTCTCCTTTCCATCTCTAAGCATCAATCTTTTTTATCTTAATATTCCACAAAACATTGCATTGTTCCACCACGTTGATGACATTGTGCTCACTGGATCTGGTAAGCAGGAATTAGCAAGTACTTTATTTTTCTCCAGCTTTACGGAGATATAACTGACGTATCACTTTATGTACAGGCCCACTTTCTGTGGGAGCCCCTGGGCACCCAGCCTTCTCCCGTTCCCTGAGTGCTGCATCTATGGGGTCCTGAATTCCCCCTTTTCAATCTCGTCTCATTGTAATCTCACAGGAGATTGCACCTTGTATCTCACAGGAGGACAATTAAGTCCCCTCCCTCTCACTTCAGCCTCTTCAGTACCCAGTTCTCCTCTTTCGTTGGGCATCCCCCTCTTACCTTCCCCCTAAGACCCTTCTGGTTTGACCTTCAACACTGTTCTTTATGCCTCATCCATACCCAATTAATTACTCCTTCTGCCCTGGCTCCCCAAATCCCTTCCTCAAATTCTGGTTACTTCCTCTCCATCTAACTTTTCAATCCCCGATGCCTGCAAATGGGCTTTAGGCTGATGCTTCTCGTACTCTCCAGATGAAACACAAGCTCTGTGTACAGTCTCCCACACCCTCTGCGGCCGGCTCCAGTTCTCGGTCCTCAACCACCATTTAGGCCACAGCACTGGCATAACCTTTTGAGCTGACACACAGAAATGTCTTGTATTTTATCACGTGAATCCCATCAACAGTCTGAAAGCTGGGCATCATTTGTGCCATTTCACCCAGGGAAAGAAGTAATTTTCCCAAGGTCATACATTATATACAGGATTAAGAATTTAGCTCAAATTTATACAGAATAAAGACCTCAGCTCAGAGCCTATCACTCCTTTAGTTCTTAGAGCTCTCAGTTTTTTCCATCCAAACCATCTGTTGCAAATACTTATTCCTGTTGTTTCCCTTTTCCTACTGCTCCAGCCTCTTACTTCCTCTGTTGTCTCTGGCCAAAAACTTAGAACTCCTTCATGCCCTGCCTTTGTATCTTTAAAGACTTTGCAGAATGAAATGGAATGCCCCTAGAAGGAGCATTGGCTGCATGGCTGAAACTTGGAGGTGCTGAAAAGATTTGTTGACTGGATCATTTTTTTTTTTTACTCTAATGTAGAAAAAGTAATGTGTGCAGAATGTGGGAGTATAGACATTAAATAAGTAAGTGATTAATCCACCAGTGAGCCAACAATTTTTGAGTTCTGGCTAGGTAAAATTTCGTGATTGGAATTGTGAACAATGTGAAAAACCAATGAGAGTCCCTGCTCTCCTTAGATTAGCAAGAGACATAAGACGAAGATCCAGATAATGACAAAACATGGAAAATGACAGTGCAGCAGGAAGCATAAAGTTCACCTGTTACTTCACATGATGACTAACAAGAATATACTCAGCTGGAGAGTCTGAAGGTCGAACTCATGAAAGAAGTGGACATTTGAGCTGGTCTTTACATTCATTAATATAGTTATTAACTTGACAGTCTAAGCACCTGCTACTGGCCCGCTGCTCGGTATATGTCAAAGAACAGAATACATGCAGTCCCTATGTTCAGGGAACTCACTGTCTAGTAAGGAGGAAAGTCAGCCCACGCACGGATGACTATACTGTAACTATTTAGTGGCAGTAAGGATAAAGCACAAGGTCTGTGAGGGGTATGAGAGTGTGTAATAGGGAGATACGACAGGGCTGCTCCAGAAGGATAGGATTTGAACGTACAGAGAGCGTGGGTAGAGGGAGATGTCTAGGTGGAAGGAAGAAAGCCTGGAGCTACACAAAACAGTGTCAGTTGGGATGAAACAGACGGTAGGAAACGTATGCGTACCAGCCCCAGGAAGACCTCCTCGCATGTCAGGAACCTGTACTTGATTTGTTAGAAAATGAGGAAACCTACAAAGGTTGAAGTGATATGATTATTTCTTAAGATAGAATCTCAAAAGTGGAATTATTGAGTTAACAAAGATGAACGCTTTCAAGAGTTTTAAATTCATATTGCTGCATTTCTCCCCAAAAGGGGCTGTATTAATGTACTGGACTAGCAATATGCGAAAATTTCAGCTTCATGATGGCTTCAGCTGCACTATTACTACAAAGAAAAATTTTTTTGGCTAACTTACTAGGTAGAAAATGAGTTTGTTTCCTTATGTAAACTTTATAGTGAGGTTTATTATACATGCAGAGAAGTCACAAATCATGAGTGAATTTTCACAAAGTCAGCAACCAGCAGCCAGATCAAGAAGGTAAACGTTACCAGCACCCCAGAAGTCCCTGCCATAAGCCCTTTACCCTCCCTCACCCCTCCCAGGATAATCACTATCCTGACTTTTTACACCATAGGTTAGTTTTGGAAAGTGGCATTAATTTTCATTTCCTTAATTACTAGAGGAGCTAACCATTTTTTCATGTCTTAGTTGATGAATTGTAGTTCTTTGTAAATTGTCTTTTCAAGTTCTTTGTCCAGGAAATGGTTAATGCTTAAGCAATCTTCTAATGTTGACTTTGGCTAACGTTGGACTACAGCCATCACAATATTGTTCAAAAATGAAGACGTGTATCTGTGTCTGTGTGTTTGTGCTCTCCTGACCTCACTCTGACAATACTCTTATTTCTGCTTCTTTACTACAAAGCAAGATGGTCTCTCTCCAAACAACACCTGGCCGGGTATCTTCTCGGTGTCAGAGCTGAGCCTAAACAGACCCTGCTGTTCTTTCAGTGTCTTTAAGAATGACAGAAATAGGTCACTAAACCTTTTTAAAAATAGAACTGACACATTTGGAGAAAGCATTTTTCTGCTGAGATAGCACACAGGACAAGATGAAATGATCTCTAGAGAGCAGATGAATTTAGACATTTGGTGTCAAAAATACATATTCTTAATTGTAATAACTCACAGGGAATATATTTTCTTTCATAAGAGAGTTCTCTAAACAGCCTATGTGGTTTTCCCATTCAGTTCTAAGGTGGGTTCTTCTGAGTTACAAACAGCAGCTTGCTGACCCCTGCCCAGCCACACCTGGCAACAGCTGTTGATGTAAAGAGGATCACATCATCAACTGTGGTCAGTATTTGTTCCCTCACCAAAGCCAAGGTCTCCTGTTTTGCTGGGTTTGCTTTCTTCCCTCCTAAGTTATTACACATACTCACCCATGGATTGATACCCACAGCTGTGTAACAGGCAGGGACAAGACTATCTTGCCACCTGGGCAGAGCTCATTAGACCTTTCCAAGCTTGACTGATCTATGGCAAGCCAGCTGCAGTATCTTTGCCCACAGGCTCCCCATGAGCTGTCTAGGGGCCCCAGGTCTGCTCTGTGGGGGGCGCTTTTCAGCTTCTCCTGAAAGCTCTTTCTGACTATTTCCCCAGCCCCTCCTCATACCCCTACGCACCCTGCTGCCTTCAGAAGCTCCATGCATCTCAGGGGCGGACACTACGTCTTCTCAAGAGATTCCCTAGGAGCTGCCAGAACTGCCACGCTTGGGCTCCACTAACAGGAGAGGCAAGATCTGTTGGCTGGGAAAACAGGACCTGGAGTTACTACAGAAAGACACTTTGAGTCAGCCCGGAGAATGGCAAGAAGACCCTGAGGGGCGTGACTGTCCCAGGAGCGTGAGTGTGTGTGGGGGGTGCGGTGATGGGAGCAAAGAAGGAGAATGCAGGGCTGGGTGGGGCAGGGAGATCTGTGCTTTCGGAAGGTCTGGCAGCAGGGAGAAGGTGGGGGGGGAAAGCAGGAGGGGACAGGTGTGAGACACTTCTCAGAAGCAGAACAGGAGACGAAAAAGAGTTTCTGTAATACAACTGACAAGTCCAACGACAAAAAGAAACCTCACAGGGTGATCTGATCATAAATTCCTAACCGGACAGGTGCTGTTGGGTAGACATGCCCCAGGCGTATAACTTCTTTAGTAAAAGTTTTATCTTTGCCTTCAGCCAGCCCTGCCCATTGTTTTTGTACATCTAGGTTAGCACACCTTTGACATAAGTAACCACCCTCAAGAGAGGAAATAATCTTGTTAGTGATCCTGTAATCGCATCCCCGCCTTGCTTTCTCCCACCTCCATGTAATCTTTCTTGGATCCCTCCTTCATTCCAAACGCATAAAAGTAACTGCAAAATTGTCGTTCTCTGAAACATTTGAGATCTTACTTCTAGGCAACTGTCATCAGTTTGGGCTCAAATACACTCTTATAAAAACTCTCTACAGGTATGGATGGTTCTCACGTCGACAACACACAGGTGGTACCTGATGACTGACATGGCACCAAGGGAGAAAGAATAGTCAAAGATGCTGACGCAGCACTTTTGAGCCAGAACACACTTCCCTTTGTAGAGTCTGGGAATAACATGTAGTTACTGCCCAAAGGCTGTTTTCATTCTGCTGGGTGCGGGGAGGGCAGTACAGACAACAAACTGGGAAGCCAATAAAAAGATGATCTCCCATGGTGCTAAGTCCTCTTGGAAGATAATTTGGGCTGGGGGGGTGGGGGTCTGTGATCAGGGGGGATCTGTGAAGAAGTGACATTCTAGCTGAGACCTGAATGATAAGGAGCCAGTGAGAGGAAGAGACAAGGCAAGAACATTCTAGGAAATCAAAAGTGCCTCTGCCGAAGGCCCCAAGATAGGAATCACCTCAGCACATTTGAGGAACAGAAAGAAGACCAGTGTGACATGACAGTTTTGCAAGACAAAATTGTTTTCTGACCAACGTGCTGACCTGCTGCTGGAGCTATACTGCCTTAGAGTTTCAACTTTGGTTTCCACACACTATGGATTCCTTCTAGACCCTTCCTGCATCTCTTCTCTCTTTTTCTCCAGACAAGCTACATTAACGAGTGAGACCAGCAGCCATAAGACCCCATCTGGGACTCGGGAAGACAGTAAAATAGGTTCAGTCCTTCCTGAAGCCAAATAGAGAGGGGCCCTGGGGCCAAACTGGCTCCTTTTTTCAGAGCTGAGGTTGTTAATCACTTTTGAACCAGGAACCCCTTGAGCAATCGGTAACAAGTTGTGGAAAATACACACATGTAATTCTGCACACAATTTCAGAGGTTTGGTGACCTTAAGGAAAGCTCATTATCAGCCCCCTTCTAGGATTTCTACTTAGGCAGTCCTTTTTAAGCTAGTCTATTTTCTCATTAAGGCTGTGTCGCTTCCACAAGAGAGAGGATCCATGAAAAAAATCACCTTATAAACAGTAAGTTAGCCTATAAATATAAGTTCTTATGATTATCATATCTTCTAGAGAGATATATCTATATGTGGCAAAATGTAACCGTGATGACAGTAAAAACACATTTGCACAGTGTTTTTTACACACATTTCTACTTATATCATGTTATGCTACTGACATTCTTGGCACGGGGATAGGAAGGCACTGTCCCATTTCACAGATGAGGACACTGAGGAATAGAAAGCTAAGTGGCATTCCTGCAATAATGGGGCCATTTGGCAGCAGCTCTGGAACCAAGGTCTTGTCACTCCAGGCCCAGGCTCTCCAAGAAGCACAGGTGAAGGCAGTGAGACACTGCAAACGCCAAGGCCTGGAGGCACTGCAAACACAAGGCCTGGAGACACTGCAAACGCCATCTTTATGTGCACACCCTTGGTGCACCCTCCTGGTGAGAAAAAGAGACATGCAATGATATTTTCTAACATGTGAGCCCGCCGATAGAAGTATAGAAGTTAAGGTTGTGTGGATGGAGGGAACTGGGCCACTAGGGCTTCCTCATGGCCAATTAAACCTAACAAGTCATTTCCTTTTTCTTCTGAAGACTTACACAGCATTTCCTCCTACACTCCAGCAAACAGGAATCTAAAGGAGCGCCACCTAGTGGCCCAGACCATACGAATTGCTGCTTATTTCCTGGCCACTCCCCTCACACTCCACCGGGCCACCTCGCTGATCAGAAAATTGGACCCAAACATTTTACCACTCATCAGGATAAATACCAAATGGATCAGAACTCTAACTGTAAAAAACGAAACCACACAACTACTAGAAGAAAACATGGGCGGATTTATTTATACCTTGGGTGTGGGCAAAGTCTTTCTATGACTCAAACCCTATGCAAGCCCAGGGCAGCTCTGACACCAGTTCCTCCAGCTGAGAGAGAGGATATGGAGCAGCTTTCTCCCCCATGTGGCATCCACCCTCCCCAATGAGAGCTAAGTGACTGTCCTCAAGCTTCCTTGGGTCAAGGGGAGGGATACAGAATGCCTGAGATAGAAAGAGATTAAAAACCAGTCAGATTGGTGTAGCTCACAGACACCCCCGTACCCCCATCACCTTCTTGGCAGAAGGGAAAAGTGGTCTTACTGCTGTGTGTCACAAAGGGGAGACACTTATGACATCAAATGCATGGATATTCAGCCCAAGCCCAGCCCAACTCCCACATAAATGCTTTCTAATGAAAAATAAAATACCCAGATGTAATAAAAGAAAACAATAAATTTAACATTTAAAAAACCCTGCTGCATGGCAAAAAAGAAAAAAGCAAACTGAGAGAAAAGCTTTGCAACATTTATCACAGATAAAGGTTAATCTGTAATATTAGGAATACAAGGAAAATTTAAATATTGAGAAAAAAGGCCAAAACTTGATAGAAAATTAGGCAAAACGCATAGACAGTTCACACACACATACAAAATATGTAGATATGTAGATGGACCTTTAAAATATGAAAAGATATTCAGCTTCACTTATAAGGCTATTGATGCATATTAGAACTACATTGAGATACCAGTTTTTACCACTTTCTCGTAATCCTTGGTGGCAGTGCAAAATGGTAGAACCCTTATGGAGGGGATTTGGAATATCTAGCAAGATTACATATGCATTTCCTAATTTCAGGAATTCACACTAAAAGTACACTTCCACAAATATAAAACAATATGTATATATAAAGTTATTCACTGAGACGTTACTTATAATAACAAATATTAGAAACAAATGCTCACCCATTAGGATACTAACTGAATAAACTATGATGAATTCATACAACAGAGTCAAATAAACACAGGAAGAATAAGCCAAAAACTATTAATAAGGAAAACGGTTGCCTGTAGTGGACGGGTAGGAACGGAATGGAAGGAACAAGGATAAATATAGTAGAAGACTACTGAGTATACTTGTTTAATATATAGCTTTGACTTTTGAACTATGTAAAAGTTTTGTATCTTAAAAACAATAATTAAATTTTAACATGTTTGAAGAAGGAAAACCCGAAAACTAAATGCAAATACAAACAAAGAAACCTAACTGCATATCAAATGGGTCATGGAAACACAGTTAATTTCAATGATTTGTGGATACTGTACTTTCACTGTATACCTTTGGTGGGATGCATTATAAGAATAAACAAGACTGCAAAGAAGTGTTGGATTTTTCTTTGAAGGCTTCTTGTTAGAAATGGTATGGCTGTAGTCATGCTGAAACTATTGTGAGAGCATTGTAGGAGAGAGCAAAGGACTAACTGTACTGATGTTGGGAATCTGGGTTCTCGCTGTGGAGGCGGAGAAATACAAACGTGGACTGGGAAGGAGAGGAGGAACGCCATGGAGGGGAATTTTCATTGGAGGAAATTTCTTTGAAAACATTTCTTAAAAAAAGCATTTCACAGCTCTGTCCACTGAGAGGGGTCTGTAAGCAGTGATATCCCAGGAGCAATGAGCAAACCTAGTGGCCGGAGGTAGGTTTCTGAATGCTATTCTCCATTAAAAGCAACCTTGGAGAGATGGCTAATTCCAGGTCTGGGACAGGGGAAATACAAAGTGAGCCAAAAAGCAAGACAATGCTCAAAGCCTGATGGGAACATGTCAAAAGGACACAGACCGCAGCTTGAAGGAACTTCTGCGAACCAAGTTTGGGTCAATTTGACTCTCAGAAAGCAGTTATTACAGTTGATTACATCACTCAGGTGGCTGTTGTCAGGCTTCAGAAGATTCACGTCCAAGACCACTCGTGTGGGGGGCTTTCCATGGCGCAGCCTCACATGTCAGCTGTCTGACCCTAGAGCACCTGATGCACAGACATCTCCCGAAATGAAAACCACAGTCTTTTTGTAACCTAATTTCAGAAGTGACAGTCTGTTTCTTCTGGCATAGTCTCATCTTTTGAAGTGAGTCACCCAGTCCGGCTCTCACTCGAAGGGAGGGGGACACACCGGGTGTGAATAGTAGGAGGTGGCAGCCCTGAGGGGCCATCTTAGAGGCTGCCCGCCACACCAAGGAATCAAACATAATAGCATCATCAGAAATGGGACAAAGGGCCATGTTGTGCCTCCTGATACAATGCAGTAGGCAATACACAATGTCACGTAGGTAGGTAATATTCTTGGGGGGAAAATATGAGGGAACAGACAAATCCAGAACATGAGACACGCTGCAAGAAAACTAGTCTAGACTCAAAAATCAGTTCATGAAAAAGAAAAAAAAGTCCAATTTTTGGAGGTTATAGGAGACAAAAGAGAAAAGATAACTCAGTGAAATTGGTGATCCTTAATTGGATCCTGGATCAAAAAAAAAACCCCACCAAAAATAGCTATAAAAGGACATTCCTGAACCAGTTAGGAAATTTGAATACAGACAATATGTTAACTACTAAGTATATGTTAAATTTGTTGGGTGTGATAACGGTACTGTGATTATGGAGGAGAATCTTTCTCCTTAACAGAAGCATGCTCAGATATTTAGGAGGCAAGTTTCATGATATCTGCAAGTTATTTTCAAACAGTTTAGGAAAAAATTCAAAAAACAACAAAGAAAACCCCAAACCCCTAACCTATAAATACATAGATAAGTTTGTATATATGTTTGCAAATGTGAAGGGTATCCTCCTATTCATTGTTCTACTCTTTCAACTTTTCTCCAGGCTTAAAGTTTTCTAAATAGAAGCTTATGGAGGTGCGGGGCTGGTGGTTATCAGGAACTCAGTGCAAATCTCTACAAGGCTGCCCCGTGGTGTTTACTAGGCTGTCCCGAAGATTCCAAGGAACACAAAAGTGCCATAAAGTCCCTTGGTGGTGCTCAGTGTGTGTTGGGGATGCTTTGAGTCAGTCTTCACTCTATCACAAAGGGTTAAAAGGTGGTTTGGGAAGCTGGGCAGACTTGGATTGAATCGTCGCTCTGCCCCTTCCCGGCTGTGTGACTTGGGGCAAGTTACTAAACATCTCTGACCCTGTTTCCTCACATGTGAAAAGAGATCATGCCAACCCTGCAGGATTGTTGTAATATGCTGAAGAAATCATACTTCCTAGTCCGACCTCCCAAATTGTTAAATCATTCATTCAATAACCATTTATTGTTACTCTCTGCAGTGGGCAAGGAATACAAGTATGAATCCAGTGACTTCAAGGAACTCATGATCAGAGGGGGAGACACACTGTGGTACATACTAGAAGATCAGTGCCGGGTGTTCTGGGGTAGGGGTGGGCGGGGGAGGGGATGTCTCAGAAGACTTCATATGGGCGGTGCGGTCTGGAATGGTGACTTCGGTGGCCTGCATGGGTGATGACGAAGGAGAGGGACCTGTCCTGAGGAACCTCCAGGGTACAGGCAGAGAAGAGGGGAAGAGAGTTGGCAGAGAGGGCAGGGCCAGGTCAGGAAATGGGCGGGGCCATGTGATCAGTGTGGACCCTGGTCTAGGATGACAGGTGCCTCTAAAGGATGCATTTCCCAACATCACTTATCATTGGCCATGCCAGGCCTTGATGTTTGGTTCAGAAAACAGCCAGTGGAGCTTAGCAGAGTTATTAATATATTATACTGGTTTAAAAAAACACTTGAAGTGACAAATAAGTAGAAGGAACTTATAGACCGGAACCTTTTTCCTGTGCCCCTTCACCCATCCCTCTTCCTGGAAGGGGAGGAGGAGACATGGATGGGGGAGAGAAGGCAGAGAGTGAAGCTTGTCTGTCCCCTGTGGCCACCATCGACTTATCCAGTCTCTGTCCCCAACCCCCTAAGATTATTAGGTCCTCCCACCCCAGACTCCAGGGATTTCTGCTTTCTAAATCACTCATTTCTATAATGCATTGATTTCCCCCTCGCTGGGGGAGCATGGGGGCCCCACCCCATGCCAGCACCCCTTTCCCTGGAGGCTGAGAACTCCAGGTTCCCTGTCCCAGCAGACCCCTGGGGCCCTGCTGCTGGCTCCGAGGGGCAGTGTGGGCCTGCGAGAGCTCAGTCCACCGCCAGGCGCGCACGCAGGAGGAAGCTTCTTTCCTAATTCCGAATCATTTTTCTAAGAACAAAAACTATGTACAAATGAATATTTCCATCTTTATTTCAAATTCTAGGTTTCAACAGCAATATTAATGCTACTCCACAGTGTAATTTACTTGTAATAATATATCATTATTTCCATTTTACAGTTCTCTTCTTAAAGTAGTAAAGCAAATGTTTAAAACAGCACAAATCCAAAGCCCCACAATTCTCTATTCAGGCTCAGAATTTGTGCTCTCCTTTCAGAATTGCACATAATTGAAAACAATGAAAACCCCCGATGTGTTAAATGCTCTAGTCATTAAAGCATTTTTTACTTTGGAATAAAAGACTGTTCTTGTGGTTGTGGTTATTATTTATTTATTTTTTTAAGAAGCCCCAAACAAGCTGCTTCCTGTTCCCAGACTGACATCTGCTGGGGATGTCAGGCCGACCGGCTTCCCAGGCAGGCCCGCAGCTGGCTGCCACTCCTCCCACCCTTGGGAGCCAGGGCCCTGCCAGCAGGCGAGGGCCAGAGTGGCCTCTGCTCAGGGCTGCTCGCCCCGCAGCTGGGATCCAGGTGGGACACCAGTCCTGGGGTCCCCTGTTTCTCTCCTGCTCTCAGCAGCTGGATTAAGCCCCAGAATGGCATGGTCTTGGCACAGGGTCCCTAGTGTTGGTAGCTCAGGTGAGGGGCAGGAGAGAATTTTGGGGTAAAAATAGGCACAAGAATAGGATGATGTCCTGTGTGTGCAAACAGGCCTGCAGACTCTTGAGGGGCAAACCCTGTTTCTTTGTTTTCACCAGGATATCTCCCTGTGTACCTCTCTGCCCCCCTCCTTCTTTTCTTCTCTTCCTTTTTTCCTTCCTTCCTTCCTTCTTTTCTTTCTCCCTCCCTCCCTCCCTCCCTCCCTCCCTCCCTCCCTCCCTCCCTCCCTCCCTCCTTCCTTCTTCTCCCTTCTTTTTCTTCTTCCCCTTCTCCTCCTTCTCCTTCTTTTTTGTATTGGTTCCTTTGCTTTTAGTAGAACAGCTTTCTGCTTAGGCAGCCCTGGGCTTGGGGTCCTATAGGGGAGAGTCTCTATCCTTCACCAATTAGATCCCAATTCCACTGGCCTCACGGTTAACAATCAGGAACCAAACTACCTTTTCCACCTAGAATGAGGGCCCCTCGGCCTATTTCCCAGTTTGTAAAAGCCTGGGTCTCTTCCACCTCCTCCCCAATTTAAAACACAGTGGGGTGGGGTGAGGGAATGTAGGGGGTTGGGGGAGAGGAGTGTTCTTTTCGCTCTCCTGGAGATGTCCTCCGGTTCCAGGGCCCTACGATCTGCAAAAGGGTGGCATCCAAACCTGCAGCTCTAGCTGAACTCTGGCCTCCAGCCCCGTGAGGGGCGCTTTGTCAGGTGCCCTTGGCCCCCCTCAAAGTCCGCACCCTGCTCCAGCCAGCCTCCTCACACACTCTCCTCCGACCCTGGCCCTCCCCAGCCCCTTAGTGGCTTCCTGCTGCTTTGAACCCTCTAGCCCACCCACATCTCTTTCCTGTCGGGTCATGATCACCAACCTTCCCCTCCCCCTGCCCAACTTCTGCTCCCACCAAACTGCTCACCCCTATCCCCAGATGAGACTCTAAAGACACCCCCAAATCCACTTAAACACCTTTACTGAAACCTCACTGTCCACAGAACAAGCCCAAGCCCTTGGCGTGGCATTCGGAGCCAGCACAGCCCAGCCCAGGCCCAGCCAGGGCTTCCCAGGGCTGGGAGCCTACCCTGGGGTGGGAGGATCCACGGATGATTGTGCATGGGATGAGGAGAAAGCCTTAAAACATGGAAGGACTGAATGAGAAAGTGATTCTGCTTTTTATGCTCCTCCATTTCTCAATGTCAAGGAGAAAGTCTGGTTTGGTGCTAGGTGACTTGTTTTTTGTTTCTCTTTTAATAAACTTTTAACTTTAGAATAGTGTTAGATTTACAGAACAGTTGCACGAATATCCTACAGAGCTTCTGTGCACCCTGCACCTGGCTCCCCGTTGCTACATGGCCAGTGGAGCTATGACCACCTCACTGGTGACTGTCCTTTTCAACAAGAGTCTTCTGTAGCCACAGCGGGTAGGTGGGCTAGGCTTGCATCACGTTGCTACATTTGCAATGAACTTATTTCTGTTACTTTCTATTTCCGACAGGTGATACCACTCATCTGTATTCTAAAATCCAACAAGCTCTGAAAAATGAAAGGTTTTTTTTATAAGTTTGGAGCCAAGGCTGATTTGAGGCGAGCTGTATGTATAGTCTTTGTCCTTTCTTTGTATAAATATTCATACCTTTCTCTGAAGAAATGTTCATTGATTCTTTTGCCCTCTAGGGGTGTTAACTAATGTTGGGTATATGCACTATGTTACCTTTCAAAATCAGAAAAAATATCTGAATTCCAAAACACATCTGGCATTGGAAGCTTACCATTTTTGGTTGTGATATCAAGTTACTTTTAAAAATAAATATACATAAAAAGAGCAAGTCATTTAAAGAGAAACAGTAAGTAAATTGTAAGTACAGATGACCTAGATTTCTAAGTTTTTCTTTCACTTTTTCCTACCCTTCACAGAAACACGTGATTAGCACCAAAAATAAAACAAAGAATCTGCAAGGCCTTCAGGATCCAACCCAAACTCCTCAGCTGGTAGTCATCTGTGCTTTGGGCCCCCTCACTCCTCAGTGCCCCCAACACCAGACTGCTCACGCCTTTGGAGTCACACAATCTGCTCCATCTCCCTGAAATGCCTCCCCCTACTTCTTTCCCTGGCCAACTCCTGGCCCTCCTTCCATCTGTAGCTCAGCTGCCACCTCCTCCGGGAAGCCTTTCCTGGCTGCACCGTCTTGATTAGGTGGTCATCCTGTCTGGTCTGATGGTACACCACACACAGTATTGCGAGTAAGGAAGCAGTTGGACCCCTAGCCCTGCTCCTTTCAGCTGGGTGATTTGGGTCACTGAATTATACTCTCTAAGCTTAATCAGTGGGATTAGTAACGATAGCTGCTATTTATTGAACTCATGCACTTTTCTAAGGATGTATTTGTATGTATCAATTCACTTCATCCTCAAAGAAAGGCAGAAACTGTTTTGAACGTCATTTAACAATGGAAGAAACAGGCCCAGAGAGGTTAAGTTCCTTCCCCAAGGTCACACTGGGCAGGGCAGCCGGGATTTCTTCCTTCTTTCTCCCCACTATGGAGCAGCTAGGGAAGTACCTACAGAAAGGGGTTACTGAGAGAATAAAATGGGATGACCCCGGTCAAGTGCTGCACCCACCTTCACCCCCATGCAGGCACTTATTTGCTTCTGAGGCATACTCAGGTGAGGGGCCTGCAGGCCGCTGCTCTCTGCTGCTCCTCTTTGCTTTATCGTGTCCTCACTGGCATCTTCCTTCCTAAGCCCAGGCAAGGTGGGGCCTGCCCATAGCTTTTTAATGTAATCAGTACGTATTTACAATGTGGGCCTCTCCCTCTGAGCTAAGCAGAAAGAAATGTGCCAGAATCACATTTGTCTTCCATATAGCACCCTACACCCTACAGGGTCTGAACCAAAAGAGTTTGGTAAACATGAGAAGAATCAACGATGAAATAAACGTATGCATGAATAAATGGATGCATGGATGATGGATGGATGGAAGGAAGGAAGGAAGGAATAACAAGGAATGGACACATTTTTATCCTCAGAATTTCTAACGCACTTGACATACCATGACTCAAGCAGAGTGAAAAATAACATTAACCAGATAATATTCTTCTAACCAGATGTTCAGAGGCTGAAGAAAAAAGGAAAGAAAACAAGCCTTCACGCTGCACTGCAGTCTACATCTGTATTTCTAGTAAAATAACGTGGCTGTGATATTCAACCCTGCGATTGTCACTTGAGATGTGAAGCTGTGAAGGGAACAACTGGCATTCGTGATAATGTTAAGACATATTAAGTGGCATTGACTAAATTTGATGGCACAATAACACTAATAAGTGCATCTGAGGCAAGATCCTAAATGACAGCAACAGCTGCGATGTGTGTGTGGCCACTGAAAGACGCCAGGCCACGCGGGGCCAGATAAGATGATCACCGCACTTCAGCACTGGGAAAGTAGCTCTTTATGGAAAAACTACATCGATGACCAAATATGATCCAAGACAGACAGTCTGTATTTCAGTGATGACAAAGGGATGGAATGTCATTGACATTCAATTTATTACACTACTGACCCCCTTATCTTTTTTCTTCTCTTCTAAATTTGGCAGTGGAAGGATAACATATTCATTAATGTATTCACTAATGAGTGCAGTTTTTAAAGGTAAAAGTGTCTAATTATGGGCTAGAGGACATTATTTTGCGGGAGAGTGCAGACAGCCCCTGACTCCATGAATGGCACCTTCAGACACTGTTGTTTCATTTATAAGCTATTTATCTCCTCCCTTACACCTGGAGGAAACAATTAGCACTCGGTAATTTGTTGATCTTATCAGGTCCTCGGATTTGTTATCTTAGTTGCCACCAACCTAATACCATGTGAAATAAACAATTTAAAAATAGTCTATGACATCATGCTTATTTAACGGAGTTTGAAATTATTTGTCTGGTGGAGTCTTGGCATTTTGGTGTCGCTTCTAAATCAATATATTCATTTTCCAAGGGATTTAAGATGCTTTCAGAGCCCTACACTATCACAATGGGGAATGGGATCCTTTTTAAAATTGCCATGGGCCCCTCAGAAGGCAGCACCTGTGGAAACACAAGTGCAACGGCGAAGATGCCATCTTGTAAGAAAGTTTTCAAAGCCAGGGAGCACAGAACTTCCCTGCCATTCACCCTCAGCTGCACTGGGACTCAGCTCCTCTAGGGAACTGGGATTCCCTCAGCCTCACCCTCCCTCCCCTTAGGTACCCAGAAGGGAGGAAGAGTCTGTAGGTAAAAGTGCTTCCCAACTACCGTTTCCCCAAAAACAAGACCTAGCCAGACCATCAGCTCTTATGCGTCTTTTGGAGCAAAAACTAATGTAAGACTCAATCTTATTTTGGGGGAAACAGGGTACGGACTGCTGTCACCAGACTGTGAGCCCTGAGGTCATCCTGTGGCACCTCCTTGGTACCAGCCGCCCCACAGGCCCATGGGAAGCCACTCAGAGTTTCCTTGAACTGTGCTCCACAAAACTGTTCCCAAGTTCTAAGAGGTGTGATGGAGTGAAAGGTGTTTTTAGATATGAGCTTGTTCCACCTACCTCACCCAGTTTTGTACTTTACTCCCCCATTTAGGTAGATGGGGGTATGTACTCATTGTCTTAGGGGAGGCCTAGGTTCAGACAGAAAACAAAACAGCTAGCCCTTTTGGCTTTTGTTATTTAAAACCTGAATCCTTTGGAGAGAATTCAGCTGATTCTTAACAATGTCTGGATGAGCAGAGAGGGCTTTTACCCCAGCTAGGAAACTTTTTGAGGTGAGGAAGGAGAGAAGTGGAAGAGAGGAAGGAAAGAGGGGTGGAGATGAGGGGAAGTAGGAGGAGCAGGAGGGGGAAGGTGCAGGAAGGGGAGGGAGAGAAGGAGGAATGGGGCAAGGGAAGGGGGAGAGGTCTGGAAAAAATGGGGCGGGAGGGAGAAAGCCCGTGTATGTGTGCGTGTGCGCATGCAGGGCCCAGGGAGGAAGCAAAGGAAAAGGTCGCCAAGGCCACCTGGACCAGGGCTTCAACTCAGAAGCGTTCAGGAGCCAGGCAGAATGGGTGCAACAGCCCCAGAGGCAACAGGAAATGATGCGGACAGAGGAGCTGAAGAGAGAGGGTGCATCCTGCTTGAAGGATGGGGAGTCCTTTAACTGACTGTGTCACAGAAGGGCCAGCCCAGACCTCAGACCTGTCAGGGCCATGTGGGCCTCTGAGCAGTGCCTGCCTGGACCAGTGGGCACCAGAACCAGAAGGGCACTCCACTTGCCCCCTGGAACTAGGGCACCACCCAGGGGTGCTGGGTGGTAAGAGAACTCCAGGGAGGAGGGAGGCTAATTTATTTATTTATTTTTATAATTTCCTCATCAAAATGAAAGCAACTCAGGACCAGAAATTAAATAGCTTCTTATAACTGAGCCTGTGGACTAAGACCTATACCCATGCCATATGTTTGGGAAATGCTTATTTCATAAACTTAAATGCACTTCCTTATTGTAGGACTTCTCAAGAATTTTAATAGGCTAACATATTACATTCTGGGTCTCAGAGCAAGTGATTCAGTAGATTACTTGTGTGCTGGCAAATGATCAATAACCGATTCAGGCATACAATCAGGGACTAAAAACCCTGATTTGTAGCATTTGCCAGTTTCCATGGTGTAAGTACCGTGCAGGGCCATCTTGGCTCCAGAGCTCTCCGGGCAGTAGCTGAGGCCTCTCGTTAGGGTTCCACAACTCCCTGCCCCAATCCTCGGCCTCCACTCCCCACACGGGTGGTAACGCACACAGCTCTCTACAATAAACTTCTGGCATGCAAATCTTTGCCTTGGAGATATTTCCCATGTAAAGGGACCTAAGACTTGTCTGTTTACATGTGTCATTAGTTATAATTAAAATAACCAGTTTCCTAATTCATTACAGTATTTCTGCATAGGGGGGTTCTTTTAAGTGATTACACCTATGCCATGAACTACGATCTAGGAAGCATAATATAAAGAATGAGTAAAAGTTGGGGTCCCCCTGGTAGTCAGCCTCCAGGATGGCGACATGCGCTTCCTGCCTTCAGAAGCCCCCTTGTAGAGGGCTGGTCTATGTGACACATAGAAAATTTGGGCATGAGTGTCTGACTTCTGGGGCTAAGTCATAAAACACACAGTGGATTTCACCTTGCCCTTTCTCAGATCACTCACTCTGGGGCAAGCCAAATGCCATGTTATGAAGATTCCTGAGTAGGTCTGTGGAGAAGTCTCCTTGGTAAGAAACTACGGAATACCGTTTGCGTGAGAACACCCCACCTGTGCAGCAGAGCCCCTGCTCCACTAAGCCTGTATTTCGATGGCGGCAGCCCAGCTAAACTGCTCCCAAATTTCTGACCTGATAGATTATGTTAGTTGTTGTTTTAAGCTGCTAAATTTGGAGATACTTTGTTATGTAGAAATTATAACTAATGGAGTACATACTCTATAGTTTTGTAACTTAGCAAGCGAGCAAAGATGGATATAGAGATATACAAATATGTGAACTAAGCCAGGATGTATTTAATCAGATCTGACTATTATAAGTTCTGAGAAATGGGTAGGAGGGAGGGAAGAGGTTGTACAGTTCAAAACTAAGAAGCCCCATTTGGGAAGCTTTCCAATTTTGAAAGAAAAAGAGGTTTGAAAAAAAGCAGGAACACATTTTAGAGTCTCTCCTTTTTGGAGAAATCAAATTCCTAAGACGTTTACCCAAATGTGTTCTGCAAAATGTGAAATTCACTTGAAAATCAAGAATATATCTTTAGAACAATAATGGGTCAACCTGCTTTTAGTAAAGTAATCCAGCCTTACAAGAAGTGCAAAAAACCGTACTAATACACACCAAAAGTTGTTACCAGTTTGCTATCTATCACCATTTATGTTGGTTGAGAAATAACAGAATATTTATTTATTGGGTTGGTTTAAATGAAAGAATAAAAAGATTCAGTTCTTGGTGAGTTGGTTTCTATGCTGGAGAAATGGATATAAGCCAAAATAAAGGGAATGATTTCTATTTAGTTGAGAGGACTAAACAAACAAACAAAAGCCCTTCAATCAACAAGAGAAAATTGGTACCTCTTTCCAGCCTATTGTTTTTCATTTTGCTTTGCCTTTTTAGGAAGTTTAAAACCATCGTGGAAGCCATGATGGTGTGGAATGCTAGCTGGGAAAGCATCCTGGTATCTTTTCATTTTGCCTGGTTCTCATTCAAGACATCAGTTTCAAATGGCATAGGAAGTTTGCTGAAATCAAATAGAAAATTAAGCACATAAATTAAGCAGCTGGAAGAAAACGTACTATAAGTATAAAATACATGAATAAATACACACAAAAAAGATACTCAGCTTCATGACACTTAAGTAAATGCAAAATAAACTACAAGAAGATGTAATTTTTAAAACCTTATCAGACTGATAAAGACTAAAAAGTTTGATAATGCTCAGTAATTGGGAGTAAGGGGAGCCAAGCATCTCACAGGCGAGGGACAGGAACGTGAACTGGTACAATTATGGAGAGCCATTTGACAACATCTAACAAAATGTTCCATGCACAGAGCCTTTGACACAGCAATTCCATTCTGAGGAATTTATTCTGGATGTGAATGAATATCCACTGCAGCCTTGTTAGAAGTAATGGAAAAATTAGAAATAGCAATGTACACAATAGAGGGCTGGCTAAATAAACAAACACATGGTAGCAAACATATGGAGTGCTTGCTTATTTTGCGCCAGCACTGTTCTAAGAGCTCTACGTACATGGAATCATGTGATCTGACAAGAACCCCAAGACTTGATTCTCTTCTTACGATGGTACAGCCACCCAAACACCATTCAGCCACCCAAAAGCACAGGGGTAGATCCAGATGTACTGACACAAAGGCTATTTGTGAAATAGAGAAGATGAAAAATAATAAAGTGTGTATATATGTTTATATTTGTACAGGAAATGTCTAGAAAAATAAACCAGAAAGAAAGAGTTAACAGTGAGATTCCCCTGGAGAACTGGGACTGGTGAAGCCAGAGAAGGCAGGGGAACTCTCCATTTTTTACTTAATACCTTCTTTACAATTTTATCTATCATCCATCCACAATGCATGCATACATACTTCTTTACCTGAAGTATACAAACTGCAAAGCTTAGGTCACAGTTCCCAAAAGTGTCTTCCCTTTTGACATCAACTGCATGGTTGGGGGGGGTTCCTAAAACTCCCCTCAGGTCTGATAAATTCACTAGAAGGGCTCACAGAATTGACTAAGAGCTTTTATATTCATGGTTACGGTTTATTACAGGGAAAGGGTACAGATTATAATCAGCCAAAGGAAGAGATGCCTGGGCAGACTTGGGGAAGGTTCCAGCTGTGAGGCTTCCAATGTCCTCTCTTGTGGAGTTGAGATGCATTACAGCCCTGGGATCTATGTGTGACAATGCGCATGAGTATTGCCAGCTGGGGAGGCTCACCTGAGGGTCAGTGTCCAGAGTTTCTAATGGGGTTTCACAATATAGGAATGATGCACTGATTGCCCGTATGGTCGAAACCTGCAGGTTGCCAGATACTGTGTTTCCCCGAAAATAAGACCTAGCCGGACAATCAACTCTAATGCATCTTTTGGAGCAAAAATTAATATAAGACCTAGTCTTATAAGACCGGGTATAATATAACAATATAATATAATGTAATATAATATAATATAATATAATATAATATAATATAATATAATATAATATAATATATAATACCAGATCTTATATTAATTAGAGCTGATTGTCCAGCTAGGTCTTATTTTTGGGGAAACACGGTACTACATGACCCAAAGCTCCAGCCTCAATTACAGCTGGCCTTTCTGAAGAGGCCAGACCCGGTCCTAAGATCCGGTGCGGACTTCCTGGGCCCTAAACAAAGAGAGTCCTGTCAGGTATGACGTAGATGAATCCCAGAAGCTGATGGTAAAGGCCAGACCTCTTTTTAGGCAAGGCCAAATGCTTTACTTTTATAATGAAAACCTGGAATAGCTATGTGGTTAGCTTTCCATGTGCTCGTTGACACGTAGTATAGTTTCTAAGTTGTGTTTTTATGTCAGAGGACTGATTGGCACTGAGACACCTGGATCATGCAGATTTCTGTTCTGTGTTTTCTTGGATTCTACCTATTTGGCATCCATTAATCTCAGGGCCAAACTAAGAGCCAAAGTGGTTACATCTCCTCTGTGAGCCAGCTTTTGTGGGCATAGGACAATCATACTGCAAACCCTCCAACCCGTCACCAGTCCATATTCCCAGCCTTCTCCTTCCCCTAATTCTCTCCAGGCCAATATTCTTCTGCCTTACTCACCCAGCGCCAGCAAGCACCCTACCGGAGACGGCCTGGTAGTCCAGAGCCTGCCGACATTATTCAAACTCGCCAGGCCTAAGCTGCTTCCCCCACCTTGCCTTGTTTTCCTGTGGAAAACAATCAAGGTTCTGGGCCACGCTTTCCCCTCACTGCTGCTGCCTGCTGGCCCAAACTTACACTTCGCCATGTGGTCCTGTGGAGCATGGTGTGTGCCCTTTTCTTGGGAAATGTAAGTAATAATAACCTTCTTTCAATGGCATCGGCCTCTTTGTGCTGTCACTCAGTCACCTCCACACATTCAAGTCCTGTGGGTCCAATGGAGACAACTTTGAAACCCCTCCTCCTCAGGCCTAGTTTCAAGAGGGCGCTAGTCCTTACCGCTTGGTGCAGGCCTGGCTCATACATGCTTGCTGAATTTCATAAACAAGCTTTACACTAATGCGTTTTACTCCAGTGGTGCAGGAGATAAATTATTCATCTTCCCTGATGCAATCAGCGCTCTACATGGAATTTGAAAATAGGTTCAATAAACCACTTGTGGAAATGCTCATTGGCCTACGAGTTCTGCACTGACTGAATTTACTGCAAGTACTGATGTCCTAACTTGGTCACTGTTCTTTGTCACTCTTTCCCCGCTCCCCACCCTCACCCCACCTCCGCCCTAATTCATGTCATTAGCAAATAAGCTTGTATTTACTGTCAATAACTAAGTCTGCCTCGGCCAACTTAAAATCTAAAGCTCAGAATGAAGAGAACGTTGTGCTTATTCCATTTAGTCTGGTTGCATGGTTTATTTTAGGCTCTGAGCAAATGTTAATTTATGACTGCTTTTGCTTCTTACAAAACATCAGGCATTTCCTGGAGCTGGTTTTAACCCAAACACCTTAATTGTATTCTCAGGCAAAGATATTGAAAACAGAAAACCTGGTAAACTGAAGATGCACAACATCTGGTAGTTAATTCTACACATGACAGTGTTGTCATCAGCTGATTTGACCCAGCAGTCCCTAAAATGAGGTTTGGCCATATTCCTGCATTTTTAGGGACACAAGGTATAAAGATATGTATGGGTTGGAAAGGAGGAAAACTGTGATAAATGAATTAAATACAGAACAAATTTAAGCCTCTAGTAATAAAAGTGGATAACATGCTGAAATAAGGTGAAGAAATGCCAAGCCATAAAGAATGAAGAATATTTAAGGTTTTACTAATGCAGGTGAGCTTTTATAGCAATTAAAAAAAATCTGAACGAAAACACAGTGACTGCCTTCGTTCATAGCAGAAGCTGTTTATGATTGGTTTCCAATAATTCCCCAGGGCTGACCCAATTAAGAACTCAAATTCTGAGCCAGAAAGGTTGAAAAACACTTTAAAGAAGAAAACTCTAAAAAGCCTATTTGGAAATATTGATATTCTCTTTTCTATAGATTAATTATTGAAAAAGTCATTTTATTTGTATTATTCCACTTAACCAAAGTGTGCTAGAAAACCAGAAGAATTAAAACACTTTACTTTTATAATATTCTCAGACCTTTAACTATATTTAACAAGCTATTAAGGAACCATGGGTTAACAGCCAAGCAGAAGATAGGAAATGGTATGCAGTCAGGACAAAGAGTGCTAGTTATAAATGCTCTTGAGAATAGTAAGTTCTGTGAAGTCACATGTGTCTGGAGGCTTTTGGCTGCAAGTAATAGTAAACTACACGTGGCTTAAACAATGGGGCATTTAATTCTTGCACAAAACAAGGGTCTGGAGGGAGGCTGCTCCAGGATTGGCTTACAACAGTAGGGACACTTCTTTGCCCATCTCTTGGCTTTCCTTTTCCATAACTCCATTAATACACTTATCAATAATGTGTATTAAATAAAAAAAGGAATGATGTCCAAAGAGCCCTGGAATTCATCTCAAGTCTTCATAGCAGGAGGAAAAAGAGAGTGGCTATCTCTGCGCATCTCCCTCTTTTTAATCAGGGAGGAATTTTTTCCCCCAAAGCTCTGTCAAGCCCCCACCCCAGACCTCTTCACATTTCACAGGGCAGGGCTGGGTCACCTGCTTCTCCCTATACCTGGCAGAGGAGAAGAGAGAGAACACGATGAGTTTAAGTCAACTATGGCTCATTCCCTGGAACTGGGCACACTCAATCTCTATGGAACAAAAGTGAGATTTTGTTAGCAAAGAAAGGGGGTGAGCTGGGTACGTGAGATGGTTATGGGTAAACAATCGGCAGTGTTTGTGATATTTGGAGGCATTAGCAGGTGGAAGGTGCCTGAGCTGGTCATTACTATTCAAAGGATGCACAGAAAAGGAAACACGTCTTTCATTTGTTATATTGTTTCACCTGGGTAAAGACCTCAAACCAGGTATCTTATGCGACTTTGCAGGAGTTAAGCCACAGGACTGGCTCCTTCCTAGGAAATCAAACTTGGCCAAATCTAACAGTTTTTCACTAAGCCCATTTTCAAGTAAAAAAAGGAATAATGTCTTGAGGTCCCTGGAATTCACCCCAAAATGACACAAATACAATAAGGCAAATGGTTGAAATCACACACAAAATTTGACCAAAGCAAATAAGCTTGCTCTCATGCTGTGATCAGAAGAGCAGCAAACTGGAGGCTTGTTCAAAGCCAAAAGAGCACTGGATTCTAAAGGCAAGGGTTTTCAGAGGGGCAGACAGAGATATTAGTAAACAGGGTTCACAAATCCACTCAGGGAGGAGCTTCAAAAGTTCAAGATGGGCTCTCTTGTCTATATGTTCATGGGATTTCAAAGGATTGAAATGAAAGGCTGTGAACTGTATACATCACCCACCCCCCATTTATAGCTCTGATAGCAGCAGCCATGCCTGCTATTCTCCACCAAGACTGAAACTTTTTTGAAGAAGGGTAGCTGCTCTAAACAGAAACTGCTCAGATTTAGCAGGCCTCCTGAGAGCAAGACCTGAGGAATCTTACCACAATCATAGAAAAATAAAAGGCAGAGCTTCTGAGACGTGACGTTAATAAGCGCTGGCGTTTCGTAGTCCCTGGAACAAGGTAAAGGGCAGAATGCGGGTCAGAGGCGCTTGTTTCCCCAGGACTGACACTCACTGTCCATGTGGATAAGAGACTGGAATCCTTCTGAAGTAACTGATAGTTGACTTGAACCCCAAGCGCTCCTCCACTTTCCCATGATCCAATCACTAAAGGAGTTTCCAGGATCCTGGGCTAGTCCATGGAACCTTGGTTTTAAAAAAAGGAAAAATAAATAAGGGCAATTGAAGAGGGCTGTGTAAATGCTTCTATTTTCCCTTCAAACCCACTCTCTCCACACCTCTCTGCTGACTGCTTTCACTCAAACGTCACTGTGAAAACAAGCTACACATCGACCCACGTCTGCCCCGTCTTCTGCTCTATTCCAGTGCAAGCATTCCTGCATTTACTGGAGGCCAGTCTCTGCCTCCCCATGTTATCCCTTCACCCTGTAGCTTCTCAAGGATCCTGCTTCTCTCCCGCCCCACCAGCCTCCAACTCTCCTCTCCAGGAGCAGGCCGACCAACACCCAGACACGCTCTACCATCTTCCATCGCTAAAAAACCCAAACCACCCACTCACCCATCCACCAAACCCTTTTGCCTGAACACCTCTCTCCAGCCTCCACCCCATGTCTCTTGTCCCCTTTATGCCAAAACTTCTCAAGAGGGATCCAAACGTGCTTTTAAATGGAACACCACTTGCCAACCAGCACATCTTGACCTTTATTTTTTCCAACTGCACAGCAGCATCTGCTTTTTGAAACTCTGCCTTCCACCTGCTCCAACACCATAGTCACTTGGTTTGTTCCTACCTCATTTCTGCTTCCTTCAGCCTGTTTTGTTGACCCCTGCTCCTTTCCTTGACACATGCACCGGGCTCGTTCTTGGACCCTCTCTTCTTCTTTTTCTACACTCTCTCTAGTCTAGGGGATTTACGCCAGTCCCCAGGTTGGACAGACCATCCATAGAGTGATGATCTATATCCGCCGCCTCACACTTTCTTCTGAGCTTCAGACACATGCAGCTAGTGGTCAACTTCATACCTACCCAAGGGTGTTTAAAAGGCATCTTGAACTTACATTTTAGACATTTAAAAATTTTTATTTTATCGGGGGGGTGGCCATCTTGAAATCTCCACCCCATACTAGACATTTTAAAATTGGGCTTTCTTATTGTTGAGTTTTAAGAGTTCTTTGTATATTTTGGGTAACAGTTCTTTATCAGATACGTCTTTTGCCGATATTTTCTCCCGTCTGTGGCTTGTCTTCTCATTGTCTTGACAGTCTTTTGCAGAGCAGGAGCTTTTACTTTTAATGCAGTCCAGCTCATTAATTCTTTCTTTTATGGATTGTGTCTTTAGTGTTGTATTTAGAAAGTCATCACCACACCCCAGGTCATCTGGATTTTCTCCTTTAGTTACCTTCTAGGAGTTGTATCATTTTGTGTTTTACATTTAGGTCTGTGATCCATTTTGAATGATCCATTTGTGAAAGGTTTAAGGTCTGTGTCCAGATCCATTTTTTGCACGTGGATATTCAGTTGTTCCCGCATGATGTGTTGAAAAGACTCTCTTTGTTCCATTGTATTTACTGCCTTTGCTCCTTTGTCAAAGATCAGTTGACTATACGTTCATGGGTCTATTTCTCGGTTCTCTATTCTGTTCCATTGATCCTTTTGTCTTCTTTTACCAATACCATGCTTTCTTGATTATTATAACTTTATAGTAAGTCTTCAAGTCAGGTAATGTCACCTACATTCAAACTTGATTCTTGATTCCCATCTCCACACACATTTCATACCTGCTGGTCCCCCAAGTCTTTCCCATCTCAGCCAATGGCACTGTCATGCATCCAGTTATTCAGGGTAAAAATCTAGGAGTCATTCTTGATTTCTCTCTTCCCTCCTCTTGTCGTCCATCAGTGTGTCTTAATTCTTCCTTGAGCAAGCAGATCAAATCAAGTTGCAACTCTCCATTATCCACTTCGTCCAAGTTAAGAGTCCCTCTCACTGGTACTATAATACTATACCTGGTCTCCCCCTTGCCCTCCTCTACAGTCACTAAGCTCCCCGAAATTTTTCTTAAAAAAAAAAAAAAAAGGAAATGAGGATTTATCATACACTTTTTACATTCAACATTCAACTTTACATTCAACTAGATGAAAACACAGCCAGTCTGAGCAAAGAGTGATTTTTTAATCAGACCTGTTGAAATCAGAAGGGGATGAGATTTCAGGCTAAATTCCTTAGGAGGAGAGGTAAAGCCCTAGACCTGCTCTGTCAATCACAGTAGCCACCAAGCCACACGTGGCTCTTGAGCACCAAACATGGGGCTAGTTTGAATTGCAATATGTTGTAGCTGTGAAACACATGCCAGATATTAAAGACTTGGTATGAAAAAAAAATCTAAAAGGTCAATAATTTTTAGGTTGATTACATGTTAAAAATTTGGATATACTGGGTTAAATAAAATACATGAAGATACATTGTTTCTTTTTAAAAATGTGGATGCTCGCATAATTTAAATGACCTACAGGGCTCACACTCTCTCTCTATTGGACGGAGCTGCCCTGGACCGTAATGCACACTCGGTGCAGTTGTCTGGCCTCTGACAGCCCCCTCCCTGCTTCCAGGGTCTCTGCTCCATCTGCTCTGTGGACATGACCCAGCACTTTGCTTCTTCCTCACAGCTGGTTCTCACGACTGGGAGGACCGAGTAAGATGGCCGATGGACAGGTGATCCTTAAAAATATAAATCATACTGCATGCCTTTCTTTTGTAAAACCCTCTAGTGGCTATCCATTTAAGTTAGAATAAAATGCCAGCACCATATCATACAACCAAGATCCTGCACAACTGAGAATCTTGCACTCATTACAATTTAGCTACCCCAGTCTCCTGTCTGTTCCTCAAAACACCAGTCTCTTTCCTGCCTCATAGCCTCTGCAATTGCTGTTCCTTCCCCCTGGGATGTTTGTATCCTACTTTGTTTGATGGCTGGATACTTTTCATTCTTCAACTCTCGGTTTAAGTGAATACATAAAAGTTCTCAGATATGATGTAATTCTTATCTTAGATGCATTTTTACGTTTCCTTCAAATCTTTCATTTAGTTATTTAAGTGAAAAATCACATAACAATGAATTTTAATCCCATTTATGTAAAAATAAATGTAGATGTATACATATGTGTACATACAATAACTATTTAGAAGGATACACACCAGTTAGCTGAGGTTACTTCTACGATCACACTATACATATTGTTCTCCCACTTTTTTTACAAAGCAATATAAGAGAACTTTCTATGCTAACTCATATAGATGTCCTTTCTTCTTTTGTAATGGCTCTAGGTATTCTTTTGCATGGATATATCATAATTTGTTTCACTATTTTCCTATATTAACAGATATTTAAATTGTTTCTAATTCTTCTTGCTGTTACAATTGAATCTTATTACAGTAGATACAGATTTCAATTCTTTAGAACAGAGAAAATAATTTACCTTCTCATCTATGGGGACCAGTCTTTTGTCATAGTTTCTGACATACCTCCTGTTCAATTGTGAAATGTGGCCATCTTAAGCACTGACAAATTTTTGTGTGTGCAGTTTATATATTGATATCATCTCTAACCAACATCTTAAAAAATTTAAGGTACATAAGCACTTTACTCAGTATTGCTAGTAATGCTTTTTGCATAAGGTCTATACCAAACGTTTATTTGAATACATCTTTTTAAAATTGAGGTATAATTTATATAACGCACAAATCTTGATTGTACAGCTTGATGAAATTTTACGTATGTATACATCTGACTAAGTGCTCCCCAGATAAAAACAGAGAACATTTCCTACACCTAAGCAGGTAGAGGGACAGTACATTTTCAATTAGTAGGATACATTTTAAGCTGTTTTCCTTCAAATTTCCACATTCCTCATTTCTTTAGGACAAATACTCCTTTATGATTCTTATGGTAATAATTTGGCGAGAGTAAAGTGAAGAAATGGAGAATCACAAAGGTCTGTTGGGTATTTTCTCATCTCTACTTGTCCCTAATCATTTACTTATTTTTAGAAACTGCTCATGGATATCCTAGGCTGGATTAATGGGAAAATCATGGATTGCTGAAAGCTTTCAAGTTTATATAATCTAGGCTGACAGGATTTTCATTCTACTCTCCCAAACTTGTTTCTATTCATTAAGGCCAATATGGGTCATTCAATACAAATAATGCTATACTGCACTGGTTTTGAAATTATGGACAATCATTTTTGACAAGAGGAAATAATGAGCTGTGCAATTTTGTGAAGCAATTAAATTTCTTTGTGTCCTTACAAGAAAAGGAATAATGAGAGAGAAAACTGAAGATGTAATAATAATAATGGCGATACATAAAATAATGGGAAGTAGGCTGTGGCCAGATCAATAGCCTCATTTGCCAAGTTGAGATGCTTGGTCTTCCTTCTCTTTTCTTTTCCTCTATTTTGTTGGTTGTCCAAGACCTCCTATACTATATAAGTTACATTGTATTGAATAGACTTTTGTGGCTACTCTGGAAGTTCAATAACAATTTTCTGTGAAAAAATTAATTCCAACTTCCAAATAACTAATTTACAATTTAACCTTTGCAACACAGTTCATTATTTTATGATGTGTAGTTCTGGTGAGCATTTACTTAATCTTTCTGTTCCTCAGTAACTTCTGAAACGGTGAGGTAAGCAAGAATTCTCAAATGACATTTTCAGTCCGAAAATTCAATGATTTACATAAAGTCCTGGCATGTTGTTAGCAAAATGTCAACATTTATCCCTCAATCCAACAATTTCCTCTTTCAGAACATTCTTTAGCAACATTGAAATTAATATTTCTTTTTTCAGAACAGGTATTTAAATAACCACAGAAAATTTGCTCCATAATTTTCTTGTGTGAATTGGGCCTATTAATCATGCTTACTTTTAGGTGATGCAAAAGGAACTACCGAGAAATCTACACTGATTGTGGGGCTAATACATATCTGGAACTCTCTTTAGCCTTTTCATACTAAGCCATTTAGTCCATACATTAATATGATCTTCATTATACATATGAAGACTCTAAATAAAGTCTAAAGCCTTCTTGCACAAGGTGACATCAAAGTGGTGGAAGTGGTGTCTGAATCTACATCTGATTAGAAACTCCTTCCACCCTATAAAGCTATGCTCACAACACAGAAGGTGTGAACCCCAAATAAGGTATAAAGGAGACAAGTACAGAAAATGTCTATTTGCTAGGGTAAAAAGCTAAGCTGCTACAACAGAAATACGGTAGCTCAAATTCAGAGGCTTAAAGAACACTGAAGTGCATTTCTCTTTTATGTACCAGTCCCAAGGTAAGCAGCTGGGTTACTGAATTTCATCAGAGATGGAGGTTCCTGCCATATTGTTGCTCCGCTGTCCCTTAGGATGCATTATTAATGGATTCTCTGGAAGGAAAATGGCTTCTGAAGGGAAGAACACATCCAACATTTTAAAGCCTAGATCTGGAATCAGCCTGCATTCACGTTCCACTGAAGAACTTAGTTGTGCGACCTAAACCTAGCGGCAAGGAGGCTGGGAAATACCTGTTCTGTAGCAGGACAGCCAAATGCCCAGCTACATTCTATTTAAATTAAGAAGAAGGATGCCTTCTGGGTGACACCTAGCATACTCTCGTCATGTTCTCAGAGTAAAATCAACATAGAATGGATAACATAATCTGCAGATAACCTCCTTCAGATGGTTTATAGTTATGATCTGAAGTGTTTTATAAAACTATATCAATAGAAAAATGTGATTGAAATGTAATTAAATCAAGATGTGATCTATTCCTTGTACTCAAAGGCAACCAAATTGCCTTATTTCACCGGGAAAAAAAGGCAATCTGCATGAAGATCAGAAGGAGAGTCAAAGAACGTACCACTATTATCTGTCTTTTCCACACTCCTGTGGCAACAGAATGTACTAACCTTTACTGGATGCGCAGTGGTCTTTGAATGCAGGCCACACACCAGACATCATATAAAGGTTTCTTCCCTCCTTAGGGGAGAAGCTTCCTGCTTAGAAAGCAACTCTGTCATCCATAGTAAGAAAGCAGATACAGAAATACTCCCCTGGAATGGCATCAAAATAAGCCTCTGCCCAGTTTGGGAAGCACACATTCAGAGTGAAGGAAGAGCTGAATCTGAGAAGCCCAACTCATGTGACACGTTTCATTAAGAACTCTGTTATACATCTTAGCGCTTGGAAATCTGAGATGCTAAGTAGGCAAATCCCCCTATCATCTCCCCTTCTTATGTGTCCTTAGAAGAAACGTCGTAATTATTTGTTCACCTTTTCACTGTGACTGTACAGAGGCAGGACTAATAAACTGACTTAGTGATGAGGTAGAAGTTTGTAACCTGGGGGAACAGGACAGCCATTAGAAGTCCTGGAGGTGATCTCCTAAACAACGTTTGCATTGCTGCCTTCTAATCCTGCACCTACCAAGCAACTTTCTGCTTTACAATTTTGTCTTTTGAGTGGATATGAATGCTAGAAGAAAGCACTCCATTCTAAGTTAAAAGAATTGCTAGCATTTACTAAGCACTCCCTAGGGACTAAGGAGTTTTAGCATTTTACATGTATAAATAACCCTCACAACAACCCTATGCTGAGGGAGGTCCTATTACTCCCATGTTACAGCAGAGGAAACAGGCTAATCAGGGGTCACACAACTAGGAAGCGGAACAGTCAGGATATAATCCCTGGCCTCCTGACGCCTGAGTATCGGCCTTAACCACCATTTGTTACTTATAGATCAGGAATACCTTCTACTGTAAAGGAAAGCACTTGCATGCTAGTTTACAAATTAGACTCTTCAAAGTTTGGAAAGTGTTACACACAGCATCAACTGAACTGAAAAAAATCCAGTCCCCTAGACCTGCAAAGCCAAGGAATAGATGGGATGTGTGGCTTGAGAGCTCTGTGAAGTGCTGCCTGTGTGATCAAGTGAGTCCCTTCTTTTTTGTATTTCCTAATTACAACATAGGCTTTTCACTGAGATACTAATTTATAAGCAGTTCAGGAGGATATTCACAGATTGTGAAGGTGATTCAAGAACTGTCCGTTTTTATAAGAGCCCCAAATCAGTTAGGAGACAAAAGTCACTCTAAAGTCAAACCTAGCTCTTTTTATTCTATCGCCACAGTGTATTTTTAGAAGCTTGAAATAGATGAGATCAATTTATCTACCTAAAGCAGTTTGCTATTAGAAACAATCAAGATTTCTGAAGTCTCTGGCAAAATAAGGAAGAACATTACGTGTATTTAAGTAGACTAATTAGAAAAGTATAAGAGATAGGAAAAGAAGGAATTTTCTGTCTGTGACTGTTTGAATCAGATAGGACAGAGTTGTTACACAGGAACTTTGAGAATACAAAAAGACAACTAGAGATAAACATCAATCTGGATTTTAATGCAGGAAAGTTGATTAATCATAAGACTTACTCCCCAAATGGAGCTGGCAAATTACAAGTGAACAGAAACTTCACACACAACTGTTAATGATGAAAAGTATCTGTGCCTTTTGAGGGGTTCCGGTTCTGATCTGAGCATGCCCAAAGTGCAAGTTATGAAGGTAGCAATATGCTAAAACTAAACTAAATGCTACTGCAAACTTTTCTCAAGCTTTAGGCAAAAATAAAAATCTCTTTTTAACTACAATCTTGATTAAGATGGATCTAGATAGGTAAAAAATATTTACTTACAATCCTAAAAACACATTAATTGCAATATTAAACATGAAGCTATAGACATATGCTCAGTTATCTATATGTAAAAGTTCTTTGATTTCTCAACTTTTGTAGCAAATACAATTTTGTACATGTATATAGAGTGTTTGCAGAACTTCTAACCAAATTATATTTTTAGCATTTAATTTCAGCCCCTAATGAATGCATTTACCTCAAAACTAACTTCTTTCTCTTATTAATGGTTCTGTTCTGCAATGTGCAATTATCACATTAGAAGTTAGCGAAAGTAAAATTATACAGTCTTAAAGGCTTTTAAATGAGATTTCAAACTTCCATAAGAAGTCTATGCAATTTACTTTGGAGAAGACTCAAAAGCAAAAGATTTGATTTCTTCTTATGCTAGTAAAATCCCTAACAATCCACTAATCTATACATTCCTCTAATACAGAAATAAAACAAGAATTTTCACAGCAAACTTGGTCAACTGCACTTGCACCTGAGTTGCATCACGTTTTAGTTATTTTTTTAAGAAAACTTTTTCTCAGTTTTATTCTTGTTTCTCTGCTGTTAACTAATTTTTATGTTTGCAAAAGAATATCTTACTGTAGGTCCTCCTTATCTGCAGCTTTGCTTTCTGTAGTTTGTTACCCACAGTCAACTGCGGTCCAAAAATATTACATGGAAAATTCCAGAAATAAAATGATTAAATTTTAAATTATGAGCCATTCTAAAGAGTGTGATGAAATTTTACACTGTCTCACTCTGTCCTGCCTGGGATGTGAATTATCCCTTCGTCCAGCGTATCCACACTGTATATGCTAGTCACCCATTTGTCACTCAGTGGCCATCTCAGTTACCAAATTGGTTATGAGAAAGACAGACCACATTTACATAACTTTTACTACAGTATATTGTTAACACTTCTATTTCATTATTGTTGTTAATCTCTTACCATTCCTAATTTATTAATTAAGCTTTATCATAGTTATGTATGTGTAGGAAAAAACAGTACATATAGGTTTGGTATTATCCACGGTTTCAGGCATCCACTGGGGGCCTTGGAATGTATCTCCTGAAGATAAGGGGGGACTACTGGTTTCATTCTCAGAAAGAATGTACTCACTTAAAATCTTCTAAATTATATTTATTACTCAACTGAATCCTTTTTAAACATCCTTTCCTATGTATAGCCAAATCTTTAAAATCACTTCTTGCCTTTTGTGCTACACTAAGTTTCAATGTTAAGTTTATGTGTGTATTTTAATATTTCCTTTTCTTTAATGTAACAAGGTAATCGAGTAAAAGGCTGTCTGAGGTATGAACCTGGATTCCACTGAAATGGTCCTATGATTGCAGAAGAGCACAAAAGGGCCATGGACGAACAAGGGAGGTCTTGCAGGAGGGTTAACGTGAGAAAGGGAGGGTTTAGGGACGAGAGAACTCTAATAAGACTAACATCACAAGAGAAGAAGGCTAAGTGTCAACTGGTCTCCAAATAACTAATTTGTCATTATTTTCCTTCAGAATGTTCTACTACAATCTTACAAAGTGCTTCACTTATACATACTAAAAATTCAACTGGTCTAAAACATTTTAATAGCAAGTATGAAAAAAGTTTTCTAATTTTCAAGGTCTAATCTTTTTAGTAATAAACTTTACACTCACTACTGAATTTAAGCCAAGATTATAACCTACCAGACATGAATGGGTTAGTTTTTACAATACTTTCATCATTTCAAAGGAAAGATGAAAAATAAACACTCTCTTTACTATGGTCACAACAACACTAAAAATCCCTTAATTTCTGAAGCAGCCTTTTTTCCAGCATTATTTTCCTTTTGGTCCTCGTCACCCATGTTATAGCCCTCGTAGCACCACAGCTATCATCTTTCAATAAATGTCCATCTACAAATTAATTAACTTTCTTGAGACAAATCCCTGGTATACTATTCTTCTGATTCCCATGAAAGACTCACTTTTAAGATACGATTGCAGCTGCCCCACACTGCCAGTTACTGTGTCATATGCACGCCTTAAAATTCTGTAATCAGCAGCCACCAGGTGCCGTATCGCATTCAGCACACTACAGTCAGTCAATACAGACATCCCCAAACACACCAAGGCTGGTTTTGTCAAATGTTTTATTGAGTGTAGACATCTGGAGTACTGTAAAACATGCATTATCTGTAGATTCAAAAAGGAGCAAGCCACATTGTCCTCACTGTCAGATGTGTCAGGCTTGGCACACATGATGGAGATTAATGAAGTATCATGAGAGTAATATGGTTCCTGAAAAGCTTCTACAATTTGGAGTAGGGTCTTAATCATGTGAAAAGCAAAGCTGTTCACGTTAGTGAACTTGCATTTCATTGGGGGTGCACAGTATTTTAATTTTAAAACAAATAAAAATAATTCTGTTTGTAGAAGATTCCCACCCCCTCAACTTTGTCCCTTCAGTTTTCAGAAATTTTAATTAAAAAAAAAAATCATTCGCCTTTTGGAAATTGTACGTTTGTCTGAGCAGTAACTAAAATTTATTTCTTCTTCGGTTGCTGAGGTGTATTAAATTTGAAGAAGATAATATCTCCATCTTCAACAATATAATTTCTGCCTTGTTGTCTGTACTTTCCAGCAGCCTGCAAATAGGAAATATAGAGGAAATGGGTTATTTTACAACTAAATCCGTGAGGTAAATGATAGGAACAGATGTAAAAAGTATTATATTTCTTTAAATATATATATATAGGAAGTCATACAAGTTCAAAACTAGACTTGGAGAGAAGCAAAGTATTCCCGATTTGGGCAGCACTAGATTTTCCATACATACATAATCATAATGTATTCTCCACTAAATTGTTGGTACATAAATGTAATTATACCAATATCATTAAGTTTCATTACATGCTGTTTATGGTACATTTCTGATGTGTCTGCAAACATCCAGCAAGTCACTGTAACAAAACAGATAAAACCAGGCAGGAGAAAAAGACTATACAACTAGTTTAAAGCTTCTTTATTTCCTTAAAGAAATTCTTTGGTGATACTGATAAAGTCAAAAAGGTAGTTTGTTATATGGAAAACTATTATCAATTGTAATGCACAGATTTTAAATGATCCCCTTGGAGCTTTTTATTTAGTCTTGACAATGACCATACATAGTGGTGTGTATTAGAATTCACCAGGAAGAAGACTACAGGCATACCAAGGGTTTGGTTCCAGATCACCACAACAAAGTGAGTATTGCAATCAAACGGTTGTAATCTTTTTGCCAGTAGAGGCTCTGGCCTTTAATTTGTAAACAACGCAACATCTGTGAAGCACAATAAAGTGAAGCGCAATATGAGATATACCCTAGTTACACGTAGACTCTAACAGGTTGAAACTGCAGACAGGTATTTTTTCCACTTGCATATTAGTTGGCAAAGTAACGGATTCCACCTGCTGGTATGCAGATTGAGATGTGCATCGGCCTGTAATCCTAATACAAATAAGCAGCAGTTCCAGAGCCCCCGGCTCACCCGGCACAGCACACACACTCCCCCCTACGCACAGCGGGCTCCTGAGCATCTAAGCCTAACACTACGCACACTGACACAGGGCCACATTACCCCACCGTCCACTCCACCACTCCACCACTCCACAAGGACTCAAGGATCTTCTGGAAAAAAGTCTCAAAAGTATTTTCCTTTGTTAGAATTTATTGAGAACACGAAACCTTTGCCCAACAAGATTAGTACTTCCCTTTGAAGATATGGATAAGAATGTTCAACGTCAAGTGTAATTATACTAATCGGAAAAAACACTAACGAAGATCATACATCTGAGGTTAAAATCAACAAACCAGATCACAGAGCTCCAGAAAGCATATGAGCATTTTTAAATATCTAGACTATATATAAAAAAATCACCTACTCATAATGTGTGCTACTAAAACAAAGCTTATTTTTAAAAAGCCACGATATTCTAACATTCCAAAGGCTTTCCCCCACTTTCTCTCTCTCTGATTTTTATAGACACGTGATGTACTGAAGGCCATATGCTACTTATTTTGAGAATATAAAGTCCACTGTTACAAAACTATACAGACAATTTAAATCAAATACATACTGACCTGACATATTAATGTAAGTTTATATATTTTATCACCACTCAAGTTTACTATTAATTAAAGGTGACAGTGTGCCTTTAAATTCTCTAGAGACCATTTAATCCATTTCCACTGCTATCAGAAACACTGGTTGAAAAAAAAAGTCAATACCCATTTGTGAATCTTGAGTATGTATTAAACAAGACACGTCTAACCAGTTCATTTGCACTTGAAAGCAGCCATCTGTAGAAGCCAGCTTTGCCTAAGCAGATATGATTGCTAATAATGTGATATCCCTGTAGACTACAAAGCCCACACAGAGCTATTCAGTATATAGTTCACAGCACTGGCATTAAATTAGTTATGCTGCACTGGTGTTAGAAATACATATACATACATACACATACATGCAATCTTGCTCTCAAACCTAAAACCTACTTGATAATATACAAGTAAATGTTCATTGAATAAGAGAGCATAAAACAATTCACAAATGCTTTACTGACTTGGAGTTTAAATTTTAAAATGTTAGTTTTGGAGATTAAAAAATCACACAAAACACTTAATGGTATTCTAAGCTGAAAATCCAGAGGTCAGTCTTTTCCGATTTATAGTGTAAAAGCTCCCAGCTCATGTTAAGCATATCTACAAGCAGGAAATATTATTTTATTGTACATTATAAAGTTTCCCTGCATTGTTAAAGAAAGTATTCACAATTTATATATCTTTCAAGTTTATTATAAGATAGACAGCTATTAAGGATTGATGAAACAGGCCTATCACATGAGAGTATAAAGAAGCAGCCTCTGATTTCTAAATGCTAGTAATGGAAAGATACCTTAATCATCTTTACTCTATGAAAAATACATATGCCAACATGATGTAGCATGTTAAAAAATAACCTGAGACTTTCAAGTCTAATTAGTATTCTTGACAAAGTTCAATCTCAATATTTGCATACCTATCTATTGATACAGATGACACCACTGAAAAGTTAATGATATTGTTTAGTTGTAAACTGGAACTTCTCTCACTCCTTTTTAAAAAACAAAATGGCTCTCATTCCACATTGAACCAATTATACCAAGATTTTTTCCCTCCTCTTCGTGGTGTTTCAAAAGTTCTATTAAAGTCCTGTTGTTCAGTATGAGCTTACCAATGATACCAATGAAAATAAACTTGAAATAAACTTTCCTGCATCCCTTTCAAATTATGAAATAGTAGACATATGAATTCTGTTACATTTTTCTATGGTCTTCTTCAAATATCAAATTAAGTTAAAGAAGCCTTCCTACAATGTCAGTTTAATCACTTTACTCACCTATCGATTGGAGATGACATACCTACCAGATTCTACTAAGTAAGACCTAATAAAGTGAAACAAAATTAAGCCTGAAACAGAATTTACATTAAAAAAAATCATTTATTACTAATGTGTAACATTGCTTCACTAGTAGTGGCTGCAAATCAAATTACTTATTAGCTAAAATAAAGCACAATTTTGGACCTGCCCTCTAGTGTTGAGAAAGCAAATCAAATTCCCAAAGATCTTTAAAAAAAAAAAAAAAATCACAACCATGAAGTTTCAATAAGAACTGGTTTTATTTAACTAAATTTCTGTCCCTTACCTTGAATTAATCATAAGGATATATATACATATGTATATATACATATATGTATATAGATATATTCCTTCTATTTTAGATATTCAAATGTAATAAGTATAATTTTTCATTGGCCATTAGTGAACAAATTCTTTATAATTATTTAAAACTAATTTATTTTATTTCTAGTTTTAGAAAAACACCACAAAATTACGGAATGACAATAAGTCACACATTTTAAAAATTATCTAAAAGTATGTAAACAACTGCGGCTCTTCAGTTGATAGTAACACTAAACATTGATATACTAAATAACTGTCTTTAAAAGGCAGTTATTCATTTTAATGAGTGTCTTCATATTAGTAAAAATTATAAAATATGAAACCCCAAATAATTCCTTACCTTGACTGCATTTTCAGAACCTTCCTCTTTAAAATCTTCGTATTTCATTACTTCAGCCATAATGAATCCTTTTTCAAAATCTGTGTGAATCTTTCCTGCAGCTTGAGGAGCCTTCGTTCCTTTCTTTGAAAAGAAAGACCAGAGAAAACTAATTGCATTTAAGATGATTGACTGTAGGTATAGAGTTTCTTTTTTCTGATTTGTAGTTGGGGTCAACTTAAACTTAGTTTAATATCAGTTAAGATGTCAGATACACAATTAGTACATTTTCAACACTGAACACAGACAGATCAGTAGATATTAAAGAAGCATAGCTTTGTTTTTCTTAACAGTCATCCACAGTTTTATTGATTTAGATGGCAGTGGTCTGGTTTTGGCCTGGGTTTCACTTCGATTTTCTATTCTTCACAGTGGAAAAAAAAAATAAGGATTTTCTTTTTAAAGTAACTTTCAAGATGAATTATCAAAGGTTTTAAAAAGATTTAAAAAAACTTGAAATTTTCAGCTCATCTAAAGAACATATAAAAATCAATATATAAAGGAACATTTTAAAGATATTTCCAACAAATCATATAATCTATGTTTGGCAAATAATTTTGAAATCCTCATAAAATTTTAATAAAATTTTCAAGCATTTTACATTATACACCCGCCTCTAACCACCACGTAGGAAAATTCAAGTTGATATAGGAAGAGAAATGTTTTGTAATTACTCCATGTGTTAAATTACAAGGACATACATTCCAGACACACACAACCATGGAAAGAAATTTGAGAAATAATGGTGACCTAAAGGCTGCTTAATAAAGCATGTTAAAGTGATAAGAAATCTGACACTATAAAGCACAGTTTTTACAATAAAAGATGTATTGGGTTAATATGGCTACTCACTGATGCTTACCTGACTAAATATCTTAGCACATTAAATCATGGATACTTACAATCAGTCTTAAGATAAACCAGCTTTCACATTTTCAAGCCCAGAACACGTTATCTTTCCTGCTACATACTTAAATTTGGAAGTTTTAAGGCTTTAAAATATATAGTAAAAATAAACCCTGACAATTTGTTTACCAACTCAGATTTATTTTGACATTATTTTCTAAGTGTATATATAAAAGAACCTTGGTTAGAAATCAATCTTTTCTCTCTCTCTCTCTCTCTCTTTTTTTTTTTTTTACAAAGGGGAGAGGAGACAAAAGTGAATCTAACATTCACACAACAAACACATTTAACATTTTATTGAACTTCCTCCGTGTTCCTATCCATATTAAATCAAAACGAATGTAAAATAAATTGCGGTAGTCAGTACAAACAGAAATCAAAGCAGCACTAAAATTAATCATGTAGCACTTATTAAAAAGGCATAATAAAAATGAAAAAGACACTGACTATTTCTAAAAGTTCTGACATTATTTTTATATTACTTAACAGTACTTGGGGCTACATATATTTCAAAATATTTTTCAATAGTAACTACCATATTACAATATATTTACATCAAAAAGCAAGTCATTACAGCTCAGTTTCTATTGTCCTCTGGGAATAAATTAGTCATTGTTTCTGGTCGTAATCAAGTCATTGTATATATCAATACTTAAAATACATATCACATTTTTAAGAAGACTGAATACATAACATAGCAAAAATAAACACTACTTCTATGAATTCAATTTACAAAAGGCATGAATTATTACACATTGAGTTTAGCTCTTTGAGGCCAACTGTGTATCTATGAAGAGCATAATGATGTCATATTGCTTTTATTGCTGAAAATGTAATCCGAGCAAAGCAAAGGAGGAAAGAACCACCCGCAACCCAAACAAACTTAGCGAATACAAAATGAAAAGCAACATCAATTTCACTGCAGACAAACCCAGTCACACAGATTAAGCAAGCACAATACTGGTGCGTCTTATCTCTGACCACAGGAGGAGGGTAGACAGATTCTACAGGATGAAGAAATTCAGACTATGTAATAGGCAGAATCAATTGTTACCTGCCTCAATCAATGCCGCTCCACTTTCACTGTTCAGCAGCTCACAAATAATTAAAGTTATCCTGGACAAAAACCTCATCTGTAATGACTAGCTAACCGCCACCATGACAAACTTCAAAGTCAGTGATATCAATCTGAATTCAATAGTGTGGAACTGGATATAGCTGATGAATAAGTATGAATCTTACCCTGATGGTCCATGCACGCACTTCATCTGGGCCTGCAGTGAAAAAGTATTCTAGTTGGAGTGCTGCAAACCCAGCCTTAATGATCTTTGGTAAAGCGCTGAAATAAAATGAAACAAATTCACTCAACATACAAGTTGACTGTACAAGAGATTGGTATAGAGCTAAAATTATTCATTTCAAGCAGAAAATGTTAAAGATATTAGTAAATGACTATTCATCTTTCATAATGTACTTGAAGATGTCAGAAAGCATACAACTATTTCTAAAAAATCCCCTCTAAAACTGGTTTTAATTGTATTAGTCTCTATCATTTTGAATTGTTTACTATAAAAAAAAAGAAAAATTTGATTTACCATTCTATGACTATTTTCCTCCAATATTAATTATTCGAAGGATGTGGGTCACGAAAGCAAATTTGACTGAAATCCAATGTTTAAACAATCTATTATGGTTACTCAGAAAAAACTAAGGCAACTGATTCACCCTTTCCCTTCCCCCACTGAACATGACGAAAGAGTTTTGGCGATCATTCCTTCTCAAAAATATACATAACTAATACCTATGTTATAATTAAAACACTGTACGGAGATGACAGATGACAGTTAAAAACTTAATTTAAAATAAATCTTTTCACTCTGTCTCATGGTAAAGAAAGGAGAAGATTCCCTCTTTATAATGGTAATTACTCTGTCATTTATTATTCTATCAGCGCAAGCAATTAAATTACTGCAAGGAAATAGTTGATAATAAAGTGTAGGGAAAATGAATGCTAATTAACCTTTGTGTCATGTTCGCTTCCAGATACTTCTGTCTCTCCTCAGCACTCAATTCTTGCAACTTGAGTTCCAAGGCCCCACTAAAAGGAATGACCAAGGCACCTGGGTCATACTTGTCCACCCACTCTTTAATTTTTATCAACCTGTAGACAAAAAAGGGCACAACATTATCTTGTAGTGCATGCATGACTGTACCACATTCATTATTATCAAGTAGCACATACATATTCATAAGAATTGCACGGTTTTATGATGCCATCTTTTTGTGTATAGCTTTCCAAGGTCAAGGCATTAACAGGCAGCAATTGCTTCAGGTATTCGCCATAATATTTTACTATAATCTAGTTTTACTTCAGCACATCATCTATAGGAAATGCAAATATTTTTAAACTTTTTAAGTTACATTAAATTTGTTCAGCAATAACACCTGTGCCCTTGAAAACCTTAATTTTGTGATTTATTTTCCTTACTTTACAAAGTAAATTTTTTTTTTTAAAAAAAGTTCTGCTTGTATAGAAATCAGACCTAAAAGTGCCAGCTAATTTTGAAGAGTCTTTGAAAAATAAATAATTTCTTCCATCCAGATATCTATATATGCCTGGTTCAGTTCCTTATTGGACTAACAAGAGCTTACAGTTGTATTGGTTTTGAGGGAGACTTTTGCTAATCAAAACAAACATGTCCAAACATACAGATTTATAAACCTAGTTGGTTATGTACACACTGCTTTTATGAACCCCACTTTGTAGGATCATGAATAATGGAATTGCAGAGGAAATAAATTCCTTTCATCACAAAGGGTTTGAAAAGAAATTGATACCAAGTGTTACCTGAAAAGATGACTGAGTGATTTTTTTTTTCTTCCAAAGCATGGAGTATTTTGACAAAGTAGTAGTTAGAACATAAATGAAATAAGTGTAGTAAATATATTAACCGGGTTCTGATCCTACCACTTTGCTAGCTTTTTATTCCTGGGCAGGTTACTGAACGTGTCTAAGCCTGGGATTCCTCGTCTATAAAAATGGAGACAATAATAGTACATATTACATTGTAAAGACTCTAGAAAAATAATGCCTGGCATATAGCAAGCAAATATTAACAGTAATTACTATTATTAATTTTCATTCTCAGGTAATCATTGTATATATACCTATGTCTCTGGAATAGTATAGTATAGAACTGAATATAGATTTCATAGAAATTTATATTAAAAATGTTAATGTATACCATGCATAGTTCCACTAGTCTCCCATGTTTAGACCAATGTTTTAATAGCTACTATGGCAAACAAACAAACAAACAACTGTGGCAGGAATCCTTTAAATAATCTATGTTAATGTCACTTTAAGGGAAAAGAAACACAAGAACTAAACCACAAATTCATTAACACTCACCTATCACAGAAAATGGCAGAGGATCAGTGTTATTAAAAAATTAAGAATATATAGGGCCTACTGAGTAGGTTTAGGATGGGATAAAGGAATGAAAAATTCATACAATAGTTTTTACATGTTTGTTATATAAAGCAGTATATACTTTATTTAATATGCTATCAGTGGTTTTTTATCATAATTATTCTTCCTTTTGGTCACATCCTAAAAAAACTGGACCAATCCAATCTAATCCATCAATCAATCAATATGTATCTTGGAATAAAGTAGTTGTCCTTTAAAATAGGAAATCCAAACCAGATATTTTCGTATCCAAAATTATGAAAGACAGGTTAAGAAAAAAGGGGAAAATTTAAATTGATACTTCTGCCTATAATAACATTATGAGATTCTAAGTTACTTCATAGACTTACACTATTCAAACAAAACTGTACATTAAAACATACTATTACACAACTCAGATACAATCAAATATGTAATTAATAAAAGATCACATACCAAATACAGACTCAATGAAAGTGAAATAAAAACAAGCCCATGTAAAAGGATAATATAAAAATACCATACATTTTGTTTCATAAACAGTCAACATAACTAATAAAACTAGAACTGTTATGAAACAAGATAAAAATAATTACTTTGGTTAAAACATCAATTCGGAATAACAATAGTTTTACCCTGTCATTTTAACAGCCTTTCCTGCAGTGTCCTCAGAGGGATTATTTGCATTCCTCAGGTGTTCCATTGTACAATTCAGATGAATAAAGACTTACAAATCATTCCTCTACCGCCAATGTGAGACTTTGATCTGGTGAATACACCATTGTACCTTAACTATAATTGGCAAAAAACCTGACAGTGTAGGCATCACAAGCTTAATAACAAAGGAGAATATCTCAAAGTGTTGACAGATGATCTTCATAATGCAGAAGCAGAGCTGGTACATTTTAGCAATAAATGAGCACTGAGGTCTAAAGGTCTCTAAAGTGACTGACATCAGACCTGCTACAGCCTCACTGAAAGAAAAAGGTACCGTGGCACTCTCCGTAAAGTGAGTTAGGCTCTTTGCCTGCAAGCTTCACTTTTGTGACTTTCACTGTCATAGAAAACACAGGGAAGATGAAAAGTGAGTTAGGTTCTTTGGCTGTCTGCTCTACTTTTGTTACTTTTACTATCAAACAAAAGTGAGAAATGTCCCAAAGTGATATTTAATTACATATTTGAAATAAGACCTGGGTAATTAAAAAATATGACTCGATTTCAAGATTACAGGCTGGAATACATATAATATAACTATTAGGTCTGATGGTTACAAAAGTGTGATAATGAGGCCAAGATCACAAGTTTGAACCCCATTGGGACCAGTTACCTTTTGCAGAAAAATGTCTATTCTATTGCTATAAACCATATCCCAAACTATAGTCATCTCAAAAACGTGTGCTACTGGCACATGAGGGATATGGAAAATCAAAGTTGAGCTCAGTACCACTACTAGAAGAACAATTTCAAGTACATTCTATCAAAGTGACTGAATAATAATCTCCATATACAAATGTTAGCAAATGCCTAAAGAAAACTGTGCAACTGTTACCGTATTTCCCCGAAAATAAGACCTAGCCGGACAATCAGCTCTAATGCGTCTTTTGGAGCAAAAATTAATATAAGACCTGGTCTTATTTTAATATAATATCTAACATAAAATAAGGTCTTATCTAACATAAAATAAGACTGGGTCTTACATTAATTTTTGTTCCAAAAGACGCATTAGAGCTGATTGTCCGGCTAGCCCTTATTTTGGGAGAAACAGAGTAGTGAGCAAAATAATAGTAACGATGATAATATTGTCATAGAATATCAAATTATATGAGGGGAGAAGAAACAGTAAAGACAGTACACTCCTACGAGTTCAAGTATAAAGACTTTCATAGTACATATTCGTTTTATAAATTTATGTGAACAGACTATTGCAAGGGGATCCATCCTTCTCTTGATAAGCAGCCAGAGCCACACTGATTTTCCCCAAAGTCTTATGAGTGACAAATGGAAAGAGGAACTGCCATTAGTTGCATTTTTCTCCCTGACAATGAAGTAAGAGGACAAAGCAGGGACTATTCAGTTTTAAGGCTAAAAGGGAGATGCACTGGCCAGTAGTGATGTTAGTCAGATTCTTTGGCAGAATGAGATCTTTAATATTAAGTTAGTATTAGATTTCCAAAAAACCATGTCCCAAATTTACCTTTGGTCTTATAATCTGACTTTTCTTGGCTAGTCTTGGAATTACAGATTCTATCTTTGATTTTCGTAAGGTTAGTTCACATTGTTTGTATTTATCTTCCCAGATACCAATTTTATTTCTAAAAATTCTATTTGTTTCCCTTTCAGAATCTACCTGCTCTTATTTGGGTAACATTTTACTCGTTTAATGAATTCTTAGTCCCCTTTCAATATTTTAAACAGATTAATTTAAAAGTTCCTTTCAGACTGTTCTAATCACTTCTAGTTTCTTGAGTATAATAACTCTGCCCCCACCATTTGTCATCTGCTAACACGACCTCTCACGACAGTTGGTTCCTGTGTCTGTTCAGTGTCGTTTAGGGTGTGTGGTCATTTGGCAGCAGCAGTTATGTTCCAAGGGAGTCTGTGATCCCCTGGGTTGTTGAGATGTATATAATGGGTAGTTTTGTGGTTGTTTCTTCTATGGAAAGAGCTCTGGAGGTTTCTACACGAGGTTATTGGTAACGCAAATTAAGGCACCTTACTTCTTACAGTGCAGTCCCAATCTCTAATTTCCTGAAAGTAATAGTTTCCTCCCTTGTCTGGAAGGGATGGGAGGCGGCGCATTTTTCCAGTATCTGATCATGGAAAGGACAGCCTTTTCTAGGCTTTATGAATGAGACGCATTCCATCACTGGTAGCCTGGGGCCTGTACCTGGGCTCTTATTCCCATACGGACACTAAAGCCTCTAAGCCATACACACCGATTCCTCTCTACTGTCACTGTCCTCTTTGCTTTTGGCACCTAGAGAATCTCTTTTCTTGCTTTCTAGTCCTGCTGTGTGTTCTGAAAATACCACACCTTCATCAATACTATCCTTTTCTGGTTATTTTCTCTGGTGTTTCTACATATTAGAAACAACAAGGGACATTCTTGTATTGGCTCAGTCCACCATCTTAACTCAAAGCTATTGTGTTTCAATACGACAGCTTTCAACATTTTTGGACCATCACTCACGGGAAGGAATAGATTTTATACTTGAATCAAACATATGGCGCACAGACATATTTTCATACACATAGTCAGAGACAGGTGTCACAAAACCATACTTACCTTTATAATGGGATATAAAACAATCCCAAAGGTACTATTTGATATTCCGCATAAAATTAAATTCTTGCAACTTAAAATAAACCCCTGAAATAGTTTTCTCTAATGTATTTTAATAAGAATTTTAATTTATTCTTTTCTACACTTCATGTCCATCTAGCCGTTCAACAACCCTCAGCTACTCAAACTCTGATTATATTTTCTAAAAATCCTTTGACGGCTCAATCCAGCACTAACGCCAAATTACACTACCACTTATGATACCTTTGTTGAACATTAGAACTCTCTCAAATCTGTTTATTCTATTTTGCAACATCAAAGTATATTTAAAATCTTTTAAGTTGTTACACATGGTAATTTTAGGTCCTTATACACACCTCATGTAATTTTCTGGGTGAATCTAGGTCTTGACTTAAAAAAAAAAATAGCAGTGATATCTTGCTCTAACTGAATTTAACTGCTGGTATGAACCACATGTCAACATTCAGAAAATGATGCAACTTACACAAAGGAGGATCCAGAGTTGGTTTATTCAGTGACTTGACGTTATTCAATGTTATTAAGGACCTGACCTTAAATAAACTAGTTCCCCTCATGTTGTTCATGGTATGGAGGTACCGTAAATCCAGAGGGAACTGATAAACACTGAGGTTATTTTTAGTCTCCTCCCTTGCAGGTTTACTCTCATTTCTGCTAAAATTGTTCAGCGTTTCAAAGAATGACTTTAAGATATCACATTTCTCTTTTCCATTTTCCAAACATGATCCCTACAAATTTACATTGATTTACAGTGTTCTGAAACAAAAAGAAAAAGAACAAGAACAAAGAGAGAGTAAGGCTTATGGAAAGTAATCTTGTTAAAGATGACATAAATATTATTTAATCAATTGTCATTTTATAAATAGTAACAAATAATACTGCAAACCTACACTAAAATAGCACAATGTACAAATTGAAATACATACCACAAACAATATTCATTCAAAGTCAAAAAAATTAGCTCTAGAAACTCTAACATTCCCAACTCTTAAAAATTCTTTGAATAAAGTTATTAGAATGGATTTATTAAGCAAGTCAGTGGGGAAAAAAGAGGGAGAAGAATATGAGGTGTGATAAAAAAATGCGGAGAATGTTTAAATAAAAAATTATTACAGTGAAAGACACATGGCCATTAATCCCCCTCAAAATACTCCCCTTTCACTTCAAACACACTTATCGCATCATTCTTGCCACTTTCTGAAGCAGTTCTGGAAGTCCTCTTTTGTGAGTGTCTTTAGTTATGGTGTCATGGTTGCCTCGATGTCCTGAATCATTTTGACTTTGGGGAAGAGCCCGAAGTCACATGTTGCCAGATCTGGTGAACAAGGTGGATGAGGATATACTGCAATGTTTTTATTTGACAGAAATTGCTGTTTACCAGAAGCGATGTGTGACATGGAGTGTTGTCATGATGGAGGATGAAGTAAAGACTCACGAAAGAGGACTTCCAGAACTGCTTCAGAAAGTGGCAAGAATAATGGGATAAGTGTGTTTGAAGTGAAAGGGGAGTATTTTGAGGGGATTAATGGCAATGTGTCTTTTACTAATAAATTTTTGTTACTTAAACATTCACTGTATCTTTTGATCACACCTCATACCAAAAAGTAATTTCCAGTATAATTGATTAGTGTCTGGAAATCTAATCCCTCTTCTAAAAGAGATCCCCATCTTTGATGTATGTAATAGACTTCAAGTTTTGGTGTTCTTGTTCGATTTCATGGAGTTACATAGAATAACAATTACAACTTCACTCTTCAAAGTGGTCACATCACTTGGGTGACTTGTTAGAAATGCAGAACCGCAGAACCTGAATTTTAAAAAGATTCTCAGGTATTTCATATGTATGTTAAACTTCCAGACGCACTGAACTAATAAAGGCCTTTGAAAATAAAAGCACATTAACTGAAAGCTTGAAAACGTCTGAAATAACTCTGCAGACAAACTGATAGCTAAGCAAATGTTGACTACCTATCCCACTGATATGAGAGGAGAATAATAGAATAACACTTGCTTACCCCTCCTAGGTTCAAAAACCAGAAGAGGAAAAAGTCACTACAATTTCAGGAAGTGTAATAAAAATGTTTGCTCTGAATCGCCTGCAATGTCAAAGAAGTTTCAAATTCACAGTAAAAATAGTTAGTTGAGACAGAATTACTATGGTCAACAGTTTCTTACTTTGTAAGACATAATTATCCCTCTTTTATTCTAATAAGCCTCAATACCTGGAAAAACATCTGTAGTAAGTTAGCTTTGGAGTCTAGATTCAAATTATAAGAAGTGATTCCAGCAGAGGGGACTTTGTGAAATCTGAATTCATAACAAGTAAAAGGAATATTATCACAAATTGTTTACTATGAGAGCCTCTGTCTGAAAAATGCTATTTATTTTGCAGTCGCTATAATAAAATGGCATTTGTATACATACCCACATAAATACCTATATATGTGTATGTATGTATAGTTTGCAGTAAATAAAAATTGGATTTCAGGCTTTCTGTTTCAAGGATTAACAAGCTTTATGACTCTCGTGATAACTGAGTTATCACGGTTATGAGGAAACTGAAATGATAGGTGTTATGACAGCAGACAACCTTAAAAGCAAATTTAAAAAATTGGAATATGTTTATTCCAACACTTTGGGCTCACCATGACTGAGATTCCTTTAATCCTTACTATGCTTTCAAAAAAAGATAATGCAAAGATAACGCATGCAATTAATTTATATATGATAAATATGTAACTACTGTATGGAAATATTTTCTATGTTCAGCAAAAAGGCTCCATAAAAAAAAAAAAAGTCTCACAATGAATAAACAGGAGGAAACACCAGGGTGAATACTAATTAGGTTGAGGAAATCGTAGTAATCCCATTTCCAGCTGACAACTGGTCTGAGAGTGGGTATGTGAAACAGTCTGGTCAATGGGGCAAGAAGGGAAACCTAGGGAAAGATTTCAAAAGGCTCCCTTTGGCCCTTAAAAGAGAAAACAGAGTTTCTGCTGTCCACGATGGCTAGATCTTACCCCTGGAACTCTAGCAGCCATGTTGTGACCCAAAGAATGGAAAAGTTGAGAAAAACCCTTATTCTTGGTAGTATCACAGGAACACTGAATTAACCAACCTGGAAGACAAACTATCTTGGGTCTTGTTGTGTATTGGGATTGTCTTTGTAGCTGAAAGCATGCAGATTAATCCTCATTTAAGTATCTGACTGCAGCACCTCTTAACTGCTCTAATTTATTCTTTAAGAAACCAGTTCCTGCAGAGCTTTCTCTGAGCTTCCATATGGATAGATGCTATCACCACAATCTACCCTATACTATAAATGACCTATTTTCTTGTTTATCTCCTCCCACTATACTCGTAAACTAAAACTAAAAACTTCCTGAGGTCAGGGACTTGTCTTCGTTCTCTGATATACCCACAGAACTCTCCTAACACAGCACCTGGCACACACTGGATGCTTAAACATTCTCTGACTGAATAATAAGGTGGAATGAGCTTTAGCTAATAACTAGTTGACTGACCACAGACAGCTGTTTAGGGCCTCTTAGCTTTAATTTATTCATCTGCAAACTAAGGAGTTTTCACACTGTGCTGGGCTCCCTAAAGGAGCACCCAAGGTGCTAGGAGGAGAAAGGGTAGGGAGAGCGAGGGAGGAGGAACAGTGGGGTTCTGGACCCCCCACTCTTGCATGTCAACCGGAGCTGCATCATTCTCACGTGTTCCATTTCTGCAGCAGATTTCATCAAAAGAAAGAGTTTTGTTGTTTTTAAGAACTCTAAAGTTTAACGATTGAATGGTCCTGTTCTGATGGTAAATTCTATCATTTTTATGGCAAATGCCAGAAATCAAACAAATACAAGTGCACTTCAGATTTCTGCTTAAATGCTGTTTTTTATGGTCTTTTTTAAAAAATTTTTTTAAGCCTCTCTCTTGCCATTTTCTGCCACTATCTATTCTCTCACTTTGACTTATTTTTCCTTATAGCACTTATTATGTTCTTAATGTTTATTATCTTCCTCCCACAATGGTGAACCTACTTTACTCATTTCTTAGAGCATGGAACTTTTAGAATATTTTGTTCACTGTGGTATCTCCAGCACCACTTATAATAGAAGTTGGCACAAGCTGATGCTCAGTAAATGTTGGATAGATCAATGAATAGGAATGAATTAAGCTGAAAGTTCATCTAAAAAAGATTAGTTAAATGAACACTCAGAAGCACATATGATTCTTCTGCCAGAGCCAACCTTTAGACATTAGTAAGCTATAGCTGACTTGACCATTGGAGCTATGCACATTTGATAGCTAGAATGATGAAGTTAAAAAAAATTATACCAACAGAAAGTGGGGGGAGAATACCTAATTCAGGTAAGGCTATACAAACAAAAATTCATAATATAGTGGTGTTACTGTCATTCCAAGTTAAGTCTGTGGCTTGAACTACTGTAATTCAAGTCTGAACATCAAGGTTCATTGTGAATGTACCAAAATGAGCACCTCAAATGTTAAGATGTTCCCTGAATCTCAGGCTTGTAAACCTCTTCAAGGCTACTAAGTTACGATTTATGTTCACACTAAGTGTCCCCAACCAGGGCACATTTTTGATACTTTAGAGGAGTGTTTATCCAAATATAGTTTCTGTACCACTTGTGAATGCTGGACTCTATAAAATACCTAGATTTATGATCTTTGGAAGTGGCCTTTGCACCCAACTCTTATAACACTTTGCACTCTGATGGCTGAGGGGCACTATTTTGAATCTTTGCCATTTCTTTGCAATTCTTTATTCTAGTTTTAAACATTACACATAGAAATATTCTGTAATTATAGTTGTCATGAGGTATGAAACCAGTATATGTAGCTTAAGACTATGAAATGTTAGCTCCAAGAAAACTTCCCAACTATATTATGACCCTATAGATGAAATGAAATTACTTCTGCCTATGGAGCCTTGGGATAAACTCTTTCCTTCCATTTTTGTGCAAAGAGGAAGACACCAGGTTGATGCAATCCATAATCAAAACATAAATTTATAGGGATAGTAACATATCTTGACTTATCACAGAAACAGCTTTTTAGAGAATGTAAATGGTATCAGAAATGGCACTTCTGCATCCAGACTACTTATGAAGAAGAAAGTCAAAAGACTACTTTTGATATCGTGGGAGAAATGGGGGAGAAGATGGTTGGAATAAGAGTGAGTGTATTTACTTGGAGTGGAGGGAGAGTATGCATTGCAACATGTGTCATCAGGGTAGTGTGCCAAAGAAACACAGCAGCGTAAAGACGATGAAAACTTTGGTATTGAGCCTTTTTGAGATCGGCCTAAATTTAAGAAGAGCTTGTAAAAGATAAAAACTACAAAACATCATTAACAGCAATTAAAGACCAAAGTAAGTGGAAAGACATCTGGGTTCATGAATTGGAAGACTTAATATTGTTAAGATGTCAGTGTTCCCCAAATTGATCTACAGATGTGATCTTATCTATCAAAATTCCTGCTGCCTTTTGTGTAGAAATTTAGAGCCAATCCTAAAACTCATATGAAAATGGAAGGACCCAGGATAGCCAAAACAATCTTGAAAAAGAAGAACAAAATCGGAGGGCTTCCCCGTTCGTATTTCAAAACTACTATACAACTATAGTAATCAAGACTATGTAGCATTGGCATAAGGGAAGAATAGAATTGGACTAGAATTGAGAGCTCAGAAATAAATCTATACATTTATGATCAATTGATTTAAAAAAATTGTAATTGTGGTAAAAACCCATAAAATTTACCATCTTAACTATTTTTAAATGTACAGTTCAATAGTGTTAACTATATTCACACTGTGTAATGAATCCTCAGAACTTTTTCATCTTGCAAATATGAAATTTCATGCCCTTTGAACAATACCTCCACACCCCAACCCCCAACCCCTGGCTCTATAAGTCTGACTACTTTATTTATTTATTTATTTATTTATTTATTTATTCATTCATTCATTCATTCATTCATTCATTCATTCTACCCCCTTTCTTCCGCCTCCCCCGCCCCTCTCTGATTCAAGCTGTTGTTTCTCATAATACCCATGCTGGCTGCCGGCTGCCGGCCACTCACGATGGCTGCCGGCCACTCACACTGGCCACCAGCTGTTCATGGCGGCACACGGCAGCCCAGCTCCAGGGAGAGTCATTGTTCACAATCTTAGCTGTATAGGGCACAGCTCAACTAGCCCATGTGGGAATCGAACTGGTGACCTCGGTGGTAAGAGCACAGTGCTCCAACCACCTGAGCCACTGGGCCAGCCCGAGTTTGACTACTTTAGACACATCTTACAAGTAGTCATACAATTTTTGTCTTTTTGTGATTGGCTTACTTCACTTAGCATAACATCCTCAAAGTCCATCCATGTTGTAGTATATGACAGGATTTCCTTCTTTTTTAAGGCTGAATAATATTCCATTGTATGTATATATCACATTTTGTTTATCCATTCATTCACTGATGGACATTTGGGTTGTTTCATCTTTTGAGTATTGTGATGAACACGGGTATACAGATATCTCTTCAAGACCCTGCTTTCAATTTTTTTGAATATATACCCAGACGAGGGATTGCTGGATTATATGGTAATTCTGTTTTTCGTTTTTAAAGGAACCTCCATATTGTTTTTCATAGTGGGTACTCCATTTTTTAATTCCACCAACATCACACCAGGGTTCCAATTTCTCCTCCTCCTTGCCAACACGTGTTATTTTCTTTTCATAGTGGCCATTTTAATGGGTGTGAAATGATTGCTTTCTCCTTGTGGTTGATTTGAATTTCTCTAATGATTAGTGATGTTGAGCATCTTTTCATGGGCTTATTGCCCATTTGTATTCTTTGGAGAAATGTTTATTTAAGTTCTTTGCCTATTTTTTAATTTAGTTATTTCATTTTTTTGTTATTGAGTTTTTGTTATGGTCAATTGATTTTTGACAAGGTTACCAAAATAATTCAGTGGGGAAAGAACAGTCAAGAAATGTACTTTGACGACTGGATATCCACAAACAAAAATTAAATAAAATAGTCCAAAGACCTAAGTGTAAGAGTGAAAACTATAGAACTCTTAAAAGAAAATAGGTGAACATCTTCATGACTTTGAATTAGGCAGGTTTCTTAGATACCACACCTAAAGCACAAACAACCAAAGAAAAAAATAAATTAGACTTTATCAAAATTAAAAATTCTGTGCACCAAAAAACACTATCAAGAAAGTGAAATGATGGGGTGGCTGGTTAGCTCCGTTGGTTAGATCACCGTGCTCTTAACAACAAGGTTGTTGGTTCGATCCCTGCATGGGCCACTGTGAGCTGTGCCCTCCACAACTACAGTGAAACAACTACTTGACTTGGAGCTGATGGGTCCTGGAAAAACACACTTAAAATAAATAAAAGTTAAAAAAAAAGTGAAATGATAATTTACAGTAAGAGAAAAATATTTGGAAATCATATCTGATAAGGGATTCATAGCCAGAATATATAAAATACTCAATAATTATAATTTATAATTCAATAATAAAAAGACAAAAACCCAATTTAAAATGGGAAAAGGACTTGAATACATTTCTCCCAAGAAGATAACACAAATGGCCAAAAAGCACATGAAAAGATGTTCAATATCACTAATCATTAGAGAAATGAGTATCAAAACCACAATGAGATACCATTCCACACCCACTAGGATAATTATAATAAAAAAGACAGATAATAATAAGTGGTATATCCATACAATGGAATGTAATTCAGCCATAAAAAGAAATGAAGTACAGTTGACCCTTGAACAACACAGGTTTGTACTGTGTGGGTCCACTTATATACAGATTTTTTTCAATTAACACTACAAATGTATTTTCTCTTCCTTATGATTTTCTTACCATTTTCTTTTCTCTAGCTTACTTTATTGTAAGAATACAGTATATAATACACAGAATGTACAAAATGTGTTAATCGACTTTTTATGTTAATGGTAAGGCTTCCGATATAGTAGGCTATTTAGTAGTTAAGTTTTAGGGACTCAAAAGTTATATGCGATTTTTGACTGCATGGGGGTCAGCGCCCCTAACTCCCATGTTGTTCAAGGGTCATGCAGCATTTCCTAATACATGCTACAATATGGATGAACCTTGAAAACATTATACTAAGTAAAAGAAGCCACTCACAAAAGGCCACATATTACATGATTCAATTTATACGAAATATTCCTCAATAGATAAATCCAAAGAGAAACTAGATTAATAGTTGCCACGGGCTTGGTGGAGGAGGCAATGGGAAGTGAGTGTCAGTGGGCGCAGGGTTTCTTTTAAAGGTGATGAAAATGTTCTGGAATTAGTGGTGATGCTGGCACAACATTATGAATATATTTAAAAACCCAATTAAATTATATACAGGAAGTCCTCACTTTAAGGTTCTTGGAGCTGTGGTGAAATGACGTATAACGAAACCAGTTTTACCACAAGTTAATTGATATAAACAAAAGTCCCTATGGTATCTCATCAATGTTACAATGAAACAATGTTGAATGAAAAGTCGTTACTTGAGGATCTGCTGTACTTTAAAAGGGAGAAATCTGTGTATGTTATCTGAAAAGTAAAAAACCCAAAGCTAAACTAAGAATTTAAAGATAAAAACCAAATGCTAATATTCTGCACATTATGATCCTATAGTATCTGACCTTCCTTCAGAGATAGTAACGATCAATAGAAAAAAAGATTTTGGAGTAAGGCAAGAATCGATTTAAATTCCAGCTTAATCGCATACTAGCTATATAAGATCCTGGGAAGCCATTTAAGCTTCTGAACCTAAGTTTAATCATCTGTAACACAAATAATACCTATCCTCACAGGTAAATGTTACTACTGAAGTGCCTAGAACACAATAGGCCTTCAAATGTGAGCCCCCGATCTTAGCTGTCTCCTATCAGTGAGTGGGGTCATTCTTAATAGTTACTGTAGGGTTAAAAATACTGTTAAATTGCCTGTGAGTAAAAATTAGAGCTCTTTTTAAAAATCAGTTCTGTGTTTCCAGGAAGAAGTCTTACCTAACTGACTATCCATAGATAGAGAGGTAACTAGAAGGGAAAGAATTCGAGTACAATGACTGTAAAAATACATATTAAGTAACTATGTATACTAATAAGCATCATGTTACATCTTGGGAATGCAACTTTGAAAGAGGGAGTGTGTGGGGAAAGTAAAAACAAACACATAATTATAAAAGAGCATGAGAATTGTTACAATAGGCTAAGTAACGTGCATAATAAAGAGGAGGGTACACTATCTCAATAAAGGATGATTTGAGCCTCATGAAAACCAGGATATTTGGAAAAAGAAACCAATACATTTAATGGGTTTTTCAGTTATATAATTATAACATTTTCCCCCCTCAGGTTAATTTAGTTATAATAGGAAAAGAAGAAAAGGAAAGGGATTTTTTTTCATGATAGAACTGAAATTTTGTGGGGCCAGTAAGAAACCTCCAAGGGAAAGACAAATAGGTGTATGTCAGAATCCATTTGCACAGATCTCCTTTCCCAAATGGATCCTTCTTCCTGAAATTCTTCTTAATTCATGCTCTAGAGGGTGCTTCCATATGGTACCGAAGAAATCTGTTTCCTCATGAGTCGGTTTATCCAAATCTTCACACTGTCTATTAATATTTACCATGTGGGGTAGATGTAAATTTCATAACCAAGCAGACACAGAAGGATACAAACCCAAGGCAAAGAGTCATTGTGAAAAAGGGAAAGTCACTGTATCTGTATCTTTAGAGAAAAGGGATTTGGAGGCAGGGGAGAAACAAGCAGCACCTAAAAAGAGAAAAGTTCTTACGCAAACTTCAATAGTTGCAAATACATACATTCAATTATTCTTATTAACAAAATATTTTCAGAAGTGCTAAATGGAACCATGCTAGATGAGAGATGAAGTGTGTTTTCCCTACCAGTGGTATGCAATCTGTGGCAAAACTTTCAGCTGCTTATGAAAGAACTTGCTCTCTGTTATAAAAATGTTTATTTTAACAAAATTTGGTGTGTATAATCTTATACAAAGTGCAAATTGGCTTAATGGAATCTTTTTACACAAGAAAAGGAGTAACTGGAAAACATGTGGAAGTAGAATCACATCTACGAAAATCTGTAATTGGATTCATAGCTTGTAGTTTGTCCCAGCAAGCAATAAGCCAGCGTCCATTATTTTACTGAAAAGACATTTTATGCAAAATCAACTTTCATAAATAAAATACAAACGTTAATTTACTTTAATGAAAGGAATCCTATAATTAAAGGACTCCCACAGGCAATCCCTTTGCAAAGGGAGGCAGTATAGAATAAGGTTATGGAGAACTGGGGTGGGGCCAGACAGAGAAATCATTGAACCTTTCTAAAGTCTCAGTTTTCTCACCTACAAATGGAGATAATAAGAGCATCTACTTTAGAGAGTTGTTGTGAAGAGTAAATGAGAAAGTGGATATAAAATGCTTAGCATGGTATCTGACACAAGGTAAGTGCTCAAAATATATTAGCTATTATTATTTATAAAGTGAAGAATGGCTTTGTCTTTTTTGAGCTTCAATGTTCGGACCACAATTTCTTAAACAGAATTGTGTTGTATTTATCTATAATCTGGCTATTAATCAGATTTATCTGAGAAGGCAGGTCTAAATACTAACCATTACAAATTTATTTAAAGGCACTTCTTTTCTTTATTTTCCTCCTTAGACTGTCCTGTCTGCTGTATAGAAAAATGGAAAGTTTTGCTACTCGTTGAAATCACTGCTGAATGATAGTCCCACAGTTTCTAAGAAAGGGTAAAAAATTATTTAGGGTTGCAAATATCACATAGGAAATAGATTTGAGGTAAACCAGTAGGAAACCTATTTGACTGCTATACTTTCTAAACGAATATTACTCAAAATAGTCAGTCTAGGAACTACTTTTTACTTGGTTCTGGTATGAAGAGCAGTGTCTCACACCTGTTTCCTGGCCACCTTGGGAGAGACAAAACTGATGAAACATTTTTTCCTTTGCTCCCAATTCCTAGTTCAAAGGTTTCTGTCCACCACCCTGACATGTTGCCTCCTACATTTATCTACTGTTTTAAATAAATTCACTTGAAAAAAATTTGCCAAAGTTATTTTGTTAATGACATATTACAAATAAATGTATATTCTTGAGTGGTTTCTCTCACTTTATTAGCTAAGCAATTGACTTAAGACCACTTTTAATTTTGTTCCCAGTGGATATATATCTTTTCTCCGATAACTAATCTAACAGTCACTAAAGGTACTCTACCTTTACATTGTAATCAAACAAAAATTAAAAATACGATACCACTTTTGCCTATCAAATTAGTAAAGATTAAACCAACAATAATACCCAGTGTTGGTTGGGGTTAAGGAAAATGTAATTTCTTGGATGGCTACAAGGACATTCACTGAACTTTATTCATTTAATTAAAAAAAAAAGAGGTCAAATAATCTAAATAAAAAACACCAAGGGACCTGGATAAATAAAATACAGTGCACTGATATAACAACATATCACACAGTCATTGGAAACAGTACTATAAAGAACGTGGAAAAAGTATATGTAAATTCATGGCACATTAAAAATATTTACTTACACAAAAATGTTTATTAAACATTTACTACGTACCAGAAGCTGTGCTGGTAAAACGCTTAGTCGGCAGGAATAAGTAAGACAAACACTGTCCTTGTCTTTACAGAGCTTATCAAGTCAGCCTGTTGATTTCTCTAGGTATTTTATACAAACCTGATAGGAAACAAGGAGCCATCGATGGCTTTAAACAATTATTTTTTTTATTGAGGTATAATTAAAAATAATAAAGTACACAGATCATAAATGTTCAATTCGATGAATTTTGAAAACTTTATATGCACATGTAACCCCTTCCCCAAAAGAAAAGAGAACATTTCCACGTTCCCACAAAGTTCCCTTATGATGCTTTCTAGTCAATCTATCTCCTCTCCACGCTGCTCTATGTATTTTATTGGTGAGGTGTATGACTTCCACAGTATAAATATGACACAATTTTTTAATCCATTCTCCTAGTGATGGACATATGAGTTGCTTCCAGTTTGGGGCTATTATTAATAAGGCTGCTATTATTATTCTGTGTAATGAAAACATTTATAACATATGAACATATGTTTTCATTTCTTTTAGATAAACACTGTAAGTTGGAATTACTAGATCACAGGGTAGATGTATGCTTAAGTAAAAAAAAAACAAAAACCTGCCAGTTTTCCAAAGCGGTCAGACCATTTTACATTCCCACCAGTAATACATGACATTCCTATTCCACTTCCTGGTCCACGTTTGGCATTGTTAGTTATTTGATTTTAGCCATTTTAGTGAGTATGAAATCATATCTCATTGTGGTTTTAAATTGCCTTTCCCTGATACTTAAGATGCTGAGTTTATTCGTGTATCTTCTTTTGTATAATGTATGTTTAAGTCTTTTGCCTATTTTTAAAATTGGGTCGTTCGTCTTTATATTACTCATTTATAGAAATTTGAAAGATATATTCTAGATATAAGTCCTTGGTCAGATATATGTGTAGTGAACATATTTTTCCAGTCTATGGCTAGTCTATTCATTTTCTTAATGGTGTTTTTTGATGAACAGAAGTTATTCATTATAACGAAGTCCAATTTTTTATTTTATGGTTAGTACTTTTTGTATCTCATCCAAGAATTTTTTGCCTATCCCAAGTTGTGAAGATATTCTCCTATGTTTCAATGAAGGATCGTGGACTGAGAAAATGACAGAGTGAACATGTTTAAAGCAAATCAGAATGTCCTGCAGATGAAAAGAAGCTACAGAGTCAAGGATGATAAGCTAGGAGGCTGTTTCCCAAATCAAAAATGAAGTGATAAGGTTTTAGTCTTGGTTGATAAGCAGTGTAATTGAAGAGCAAGGCATGAATAAGGGCCAGATTTAGAAGAAAAAAGATGGAACTTAGTGATTAAGTGAATATGAAAGAAGGTATGTTAAAAGGATTTGAAGAACTTAAAACCTAAAAGATTCAGCGAGTATTATAATACTACTATCAACAAAGATAGGAAAATCTGAAAGTAGATTCCACTGTGGATGTACTATAGTTAAAATAGGAGTTTAGTTTTATACACACTAGACTTAACAATGATAATGGAATAGCCAAATGGAATCTTCTTGTTGACAGTTAGGAATAATGAAACCTGAAAAGGGCTAAGAGGAGGAATCCAAGCCTGTAGATGTGCGAATCATTAGCAGAAAGCAGAGCTTCTCGAAGTATCATCTGTGTACCAGCAGCATCAGCATCACCGAGGAACCTGCAGGGCTTGACAATTTTCAGGCCCCATCCCAGACCTACTGAATCAGAAACTCTGGAGGTGGAGTCAGCAATCTGTTTGAAGAAATACTCCAAATGAGTTCACTGCGTGCTGCAGTTTGAGAACCACGCTAACACATAGGTTCGAGTTGAAGGCAGAAGCACAGAGGGCAAGTGCAAAAAGTTAACACAGTCCCTCGATCCCTAATCCCTAGGGAAGAGCCCCGGCAGGCAGAGAGAAAATCAGTAAAGAGATCAGAAGTGAAGACTACCATACCTGTTACCCAGAAGCCAAGCAGAAGAGAATGTCATGAAGTTTCTAAGCACAGTTTATTCTGAAAGGGAGGAGACAGAAAGACAGAAACAGGTACACAGAACGGAGCACCCTTTCATCTATTATAGACTTCTTCTTCTCCCCCACCATGGATTCACATTGTTTTGAGAAAAACTATTACTCGGGATATAGTTTTCACACTAAATTTCCTTTAAATAAGGGAAATCTACAAACATAATAAAAAATACTACTATACAACCACATTTCTTTTAAAGGAAAAGAGAAACTGATAGGCATCTTACATATGTAATTTCACTTCATACTTATATAACTCTTTCAAGGAGGAAGTAGAGAATGGAGCTGTCGTGTGAAAGGCAAGTAGGGTTAAACTAAATTGTTGTTCTAAAGACTGGAGAAAACAGCATGCTTACATGCTGATGGGAAATATCCACTAGGAAAGGAAAAACATGGCTCAGGAGAGAGAAGGAACCACGTCAGTAGATGAATGGGGACATATAATCGCATGCACAACTGAATGGTTGATTTTAGTTAAGCATTTAGACCATAGGTCAGTAAATCACTGCATTTTTTTTTTTTTTAAGGAGGGCGCAGCTCACAGTGGCCCATGCAGGGATCGAACCGGCAACCTTGGTGTTGTTATTAGCACCACACTCTAACCAACTGAGCAAACCGGCCACCCGACTGCACATTTTTGTATGGCCCACAGCTGAGAATGGTTTTTACATTTAAAAACATAAGTGAATCATTTTGATTTTAAGAAAGTTGGTAGAGAAATATGTGGGTTAGGAGCATTATAGGATCTTCTTGGGTCCTTCTCTTTCTGAAGAGACGTGCTTTCTACACAATGTCCCAAATAAAGGATGTGCCAGCATGCAAAAGTTTCCACTCTGAGAAACTGCTACCCGATCAGGTTTTTACATTCCCAAAACAAAAAAAAGGAAGAGTATTTTGTGACAGTGAAAATAAATGAAATTCAAATTCAAATTTCAGTGTCCATCAATGAAATTTGACTGGCACATGTCTTGCCCATTTGTTTACATACTGTCTATGGCTGCATTTGAAGTATAGCAGCAAAGGTGAGTAGCTACAACAGAGACTTTGTGGTCCTCAGAGCCAAAAATATTTACTAGGGACTCATTATAGAAAACATCTTGTCAAATATATGGTGATGGAAGGAGAATTGACTCTGGGTGGTGAACACACAATGTGATATATATTATAGATGATGTGTTATGGAATTGTACACCTGAAACCTATGTAACTTTACTAACAACTGTCACCCCAATAAACTTCAATTAAAAAAAAATAGAAAGAAAACATTTGCTGACCCCCGGCACAGGAGTCCATCCACCTGTGCTCTAAATTTTAGAATGTATCTAACAAGAACAGACCAACTTCAAATGATCTAGATATTTCTATTAATGAAGACTAAAAGTCACTGTTGAAACATAAGGGATAAATTCAAATATTATTAATTGATTGAATGACTGGCTGAGTTCATCCAGCCAGTCATTCAATCAACTAAAAATATTTCCTAAGTCCAAGCACGGGAGATAAAAAATGAACAAAAGAGGCATGGTCCTTATTCTCACGGAATTAAGTTCTTATGAGACAGAAAGACAGACAAATAAGCAAGATTACACAGCTTGTGGTAAGTGTTCAAGCTAATAAACATGATGCTGTGAACAAAAGGGAGTTGGGGGGATTACTCTGGACAGGGTAGTCAGGGAAGGTGTTTCTCAAAGGCCACAAGGAGCCAACCATGGTGGGAGGAAGGGGTGTGGAGATTATTAAATGTTCTTAGATTTCTGCAGACATAGAAACAAGCAAAGATGGAGAGATGTATACATTGTGAGTAGCACATGCACGGACCACTTTCCCTGGTGAATTTTCCAATGATATTTTGCTACAAAGTACCCAGTGTAATTATATAATGGGTTCAAATGGTTTGGGTACAAAATACAAATTAAAAAAAACCCAACACTGTATAATTACTTAATTACCCGAGAGATAAGAATGGTTCCAGAAAGAAATTTCCGCTTATCAGGTATATACAGTAACAGTCTTTTTTTTTTTTTTTTTTTTTTTAATGGTAGAGAAACATTCCACATAATGTAAGTTTTACAGGATACTGGCAAATACAAACATAATCAAGAAAAGTATAAATGGTAGATACTTCTTAATTGCATAAAATTAAAGTTTTCCTACTTTTTTTCTATGAAAATATCACAACAAATAAATATTTTAAAAGATCATAAAAGGATAAATAATACTAGAAATCATAGAATGTTCTCAGTTTTAATTCATACATAGCTATTGCAGCATAACATACCAGTTGAAGCTCGGCAAATGATAAGCTGTGAACTTTGGGAAAGAGTTAATGCCATTTGGTTCTTAATTCGAAATTTCTTACTTGGCATATACGTTGCAACATAACCATTTAAAACAAAACCTGTACATTTTGTGGGTTCGCTATGTAGTTTGTTCCATGTAAATTAATTCTTTCACTTTCTTGTTTTTCAGGCAAAAATTAACAACTTTCTACTTAAAATTTAAGCAAGTTAGAGTACAAAACAGAACGTTCAAAAATCTTTATAGGTATATATAAAATCATACAATTCTAGTTTATCGTTATGAAAAATGATAAAACATGATTTTCAACCATTTGAAAAGTCAGACACAGGTCTATCGAAATGTAAGGTACATTCAATGTAATGATTCATAGTGTCTCTAATAGAAAGATTCAGCAGTTCTCAATCGAGACCTTTATTCCTTCTCTGAATAAATGATGCCTGAAATTTTTATTCTTGTTCTAATGGAATTTCAATGGCCTTCACTGCAAATCTACTGGAAATTTTTGCATATTAAGTGGAAAAAATTAAATGATGTTAACCACATTTTAATGTGATTAAGGCTGACAGGGTCATTATTTCTGCTAATCACTCAGTTTAAAAAGCTCAAACAAAACTTTATAACAGACAAGGTTTTTAATTTTCTGTATATCTTGTTGAAATTAAAAAAACAAAGAAAGAAACCTGTAGAAAAAGAAGGGAAAAACACACACTACAGTCTTTGACAAAAACCAATGAGTAGTTCCTACAATTTGCAGATGGGTTTCATTATAGTTAATCTGGTGATGTAAAAACAAAAATGCAAAACAATCTTACACTGCACATGCTCCTCTGGTTTCTTTTCTTTTAAACACGAAGAGGTTTGAGAAAATGTGCTTTGTAGAATTTTGAGTTCTGTGTTTTCTATTTGCTGCTAAATGGAAACAAATATAGTTTTTTCTTTAGATCTTATAGCAAACTAAAAACAGAATTAATGCATAATACTGCCTCAAACAATTCTTCAATGTTCTATTTTTTAGATTAATCTATGCCATGCAACTACAAATATTTCAAATGTATTAATGTAAACTAAAAATCTTCACTGATAAACATCTCCAAGAAAAGTGACGCTAATTGCTATCAGAAGAATAACAGGAATTCTAATGATTAGCAGTACTTAGATAATTTGTCTTTTTCTGTTTTCTGAAAAGAAATTTAGTTTGTTCATTGGTCATTTATACTAGAAACTTAGTATTAAATCAATTACCTCAGATTGCAGGTATATTTGATGTAATTTTGGTGCTCTACTTGTAAATAATTATTTTTAGAAGTACAACATTACAATATTCTTGAAGCAAAAATGAGTAGGAACCTAGCCAAAAAGATTCAGCCAGTATCTTCTCTAATTTTCTGAGCATTTTAATAAAGAGTAACGGTTAAGCTAGGTATATAACCCATACAACTATATAAGAATGAATGAAATACCTGACTATTCTTTTTGTTGGCTGTCATTTGCTTAACCAACATGGGTTGTTGAAAATCATCTTTATCTTTTAGCTACTAAAATGGTAATTTCTAAAAATGATTTGAGGACTGTAATTCATTCTGACATACGAAGGTAATATGTCTATTCCTAATCCAGTAGTTATAGTTTTCACAGAAACAAAATTAATTTGCTTTTGGAAAAAGATGACGAGCAAATGATTTTTGAAAAGAGTATACACCTGAAGTTCAGGCAGTCTAATTCATATTGATTCACCTCAATCTAGGAACTTAAACCAAATTCAATGACTAAAAACATTTCAAACATAAAAAAGATTAAGCAAATATTTTTTCATTACAGTTTTCTAAAGCTTTATGAAACTATGATCGCTGCAAATAATAGTCAAACTAACAATTATAAAACTTAAGTTACAGGTGCAGTACCTTTATCCAAAAGAAAAAAAACATAGCACGATCATCCTTTCATGGTAAATTACTCAATTGCATGCAAATAGATAAATGAGTTTACCTCACTGATCACAATCTAAGCAGCTAACAAAAGCAGAGCACCTGGCCATAAACAAGTCCTTTGAAATACAATTTATTAACAGTACTAAAGTTTGAAAAATTACTGTTCTGCTTTCACATTAAAAATCATAACCAAACTACTTTTCAGCGTGAAGCTCAGTCTTTTGTGAAGAAAGAGAGATTAGGATCTGTAGATTATATAAATATCAAGAAGTTCAATGTTAATGCTGCATTGTAACTGTAATCTCTGATGCCCATAGAATTAATATTGTTGAACTTTAAAAAATTTTTAGTGTGATGCTATGCACTGGTGCATCAACTAATAACCCTCCAGAATTTCTGCGCTCATCTAAAAAGAGTCCCTGCTGAATGTTCTAATGCATTTTATTGTGAATCTTCAGCAAATAAAACTTCATGTATGAGCTCATGATGTGCTTTGCTGCCGGAAAGTCACAGACTCTGTGGGAAGCTCTTTATCTTCCCAGCAGTCAGTTCTCTGAGAACATCAGTGCAGCTACTGTAGTTACCTGTAGATTACTTGTATTTTCTCACATCTGTGTCCAGCAATCTAAACCATGATGATAAAGGGTCATTAGGTTTTGAGTGAGGAAGGGGATGGACTAGACAATTTGCTCTGATAAGCTCCTTGTTGGGAGCTACAGTTTAGAATGTGAAATGTTAGATATGTACAGTTTTACACTAAAAGGAAAAAAGAATTGCACGTTTCAGCACTAACAATTAAAAATGATGCAGTTTAATGTCTCACTATAGGCTATCTGACTCACATTTTATTTGGGGGATTTATAATTAACAGTATTTAAGAGAAATAATTTTCTGCTTGTAAAATAGACGTCTATGCTCTATTAGCCACAAAGAATTCAGGTACAATTACTAAGATAACTGCTGTTTGGAGCACAGCAAAGCAATTTCCCACAGTGGGACTTACAGTTCAATTTACCAGTTGGGCAAATATTTTGTGCTCTGTAGTGGACTAGAGTTAAAAGCTATAGGTAACATTCGAACAGTGTTATACCTGGAGAAAAGTTTCTTCAATCCAAATGGATGGTTTAGATTTCAAGATAAAGAGAATATGCCTAAAAGACTCCCAAATTAACATTATATAATTTAAAAACTAACATAAAATACAGTTGTCACAGAAAATCCTGACTGATCTCTTGTCCTCCCAAAACAGGGCCCATAATTTAAAACCCAACACTATACTCATATTTTATTTTCATATTTGTATTGGATCCTAAATCATTATGATACTTAATCACAATTTCCTAGTAATCAGCTGATAGTATGTTATATTCTTGATTAGATTATAGAACGGGAATACTAATTACTTACTTTGAAATGGCTTAGAAAATTTGTGTCAGGTTACAGAATTATAAATAAGAAAATGTGGGTTTTTGGGGCATCCCTCAGTTATTATGTGACATACCATATAGATAGGATAAAAAGGAAAAACGTTTTAGTTCAGTGAAAGAAAGAGGGGCTTAAAAAATGTTTGCTGAATTTGCATTCATAATTTATGTCTTTATTTAAGTATGCTTAGTTTAGTATATACAATATTATGTCTTCTACCCATCCTCCAAAAGGAAATTTTGAGAGATAATAGTGACTGGGAGAAATGAAACACTGCCCTGCCTCAAAGAACTATATTAAAATTACAAAAGTATGTGAGTAAAAGCATACAATATTTTACAATAAAACATCAAGTAGCGATTTGGGTGTTTTGGGCGAAATAGTTTTAAAATGGTATTCATTTGGACTACCATTTGATGACTTTCCAAATGCTGCTGGAGAAGGAAAATAAAAATGCTTATTTTGGAAGTTGTTTGCTAGTACTAAACACAAGCAAGCAATATTTTCCAACAGATTAAAGATACACTAAGTATTTAAAAACTCCTCTTCTTCCTTCCACATACATGAATTATCTAAAATCCTTTCATGAAAGACCTTAAGTTGGAAGATATGTCATTATTACCAATGTAGAGACAGTTCTTAAAATAAAAATTATCGTAAAATAGAACATTTTGGTAACTAACATTAACATCCTAAGGCAATATAAGAACACAAATCCATAATAATTATTCTACACCAAGCCACTGTAAACCTAAATCATTTCTGAAGACCTGAATGTGTCAAGAACTTTGACAATTATGACTGGAGCCAGGAAACTGTAGCAGTGCAGAATTTCTTATGAATTTCTCCAGTTACTTTTTATAAATGCTGTCTTGGATGACAGCTTAATGTGTACCACATGCAATATTTATTCTTCTTCAGTGTCAGACTGTCTAGCCATCCAAGGGAATACAAAGAATGTCACTTATTAGGATAAAAGCACAAGGAAGGTAATCAAGGACATATGTAACATCAGCCAATCATGCCCTATTTCAACATCCTATTCCATTCATAACAGTTCAACAATTATTTGCTTACTGATAACTTGCTTTCAGGCTGTTTGTGTTCACCATAATGGTGGTTTGCATTTATTTTGCTCTTTAGAATTGGACACTTGCTGTGCCATATGTGTTTGTCAAAACTTTATATCTTCTGTCAGAAATGGCTTAGCATATCAAATAATTTCTATTTGTCAGGAACTACCAATACAACAATCACTAACCCTTGATGTCAATAGGGCACTGAAATAAGTATAAAACAGCAAATGTAACACTATTATGCATTTCATAGGGAAAAAAATTCTTTAAGTGATACACAGTAAGAAAGTTATTATTAGCTAAGCCACACTCACATACCTTCCCCTGCATATGGCTAAGAATGCTTAATAGCCATTGTTTTTTCTTTTGTTTCAGTCTTTGAAGATTTTGAAGCTGATAGAATTTCCCAATCTAATCTGGTGGTCTTTAAACTATATATTCAAAATGTCTAAGTAATACCAAGCCACATTAAAGCATATAGTTGGCCACTCAAACAAATTTCACTTAATAATAGATTTAAAATAATGTCCCATCATACATCATAATCATGAAATGTGTAATTGTAGAAACATAATTACTTAATCATTAACCAGGCATGACTTCAACAACATGTTATAGTAACATTTAAAGGCTTTAAAAAGTACTAATTTCAAGAGATTAGACAACTAAAATGTTTACCACTGAACAAAGGAAAGGAAAAAAATGGTTGATATTCTCCGTATTTACTCTCTTGGTCCGTTTTTTTCTCCTCTGTCTCTATCTCAGATTTGACCTGAAGTAACATCCTACAATGCTAAACATATTCCATACAAACTATTCTATACAATATCAAAATAAGACTCAGAAAAAAAACACTTTTATATAATAAAAACACTGTTACGAATTTTTCTTTTCCAGTCTACATCTGGGAACTGTCTTATAAACCACTGATTTTCTTAGTTACAGTGTTACAATGTAGCTGCTTGTAGGACTAGGGGAAAAATCCATTAGAATCGAAAGGTATAGAAGAAATTAGTCTTGATTAACGAAAAAAGAAACATAGCAAGATTTTCTAAGTGGTGGCTGTTCCACTTAAAAGTCTCGAGCATTCATGAAACAGTAAAATTGCTCCAAATATGAAGTTTGGTACTGGTGGGGGGAAGAGAGGAAACAAAAATATAGTGAAAGGAAGGAAAAATGTAAGTGACCTTATATTTGTAAATTTCAGAAGACAGAACAGTACAATAATATAAAAGTATGTATATTTAGGAGGAAACAGGAGAAAATGAAAAATTGCTATCCTTTATTTCCTAAGAATTATTAAGTTAAAATAAACTCTTTAAAGACTTTTAACATGAGCTCATGAAAGAAAGTATAAAACATTTTATTGCATTTATAGCATGCTTTTCATGCAACAAAAAGTTCACAATGAGTTTTTTATGTTAGTTGTATCTTAGTGAAAATTACACAGAAACCCATACCTGCTGGAGAGCAAACATAATTTGCAGTGTTTATATAAGCTGGACTTAAGTTGGTTAAGAGAATTTATTGTGTAATTACAACTGTCAGACACTAACTATAGATCTATGATATATGTTTTTTCATATTATAAAAATTAAATTCCAAGATAAATGGATCTATTTCTACCAAAGAATAACATTTAATATATATAAAATATTTTATTTATTATTCTATAAGAAAAATTATTATTCTATTTGACAAGTGAGGGAACAAGGACTATAAGGAAACCAACCAAAATTATCTTGAGTCCTGCTTATACAAAACACTGCCTTTATGTTTGCTCTCTAGCTGGTATGGGTTTCTGTGTAATTTTTCACTAGGCTTTAACTAGCATAGAAAACTCTTCGTGTCCTTTTTGTTGCATGAAAAGCATGTTATAAATGCAAAAAAAGAGTTTTATACGTTCTCTCATGAGCTCGAGTTAAAAGAAGTCTTTTCTGAGTAAATGGGTAGATATTTGCCTTCCAACGTTGTTATGAGGTTTCAACCAAATGAGAGAACATAGGTAAGTGCTCCGAAGTCCAGCATGTAATAGACACTCAACAAATGGTCGTCATCATTTTGCCCAAGACTTGTATGTATGTATACATACATACACATACACATATTTATGTATATATAATGTTCTTTCCATTATATTGCTATGCACTAATATAGTATTTAAACAGAATATTATACAAATTAGGTATTTGTACTTTGGCTAATAGAGATATGCGTATGTGCACACACATGCACAATTCCCTACTCCCAAGAAGGTCTCAAAAACAAATCCAAGTTACTAAAAATTCAAAGAAATGAACAAATCACTATGTGGTTAAAACCAAACAAAACAACTAAGAGATGAAAGAAAGTACTTATTTTAAAAAGGATTAACAATATGTATTTTCTATGTAAAAATATATACACTATTTTAATTTTTGTCCCTACAAGGGGCTATTAAATTGGAACATGTTTGGAAAATAGTTTTCAGAGATTAAGTCCATGAAAATAAAGGTATAGTTTTAGATACAACTTTTATATTACTGTCAGTTGGTATTCTCTACTCAGGTCACAGTGAATTTTTAGTCTCAAATGTTATAGTACATGAACTGTTAAACAACAAAAACCTTCTGTAAACAAAACTTACAGTGATAGAAAATATGGCGAGTATCTGGCCTACCTCTCAGGCCTCTACACCTCTCAGCATCAGCAATGCCCCAATGCTGACATACTGCGGCACAGTAAGTAGTACAGAAAATGAGCTCTGGACACAAACTGCTTAGGTTGGAACCTTGGCATCACTGACTGGCTATGTAACCTTGGCCAAGTGTCATAATCGCTCGGTATTTGCTTTGCCTTCCTTAAAATAACAGTACCTTCTTTAAAAGTTGTTGGGAGTCTTAAATATTATCACCTAGTTAAGTGCTCAGTAAGTGTTGACTGATGCCGACTAGTACTATTACCGGTATCTGCTGTTGTCCTACTTCATGATATTCTCTCATTTCCCTGTTCATTTACACATCAATTCCCTCCCCTCAACACTGAAGAATTATTCTTAACAAATCCTATGGTATGCTAGAAGGAAAAAAAGGCAAATTCTACTTATCATATTAATATATAAAAACTGATCTGTGGTTATACCTATGTTTTCTGGAATCCATTCTGCAGTACTACTATAGACTTGGTGCAATTTTCAGTTTTGATTTCGATAAGAGCCATTGTATTTTCTCCACCAAAACTTTCAGATATAGTATACATTTAAAAATAGATGCTAATGTAGGTGCTAAAATATATTGCTGTGATAACATTATACAGTTAATAAAATTATAAGGCAAGGCAAAAACAGTAGTGGCTAAAGCTTATTATCTCAAGAAAAGCACACATCCTGAGAATTGTTTCCTTTTATTAACTACAACCCTAAACAATTTGTGGAGACGATATTTTCTGAGATAAAATGTAGCATAATGCTAAAGTTAATTAAAGCAACATTTTCAAAGATTTCTAAAGATTCACAAATATAGCTTGTACAGTCATACATAGAACAGGCACAGACATTCAAGTCAAGTGGGTCTATTTCTATTACTTGCCTGCTACAAGAACTTGAGCATGTTCTGTAATCTCTCCAACTGCCCTGTCTGTAATATGGGCATGATATTATCTATGTTTCAAAAATGTTCATAAAATTTTCACGTTAAGTTTCATCTATTCTATTAGCATTTCACCAATCTGTAAGCTCAAAAGGGTGCCTGCCATATAGCAGGAACTCAATAATACATGATGGGTTGCTATACGTGTCTTTTGGTTTGGTACAGGAAAAGCTAAGTCAATGGCATTTAATAAGAGGGTGGGGGCAGATAGACAAAAGAAAAATGGCACAATTTAAAAGATAACAATTTAAAATATAAATTATGTATGAAAAGTTACTAGTGACCTTCACGTTTCAAAAACATAGATATGCTCTTTGGGAAAAATCTTCTGAAACATTTTTAAAAGGCTGAAAAATGATTACCAACAGATAGGCTATTCAGTCTTTTCCTTTTAAATTTCAAAATGGACTAAATCCAAAGATACTTCTACAGGCTACACTGTTCTTTCTAAAGAATTTCTAAGGAAAATGTTGATAATCATCCAGGAATATTGATGATTACCCCCTGATCCTTTTTGTTTCCCCCACTAGATCACTGGTTTATTATAAAAGGCTCTGGCTCCAGAACAGCCAGATGGAGAAGTAAAAGGCCACGTGTGGGGCAAGGGTGCAGAGCTCCCACATCCTCTCCCGGCCACGCTCCGTCAATCTTCCCACATGTTCACCAACTCAGCAGCTCCCTCCTTGATTTTAGTGACAAGTATTTAAAGTACTGAAAAAGTACCTTTGTATCTTTATTAATGGAAACACAAATCTTATTTATCTCTCCGCTAGTTTACTCCATTCCTAAGGAAAAATGCAGATCTAATTCAATGATGAAAATGCTTCATTTTAGTAAAAGTTTAATTCAAGGCCAAAATAATATAGTGTCATGAGGGCCATCTCAGGATTTGTCTGAGGATCCAATGAAGTAATGTCAGTTGAAACACTGTAAAGTTTTGACAAATGCAGGTTGTTATATATTTTTAGTGTAATCTACTTCTTTGAGGTCATACATCAAGTGATTTTTAAAAGAAGTGTTTTATGAGTGGTACTGTGGATCAGCCAGCTGCTAGACAAACATGAAAATATAAACATGAAATTCAAAATAAACCTATATAATTGCAAATATTACTTTAAAGTTTACTTAAAATATGTAGCAACCGAAAATATTCCTGGGCTACTAAAATATTCCTTTGCTATAGAAATAAACTATAGCAAACTAGAAAACAATGGTCATTCTTAAAATCCCAAACTGAATTGTAGAACACATGTAGGATATGTTTTAATATTCATGAATCACAATGTGAATAAGAATTTACAAGTTCTTTTCAAGTGGCCGTCTTCCCATTTTATTCTTTTTGATGCTCCATCACACTTGGTGCTGCATTTGCTGTTCTCTCTACCTGGACTGAACTTTCCTCAGATTCTCTCATGGTGCATTCTCTTACTTCAAAAAAGGTCTTCTTGACCACCCTAACTAAAACAGCACCTCACTCTGCTTTATTGTTACTCATCATCCGAATAATTTCATGACATTATACTAAATATTTGTTTGTTAGTTGTCTGTTAGTCCATGAGACTATACACCTCATGGGAGGAGCAAGGGCTTTTCCTGTTTACTACCTAGAATGGTATATGACACACAGAAGGGCTCAATGATTATTTGCTTAGAAAAGAAAAAAGAAAGCATAGTACATAACTCCTCAATGAGCTCACAATTTTCATAAGGAACATAAATTTGAGATTTCTATTAATAATGACAGTTTTTATGAAGTTAACTTCTCTTTTTGATAAAATATTAAAAAGACTGGAAAGCAATGTGCAGCCCCAAATACACAGATAGAGTGTACTTGAAGTTTCTAAGTCAGTTATTTTGGAACATATTTTTAAGCAGAGTTTAAAAATGGATGATAAAATGGTCTCAGATACCAAACTGCACTATTTCTAGTACACTGTGAACTAAGTAGGCTTTTGAAGGTGTTTCATAATCTTATGATTTTGATGGGGAAATGCTCTCTAAGTCAGTTTAGAATAAGGAAATGCAGTAGTCTGAGTAATGCAACTAGTCTCAAATATAGATATGCCAATTCTACAAATAGGTTTTATTTCCACTTTGCTCTCATTCTAGCCAGAGCAACAGCTGCCTAATATGAGGAAATATGGAAACAAGGTGAGATCCAGAAAAGACTTTTTCAAGGTGTAGAGATATGGGAGAGGGAAGAAGAGTAGCGGAAAAAAACAGATCGTATCTCCACCGCAGTCCGGAGAAGTTGCTCATAAATTAGGTACTTGCAACCTTGGGAATATTTTGTATAGTTCCGCACTTAGAAAAAAATCCTATCATGACAAACCTAAATATGAGGGTTAAGAAGGTACTAGATATTTGTATGAGCATATTTTCTTTATTTGCTATAATCCAATCCATTAAAATCATAAAATTATAGCAATGGAAGGGAACCTTCGAGACAACTTCTTTTCATTCTTTACTAACCTTCACTGCCTTACTTCCATCTATAAATTCAAAACAGAGAAACTGAGACACAGAATATCAAAACGGAACTGTTTTAAAAGTTTTTTTTATTAAAGAATAAACACTTTTTTTAAAAAAATTATGCGATTGTAACAAGTAAAGAATGATTTACTCTAACAGAAGCCACGGAATGACAATAAAATCCTCTAAGCTGCAAATGGTGAAGTCACGGGCCCAGTCTGAGAGAGACGGGGGCGGAGTCCTATGGAAGACGGTGGTGATACGTATCATGGGGGTCTGACTGTAACAGCAACTGCACAACAGAGATGGTTCTCAGTTGTCTGCTTTTGTTTCGGAAGACAACTATTTCAAAGCATGGAATTACAGCTGTAAATATACAATAGACACTTGAACAACATAGGTTTAAACAGCATGGATTCACTTACATGCAAATTTTTTTTCAATAAATGTACACTCGGCTCTCCACATCCCAGGTTTTGCATTCACAAATTCAACAAACCACGGATTCAAAACAGTATTTTGATTCTAGGTTGGGTATCTGTGGATGAGTAGAGCCCACTGTATACACGACTCTACACCATTTCACAGAAGGGACTCATGCATCCATGGACTTTGGTATCCATGGGGGTTCCTGGAAAAAATTCCCCTCAGATACCAAAGGAGGACTGTAGTTAAGTTTTGGGGAGTCAACATTTACATGCAAATTTTCAGCTGCGCAGTGGTGGGGAGTGGGGTGTTTGTTGGTCCATGGGATCTCCAACCTCTGCGTCACTCAGGGTCAACTGTATATAAGATATATTTTGTTCCTTTTCCATATAATAGAAAAACCAAGGGAAAGTTCTTTTTCTATTATATTCTTTTTGGGAAATACTGTTTATATAGAATACGTGACCATTCTGATGGACTATCTTCAATACATGAAAGGCTAAGTAATTTGCCTGAGGTCAAAGAGCTAGTTGGCAACAAATAAGGACCACAACACTAGTATTTCAAATTCTAAAACAGCAGTGTTGTTAATACATCAAACTTCCTGATAATACGTATATACTACCTAATGTACAAATAGATTAGATGCTCAGTGTCTTAGTATTCATTTTCCTTACAGAACCAATGCTATTAATGGTACCCAGCATTTTGGTCTAGCCTTCAAAAGTCTATTTAATTCATAATGTACCTGAACTACAACATTAACTCCAAAGGTAGATCTCATGACTGGAGAATACAGGAGAGAAGGGCAGAGAAATACTTCTATTTTGCATAAGCAGGAGATATTAGACATTAGGCAAAACACTGAAATTACCCAAAATTGCACCCTCTGCTTTCCTTGTCTACATTGTTCTCCCAGGAAAAACTGTTATTCAGCCCCTATATTCTGCATGATGGCTCCATTCTAAACTCTTCACAAGGCCCTGCTCTGTATCTCCTATCCTCAACAATCCTAAGATTTCTGGGCTTCCAAATTTTTCTGTCTCTACCAACTACCAATCAAAAATCCCATTTTATGAGTGTAGCTCATCTCAACTAATATTTTTAAAAACAAAATCTGACTCACAGGTCTTAGTCTCTGGGGCACAGATTTTTAAGAATATTAATACTCCTGAACTATTCACCAAAGTGAGTGGGATAAAGAGTGGAGAAATTCTTTCTGTTACACGAATCATTTGTAATTTGAAGAATACTGTAAAGCTATAAGCCAAACTTTGCCTTTCATTTCCTAGATTATATATATGTGTGCATATATGGGGAACATGCTTTAACTTCATGAGAGAATCCTAAAGAACACTTGTTTTTTCAAAAGAGTTTTAGTCTCTTGAAACTAGAAAAAAAAATTATAAAACCTTTTTGTATTATATGGAGTGAAATTCTTTAGCTACTTAGAAAAGATGAAAGTCCTGATATATTTGATAAATTATATCACTCATTAGTCAGTAAGTCAACAGATGAGACTGATGAAGATAACTGACCCTCCCCAATATATCACTTTCTCAAATTCAGTAAACCATCTTGCAAATAGAAACTACTGTCTATAAATAGTATTGGGTAAAAATGTAAATAGGCCCAGGGAAATTCCTAATACACATAACATGTTGTGTCAATAGCATTATGTCCATATAAAAAGATATGTTTTCTTCTGTAATTATCTTTTTCATAACGTGGAATCTGAAGTGTGATTTGGTTTCATTATGACTAAGCGCTCTACGGCCCTAATACCTCTTTATAAGAATATGGAATTGCTGAAAGAGTAACCAAAAACCGTTTAGTGAAAACCTGTATACAAACGTAAAAGAACATTTCAAGTAAAAAAATTCCAGAATGGGCAAAGGTCTTTTCCCTTCACTTTTTTCAGCCTTCTATCTCTTGCAATAAAAAGACTGTTTTGCTTTAGTATATTCTTTTTAACTCAAGGTTCTGACCAGAGAAATTAAGAAATAATCAATTCCACAAAATCCAATCACCAGAAATTATTTGAAATCCTAATTCATAGTGCATATGATACTGTTTCAAAGCTTTATCATAATACAAACTAAAAAGAAAATAATTGAAAAATATCCAGTAGTGAAAACAAGAAATAGTAAAACGGAGAAAGGGTCTTAAGAAAATATTTCTTTTTAGATTCATTTATAACTTACTTCAGTAAAATTAAGACTATCTTACATAAGAGTTCTCTGATTTAATCAATTCCATATTTTTAAAAAAGGCAACTGCACAGTTTAGACGTCCAGAATACCCCAGACCTGCCCTATCACCTTCTTATATCTGTCAAAAGAGCAAACAAGAACGAGTCCTCATAAAGAAATCACCACTAAAAAAGTATTTAATTTATGAAAACCATTACCAATTATAGCTTATAAAATTTAATTCTGCTAAAAAACTCCTCACGTTAAAATAGACCTACCAATATTATGATGTGATTTCAAGTAGATAGGAACAACTCAGAATTAATAATGTATTCTCAGTCTTCATGTTAGATACTTCAAGATGAAATTGACATAACATCCCCCCAAAACTTTACGAACTACAAGTAAAAAAAAATAGAAATTACAATCCCAAAGAAACGGTGCATGGATATTCCAGAGCTTTTATTATGGCAAAGTAGTGGATGATAGAGTGAAACATTTAAAAAATCTTACACACGTAAATCTTGCTTTATATAATGGGACATGTTCCTGAAAACTTTATATGAAATTGAACCTAATTTCAAATCTATTTGAGAAGCCTCCTGAACTAAAATGAGTAAATTATTTAAGAAAAATTAATCATTCCCATTTTATTTGTTTCAAGTAAATCAAATGAATATCAATGTGATTTTTTTAAAGCAGCATATCTGTGTTAAATTTCTAGTTTCAATGAATAACCTTGTCAGAAATTGTTGACTTCTTAAAATAGTTTTACAGAAAGTTTTGTTTACAGATATATGTATGTATCTATATGTCTATGGATGTCTCCATAGACATATAATTGTATGTTGAAAATGAACACAATTTCCCCTTCACACATAGCTGTTGACATATAGTACCTGTAACTCTTATACACAGTTCAAGAAAATATTGGATTCCCCCCTAACCAGGGACACAATGTATAGTATCGCCAAAATATTTTTAGTTAATGATTATGAATTATGTGGAAAACTATCAAAAACAGAAAAGTGGGGGAAGTAAGACTGAATTATTGCATAAGAATAAAACCTTTTTCTATTTAAAATTCATTTAGTGAACCTGACACATTGCTCCTGATTATACAACAGCTTAAAAGACTTTGCTAATATTTGCCTACCTATCTTGAATCAATTTCAACACTCAGATTGATTCTTATATAATACTAGCCAAAGGGTAATAATGTTCAGTGACACGCCCACCAGAGCATATGCGAATATGTGTTACACACACACACAGCCTAAATGTTTTACATTTTAGTTGTATTTTTCCAGTTGAATAAGAATACATAGTATAATAAACAATAAAATATAATTATCCTTTATGAATAGATTTAAGAAAGATGGGGCAAGAGAACACAAAAAGGAAACATAACTGGAAGCTATATAGGCATACAAAATACAGTAGTTCCCCTTATCCTTGGTTTTGCTTTCTGTGGTTTCAGTTAGCAGCGGTCAACCTCGGTGAGAAAATATTAAATGGTAAATTCCAGAAATAAACAGTTGGTAAGTTTTAAATTGTGTACCATTCTGAGTAGTGTGATGAAATCTCACGTCATCCTACCCTGCCCGCCTGGGACACGAAGCACCCCTTCGTCCTAGCGTATCTACACTGTATACACTTAGTAGCCGGCTCGGTTATCAGACAGGCTGTCGCAGTATCTCAGTGCCTGTGTTCAAGTAACCCTTATTTTACTTAATAATAGCCCCAAAGCACAAGAGTAATGACGCCGCCAATTAAGATATGCCAAAGAGAGGCTGTAAAGTGCTTCCTTTAGGCAAAAAGGAAGGTATAGTACAATAAGGTATTTTGTGTGTGTGAGAGAGACAAGATTCACATAACTTTTATTATAGTAATTGTTATGATTGTCCTATTTTATTATTGTTGTTGTTAATCTCTTACTGTGCCTAATGTATAAATTAAACTTTATCATAGATATAGCAAAAAACAGTACATACAGGGTTCGGTACTATACTATCCACGGTTTCAAGCATCCCCGTGGATAAGGGGGGACTACTGTATCTGAAATTAGTTTGTTCTACTGATTTCATAATTGGATGGAATGCACCACTAAGGGAATGGCAAAAGTACAAAGATTAAAATTTAAACCCCAAATTAAGCAATGGTGTGAGAGTTCTACTGTCCTGCACCTGCTTGACTCCAGGACCCAGCAGGTGATCTCAAATGAAAATTAATACTGTATACAGTATCATCTTAGTTATACATAACAACTGATCATGTTTAAAAAAATGAAATTCTCAAGTGTCCCAAAATCATTAGCACCCACTAGAGACAAAAACAACAACTTCAGTATAGTTTTATTCATTCAAAGAACAGCAACTTGTAATAATAAAAAAAGGTTTCTGTTAATTCCCTCACAACATCTTGGTTACTGTCATCTGATCATAACACAACTGTAACTAACGTGGCTACCATGTCAGCTTCTCTTCAGGGGCTAGGTCTTATTCATAAATCAACGAAATGACTAATTTAACATTGTTAAAAACCGTGAGTAGAGGTTTGGAGCCATTCCAGTTTTTACATTTTTCGAAAGGAGAATACACCTTCTCAATAACACACTAGACTTTATCTTTTAAAATGCCTCCCTCTTTTCTAGGACTGAAAAATAATGTTACCATTTAAATTTAAAGTGAACTTTAACTAGTAATTAAAATGTTCATTTTTTCTGAAATAGTGACCCACTAAAAAAAAAAGTTTCAGTCCTTCTCTTGTGGCCAAAATCACAAACCCCTCCTCCTCTTTCCCAACCATTTAAAATAGTTTTCTAGATCTAAAAGACCTAGGAAAATATTTATGACTGCTTCCTGCATCAGTCTTAATTTGCAACAGTAACATTACATAATAACCTTAAAAAACAAAACCATTTTCTGTTGCTAAAGGAGAAACTAATGCAAATGGAGCCTAGATATAAACATTACCCCCAAACAAGATGCTAACACAAATTAAAAGGATTTAGTAGTTAAAATGTATTTTAACTGTTTACATCTGCTCGCAGTGTTATAAATGATGAAAACCTAGTGTTCATATCCTTCATAATAAAAATTTATTCTGCACTTTAATACAAAGGCTAAGCTGCATAAACAGAGGATTTAAAGCTGGAGCAGAGTGGCTGAATGAAAGGCAAATGGGACTCTTTCTGGCCCCAGTAGATGCCATTCTCTATCACACAATGTTTCCCACTCATAAATACATGACAAATACTTCCTCAATCATTTTTTACGAGCAGGGATGCACAGGGGGTAGTCAATGGCTAGCTTGAGGGAAAATAGGAACAGCAGGCGGCAGAAACTGTACAGAAAATGGCTATGTGGTAAATTCTCTTCTGGAACATCACTCAGTTACCGAGTCTTTGATCTTTCAGCTACAATTACACTAACTTCCACAAGATATGACACCCCCCGCCCCCCCGCTCCCCAACTCCCCAAACATACACACAACCTAAACCAGATCATTAGCTATACATAAAATCTAAAATTTGGTTTTATAAATAGGATCATCCATACCTCTACATTTTTATAAATTAAAATTTGCTATTTAGACAAGAGTTTACTTTCAATTGGCTATAGCCATATCATCATCACAACTGGTCTCACAAAAAACATGGGGTGTCTGGCGACAGCTAAATCACAGACTGGCGTCTCCCAAGCAGTCTGTCTACCATTAGGGTCTGGGAAATGGTATTTACTATACAATTAGAGCCAGGGAGTTCTACCTGTAATCATCCAAATACAGGTGTGAGAAGCCCCTTTGGGCAAGGAAACTGACTCATCCCTTTTCATGTAAACTTTGATGTCTGTATTGTTTCACGAAGCCTCAGGAAACCTTACCATTTATACTACAATGAGAAGATTTATTAAGTGAGGTCAAGTAATAAATTTTAAAATTCCTTCCCAAAGCTAATAATTTTTAAAACATTAATCATCAAATTTATAAGAATTTGAAACAAGACAGAACTGATTATTTTAAATTTAATTATCTATTGGAGGACACTGACCAGGCGGAACTGAATTTTCATGTTAAGTATATGCTTTCTAGAATATTACCAATAAAGAGGCCAAATTCAGCTTTCTATCAGGAACAGAAAATGTCTTATAGTAGAATCAACAGGGCATTTTTAGTTGCAGTAATTTCACAGAATTTATTCTAATGATTTATTGGAGTTAACCATCTGACATTAATTATTGTTTTGGCTTCCAGTCTATGAATGTTTATTTTTCAGTTTAAAGCTTCTCACTCTTTGATATCATATGGAAATGAGAATTTTTAATGGAAAATTGAAACCATGTGCATCTAAGTACTTAATGAAGTACAGGGAAAAACCGACAATATATTTTAGGAGAATTCAGATATTTTGCTTTGGATAGTTTTGATTTGTTTGTATGATTTAATGGTGTAAAATACTGAGGATACAGTGAGGCAAGTCCAAGTAAGTCCTATGTCCAATGTATACATGTCCACATGTTACGCAAACATGTAATTTTTTCAAGTTATTAGTGAACGAAAGGAAAACTTGTACATTTTGGTTACATGTCAAAAATGATAATACATGAATGCATAGTTTTTACCTTTGTACACTTTTGAAGTATTTGAAACAGATTCCTGGTTTCCCTCCCCCACCACTGCCCCAGTTTTTCAATTAAAAAAACTTTTTAAAGCATTCAATCTGGATTTTAAAATTTATGCCCAACTGTAATCCCAAGTGGATATTTTAAAGTCACATGTAATACCAACACAGCTAGAAATTCCTAGTTTAAAAAAATTTACTGCTCCAACTACATTTATTTTCATTTTGCAAAGGAAACAATGCTATTAGATTTAAATTTGATAAGCAAATATTTATGATTCAACATTGCCTAATTTAATCCCATTTGGTTTTTTTCTTAAGTTCTTTCAGTGTAAATCAGTTAGGAGACTCATCTCATAATGTAAACATCAGGCAAAGCTTTCTCATCCATTTTAAACTTTTTAATAATAAGAGGAAAAATATTAAAATCAAATATAGCAGTAAGTACATATGAATGTGTTTGTGTGTGTACAGATATATTTCTGGGTATATCTGGGAAGGAAAAACTTACCATTTGTTTTTCTTTCTAATGTAGTCTTTTTCAGAAAGATTAACCAAGTAGACCATTGGTTTTGAAGTCAGAAACAAGTGTTTATTCAACACTTCGATCTGAAGTGGGAGATAGAGAAAGAATTCTTTTTTAAAACTTGAGTAAATATTGATTAACTCATTAAATAACTTGAAAGTAAACTCTTTAAACAAGTAGCCATTTTCATTTTCATAATTCTTATTTCTAAAATATTAGTTACTATAAAATCTCAGGGTTCAGGGGAAAGGAAAATAAGCAATCCCTGGGAATAAGCAATCTTGACAAAACTAAAGTTTAAGTAAATACAATAATAAGTGCAAAATAATGACAACTCTAATTTGTTCCCTAAGAAATCAAAGTAAAGGCAATAATAGATACGTGATATTTATAACTTACCTCTTTGTCATTCCAGTCATGATAGAAGCGAACAGGTTTCTTTTGATCTATAACCCAGGATTTGACTTTGCACATTATGTCCTACACACAATTGAAAAAAAAGTAAATACAAGATGAATACTTAACATTTGCTACTAAATATTAAAATTAAAAGGGGAACTATGTCAAACAGATAATTATTTTCAATGTCTCATTAAAAAACCAAATACTAATGAAACGTGTCATTAAAATAATATATAAAATGTGGAATACTAGCAAAATTAGTAAAAGTCTTTAAAATTTCAAGACAATTCAAATACACCAAAGACTACAAAAGTTAGTAATATTTCAACATTACTTAGTGATGCCACTTGCAAGATAAACATGCTATTATGAAATGGAGGGAGTTCGGAGGTGGGGGATAATAGAGAGAGGCTGAATTATAACTTTTCCTTAAAAAGAATAACTAATAGATGAAATTGAGCCTATTATGATAATCTACCCTCCAAAATAATAAATCAACTGACCAAAACCCTTTCTAGTCTGATTAATTTTTTGCCAACACCTTCTCCCTGCCCACTTCTCTGGTCCCTACTCCAGCACCCCCCCACCAACCTGCCAAAGCCTCCATTACACAATGGCAAGAGCCCTGCACTGGTGACCTCCAACCAGCTGCATTCACTTTCAGAACATCTCTCTCTGCTGGAAATCTAAAGGCCTTTTAGTTAGCAAGCTAGTGTGTATTCAGAAGGAGTAACTGCAGGAAGAGCCCAATGTGCTTTGTTTCTCTGGCCTTTCTTCACAGAAAGATTAATCATCTGTGAAATGGAAACGGCAAACAGCAAGTGACACAAACTGAACCCTTCAAGCCTTTCCTCATCAGTTTTGTGGTTCTGAATCTAAAAGCTGCGTGTGGCAAGGTTCTCCTTACAGGCAGGTGTTAATAAAAGGCTCTAGGGTCTGAAGGTCAAACTTAGCTCTTCCCGAAGAAGTGCATTTGAGAGTCATCTGTTTTTGTTGTTGTTGTTGTTAAAGATAATTTATGGATGTTTAAAATATGCATTTTCCGAAATTTATTATAATATACAATTTTTAGTAATAGGTTTCTTGGATTTTCATCGATGTATTTTCCTTTACCATAAATCAGTTATTCTTCTATAAATATCCACTTGTATGAATTACCTCAATATTTTGTATACCTTCCTTCCAAACCTTGCTGTTACCAACAGGAAAAATAAGGAAAAAGCCCTATATCCTAAGATCCTGATTTGAACCGCTCCAGGAAAAGGACTTCCCACAGATTTTAACAAGGAAGGGGCAAGCTAAAAACTTTTAATGAAATCTAACATGTTCTGCTTAAGAATAATCACTTTTACTCTTCTATAACTGAATTTCACTCATAAATGTTTAAAAGTGGCTAATGTAACACCATTTCCTACAAGGAGAAGATCAAAGTGCTATATTACAAATGCATTATGATTAAAAAAGCCCTGTGCAGCCTTGCTATTAACTGTTCTTTAAACCCTAAAAGGCTTCCCATAGATCTCACTTGGCACTGCATATACAACCTTTGACAAGTAATGTAGACCATTTTTATTCATTGCCTAAAATTGTAGGCAATTATGTGCGTCACACTGGCCACCTGCAAATTCTGAATGCCTGCTCCAGTTGTCAGTGCAAAAAACTAATGTCGGAGGGGATTAATCTAGGGGGAGAGAGTCCTCTTTAATGGCTCCAGCAGGTGAAATGGCCCAGCTGGTTACTATGATGAGTGGCCAGAACAGCTTATGTACAGACACGCAACAAGATTATACAAAAGAAGAAGAAAACAGTGGTACCATCTTATATTTGGTTCCATTAGTTTTTTTCAATTAAAGAAAGAAAATAAATAAAAGAAAGCCAAACCAAAAATAAGAAAGGAAATTAAATTTTAATCATATAAAAAGTATAAAATACTTTTGTACCTATAAACATTTTTATAAAACCAAAGGACCTCAATAAATGGTGATCACTAGTGAAGGAATGTCAGTATTTCTCTCTCATTTTCAATTCACTAGATATCACTTCAGACACAGAAGTCTTATCATAAAAGCTTTCTGGCATTAGGTTTTTTTTGTTGTGTTTTGTTTTTCCCTCACCAACATATTATATTACAAATTAGGAACACTCAAATTTTAAAAAGAATTAACCCATAATTAAAGTTCTCAAAAAGTATATTCATTAGAGCCACATTCAAATCTTTTTAGAAAAGTCTATAAGTTATGACCAAGTTTTTAAACAGCTGAAAATTAAAATACCTTAAAATTTAAAATATTTTATTTAGTACTCAGTTCTCTCTTAATTATCCCCACAAAAGATTTAACAGCCAAGAAAAGACACCTTAGATTACTAAAAGATGTCAGTTTTACTTAAGACAAATAAAAAACAGACTGTACTCAGATAAGATTATCTTATATAAATGATCATTATATGGTATAGCTGCAATATGCTGTTTTTCTTAAAGTATAAATTAATTTTAATTTTAGCAAAAAATTAAAAGTTACGTATTCCTTATCTTAAAATTTTCTAATCAGATGAAAGAAAACATTTGGGATTATTTGTATATAATAGTTAATATATTGATTTTTTTCTTATGTTGGTATGTATAAACATATATTAATAATTATGGTCAGAACAAAAGGTTAACTGAGTTTAGTTAACTGAAAAAATAATCTAATACATACTAATAACCTACTTTTAATAAGTTAGAATACAATAAAAACAAAATAAAAACACTTTAATGCTTGATGCATCAAAGTTACTTTAGAATTTTGCATTTCTTTGCGTAGAAATACAGATGTAGGAGGAGGAATGTTTTAATAACTGTAGCAAATTCCTCATTTTCAAAATAAATTCCGTACATGATGGAGATTATGCAAAAATTCCTGGTCATTTGAACTTTCTGGTTATATAGCTATGATGTAAGCATATTAATTCTAGAGGTAACAGCTCAATGCTTCAGTGTGGGAATAAATCCTAGGTCTACCACTCATCAGGTCTGTGACCTATTATTTCACTGATAAAATGCAGATGACAATACTATCTACCTCCTGGGGGTTGTTGTGAAGATCAAAAGAGAAAATGCATAGACAGTGTCTAGAGCAGTTGTTGGCACAGACTAAGTTCTCAATAATGGGAGTTGTTGCCATTGCTGTTATGATTGGTGAAAAGATTAAACGCCAATAATCTACAAAATGGCAATATATTCTCTTGGGTAGTCCCTTAAAGCACATACACATCTTTAACATCTGAATAATTTTTCGTTAGTCTTTTTCTTCAAATTTCCGAAGGTTACCAACAATACTGGCTTTGACTGAAATCTCAGTTCAGGCTTCTAGTCTTAACATTTTACAAGAACTACCTTTTCTTTTAACTGCAAAGAAACTTAATCCAAACTTGAATACGTCATATTGCTCTTCTACTTTGAAGTCTTACTGAGAATCTCATATTTCACTTTAGATACACTGTATTTTCTTTCTCTTTTTAAAAAAATTTTTATTGGGGGAATATTGGGGAACACTGTGTTTTTCCAGGACCCATCAGCTCCAAGTCACGTCATTGTTTTTTCAATTTAGTTGTGGAGGGCACCAGTCAAGACATAGTTTTCAATCTAGTTGTAGAGGGCACAGCTCAGTTCCAAGTCAAATCGTTGTTTTCAATCTAGGTAGTTGTGGAGAGCGCAGCTCACTGGCCCATGTGGGAATCAAACCGGAGACCTGGGTGTTACAAGCACTGTACTCTAATCAGCTGAGTCAACCGGCCACCCAAGAAATGCTCTATTTTCTTGATGTAAGTTATTATTGTAGTTAATAGCCGCTGTAATGTATTTAGACTCAGGGAGGATGTATGACTTGCCTAAATTCCCATAGCTAGAAAGTGGCACAGCTGATATTCAAATTCAGGTCTAAGTGACTTGAAAATTCATATTCTATCCTATTACCCTGACCTATTTGTTTTCTTTACTGACTTTCTAATTGCTCCTTTTTCACCCTAACCATTCCCAAAGTTGTTATTCAAAGTCCTCATTCTCATTTCAAGGTCAAGGAAATTCAGTATTCTTACTCTTTGGGTACAATATCTGATTGTCAATCCATGTATGACAAAAATTAATATTTTTCTTTGCACAAAATAACATAATCTAGTTATTTACTATAATTTCCAAGACTAAATAACAGACTTCTTTATTTTGGTATTCTTCAGTTCCCACAGCAGGAATTAATAATCTATGATCCATAAATGGATTTCAGGGGTTTCCTAACCCCGAAATTGTATATAAAGTTCTGGGTTTATGTTCCTTTGAGGGATGATGGCACATATCTTCCAAACACTTATAAGAGATTTATGATCCCAAAGTGCAAGAATCATGGAAGTGAGTGACTCTGTGGCAATACTCAAATGCCCCAATAACAGCCAGTTAAGTATATGTCCTAGGTGCATGGATTTCCAGCCCGGAGGTTCAGACACTGACCTAAAAATTGTGTCAGCCAGACTCTACTCAAAATTCATCTATCCTGACCAACACTGAGAAGATAAAAACTCTAGCCACAATAATGTTTATCTAACACAATTCCAGTTAAAAATCATAACAGGGATGTGGGAGAACATCATTATTCTAAAAGAATGACTTGTTTGAGTAAGAAATGTTTAAAGAGAGAAATATGCGACTTGCTTTACTATATATTAAAATAAATCATAAAGCTACAGTACTTAGAACAGTGAGATACTAGCACCAAAAGAGATATAGATTATAAACAACCTAAACACCCATTAATTGGAGATTTGTTAATAAATTATGGAACATTCATATAACAACAGTTTTTATCCATTAAGACAAGGTATATCTATATATACATTTGCATGGGAAAATGTCCAAGATATATTGCTCAGTGAAAAACGCAGGTTCAGAGTAATGGAATAAGAATATGGATTCTGTCATCAAACAGATTTGGGTACAAGTCCTGGCTCTGCTACTTTCTAGCTGTATAACTTTGTGTAACTTTAACCTCTCTTAGTCTGTTTTTGTAAAATTAGGATAATAACTCCAATTCAAAATATAGTGATTGTGAGAATTAAATGAGAAAATACATGTAAAATAACTGCCACAGTTCCAGGCACATAGTAAATGCTCAATAGATATTAACTGTTATTATTTATGACAGAATGTATAATGTGATTCCATTTGCGGTTTTGAAGCTGTATGTAATACATTTAAATAAATGTACTCAAGTAATGAAACTGGACAGATGCCACATCAAATTGTTAGCAAATCTCTAGAAGAGTAAATTCCAGAGGCTCTCCATTTCTGCATTGTTTTTAAAAACTACAATGCTGTTTTTATTTATTTTTAACCAGTATGTATCATTTTTAGAATTGGAAAAAAATAAAGGTATATATACCGTGTTTCCCCAAAAATAAGACCAGGTCTTATATTAATTTTTGCTCCAAAAGACGCATTAGGGCTTATGTTCAGGGGATGTCATCCTGAAAAATCATGGTAGGGCTTATTTTCTGGTTAGGTCTTATTCTGCGGGAAACACGGTATTATATTCACAGCGTGAGGGAGAAGGGACGACTTTATTCTCTACCACCTGTAATCCTAAAATTTGATGGCTAAATGGATGGACTTGGCAATTTACCAGGATGACTCACTCTTAGTCGGTAATAATTATAGCCTCCAAGACTGATACTTCCCTCTCGTCGAACCTACTACCCTAATACCTGATTCTGACACCCAGATGAGCTGGCCTATGCCGGTTGGGTGGCTTTACCACACACAGTCAACAATGCACTCAGACCAGAAGAACAGAGGCAAGGCCTTCAGCTCAAAATAGTCTGGCTGAAAGTCCACTAATACAGCTTCCTTCTGCTCCAACACGGAGTATCTCCTTCAAATATTCCAAATCTGGGCTTTCCCTCACGAAAGAGACCTCCATTGTATATTCTAACTTAAGATTTCAGATCTGCCTGAATCAGAATATTAAGCATTTGTTGCTCTACTAAATGAATGCTGTTGTTTATGGAGACCAGAGTACTGATCCCTGACTACAATCTTTCTACACCTTCAATGAATAAAACTCCCAGGAAAGAATCAGGCAACAAAGGAGCAAACTAAGACAAATGGCAGCAATGTTCTACCTGGGTGGGTAGGTGGGTGTGAACAAAGGGGATGTCCCGGAAGAATTAAAACAATAGGTTACTTTTTGCAATAGTCTAGGTAGAAGGTGTATTAGCAGGTGTGGGTGTTCAGCTCTGGGGCTCATACAGCAAACACGGAGAACTTAACATAGCAGTGCTCCTGGCCCCAGTCAGCCACAATGTTGACACCGGGAACGAAGACCATTTCATGGTTGAGGTACAGATCTTAGCAGAGGATCTGACCATTCCTAAGGAGAAGAAGGCACTGTCCTTATGATTCCTGTAAATAAGTCTGAATGGATTTCACCATGTTCAAGGAAGGACGGGAGGGGGGAATTCAGAAATCTGATTTTAATAAAAAGGCTACTGAATAAGGAGAATAATATGGAGGAAAATGATCACACACACACGAACTTCTAAATGAATTATCTGGCATACTTGGCAGAATGCAAAAAGATAGAGCGTCTATGAAACAAGAGCATGAGACCATAAAGAGTACAGAGTAAGGTTAGAAAAAACAGATATGATGTCAGGAAAGTTGACAAACTAAGATTTTTAAGGAAACCAAAATCAAATGTGTGTGTGTGTATGCATATATACAAGAAAATACAGGCATATCATTATATCCTTATATATACATATTACCAGCATTCTGTGATGAACTAGATATGAGAAATGATGGAAAGATAATGTGTCAAAGATGACTAGGCTTCTGGTTTGCGTAATCTAACAGATAGTGGTTCATTTCATAGAGCTAAGAAATAGTGGGAAAATATCAGGTTTGAGGAAGGGAACACTTGAGTTTGATTTTAGATGTGCTAACTTTAAGATGTCTTTGAGAAATCTGTGAGATGTCAAGTGAGGAATTAAATATACTATTCTTGAGCTCAGAGGACATACAAGTGCTAGAGATACAAATGTGGAAGTTATTTGTATTTAAATACTAATTGTAGCAATGCATACGAGTGTCACACGGAAGAGAACTGAAAGAAGAGAAGCTACGACTCAACTTTAAGTAATGCCAATATTTAATAGCAATGGTATAAAGGTGATGAGATTGCAAAACAAACTGAGAAGTTGCTAGAAAAGTAGGAGGGAAACGGGGAGAATGTGGTTATTGAATCCAAGAGAAGAACAGTCCAAGCAATGACTCAAGTGTCCAATGCTACTGACAAATCATGATGACTGAAAATCTATACTGGATTTAACGATGCAAAAGTCACTGATATCCCTGGCAAAATCTGTTTGAGTATGATGGGCAGGTAACCAGATAGATTGGATTGGTTATTAGGAGGTGGCAAAATAATTCTTTCAAGATGTTTTTAAGGAGGGTAGAGGGGTGGCCAGTTAGCTCAGTTGGATAGAGCATGGTGCTAATTATACCAAGGTTGCCAGTTCGATCCCCACATGGGCCACTGTGAGTTGCGCCCTCCTAAAAAAAAAAAAAAAGAAAGAAAAAATAAAAAAAGAAGGGTAGAGAAAATATGGTAATGAAAGTAATGGGGAGTGTGGTATATTCAGGAAGAAGTTTGATTTTTTTTAATATTAAAAAAGCTATCTTCAAATAGACATATGAAAAAATGCTCAACATCACTAATCATCAGAGAAATGCAAATAAAAACCACAATGAGATATCACCTCACCCCAGTTAGAATGGCTATCATCAACAAGACAAATAGTAACAACTGTTGGAGAGGCTGTGGAGAAAAAGGAACCCTCATACACTGTTGGTGGGAATGCAGATTGGTGCAGCCACTGTGGAAGGCAGTGTGGAGGTTCCTCAAAAAATTACGAATAGAATTACCATATGACCCAGCAATTCCTCTCCTGGGTATCTACCCAAAAAATCTGAAAACATCTACACATAAAGACATATGTGCTCCAATGTTCATTGCAGCTTTGTTTACGGTGGCCAAGACATGGAAACAACCAAAATGTCCTTCGATAGATGAATGGATAAAGAAGTTGTGGTATATATACACAACGCAATACTATTCGGCAGTAAGAAAAGATGATATAGGAACATTTGTGACAACATGGATGGATCTTGAGAGTATAATGCTAAGCGAAACAAGTCACACAGAAAAAGCAGAGAACCATATGATTTCACTGATATGTGGTATATAAACCAAAAACAACAAAAGAACAAGACAAACAAATGAGAAACAAAAACTCATAGACACAGACAATAGTTAAGTGGTTACCAGAGGGTAAGAGGGGAGGGCGGTGGTAGATGAGGGTAAAGGGGATCAAATATATGGTGATGGAAGGAGAACTGACTCTGGGTGGTGAGCACACAATGGGATTTATAGATGATGTGATACATAATTGTTCACCTGAAACCTATGTAACTTTACTAACAATTGCACCCCAATAAACTTTAATTTAAAAAAAAGCCATCTTCAATTAATTGATGAAAACAATCTAGTTTGAAAGGGACAAGTTGTATATACAAGCAAGAATGGATTATTGGTGATCAAAACACAACTTTGTGAGTACAATAAAAACCACTGAATTTAATACTTTAAAATGGTGAACTTTATGATATGTGAATTTATCTCAATAAAGTCACTAAAAGCAACCAACGGAGAAAAAGAAGGGATGACTAATGGTGCTAGGTTTCTGAAAAGTTAGGAAGTGGTAAGATCCAAAGAATTGGGATAACTAGCCACAGATAAGAGGGAATAAGTAGCCTTTAGATTTGATCTGGCTAGTGGAAAACTAAGAGAATTCCTGCCTGATGGCTTTTATTTTGATCTCTGAAGTTGGAGGCAAGGTCATCTGTTGAGGGTAAGGATGGATGCAAGTAGGGAGTGGGCATATAGAAGAGGTCTGAGGGACTAGGGAAGCAGCTGCAGCAGAGAGTAGAAGGGCAAACAGCAAAGCTGGATATAGCTGAGGGCCCACTCAAGGTTGGTAATAATGAGTTTATGGGGATACTAATGTCCTATTTTTTTATATAAATTTTATTGGGGAACAGTGTGTTTCTCCAAGGACCATCAGTTCCAAGTCATCCTGCAATCCAGTTGTGGAGGGCGCAGCTCAGCTCCAAGTCCAGTTGCTGCTTTCAATCTTAGTTGCAGGGGGCACAGCCCACCATCCCATGTGGGAATTTGAACCGGCAACCTTGTTTTTCAGAGCTCACACTCTAACCAGCTGAGCCATCCGGCCGCCCCTCTGGAAGCTCAGCAGCAGCTCATTGTCTTCAATCTAGTTGTGGAGGGCGCAGCGCACTGGCCCATGTGGGAATCGAACCGGCAACCCTTTTATTCAGAGCTCGCACTCCAACCAACTGAGCCATCCAGCCACCCCCTAATGTCCTATTTTTAATTTTGTCACCTGTGTTTTGTTGGCTATAGGCAAGGAGAAAGCGGGCAGGTGGGAATATCCAGGAAACTAGGCCGATAGCAAATGCACCCTAACGTCAGTTCTTAGATGAGTGCATTCTCTTTAGGGTGGATATAAGTGGATTGGGTCTAAAGTAGTCTGGCCTCCAATGAGTCTAATGCTCAGGACCCTTGCCTCAAACACAATACATTGTTTTGCGTTCCTCTGGAAGTCTATAACAGTTTTGCACGTCCTAACTGCTGTCCTCACGGTGCTTTGCTCCCATGACCCTTCTAAAGGAGTCTGACGCAGTTCACGGGTTCTGCTGAGGAGACGGTCCTACCCAGAACACAGTCTCCTTACCAGAGCCGGTGGGCCCTTGTCCTTTGAAGTCATCTCATGAAGAAAGAAGGAAGAAACCCAAACAAACCTCTGCCTAAATGGGAATAAACTTAAACAATTAGATGCTCTCTCTCAGGAATCGAAATTAGGAAATACCAAGATAACATTATTGGAGCCATAAACTGAAAGCATACACTGAAAAAACACAAGATGGAGTAAGTTACATGACGTGATAAATAAGCTAATTGTGGTAAGCAGAAATTATGAAGCAGCAGAAATCCGGAATAAAAGCAATATAGAAAACAGGAGATCATGTCTAGTGGCAGCGGAAAACAAAGTAAGTAGACTTCTAGGGAAGCACATCTGAAGAACGCCTGAGTTACACAAATGCGGAGCACCACCAAAGACGTGCATTATTCACAACAGCACAGACCTCTGCTGAACTCCTGGGCGCTCTCCTACGATGACTTACAATTTAACTCCTAAAGGTGTGGCAATACCACACTTCGTGCTCTTGAATATTTTTGGATTTTCATTTCTCTTCTAGCCTTGAATTTTAAAAATAAAAATCCATTTCTTGAAATGGCCTAAGCTGACTCTCTGTTCCTTACAACTCAAAGTCCCCAATTAAAGAATACAATGAAACTTCTGAGATTCAATAACTCAGGGTTTTCACCTATAGTACATCATACCTATTTGTTCACACAATGTATACTATTAAATAAGAAGTGAAATATTTCCCCCTAAATCCTTAAAAGAAAAACAATGACTCGCTCAAAATAATGATTATAAACTAAGAAAGTAAAATGTCTTCTGCAGTGTTAAGATGACCATTATATTAATCCTGGTCAATCCTAATTTACACTCTCATTCTTCTCATCCGTGTTCAAGTAAAAGAAGACACTTTATCTCAATCCTTCCCACTGGCCTGAGAGCATCACTGTCAGAACCACTCGTGTGTGTTGAGAATAACCAGAATGATAATCATTTCTCCAGGACCCATGAAGTTTGACTCCCACATTGGCACTGCCACGTCAAATAAGCAACTTGCCACTTTGATTTTGAAAACTGTATAACCCTTTTCCTAAGTTTGGGGTATTGTGTATAATATAGACTCAAATAATGAACTAAATTTCTGGTTCAGGCATTTCAAAACGGTCTGCTATATATAAACATTTCTAACTTTGGGGTTCATTTCCATAAGTTTCCTTTATAAAAGCAATAAAATCGAAGCAGAAAAACATTTAAGATGGAAGCATTCATAACTTCCTCCCACGATTATCGCTTAATATTTCCTTCTAGACTATTTTCAATGGAGATTTCTTCACGTGTTATAACCACAATGTACTTGTACAACCATGTTCATAACAGTATTACTCACAATAGCCAAAATGTAAAAACAACCCACATGTCCACAAAAAGTGGTATATACATACATTATTATTCGGCTTTAAAAAGGAATGAAATTCTGATACATGCTACAACATGGATGAACCTTGAAAACATTATGCTAAATGAAACAAGCCAGATACAAAGACAAAAACTGTATGATTCCACTTGTATTAGGTTCCTAGAATAGGCAAATTCATAGACAAAGAATGTAGTAAAGAGAAAGGTTACCAGGGACCGGGAGGAGGAGGAGGACATGGGGAGTTGTTATTTAAAGGATACAGAGTTTCAGTTTGGAAATGGATAATGGTGGTGGTTGCACAACATTGTGAATGTAATTAATGCCACTAAATTGTACACTTAAAATGGTTAAAGTGGTAAACTTTATGTTCTGTATAGTCTGCCATAATAAAAACATTTTTTAAAGAGTAGGAAACTGCTGCTCTAGGCTATGTCTTAAAGGATGATTAAGAAACGGGGATGGAGCAAAAGGGGCGAGTTCTAGTAACTGAACCCACGTGAAACCAAAATGTTTAGTTCACGGTCAGGAGAGTTGACAAAATATAGGTCAGGCAAGGCCAAATCACAGAGAAATTTGTAAGCCATGGACTTTATGTTGGCAGTATCTTATAGGAAGATGATAAAGTATGATAAAGTATTTTAATCAAGGAAATAACATAATTAGATCTGCATTTTATATTTGTGGAAAAGAGCAATAATGTTAAAGAAATCAGTTAAAGTGCAAAAATAAATTAAGCATAAATGATGCCCAAACTAAATAAGTCATGAAAATGGGGGAGGAAGAGATACAGGGAAAAATCATAAGAGCAAATCAATGGTATAGGATATAAATGGTAGAGAGAAGAGTCAAAGATACTGGTTTTCAGGTCAAACAATTTGGTTCCGTTAACTAAGTTAGAGACTCTGAGGACAAAGAGAACATGGGGGCGGGGGAAGGAGGGAGGGGAAGATGAATAGATACAGTTTATCCTCACCAAGTACATTTAGTACTTGATCTCTAAGTCATGTAAGAATAGATCTGGAAGGATATATAAGAACCTAAAGAAAAGGGTAAATGAGGAGACAGAGTGGGAGAGAGAACTACATTTTTGTAGTATACTCTTTTGGATCTTTTGACTTTTAGTGAAAAACATAACTATTACATATTCAAGTATTTTATTTTTTTTTATTTTTTTTAAGGAGGGCGCAGCTCACAGTGACCCAAGCGGGGATTGAACTGGCAACCTTGGTGTTATTAGCACCACGTTCTAACCAACTGAGCTAATTGGCCACCCCCATATTCAAATATTTTTAATGATTTTTTTTAAAGTTATGGAAAAATCAACTTTAAAGGCTGCCATAAGAATAATGAGAAGAAATCTGCTAATAGCTACATGTTTTGGGGGACATTAATAATTTAACTCAGTTATTGACAGGAAAAAAAGACTCATTAATTACTTCTGGTTGCCTTCTTTACTTGTTTGATTAAGTAACTTAATTCTATGAATATTTTAAGTACGATGATTTCCAAATAATTGAGCAATACAAAATAAATTGTTCCTTAAAGCCTTCTACCTTCATTTTCCAAATTTTGTCTTTCCATACGGAATGTATACACACTTAAATAGGTTTATTATCAACATTGCTCTTGATGCCTTGGGGTTACTGGTATGGCTTGAACTGTGTCCTCCAAAAAGAGATATTGAAGCCCTAACCCCTGGTACCCAGAGTGTGACTTTATTTGGGAAATAGCTAAGATGAAATCATACTGGAGTAGGGTGGGCCCTTAATCCAATTATGACCATGTTCTTAGAAGAGGGAAATTTGGATGGAGACACAGAGGGAAGATGGCCATATGATGATGGAGCCAGAGACGGGGTTTTCAGTGCCACAAACCACAGAACACCTGGGGCTACCAGAAGCTAAAGAGCCAAGAAAGGTTTCTCCTCTAGAGACTTCAGAGGGAGCATAGTCCTGCCCACACCTATGTCAGACTTCTAGCATCTGGAACTGTGAAAGAATACATTTCTATTGTTTTAAGCCATCCAGTTTGTGGGACTTGTTATGGCAGCCCTAGGAAATTAATACACTTGGCTAGTTAATACCAATAGGAAATGTTTCTCCCACTCTTGCCTTCTTTAGTGCCTCAATTTTATCACAGACAGCAAGACCCTCTATAAAAGGTATCTTTATGTCAGAATTTATCAACCCTACACTTAGAAAAGATTCTGATTTAGCGTTTAAAAGTTGGTTCATGTTTTATGCTAGATTATATCTAATCCAAGTTTTCCCAGCATATTCACATTAATATACAAATGACATCCAAATTTAGAAAATGTAAACTTCATAGAAAGAGAGGCTTGAATGTTGAATTTCTAAAAGATTATCTAGAAAATAAAGACACACTTGAATGAATATTAAGGAATAATGAGGTAACCACCTAGTGAATAAAATGATCTACCTATTTTTCTTATAATTTTCAAGTAGCTATCTCTTTTATAGCCTAGACTCTATGTCCAATTAAAATCCCTGATTCTGTTAACCAATATTACAAACAAATACTGAAAACAAGAAGCCAATCACATTTTATCTTTTTAGACCAAATGTTACAGAATATAAGGAAACATTTGCTTTTCAGAAACTCCCCTATAAGAACTAGGTGATATCATCATAATCATAGGTACCCTCTTCGTATTGGGAAAACTAAAGATAAATCAGAAGCAAGGAAAAATATAAAACACCACCAAATTAATCTTGTGATCCTAAAGAACAACCTAAAACAAACAGAATGACTAGGACAAAAAATTTAAATGCCCGTCAGACGTGTGGCAGAGTGTCGGTGCCGGCCCACATCCCCTTTGCCCTCACAGGCCCAGCGGACACTGATGGCTTCTTACCGTCAGCATCTAGAACTCCACCTCAGCACTCTGCTTGGCCCACACAGACATCAGGCGCCAGGGAGTTAACACTCCTAGGAGCAACCCACAACCAATGACTGATCAAAATTACTTCATAATTACCTCAGCTTCCTCACCCTTCCAGTGGAAAAACTATAAGACACTTTCTACACTGTCTTCTGGAGGTTCCCTAGCCGGACTGAGCCCCAGTAGCTCAGGGTTTTCACCTGCTTGCTCATTTATATACTTTGTTTTGGTTTCCTTCCCTTCCCCGCTCCCTGATGTGCGCTTCCTGAGATAGCTCCCAGGGAAACTGCCTGCACTCCACTCCTCGCTTCTGGAAAACCCCAACCGAAGACCTAAACCTAAGTTTGGATTAAAAGGCCAAGTCTCATATGTGACTCGAAATGGCTTTGCAACTCAAAATGGCAGTCTTGAGAAAACTCATAAGGAATTTCTTCTTAATCTTTGTTTACAAATTACCTTAGCTATACAATTTTTCAGGTTAGTGAAGATGGAATTGCTCCTAAGCCTGTAACTTTCCATGTGTGCATCTCTTCCAGTTTCACCTCTCCTACCATATTCCTTTCCCAGATTCAGTCAGAAACTTCAAAACTCTTTCTCCAATGCAAAGCTACAATTATAATTTGAATAGGAAATAACTGAAATAACCGTGATGTTAAGAGGAGTAAAACGACGTGGGCTTCCTACTTCCAGACAATCAGGGAAATCAGCTGCATCACACAGGTCTCTGTGTCCCCAAGACCAGGCACTTCCGACCATAACGTATTAATAGTACGCTTAAGTTTAAGGTTTAATTCTGTAGTTGAATTCTTCCTTAATAGTGTAGAGCTCCCTAATCCACTGTGAGCTTTCCAAACTTACATGAAAAAATTAAAAATAAACACATGTATTAAAAATACATGAAAAGTTAAAAAATACTTCCTTTGACAAAAAAGCAAAAATAGCAAGAGCAGGTTATGGAAGATGTTAAAAATGAGAAAATATATAATTAAGGCATTGTATGTTTAATGTAAAAGACAATTTGATCATACCGTGTTTCCCCGAAAATAAGACCTAACCAGAAAATAAGCCCTAGCATGATTTTTCAGGAGGACATCCCATGAACATAAACCCTAATGCATCTTTTGGAGCAAAACTTAATATAAGACCCGGTCTTATTTTCAGGAAAACGTGGTATTTAAACTAAAAGCTTCAAAACTGATTTGAAACCTTATAAATTTACTAATAATTATTCACTACAATGTAATAGAAAACAGATTTGAATATTAAATACAATGGCATGTTTTCACTTCATAAAAGATTAAACTTATCTGTCTACTTTAATAGTGTGTTCATTTACTCAACCCCTACGGAAGACAATTTCTTGTACAAATTACTTCTACAAATCCACAAAACTCATACATTCAGTCATTTCTCTAAATCCAGTAATTTTTTCCATCATAAAATCACATTTCTCTAACACTAAAACTTGAAGGTATACATATAGTAACCAGATAAGCACTCAATATTACTGCTAAATATGGCTTCTTAAGAATACCTTAAATAGCCTATCTTCATGCTTTGTTGCCAACAAAAAATGAAGTTTCTCAACAATTTTTAGCAGAAATGATCCTTGAATTCTAAAATTCCATAACAATATTAGGTATTTTATGTGCTTTACTTAGAAAATTTAATAAAAAAAAAAATGAACTAAAGTATCTGAAGAAGCTGTAATATTTTACTTACATATTCAGGTTTTAGTTTTTTATCTCCTCCTCTCACAGCCACTTTTTCTAGTTTATCTATAATGGGCCCAATCATTTCCTCATCTTTAAGCTGAAGCTCTTCGTGTATTATTTCTATATCTCGAATAGGATCTACACTTCCTTCAACATGCGTGATATCATCATCTTCAAAAGCACCTAAAATGAATTAAAAGGAAGCAATTCAATAAACGAATAGTACAGAAGGTCATTATTAGAATGAGTAAAGATTCCTATAAGGTTAACAATTACACAAATTATTCTGCCTTCTTGCAAGTAGGATAGTATTTTTTTTCCTATTTAATAATATTTAGGGCACTAGAAACAGAACAGTAATTCAAGAGCCTCAACATTTCAAAAACTGACTGAAATAAATAAAATTATGATCTTTACAGAAAGAAAATTATGCTCCAGAACTATTGGTATTTTCAGGTTTGGTATATTAAGATACTGAATTCCAGGCATGAGAGCCTGAAGTTCTAAACTGCACTATTAGGGTTTCCAAGGGAAACCGGATTTGGGGGAGGGGGTGAAATCATCTGGCAGACCTCTTCCCTGCTTCAAGCTACTTTATCACTGTGGTTCTGACGGTGATTAGATAATGAACCACTCAGACACACAATTTACACAGCAGCTAATTTCATCGGCCTGATTTGAGGGTATGGTTTTTAGGGGGCTATCAAAGAAGCAGATGAAGGTGCATTTGTCATATATGAGTGACAACTATTCACACTATCTGAACAAAATGGTGCTGGCCCTTATTAGAAACACATGCTATTATCACATATTTAAAGTGCAGTTGAAGCCATAATTTCAAATTGCCAACTGGAAACATAAGGGTAAAACAACCAGATATTACTGAAGCATGTGTACTGACTTTATGCCCTTTTGAAGACATAATGTGGCAACATAATTCAACTGGGATTTACTCAAATTACCACATAAAAAACAGTATCACAAAAATGAACAAATATTAAGAAATATTATCAACAGAAAACAATGATATACCCACAAACAATAAACACATTTATAAACAAATTAATTTTTAATTAATTTAATTAAAATTACCAATTAGTTTATACTCCCAAAATGAGATGTTTTCAAACATTAAGCATCAATTATTTTAGATAGAGGTACCACAGGAATCATGACAGACAGTTTGATTGAGTTTGATAGGATAAAAACAATGATTTTAGCACATTTTTACACACCAAAGGCCAAGATATTCTCATTAAAGGTCACAAAGAGTTTTCCAACATCATTTCCCAGAATTAAAGATAATTAAGCTGTTTATATCTCAATGTGGAATTATTCAGTAATAATAATAATATGTAAGTATATTATTGAAATTAAAATATAAATATTTAAAATAATACTTAAGAATATTCTTGGCATACAAACTGATATCGTATTACATAGCAATGGGAAGGTACATTATAGCTTACTAATATGAGACACAGAGTGATACAGGTAAATTTTTTGAGTATTTTAAAACTATGAAAGAAGTCTCCCTGGAAGCACAATATTGTGTATTTCTTGTTACGATTTGAAGCATCTTACACAAATGACACAATAAAACAGGAAAATAAAAATAAAAGTTAGCTTCTTGACAGTCAAAGGAACAAAGGAAACACGGTCGATGCAGTTACAGAAATAACTTTTTCTGACACCCAGAATGAAAAAATATCCTATACAGTTGTCTTTATGTAGGGGCCAATGAGTAGCTACTATAGTGATTTCCTCAACAACACCCCTACAGTAAATGCATTAGCAGGTTTTAGATGGCAATTTCTTAACTACAACCCTCAATTTTAACAAAGTGGATAACAGAAAACTGGTAATCACAACTCTTTTGGGGGCGCAAAGAAAATAAAGCTCTCTGATAATCTGAACTAATCCAAACAGAAAACCTAGAATAAAGGTGGGAAATCACCTATCTTATTATCTTCAAATTATTGTCTAGATTGCACCTTGCCTGGAGTTGGCCAAGGATTAGGCTAGGGAAGGGGTTATGATGGGATCATCCCCAATCCAATCCCCCTACTATAAGAACAAAATCTCAAACCACAGACCCTATATGCTCTGGATTATATTGTTGCTCCTACGCCTGAAAGTTAGTATTATTATTGCATTTATTTGTATGTGAGTGATAACACACCGGGAGAGGAATCTAAATTTATCTTTGATAATAAATATTGCCAAAATTAAGACAAAAATTAAGTAAACAGTAAAATTATCCTTTAAAATTGAATAGCCTTATGAAATGAGACCTGAAACAGAAGTGAAATTAAGCTTACAGAAAATGTGGTGGCCATTTGGGCAATTTCACATTTCTTAGAACTAAAAAATTACAGATTACTTTCCAAAGACATGTTCTTGAGTCAACAGACTTCACCATACACTTACATTACAGCATTCCTTTACATCTTATCTTTTTTAGTACAAGATTTAGTGGTTAAAAATAAGGGCTTTGAAATCAGACAGGCTTACTGGTCATAAAAATCTTAGACAAATCACTGAACCTCTAAGGATCTCATTTTCACATCTTTAAAATGAAGATGTTTCTACCTCTCAGAGAATGGCTATGATTAAATCAGATAATATACATAAAGTTCTAAGCAGAGAACCCAGCATACGGAACTCTTTCAGTAACTGGGGCATATACTACTTTTTTTTTTTTAAGTCGTAGGAATTAGTAATTTAGAAGAAATTGTGTGGTAATATAGTCCAACATTAATTTTGAGTAATATCATTTCAAGTTACGTAATTCTTCAGAATAGTTTAAAATAAACTTTGTGAGTTTACAGGGTTGCCCCCCGCCTAATTCTTACTAGCTCACCAGAACATGTTTACCCTAGTCCATGGCCAAAGTTATTTATTTCAACTTCACATTAACTAAAATAATTATTATAATGATTATAACTATCACCACAAATCCCTTTGGGGAAAAAACTGATAGACGAGATGTAGTCATCTTGAAGACTACACTCTATTATACCGAATTGCGTGGTGAGAAAATTATTTCCATTTCAGCTCTCTTTCAGCCCTCCCGACTCTGTCAAAGAAAGTCGCAGTTCAATACTGTTGGTCTTTAATGTCTAATATTTGTAAATTTATCTTTTATCAACAGAGCAGGCTTCAGCCTCAGAGCTTCCAAAGGCTAAAAATAATAACTTTAATAAATATCGTTTTCACATTGTATTTATTTTTATTATTTTTAATTTTGGCAAGTGATACTAATTTTCCACTTAGAGACAGCTTCCTGTTTAAATAAATTTAGTCAAAAATGTGAGATCAAATATTTTTATAAAATCAAGAAATGTCTGATAATATTAACTACGGTCATTTTGGTGGTGGGATATTACCTGATTTTTAAGAACTTTTTTGGTACTATTCTGTATAAGATAGGGTAATGTGACAGATCTTATGTGTGCTGGCGGGGGAGGGTGCGGAGGACGGGGCATTGCTGTGTAATACTTTAGCTGAGTTAGTCAGGGAGCTTCTCTGAGGAGATGACATCGGAGCTGAGACCAGAATGGCCAGAATAGGGCAGTAATGTGAAGGTCTGAGGGAACAGCATTCTAAGAAGTAAGTATAAAAATCCTAAAATGGGAATAATCTTGAAGTGTTTCAGAAAGAGAAATATGGTCAGTGTATGTGAACCACAGCAGTGGATGGTAACTAGAGTTTAAGTTGGAGAAGGAAGGCAGTTCACACACATTTGTAAGCCATGGGAGTTTGGATTTTGTTCTAACTGTAATGGGAAGCCACTGATTGGAAGTTTAAATAAAGAGGCAGTAGAGTAATGAAATTTATGAATTAAAGAAACCACTTTGGCTACTTTAAAAAGAACAAAGTCTAAGGAAGGGACAAGAATCATGGCAGAAAGACTAAGTTAGGACGTCGTCGTAGTGGTGCAGATGAGAAATGACCAGATAAGTGGTAACTTGATATAAAAATATAGCCGTAGAGCAGATGAGAAGTGTTTGTACTGGGAATATATTTTAGAGATGGACTAGATATAGGCAGGAAGGGCATGACTGGAGATATAAAATTAGGAGTTATCAGATGTGTTTAAAGTTATGGGTCTGGACGGCATCATGTAGAGAGAGCACTGTCACGCTCGGATGTTTGATAGGCAACAGAAACTACGGGCGACAGAGTCAGAGAAAAAGTAGAATTGTGTTCTTATGGGAGTGAGGGAAAGAAAATGTTTCAATAAATGCCATATAAATATGAAACATGTAATTAAAATGTATTTTCTCCTACCTTTTTCTTAACTCTAGCAGGATAATTTAAAAACCGTAATTTTTGTAGAAAAACAAAAATCTACCTGAAGTTCAGTAATTTCTTCCGTATTGCTCCAGTTCTTTTTCTTTCTTTCAAACTCAATAAAATAAAATTTAGTATTCTATTTAAAATAGCACATACACTGATGATCACATTTATATAAAATCGTTTCTCAGTTTTAAAAACACTGATCAAATATTAACAAAAATAATTCCTGGGCAGTGAGCTATTGAGCAATTTTACAATCATCTTCTCTAACAGTTTTGTACTGCTTAAACTTTTTATAATGAATATGCATTATTTATAGAAAACAAGTCATTTTTTAAAAGCATTCTTTTTAAAACACAATAAACAAACAAGTTTAACTTGCAGAAAATTGTAGTTAAAACTTTGGTTTTACAGTGACTAGACACAAGGAGAAAACCACTATTACCACAAAAGTTATTTTATATCTATACATTTCCATCCATTCTATCTATCTGTCGGCCTGTCTGTCTATTTGTCTGTCTGTCTGTCTATCTATAATGGGTGACTGAAAAATAATACTAACTATAGTAAACCCTCATTATTAAATTATTTCTTACGAGAAAATTAACCATAACCTAACTTCAGCCTGGATTCCATCACCAAGATTTTTTGTGGAGCAATTCTGCAATGTTTCCTTTGATAATAAAGCACGTTTTTCAAACCCTCTTGACTTCTCACACTTATCAACCCTTTTAAAACCTCTGCTCTTCTGCTACCGAGCAGATGACCTTTCTCACTTCACAGGAAAAATGTATGTCATCTTTGAAACACCAAAACCCCATTTTGTTTTTACCCATTCTTTCCTTCTTCCCAGCAGTAAAATGGAAAAACGTTACCTTCCATTATTTATGGCTAATCTCTCTACCATCTCTGCTCTGGATATTACTATCTTCTCCCAAGGAAGTCTGCTCCGCAAACTTCTTTGTATTTCCTGAGACCTGAATCTATTATGCCTCTCTCTCCTATCTCATTTAGAGCATCTCCATTTCCACTAATACTTTCACATCAACACTTAAGTAGGTTTAAGATTCTATACTAAATAAATCATGTCAGTCACCCTTAGACATTAATTCCCATTCCAACTATGGCTTTCTTTCCTCCAGTTCAGTGCCAAACTTCTTGAAAGAGCTGTCTGTACCTGCTCTCTCCACTTCTTTACTTCCCACTTCAAACTTAACCACTGCAGTTTGGAATATGCCTCCATGATGCTATCAGAATTTGAGCTCAAAAAGGACACCAATGATTTGCCTTCATAAAGCTAAATCAAATAGCCATTGTTCAGGAATTTTGAATGACCTCTCAGTAGGATCTAACTTGAAAGCACTGATATACGAGTATATAGTCTCTTTCATTGCTTCTTTCTAACCACATTCTCCTTTCTAACCACATTCTCCTGATGTTCTTCTGTTTTCTCTGAGCATTTCTTCTTGGGCCATTCATTTTCTTGCTCTAACTACCCCATGAATGTGGATCTCTCTCTTAAATATTTTCTCTTATCCCTTCATTACACTCATTAACAGAAGTTCTAGCCCAGAACTCCCCTGATGGCTCCAGTATACTTTGAGGTAATAGCAGATAAAATGAACCAAAAAAATATTTTTTCAGTTATTATATAAATCATTTCTATTATAAAATCCATCCACTAAGTGAATAAATGCAAAATGTCAATGCTTATGCTAAAGTTGTGCATTTTTAATTTGTGTACTTCCTTTACTGAAAACCAGTCAGTCAGAATACAGATCTGTTTGACTTGGTGAGACACATTTGACTACCCATATGTATTGGAGATTCTGCATGTTATTTATTTCTTGGAATGATGTGGCAAAAATTAGTTGGCTATTTTCAATTATTGTAAGTGGACTGAAGATTGATCAATTTACTCATTCATTCAGTCAAAGCTTGTCTTATTTCACAAATTCTGAATAAGAAGGATAAATCTATATTCTATTTAAGATGCTAAATCTAACTGAGAAGGGCTTCAGAAATAAAAATATACTTTGAAATTCAGGACTTCAGTGAACTGCTTTGCAATATTACTACTTAAATTGAGCCTGTCTTCAATTTTCAGAAACAAAGCACCCCTAGTTAGAAGTAGAAATAGTTTTAAAAAACATGATGCATTAAGTGTACAGGCTCCAGAGCAGTACTTCAAACCACTTGTTATGGAAACTTTGACATTTCAAATAGCATATCTAGAGGTTTGTTGTTGTTTAAATAAGAGGGTATGTGGTCAAGATGGACCTATTGGACTTACGTTTTTTCCATCCTAGGTCACTATACAATGCAGAGATATGGAATTTCTTGGTATATAAACCAATGCATAAACTGCAACACCCCCAACACATATGCAAACCAGAATATGCCTTGCTAAATACAAGTTCTCCACTTAAAAAAAAGAAAAAAAGCTTGCTTAATATCTAACAATATGCTAAGTCTTGTGAGAATTAAAAATCAAAATAATAGGACCTGCGTCTCAATGATTGGACAATCTGGTTGGGAAAACAAATCTAACCTAATAAAGGAGAAAACTCACTAGCAAGCACTTTAAATATAGGTTTAATTAATAATAACTAATCATCAAGGCCTTTAAACATAGAAAAAAAAACAGTAGAGAGTAAAGAAGATGAAGAAAGGCATGACAAATAACAGGAAAAAGCATCAGAGAAAAAAAATAAAGGCTGAAATAAATAAGGCTTACTGCAGGGGTGACCACTGAGAAATTGTACTGATGCACAGGAGAAGATAAAAGTTTACTACACCAGGTAGGGGAGACGGACAGGGAAGTCAAATAGCAAGGTAAGTCTGCATCTCATCTGTTAGTCAAGAGAGGCAACACTGGTTTTTATGTTAGTGAGTAAGAAATGGAAAGTAGCATTTAGAAAGACTAACCAGAAGTAGGGAACCAGCGAAAAGAGAATCGCTGTATTCTAAATATGGTGATGAAGTGCACTAGAATACTGACGGAAGGTATAAAGGAAGGGTGAATAGTGAGACTTAACTAAAGAAATCAATATCAACTAGTGGGGGGAGAGGGGGAGAGAGAGAGAGAGAGAGAGAGAGAGAGAAGGAGGAGGAGGAGGAGGAGGAGGAGGAGGAGGATCAGGAGGAGGAGGAGGAGAAGAAGAAGAAGAAGAGAGAACACTCCTTTTCCTATATCATGACAAGGTTTCAAGCAAAAAAGATCTTTATCTGCATTCAAAGCCCAAATCAAGTATGAAACCAAAAGGTATATTCAAAGTATAGATTCTAGAAAAGAAGAAATAATTACTTTAAATATTTAAAATATTACAATATATTGAATCTTAAATCATGGCACCAAATCATCCTGTATGCTATATTCTTTCCAGCTTGTCCTTTATGGTAAATAACCAATGTTTTGAACATCTCCGAGGTGTGATCCAAAGATACAGTGAATGTTTAAATAAAAAAAAAATTATTACAGTACAAGACACATTGCCATTAATCCCCCTCAAAACATTCCCTGTCACTTCGAACACACTTATCCCATCGTTCTTGCCACTTTCTGACGCAGTTCTGGAAGTCCTTTTTTGTGACTGTCTAGTTGCGCTGTCGTGGCTGCCTCGATGTCCAGAATGGATTCAAAACATCTTCCTTTCACGGTCATTTTCACTTGGGGGAAGAGACAGAAGTCACACAGTGCCAGATCTGGTGAATTAGGTGGATGAGGACACACTGTAATGTTTTTGACAGAAATTGCCATACCAGAAGTGATGTGTGAAACGGAGCGTTGTCATGATGAAGGATGAAGTAAAGACATTCACGAAAGAGGAGTCCCAGAACTGCTTCAGAAAGTGGCAAGAACAATGGGATAAGTATGTTTGAAAGGATGGGGAGTATTTTGAGGGCGATTAACGGCAATGTGTTTTTAAGCGTAACAAATTTTTAAAATTTAAACATTCACCATATTTTTTCATCACACTTCATATATTCTGATCCAGAGTCCCGCCAAAATCACTAAAAAGGTTAGAGGCCATATTTCTATATTAGTAAAAGATCAATTCTTCAATACAATATTAGAAAATAAGGATATCCTGCTCAAAAATATCTTTATCTTTGCAAATTTCTGATCCATTCTTCAAAGCTAAGTCCTATTCTGTGTCAGAATAATAATTCCCAATTTCCTTATAATTCTATAGCTCATTAATTTTTAAAGAGAAAGAAGAGAGCTAAACTTGCATTGGCAATTCACTTAAGATCCATAGCTTTATTCACAAACACTGAAAATGCCAGTTCCTATTTATTTTCCATAAATGACATGACAAAAACTCTTTACTTGTAGGGGGGGAAGAGTGGTTTAAAGAGGGAGTTTAAGCTGTTTATTCCATACTTCAAATGCTCTGATTTAGAAGTATAGTTTAAGCCCAGGTTTACAGATGAACTTTAAAACTCTAGTCTTAATCTAAATAAAGTCCCTTCTCATCTTGACAATAAAAGGGATTTGAGCAAAACCAGAATCTAATTCATAGTTGGACCTCAGCTTGGATATATATTTTTTAATCTTTATATTAAATAAAATGTGCAGTTTTAACTATACTTTCCTTAAGCTAGAAAGGAGGAAAGCTTCTCAATTTATTATATTTACTTCAAAAATCAATTTGCTTTCTTAAAAATATCAGGGAACAAGGCGAATTTTGGAACACAGAAAATAAATCATTCTGCTAACAAAATTCTGCTAAAAAGGATGTAGGTTTAAGTCTCTAAGCTTTCAGAGTTTGAAGAAAATGAAAAGGGTTGTATCAATTAAATTTTAATTATGTTAAGTGGATATATTTATAGACCTCTGGAAAAATAAAATATTTTGTAAACATATAAAAATGGAAATAATTGGTCTAGTAATGTAAACTGTTAATTATTTGATGCAATACCATAAACGAAATAGCATAAGTAGACTTGCTGGGTTGTACTTATTTACAAGAACAAATCAATCAAAAGTAGCCTTTAAAGTCTTTATTTAACCTTCATTTTCCAGGGAAAACCTATTATTTGAGATATAGCAAAAGCCCAAATATAAGTCAGTCTATGCCACAGGCTAACTGTTTAATGCTAGAATAAAAAATAGAACTATGGGTCGCCTAAAGCATTTGCTTTTGCTTTGCTTCTCTTCCAGAGCTTTCCCCGCCTCCTCTCTCATATAGGAAAAGGCTCCAAAACTAAATCCTAGCCAAGGGAAACCTACCATCCCTCTGACATATTCAAAAATTGATCAAGGTTTTCAGAAAGTTTAGTAAAATAAAATGCACATGTGGCTCACTTTGAGGGACCAAGCTAAAAGAAATTATAAATGATTCATGCAGGACATTTACACAAAGTAGTTAACTTACATGGAAGCAATCAAGCAATGCTAGAAGTAAAAAATCCTTCCCAATCTTGAGAGATATAGATATCTAGTATAAGAGAGAATAATAAAGTGGACCGGCCAGGTTCTCAGAAAACTTAAAAATTTTTGCTTATTATTTTATCCTAACTTTAAGACTTCATATAAATTAAAAATAATATGCTTTTAAGCAGTGACTCAAAAACAAAACATTAAGTAGGAAGGATGAGATGAACAAAGAATGCAGATATAAAGACATAAAAACATTAAAATGGAGCTTATATTAGTGTAGCAGCAAGCAAAAACAAAATATTTTGGTTATTACTGACACCACCTAACAGATTAGAAGCAACACATTACAATATTATACAATATACTTCTTTTAAATATACAGAATACCAGAAAACTCTTCCTATCATTACTGGTTGTACTTATATTTAGATAATTAGACATCACCATGAAGGAATCCTTAAAGTCGCTTAAAAGTTACAAATAATAACCCAGAGTCAACACCTGTACTTAGTTATATTCAACTGCTCAAGGGTTTCACATTTTTAGTTGCTGCTACATAGCAACTCCTTCCAAAGAAGTACGCAGAAAAGAAGTACCTTAATGAGAACTAGCATTCATCTCTCAACAAGATTTTCATTTCTTATTCTACATAATAGATAACTTAAATGCATAAAAGGTAAGTTTAATCAATGATATTTCGAATATTTATTGAGATTCTGCTCTATTTCTAATGCTGAGCTAGCTGCTTTTGGCTGTATTTAACCTTCCCAATAAACCATCTCACTAACTTCTAACTTCTAAAACATCACTTAGCCTTCTACCAGTAGAAACAGCCCTCTGGAAACTGGCTTTGCCCCACCCTCACTCTCCACAAATCCTCAAGTCAAACTCTTCATATTCACCAAGACCTGAAAGTTCTTCATATTCAATTGTCACTATATTTTTGCCCATTCCCTTCTTCAGGCCTCAATGACACATATCCTTACGAATTACATCCATCCCTAAAATGTATAGTTTAATTTCCCCTCATCTACAAGGCAATTCTGGAGGAGTCTAGGTCTAAGAGATTTCTACTACTCCTGAGTCATAAGAGGAGTTGTAGAGACTTGTTTGAAATAAAGTACAGTAAAATTGACGGTTTAATATATTACACCAAATATGGCTCCTGGGAAAATCCATTTACGTATCTTTTTAAGAAGTAATGTGAAAAATATGCAGAGAGAAATTAATTAGAATTTTATCTTTATTACCAGTACTGTAAGCAATAAATAATGGAGTCATGTCAACTCTATGCCATTAAAGAAATAAACAGCCAATCAGAGCTTTACTTTTTCTAATGTTGGTGCCCATTAATATCCTATCTTTTAATCAAACTCACCCACTCTCAATGCTTTCATTTTACGTTTTCAATGCTGTTATTCATCCTGCATGGAATATTCTTCCTCCCTACTTCAGTCTTTCAAAAAAAGTTTCTGTCACTGAAATATCTTCAGGATGATGCCTTCTCTAACCATACCCTCTATCTGAACTGTTAACAATAATCTGTCCATTTTATTCATATGACCTGTAGCATAAATATCTAATATTAGAATATGTGATTCTATATACTAAGTTCAGGGATTCTGTCTTAAATGCCTTTCTAATTCCCTCCAGTGCCTTGATCAGAGCTAATACACAATTAGGTATAAGATGAAATGAAGAATAAAGGAATCGATATATGAATGAATGAATGTCTCAAGCACTTAGCACAGAAGGAAAAACTGTTAGAGGAGAACTATGCACTCCAGATGAAACCAGACATGCAGCACAACAGCGAAGAATCAGTTTCATAGCACACAATAAGATATTTCAAAGAAACCAGAGCATGGCAAACTGCAATAATAGACGTGAGAAGTTTCTTGTGTTTCATCTCTTCGCCTGTGAATTGCTTGACTATTAGTGACGAATATTCACACTGATTTTCTGAAAACTTCCTGGGCATGTCGCACTGGATTATGTATTATGGTACAATTTAAAAAATTATAAATCAAAGTAAGAAGAGGGAAAACATACCTATCTACCATAACTAAGACCAATAAATTTAGCCATACAAGAAACAGAGAGAGAAGGAATTGATAGCATGAATCACAATTAAGGAGAGAAGGCATGAATACAGATGAAGACTTTCTGAGGCAGATATCAGCAAAGGGAAGGAGAGAGTCAAGAGAACATTCTAGGCAGGATGGAAGCGTAAGTATAACATGTGATTAAGGGCATGGAATCTGGAATCAGATTATCTGGGTTCAAATTTGGACTATTTGATTCATTAGTTGTGTGATTATTGAATTTCTTTGTGGCTTAGTTTCCTTGTCTGTGAATTGCAGACCATAACACCTACCTCATAAGATTGTTCTGAAGATTAAAAGTGCTAATATATGTAAAGATCTTAGGATGGTGCCTGGCACTTAGTAAGCACTCAAAATATGTTAGTTATACTAATAAATGAAAACCTAAAGACAATGTATATATACCAGGGTTTCCTCATCGTTGGCACTACTAACATTTTGGGCCAGATAATTCTTTGTTGTGGGGCGCTGCACTGTGCATCTCAGGATGTCTGACAGCGCCGCTGGCCTCTACAAGCTAGATGTCAGTAACACACATACACACACACACACACACACACACACACGCACACACCCCAGCTGTGAAGATCAAAAAAGACTCCAGACTTTGCTAAGCCACAGTTGAGGACCACTGGCGTACAACTGAAAGACAAAGGTAGCAAAAGATGTTACCATAGGTTCAAAAGTGCAGATGTCAACTGAGGGGAAGGTTCTAATGCTGAACTGAGGAGTTAAAACGTACTCTTTTAGATTATAAAATGCCTATGTAGATTTTCAAAGAGGCACTCGTGATCTTGCTGTTGCTCACTTATTTACTCATACTTTTCTGAATGATTCTATGAGTTATGTACAAGATCTAATAGCTCGGAGAGAGACTGATGGTCACAAACAAAACAGTTGATTGTTGGGTACTAGTGATAGAAATAACAGGTAAAAGGTCAAATCTGAAAAAAAAATTAAAGAAAATTTTACAAAGATTTTTTTTGGTCTAGTGAGTAGGAAGAATGGTATCAAACTGAAAAAAAATGAAATGTGGCCAGTCATATAATTGGAGGTGCAAAATATCTAGTTAAAGATACACATTTTAGAGACATTTAACAAATGTTTACTGAATGTTAATTACAAAGAGAGTTGTGCTAAGAGCTGAAGAATTTCAGAGGTGAGAAAAAGCCGAATAAGATTAGTTTCTGCCTTGAAAGAAAAATGTTTATAGTCTAATAGGGGAGACAGATCAGCACATCATAATACAAGAAAGTAAATCCAAGATGAATGACAGCAGGGAGAGCATCAGTATTCCTTACAAGGTGAAGGAAAGACAGCCTCAAGGTTTCCAACTGGAACATTGGTGTTATACAGATGCGATTTACAATTTAGATTAAGATTCATGTACAGGTTTTAATGGAAGTATAAATTATTTTTAATCCCATATTTAAGTGCATTGATGCTGTGATAAGAGATAATATTGTCTCTCTAGAGTCTGAAACTAGTGTTTAAATGCTTGGAAAATGTAAACATGTGACAGTCAAATGGCTGGCTATTAATTTTTTAAATATTTTATAGCTTTATCCATAATATCAATGGATTATGACTTTTTACCTAGTTTTTCTAAGATATTGGCGGGGGGGAGAGGGTGTGGTAGAAGAAATGGAAAAGGGAAAATTCACCAAGAATATCTGGTGTTAGAATAGGAAATGATGGTTTGACTAAATCCACATTACACAATAGGGATGGCATTCTTGGGTCCAAATCAAAAGTACTGTGCAGGTAGATGTCCTAAAACCATATAACATACCTCACAAAATAATTACACCCTGAAATACAATAATCCACAGTTACAAAAAGAGAGCAGAAACATGGAAGCAAGGGTAAGACCTAGAGAGATGAAGGAAAGGCAAATAGCCACACCTTTGGGAGCAGACTGTGTAAGGCAGGTCACTGCATTCCCAGCAGTCTTCCAATCCAATCCACTCTGTTTGGCTCAACAAAAGGTACCAGCTACCTAAGGACTCTTAGACTCCTACTGCGATCCTCCAGTCCTCAGGATCTTGTCATCACCATCAATAGTTAAGCCAGAGCAAACAATCACCACCAGGTGGTGCCAAATCAAAGCCAGTCCCGGGATGGACTTGGTGAGGCCAGTACCTAGTCACACCCTGGACCCCCGCTGCAGCTAGCTGTGCAGGTTCACCATCACTTAATTCATCTAGCAATAAAGTGACCTCATATGCTATGCAGCTGAAACTTTTGGACCCATGTAGCATATTACAGCAGAGGAGGGGAGGTTACTATAATACCTTCTTGAGGAGGTTGACATCTTGGGCTACTCACAGAAAAATACATTTAAAAAAAAAAATTTTTTTTTAACTTTATGCCATATTTTATAAATGCAAACTCACATAAAGTTTTAACAGTAATCAGGAAATCATAAATAAGAATGCAGTGTACAAAAAGTTCTGATTAATCAAAACTAGATAGTTAAATATGAACACAATGCTGCTAGGCTTTCCCACATGGCTCTATTAATGAACCATGATCTTCAAGAGTGAAAGGATATAATATCAATGATCCCCCTGAAGAAAGTTAAATAATCCTATAGCTCTTTTGTCTTTAGAGCATAAAACATGAGGACTGTAGTAATAAAGACAAGTCTTCACACCCCTTCTCCAAAGTAAAAAAAATATGGTAGTTTCTCTAAATTCCTTTAAGAATCACCTCAAATTTTCCAGTAAAAGACTTCATAGCAAACTTATTCCCCTCCATCTCCATCCAATCCCCACCAGCACCAGATTTTAGCACTGCTTATATGTTATACCTGTCAAGATCTGATGACTGTATGTTATGTATTCATCTGAACAGAACCACTACACTTAGTTACAGGCTATCATCAACCAATTCATTCTCTTGCTAAAATCAAGTCATCCAATTACTCCTTGACTAATCAAGGCTGTTTTGGCTTTTTCTTTTTTCAAAAGGTACTCAACAGCATAAACAGTTCACTTACAAGAAATGGAAAGGGGCTAATCAGCAGAATTATTGTTTTGCTGCTACAATTTGCAGTATTTAAATTTAGTTGCTGATTGGACTGAAAGTTTTGTGATATAGCATATGAAACTAGTTTAATACAACTGTGAAGCTGTATAGCTGTATTGTCTTGCTATATTGGTCTACTTTGTAGGCTAGACAATTAACTACTTTCTTTAAAACAAAGATATGTTAAAAATAAGTTTCCATATACTTTCCCATATACATTGGTTTTATTAAGCAAAGGCAACAAGCTATTAATTCCTGGGCATTATTTTTAAAGTGAAGAACTATACATATGTATGTGCATACATACATATGTGTGTTTGTTACAAGCATATAAAAACTACAATTGCTTGGATTTTCAATCTACATTTATTTTAGCTTCTAAGCAACAATAAACTAAAGAAACATTAATTATTTGATTATAATTTAAGAAAACAAAGATTATCTAAAATGAGTACATGTTTTAAATAAAACCATGTTACCCCCTCAGATAATAAATAAAACAGTGGACACTACATTTCTAAAATGGGGAGTAATTCAATTACAAAAATAATTCTGGGTACACGCAAACTGTAAAATAAAATTATTATCCATCAATATTGTTACTCTTATCTATATAAAATTTCTGAGAATTTTAACAGAATGACTCAAGACTGAAATCTAAACACCAAACTAAAACCTTGAATTTTATTTATTCACTAAAAAAATAAGAAAAGATTTATGTTAAAATCTGATTGAAAATTTTGAAGAGATATGAGATCCAGTCTTGTTAAATATGGAAATACATTAACAAAAATGACAGATTTTATTTTACAGGAGGAAGACTTACTTTCATATTAAAATGAAGTTTGGCTTTTTTAAAACCTTAAAATAAAACCAAATTCTTTAAACATTAAAATAATGCTGTACACTAACCATCAACAAGCACTTATATATAGAAAGGAAAACAACACACATATAAATAGGATTAAAACAATTTCTGAATCTTTTACATATATGTACATACTTTACATAAGTAATACTGTACAGGCATATATTTTGCATGCTAAGAAATGAAAATCTACACAGAATTGTAAAATTATACTTCTATCAAATGTCTGATAGGACCATTTGACAAATACATACACATTTCAGAGAAGTCTTAATTTCACAAATGCATTGATGTAAATGCTAGTACATTTCAAACCAAGCATGCTTACTTTCCAAACATTTAAATAATTTTTTTAAAAGATTCGATCTGGTTATCTATGCTGAAATTTAAGGAAGCAAATAAATTAAAAACTAAAATACATTAACAACAGAGAACTAATATTCTTTAAAGATTAATATTGCTCAGAGTAGGCACACCTGCCAATATATTAAAATAAGTAAAATCAACTATAAAAGTGATAAATCAAATGCCATGGTAGACTTGACTTCTCGAGACAGCATTTTCAGCCGTCTTTTGTGGCTTTGTTTGGCGCCATAGTCCTTTAAGTTTTGTCTTCATAAAGCCCTAACTAGTTGTAATCATTTGCAGCCTAATTGTGGACATTTATCTGCTTTTCTTATGCATAGAACATAGCTATTAAAGCTGAATGGTGATGGTGTGAAGTATAGGTTAAATTGGGTGAAATTAAAGCAAATTACTCCGGGATGTGGAAATCTGAAAATAGAAACCACCAATGATTTGCAACCCTCTTGATGATCAGCTTCACAGAACCCTAAACGAAAGAAAACTTACATATTTTAAAGTTAACTAGGTTTTTTAAAAAAAATAATATGTATAAATGTATTTTTAACTACATGCACTTCTTAGTAATGGTGGAAAGATTATTTGTTTAACTCAGCTGCAATGTTAAAAAGAGCTCTCAGGTTTCTATTTTAAAAGTACAGTTCATTTCTTAAATGAGATTTCCTTTCCATCACATACTTTTTTACCTATAAGAATTCACCCAACTATATCAAACACAATAGTACATACATCATATATTATTTTGCTAGCTAAGTTTTAAACCTAAATAAAAATATTAATAATACTGAAGATGATGTAACACTGAAGTTATAGTAATAAAAGCAAATTAAATATGTAAACATAAAGGTATTATATCTATAGGCTTATTTATATATGTCATATATAAATCTGAAGGTGTGACGATCATACAGAGGCCTAGCAATAAATGTGTAACATTAAAATACATACAAGAATTTTTTTATTTAAAATCTCACTGCTTGGTCCACAGATTTGGATAAAGATAATAAAAACATCTATTTGCACCTTGCATATTCTCTTAGGCAATCATACATAAAATAAGAAATTTGCTAGACCACAATTTACACCAGCTTACTCTAAACTAGACCAGCTTACTCTCAATTAAAGCTGGAAAAAATATTCCTAGTAATGAAACTGACATCCTTCTTTTCTTGACTGCAATGTAGAAAGCATATTTCAGCATTTGAGGAGAGATGAAATTATAATATATATAACCCACGCCTTCAAGGAGCTCATAGTCTACTTGGAGAAATAAGACAAGCATATGTAACTAAATCATAGCTACATGAAATAATACCTACAAAAGAGAGCTCCTGGTCTCAAAGGTAGGAAAAAGAAAGCAAAAAGGGGGTAAAGAAGTAGGATCACAGAGGATATGGACCTTACAGGATAAAATTTAGTTAGAGAGGTACAGCAAAAACAAGAGTAAAATGACTACGGTACATTCAAAGCACAAAGAGCAAATCCATCTGAGAAAATTTAGAACAGATAAGAGCAATGAAAAACACACTAATGCTTGACAATGAAAAGCCTGGAGTACTAGGCAGAAAATGGAATTCCCAAGGAAGGCATGAACATTTTACAAAAGTTAGTAAAATTAGTAATATCATCAAATGCAACTACTCACAAGCAGTGATACATCCAATTTCTCAGTGGCTATTATCACCAGTAAAAGAGATATGCCAAGGGGTGGTTCTCTAGAATATTAGCAAAATCCCTAGATCCTAGGTGTTCCCCTTTTCTTGCCCCATACCAGGCTATGAAAGTACTGCTTCTTATTTAATAACTGAATCCTTATGTATTCATTATCTTTGCATTTTAGAGTTAGCATAGTACAAAACGTAATATTCACTGTAATATTCAGCTATTGGTAGATTTTTATTTGTATACATGTTAAAACCATAGCAACAATATATATTTCTAAATAATACTGCAATGTTAATAAAACTTAACTAGGAAATTTACCAAAATGCACACAATTATTTTCTGCTTTGGGAAAAATAGGCCTTTTTTTTCTCCATGGTATGGGAACTGAATGCTTGCACATAGTCCCTACGGGACATAAGAATGGTTGAGAACCACTACTCTTGATGGAAGAAACTGGAGGAAGGAGAGAATAGAATAGTGATTCTCAAAAATCTCCCAGGCTGCAGAAGATTGCCAGGCCTCTCCTTGATTTTGGATCAATAGGGTACTATTTAGAATTCTGCATTTTAAACAAAACATCTGACGCAGGTGGTCCCAGGGTGACTAATCAGTAGGAAAAAAGAGCCCCAGTAAGAACATATCACTAAAGTTAGTTATAATGCGTAAGAGCCTGAAGAAGTGGGAATAGAAATAGAATGAAGTAGGAAAAGAAGTATTTCCAGAAAAGACTAACAGAAGTTGATGACAGATACGGAAATAAGATAAAGTAAATCATTATTATCTCTAAACAAAAGTATGGGTGCCTACTTAGAAAGCTGATAAAAAATTTAAATCTAGGTATCAGAAGACTTTTAACCTAGGAAAAAAGATTTTCATTTGGTGAACGGAACTCCTTTATTTAACCAAATAAACAAAGACTGTTTAAAAATAAACAGAACAAAAGAAAACTTTTAGAACATGGTATTTAATAAAGTTTTGGATTTATACTATGCAGACACGCTTTTTATTCATGTAGACATGCTTAAAATTTGCACTGATCAATACAGAGCACTATGAGACTCTAAATACCATTTTGCTTTACACGTATTTGGTAATCCCACAAAGTAGTAGATCAGTTTCATTTTCATGAACGATAAAATTCACCACATATTTACTGAAGAGGCAACATTTTTATTACAACTCTACCAATGAAATTTCATCAGAATTATACTGCTTTAACTCATAATAATGGGATGTTTTAAACCAGTATTATGAGGTGTTACCATGAAGAGATGATACTTCTCCGTCAAAACTCAAAGTAAATTAGTTCCTTAAAATTTAACAGGCATTTTCTCTCCTCTCCAAATTAACAGAATTGCAAATAACAATGTTCAAGTTTGACACTGGAATGTACACATTTGTTGTCAACTCCCCAACATACATTTAATACCCTCTTCAACCCCCTCCTCCCCATTACTTCTTAGGGGTTTAAGTATTTTCAGGTTAGATGATTCCATCTGCCCACAGTGACTGTTCAAAGATTAAGCAGGTAACCTAAGCAGGTCCAAGTGTAGTAAATCTCAAAACTTTTTGTTGGAAAGCTAGGCCAAAGTCACTTTTTTTTTTTCTGATGGATGTGAACTAAAAACCACATGGCTAGTGAGATGCTGGAAGCCGTCTTAGGACCATGAGAGTAATCAGCCTTCGGATAAAGTTGGTCAAAGCAGAGGGTAGAGATAGAAAAAAATTAAGTCCTTCAGGACAGTTCTGAACCAGTGAATCAAGTAGTACCTGAAACTGTGTATTTTATCTGCTCAACAGTGCAAGCTGGTAGATTATTTTTAAGCCATTTCGAAATGGAATTCTCTTGGAACTGGAAACATCACAACTCAGACATTATGCTTCCAACCTTAAGTAAAACATTGCAATAATAAGTATCTATTACCACATATTTTAAAATGAATGCATCCAATCGGTGTAAGGTATCATGAAAAGGGTATGTTCAGGCCAACATTCCTGGCTTCAGAAATTATGAGTTCTGCCATTCACTTGCCTAAGGTCATGTAGCTACCACTAATCTTTCTGACTCCTAGTTTCTTCATCTCCAAACAGAGATATGAAGTAGTACTGAAATAAAAACAACTGTAGCAAACTCTCTGATACAAAGAAGGAACAGAACAAGTGTTGCTGCTATCCCCTTTTCTGGAGACTCCATGCCAAGGAAATTCTTGTTCCTTTTCATCTAACCAAAGTCTATTCAGTTCAAGTTTTATTTCTTCCTTAAACATATATGATTCATTTAAATGATGTTTAAGCTCTTATCAATCATATGCAAGAGTACAACCTATGAAAGGAATTGTGTTAGTCTATCAAATAATTTCAGTAACAGACAAAAAGAAGAAATGTACTTTATAAGATACTGAGAATGTCTTTCCTCTTTTCATTGTCTAGCAACTTATTTATCACTCATAACTCAAATGTCACTTCCTAATACTTATCAGAAGATAATATCCAGAAGTTTTTTTTTATGAACCTGATGAACATTTTACTTTTGACTCAACTTCGGGAATTTCAATTCACAAACTGAAAATAAGCCAGGGTAACTTACAAGTGGCACCTCAATTTGCCTCCCATGGAGGAGAAAGATGTAACAATGGCCCTGAGAAGCAGTTTCCTAGGAAGACAGCTGCCACTCTATCCATTATGAACTAGCCGACACAACAGAGGCCTCGGGAGCTCTGACAGGAACCCAGTTGTGGACGTGGCAGTTCCAGTTCACGTACTCAACCTGCACATGAAGTAGGAAATCTCAAAAAAATAAAAATAATAGTTTACTTAATGGGGTTCTGGTCCCCAAGAGGAAAGTTGTTTTTATTGCTACCATTGCAGAGAGCAACAGCGGTTCTTTATCATTTTGCTAAGTATCTCCATCTCTATAATTTTAAATATCTGTAAAATTCTGTTCTGTAATAACACACCTACTACAAAATTTCTATTAGTGATAATCATCAGTACTATCTTTTAAAAAATGGGGCACAAAGATGTAGTACAATATACTTGTACTGTTTATCTACCTACTACTTCAATTTATGGCCCCAAATTATCCTGCTAAAAGAGATTATTAATTTGGACCTTTTTTAAGGGAAAGACACTTTTAAGTTCTCTTCCCTTTTTCTATAGTGAATATTTAGTGAGGAATTCATTTAATATGTCTTCTTTTAATACTGTGCTAATAATTGTTATGCAAGATAAAGATTAACTCACATTAAAAAGTAGCGAAAATCATGTCTTAAAGAATCTTGAGTTAATTTTTTTAAAAAGGGAAAAAGTTCAGAAGTCAATACAGTATTTATCCTATGCTCAACAAAAATTTCCCCCATGAGTAAATATAAACGAGTTACAATTTAGTCACCAACACACTGACTAAATCTTTTACATCTTCTTCACCCCCAAAGGCTACGTAAGAGAAAGCACTACAGTACAAGTAAAGTCAGAATCTTTACAAATGTAATACTTATAATTATTGATTCTTCATTTAACAAAACTGTATTATATAATAATCAGGGTATGATGCTAATATATTAATACTAAGGTTAAAATACTATATAATAATCAATTTGAGACTATGATTATATTTTGGTAATAAGTTGAATTTAACTATAAATCTCAAGTACCTTCTTTTTAAGGTTCAAACCTACTGCCTTAATATGCACGCTGTCACGATAAGAACTAAAGTGGCAGTGTACAAATCTGATAAGAAATTGTATTCCAATTTTGGTGTGCCACTGAGTTATTAAGTAGTATATAGAAATTCCACTCAAGGGTTTCCATTTTCAATAATGGCATAGTAAGATCCCACTGGAAAATTATCACTCCCTACTCTAGTGGGGAAATACACTCTGGAACAAGAACAAGCTACTAAGAGCCGCTACCTAAAGGCTCTGGAGAACAAAGACAGGCAGACTGGTTAAGAATACACGCTTAAAAGAGGGGATTTATATGAAGTGAGTTCCTCTTTTCAAGACTTTCAGCCTGGGACCAAGAGTAGGCAGTACAAGAAGTAGATAAACTGTCTGGATTGGGGAACCAGAAAACTAAAGCCAGGCAAACTATAGCAATGAAAGAGTACAAAGGGATAGATAAGAGGAAGGAAAAATAGAGGGAATCACCAAATTCAGTACACATACCTCTCTGACTGATGCCAGAATCATGCATAGGCAGGGCAGACTCAAAGCAGACTAGTTAAAGACAAACTATCTGAAGTGAGACTAGATCTGCCAACTAAGAAATGGAGTTTGCAGTTCAAGTCTGATTGCCTACTAATACAAAAGAAACAACACAGAGAAAAACAACAGAATCCAGAATCACAACTTAACATTCATATTGTCCAGGATACAATCCAAAGTTACCTGAGGAAAATCAAACATATTGTTAAGACAAAAGAAAACAAGTGAGACTGAACTTGACATGACCCAGATGTTGGAAGTAGCTGAGGAAAACTTTAAGTGCCTATTTCAACTATCTTCAATAAGTAAAAACAAATTACACACACAATGGACAAAAAGATAAGCATTCCCAGCAGAGAAAAAGAAATGTGTTTTGTGTTTTTTTTTTAAAGGGAAGAAAAGAAAATTTAGAACTGGTAAACACACCACCTTTAAAAGAAAAAAAAAAAACCTGTATGGACATAAGAGCCAAATTGAGATGTCTGAGGAAAGAGTACATTAACTTTTAGATAAATCAATACAAACTAGTCTGAACAACACAGAAAAATAAGACTGAACAAAAATGAACACTCTCAGGGACCTATTACACAATATAAAATGGTCCAATATGCATGTAATTGGAATCCTAGGAGGAGAGGGGAAAGAGTTGGGGCAGAAAAATATTTGAAGGATTAATGAATAAAACTGCACCCTAATGAAAGACAAAAATTTACAGAATGAAGAAGCTCAATGATCACCAAGGGTAATAAACTCAAAGAACTCCATGCAGAGATACACTCAACGGCAATAGAAGAGGTAATACAAATGTCCAAAGTAAAAAGTGAATCTTGAAAGCAAAAAAAGGAAAATGTTTCAGTGAATGACTAACTTCTCATCAGAAACTGAGAAGGCCAGAACAGAGTGCAACATTTTTTTCTCACCGTAGGAAACACTTTTATTCTCTAAAAGCAATTAAGAAAAAGGAATCAAATCTGTACTTGTTGGTAATCACACTGACCATTACCAGAATAGTACACGCTATTAGAAAAAGCAATTTTTTTTTCCCTGAGATGCTCCTTGCTGGGTGATCTGCATCTATTCTGTAACAATGTGACAACACACATGATGAGCGTGTTTAGTGAGCAAGACTGACTCAAATGGACGAGAGCCTTGGCTCCCTCTAAACACTTCTTCTGGCTGCAGCAAATGACCAAACAATTTTATTTTTTCAGTGCTTAGAAATGCTAACCACCTAATCATGCCAGAGCTCAACAAACCAGCATTAATAATCACCAAAAAAGGGTACTTTAAAATACATTTGACAAGGAGTGACACTAATGCAATGAGAACCGGCCTAAGCTGTGCACTAAACTTTATCATAGTTCATGGAGATAGTGCATTCTGTCTCCATGTGCATGTGTGAGTATAAATATATATGTGTGTGTGTGTGTGTATATATACCAACGTCCATATACAGCAGGTCCTCGAATGAGACTGTTTTGTTTAATGTCGTTTCATCATAATGCTGATGAGATGCCACAGGAATTTAACTCTTGTTTATATGAACTAGCCTATGGTAAAATTGGTTTTGTTATGTCATTTTTGTTTAAAGTCACAGAACCTTAATGACAACATTAAGTGAGGACTTACTGTACAGATATATATGTATATATATCTACCTATCTCCGTAAGATTCTGGTGAGGGAAAAAACCATTTGTTTCCTTTAATTTGATAGTACACAAAAAATTCTAGTCATATTATTTGGAACAAAGATAGAGGAGATTGGTAAATTAATGCAAAAAAGTACCCTACTACACCTTTCTATTGACAAAAGCAGTAAAATAAATACTCAAAACTTTCCTAGGTGGTCAACTATTAAAATAATAAAATCTAGCGTTTTAAAAAAGTTTATTCCACTGCAGGGAATGGGGTAGACATTTTGGTACTGTAAATCTTATACATCTATATCGCTCAGGTTGAAGAGGGTGGAAAGAACAGAGGAAATTTCTTCCACAAATTCCTTCCTCTCGGTACCCACCAAGTTTTAGCTACATTGTGTCATTCCACATAGCTTAAGGTAGAAACAAACTCTGGTATAAATATATTTTTAGGATGTTTAAATTCTCAAGATATTTGCACAGAGGTACTGAAAGTACTTAAAGGATTTTTGTAAAATAAACAGAATTGGCCATACACCAGTCCACGGCATACTCCAGGCTTGGGTATTTTAGCTCGAGATTTTGACAGACCAAACTCATCTGGTCAGAGGTGAACAAAAGGCTTACTTGTCTTTCCCTTGTGTCCCAACAGGTGTATAGACACAATCTGATTCTTAGGATATGAAAAAACAATTAGTAATGACATTTAGTTTAATTACTAACTGTGTAATGCTTGAGAGCAAAATCAAAGCAACTTTTGAAAAGTTAAGAGTTAGACTCTGGGCATTTCCATTTTTTAGCTGCTGGCTCTTCAGTCTTGTGTAATTCTACAGTGTTTAAGTTGGAGTTGAGGCTGGGGTCTTCTTTAATGTTGCCCATGGTAACGGTGAAGCCTGAGAGAAGGTGCCCCCCATCTCTGCTCATCAGTAATTTGGGATGACGTCGATCTGGCAAAGCCGGGTAATTTCTGAGCCAGGTCTCATACACCCTGAGGTTGATGACCCCTCCTCTTTCCCGCAGTTTTGCGTAGCACTCCAAGAGAGGCTCTTTATACTGACAATAGATAGACCACAGCGGCCTTGAAGGGGCCAAGAAGTCCAGCAAAGACAACAGCAGTGGAATGGGATGAAAACGATTAACTACAATTAAACCACCTGCGTTTCTCTCACTCAGCAAAGCAGCAGCCTCTAAATGTCCTTTCGTTTGCTCTTTATGTCGCCTCTGCTTTTCCTGAATATAATCCTTTTTTGCTTCCTCTCTCTTTAGCCTCCTTATATTCTCGATCTTGAGACAATTTCCATTGTTCCTTTTTCTTTGGGGTGATTGTTCTCTGGGGCCTCTGCCATGCTGTTTTCCTTCTCTTCTTCTGAAGTCTGTTTTTCCTCCAGTGTGCCATTACTTTCTTCAACCAAAGCACTGTCCTTTGGCTCTGAAGAAAACATCTTGGCAGAAAATGTTCCATTTAGAAGACTGTCCACTTTGTTGAGGGGGAATTCATGAAGACCACCGAGGAAAGATTTAGGAAATCCAAAACAGGTTGCTGCTGCCCAAACTTGTCCACCTCCAGGGTAGAGCTGAATAATGGAGCAAAAACCTCCCATTCATTCCACCATTGCACCCAACACCAGGCCTGCCCATATTTCCATTACAATCATTTTATTGCCAGCACGAATATTTCCCAGTGTCATATCTAGGCTAGTGTATCATATCTCATGTGGTTCATTTTTCCAGGTTCTTCGGCATAATACATAATTGAAAGGATGTGGGTGGATGGTTTCACAACAGTAACAATGCCTTCATATTTCTTTTTCTTCTTTTTATATATTTATCTTGAGCAAATTCTGTCTTGCCTTGGAATGTTGTACTATTTTCAATCAACTGCTTAAATATTTCCTCTCCTTTAATGCCCTTGTCCTTTAAAGCTTTTACGTCATCTTGAGTAAGTTTCTGAGATTTCCCATTATCAGCTATATTTCGATTATCAGTGCCAGCTTCTTTTTTCTCTGAAGTAGGCTCTTCCTTCTTCATCTTAGGCTGAAGACTTCCTCGACTGGTCACTTCAAATTTGGTTCCATAACTATGGTCAATGATGTTACCCAGATAGAACCACTATTTTTCAAAAGTCACTTTTTATCTCCACTGGACTTGCACTGCTTTGAACACATCTTCCTGTTTCAGCACCACGAAGTCGCCATCGCAGATGCGGTAGTTCCCTGGGATTCAGCGGCCGTGGGCCCAGCTGCTCTCCTGAGCTCTCCATGACGCTCAGCGGGTCTTCGTGCTTTTCGGCGTCTTCCCAGCCTCCGGCTCCCCGCCACTTGTCCTCCATTGCCGATGCTGCCAGCCTCACTTCCCACAAACCAAGGGGACTCAGAACCCTCCGCCACCACGTGCTGAGTGCCACCCAGAGTGCAACATTTTTCAAGTCCAAAGAGAAAAACCCAACACCTGTCAACCAAAAATTTTACACCTAGGAAAAATATTCTTAAAGAATGAAGCTGAAATAAAGATATTCTCAGGTGAAAGAAAACTAAGAGATATCATTGTCAACAGCCCTGAACTATATACAATTAATGGTAAAGAAAATTCCTCAAGTCTAAGGGAAGTGGTAATAGACAGAACATCAGATTCTTCAGAAAGAAGTGAAAAGCATCAGAAATGGCAAATATCTCAGTAAATGTAAAAGAGTATTTTTGTTTATTTCTCTTGATTTCTCCGTAATACAAATATACATATAAAGCAAGTTGTTGGTGAGATATACTAAATGTCACTGAAATGTATACTTCATAATAGTTAACTTTATGTATGTGAATTTTATATCAATTTTTAAATTTGGGATATATATATATATATATAAAATACACAACAACTATATCACAAAGGACTGAAAGGGAATATGGATTTATATACTTACAAGGTTTTTATATTTTACATGAAGTGATACAATATAAAGTATATAAACTGTAAGAAACAAAGATATCTATACATCAGCTGTAAAAAGTTAACGGTGTATATTGTAATCACCTAAGCAACCACTAAAAAAAAAAAGTGAAGAAGTCTAGTTAAAAACTAAGATAAATATAAAAATAAAATCCTAAGAAATCTTCAAGTAATCAAAAAAATGCAGTGAAAGAGAAACAGAGAAACAAAACACAGAAGCAACAAATAGATCTTAAGTATAAGGACACAAATCTAAATCTATCAGTAAGTGCATTAAACTATGTACTTTATAAGTTGCTGACTATCAAAATTGATAATAAAATAGGATAGAACTATATGTTTTGTACAAGTGATATATTTTAAATATAAAGACATTCATAGGTTGAAAGTAAATGGATGGAAAACAATAAGCATAAGATAGCTATAGTGGCTATATTAACATCAGATAAAGTTGACTTCAAATTAGAAAGTATTACCAGAGATAGAGGGACATTTTATAACGAGAAAAATTAATTCATCAGGAAGGCATAATATTCATAAATGTGTATGTGCCTTACAACAGAGCTTCAAAATCTAGGAAGCCAAAATTGACAGATTTAAGGATGAAATAGACAATTCCATAACCAAGAGTTGGAGATTTTAACACCCCTCTCTTAACTAAATTGATAGAACCACACAAAATATGTATACATCAGTAAAGACACAGAAGATAAGAAAAATGCTATCAATCATCTTGACTTAAATGATATTTATAGAACACTATAACTAATAACAACAGAATACACATTCTTTGCAGGAGTACATACATAGTTCAGTGGGCCCAGACTATATACTGGGTCAAAAACCAAGTCGTAATAAATTTAAAAAGACAAATCATACAGAATATGACCTCAGACCACAAAGGAATTAAATTAGAAATCAATAACAGTAAGAATACTAGGTAAAGCCCAAACATTTAGAAACATACATACTTCTTAAGAATTAATAGGTCAAAGAAGAAATCATAATACTTTTAAATTATAATAAAAATACATTTCAAAATATGTGGGATGCAGCTAAAGCAGTACTCAGAGGAAAGTTTATAGTGTTAAATGACTGCATTAGAAAAGAAGCTCTAAAATCAATGGTCTGAGCGTTCGCCTTAAGAAATGGAGGAGGGGGCAAATTAAAACCAAGTTGGTAGAAAGAAGGAAACAATAAACATACGAGGAGAAACTGGTGAAACAGGAAATGAATAAAGAAAAATCAATGAAACCAATCATCCTTTGAAAAGAATGACAAAATTGACAAGTTTCTAGATAGCCTGATCAAGAAAAGATAGTAAGACAAACATTACATTTCATTCCAATATCAGGAATGAAACAGAAGTCATCATTATAGATACTAAGTCATTAAACATATAATACACTATTATCAGCAACTATATGACAATAAATTTGAAAACCTAGATGAAATAATCAAAATACTAAAAAGACAAAAATCACCAAAAGTGAACCAAGAAGAAAACAGAAAATATGAATAGCTCTATATCAATTAAAACAAGTGAATTTGTAATAAAAACCTACGAACAAAGAAAACTCTAGGCTCAGATGACTTTACTGGTAAAGTCTATCAAACATTTAGGGGAGAAATAACACCAATCCTCCACAAACTCTTTTGGAAAATCAAGGAGGAAATACTTTCCAACTCAATTTACAAGGCTAATATTATCTTCATACCCAAATGAGACAAAGATCACAAGAAAAAAACTACAGAACTGATAATCCCTCATTAACAGACACAAAAAAAACCCTTTAAAAAATATTAGCAAATCAAATCAAACATAATGTAAAAAGGATTATTCGTACACAATAAAGTAAGTCTACCTTAGAAATATGAGTGGCTATCATGCAAAAATCAGCCTATGTAATTCACCACATTAATATCATAAAGAAAAAAAACCGTATGATCATTTCAATAAATGAAAATAAAATGCATTTGATAAAATTCAATACCCATTCAGGATAAACATCCTCAGCCAACTAGGAATAGAACTGCTTCAACTTTATTAAAGGCATACACAAATAACCTACAATATCAACTATAATAGCAAAAAAAATATTAAATACTTTAGGATAAATTTAACAAAATAAGACCTGTACACTGTAACCTACAAAATATGGTTGAGATAACACCTACAGAAATCGAGAGATTAACTATGTACATTGATTGTTAGTTTCCATTGGTCCACTGGTAGCTTTAATATATGAGTAAAGTCAAAAATCAGTAAAATCCCAGTAGGCTATTTTTTCAGTTTGTAGAAACTGACACGCTGATTCCAAAATTTATACAGAAAACCTAGAAAGGCCAAAACAATCTTGAAAAAGAACAAAATTGGAAGACCTATACTATCTGATTTCAAGACTTACTAAAGCTACAATAATCAAGACAATGTAGTATTGACAGAAGAAGCCAAATAGATCAAAGGAACAGAATAGAGTCCAGAAATAGACCCACACTTGACCCCCAAATGCAGTAAATAGACTTTTGACAAGGCGCCAAGTTAATTCAATGAGAGAAAAGGTATTCTTCCCAACACATGATTCTGGAACTAGATATCTGTACAGAAGAAAATTAACTTTAACTCTTTACCTTGTGTCATATGCAAAATTAACTAGAATGAATGACAGACCTAAATTTAAGAGCCAACATTATTAAACTTTAATAAAAGAAAATCTTTGTGACACTGAATTAGGTAAAAATTTCTTTAAAAGGGCACAAAAGGCATTGAACCATTGGAGAAAATGATAAAATGAACATCATAATGAAACTTTTGCTTTTTGAAAAACACAATCAGGAAAACAAAAAGGTATGCCACAGTCTGGGAGAAAATTTCACATAGCATACATTTGATAAAGAACTTGTATCCAATATATACATATATAAGAATTCTTTCAGCTCAAAATAAGGCAAGCAATCCAATTAAATATTGGCAAAAGATTTGAACAGATACTTCACCAAAGATACACAGATGGCAACTAAGCACATTAAAAGATACTTATCACTAATCATCCGGAAAATAGAAATTAAAGCCACAATGACAAATCCTTTAGAATGTCTAAAGTTGAAATGACAGATAATATCAAATGTTGAAGAGGATGTGTAGTACCTAGAAACATATATTGCTGGTGATAAATCAAAATATTACAGTCCCTTTGGAAAACAGTATATGAATCCCACTTCTAGGTATTTAATCAAAAGAAATAGACATATATGTCCACTCAAAGACTTATACACGAATATTCATCAGTAAAACTGGAAAGTTCAAATTCAAATGTCCATCAACTAATGAAGGGATAAGCACATTGTAATACATCTTTACTATTAAAGGCTACATGGCAAAAAGAAGGGACAAAATACTAACACGCATGAGATGGATGAATCTCAAACACATTATGCCAAGTAACAGAAGTCGAACACAAGACTACATACCATGATATTACACAAAATGCTAAAAACGACAAAGCTATAAAATGATAAAAAGCAGGTTAGTAGTGGCTAGGGGATCAGGTTAGGGGAAGGGATCCACTGCAAAAGAATATGAGGAAACATTTTAGGACGATTAAAATTTGTATCTATTGATTGTGATAGTGGATATAAAACTATACAATAAAGAAAATTCATCAAACTGTACAATAACAGTGGATGACTTATAGCTCACCTATAGCATGTGAATTATAGCTCAATAATGTTTGGGGAAAACTCCATATCTAGAAAAACTTGATACATAAAATTATTTTTGATAAGGTTTCTTACATAATTACTGAAGCTCAACATTATAGGCTCTTAGAAAATTAAGATTAAATTTCATCCATTTTGAAATCTAAATATGGGAAAAGAGCAGTTTACAGTGATTTGCCATCAATTCAATTCACATTTCAAAAATTATTCTGGTCTCAGGTTTCTAGGGAAAAAAAGTAAAAGGTGTTAGAAATTTTAAGTTAGCAAAAATTGTAAAAAATATCAATTTAAAATGTTTGTCACAAATAATGAATAATTAAAATTCAAGGGCAATAATTTGCTAGAGGGAGATGAATTACATTCTACTCCAAATGATTTAGGGACTTTCCTAGACTCACTCCCTATGATTTGGAAGCTTTCCTCAACTCCTCCTCATGTGACCCTGTGGCTATGCAAAGAGACTCTTGACGTAGTACTTGGGATATTAAAAGCTGAACATTTCACCAAGGCCCTGGCCCTGAAGAGATAAAGAGCTTCTTATCACAAAAGGGGGCAAGGGGGTGTGTATTAAAACAAAGACAACAAAGCATGTTTTTGCTAAAACTTTACTTTCAAAAGGAACTACTATTTTGTTTTAGATGTCAAACTCATCAATGCAAAATTTTGTTTTCAAAAGATTTACTCAATGAAGCAGAAGTTCATTTCTGAGCTATTGAATTCACGGCATTTTTACAAGCACCAGGCTGAGCAAAGCATGACTGAGAGAAGCCATCGTATGCACATTGCTGTTGCCCCACATCATTCAGAACAAACCTTTTTAGATCGGTAACTGCCACAGGAGTGCTGATTACACAGGCACCAGCAATTTCCTAACCAGTGACCACCTGAACAATGATGTGTTCAGCTCCTCAGACCCTGCAGCCTTTCAAAGGTGAATCATTTCACAGTTTGGAACTAGATCTCCATAGCAACTTCCCTTTGAGGGTTTTAGAATCACCATCCAGTAATTCTATGATCATCAAGCTCACCCATTCCCAATGGTTCTTTTCACAGCAGATGGAAAAGGAAGCCTTGAAATTTTACAGTCTATTTCAAGCAATTCATCTGGCAGCCTATTAGAATTCAAAATATTTCGACCTTCAATCACAAAGCATGTTATCTGAAGCTGTGGTGATCTCAAGTCAAGACAAGCAGACGTTTTAGTCTAATCATCCATGATGAGAAGAGACTGACAAAAACTCTTAATTCAACCACCATCAAAATGCTTATTTTAACTGCATGAAAGTCTTTCAACAGGCAATGAAAACACACCATGTACCATTTTATCACAACCTTCTGTTCAAGGAAAATATGAATTCTGAATATTGACATGGATCTCTGCACTTCTTAGACTGCTTGGAACAAATATGCTTCTTAGAAGTCAGCATAAATCCAATTTAAGTGCCCTCTCCGCTTGCAAAACCCAGAAACCATAAGCAAATGGCAACAGACTTTGATAAAGTCAGTCAATTTAATAAAATCAAGTACATTTGTATCACTTAAATTCTTGGCAAACCTTGACATACTTCATCGGAAAATATCAATTCCTCAGGAAATTAATACCAATTAAGAGGAGGAGGCAGGTCTTAAAGAGAAGTCTTCTTTTACAAAAAGTCAGTGACTTCCCCTCCCAAGGGGATTCAACTAATTCTCTAATGGTGTCAAAAAGATACTAACCCTCTTTCTTTAAAATACTGGATTCAATCACATAAAAAAGCTGTACATTTCAAATTGCTAATAAACGTAGTTAAGAAATTTTTATCCAAAACCTTTTATACTTGAAAATTCAGCTATATGTAATAATTTCATTAAATAAATAATCTTCAGAATTATACATATAAACCAAATACAGGTATTTATTTCAGTATTTATTACAGTTGTTTAATGGCATATTACTAATCAAAACAGTTCCTGATGAAGAGATAAACTTTAAGAATAAACTAAACGCTGGTGAAACAAGGCAACTACAATCTATGAATCACTAAATCAATTCAAAGCAGATCATTTTTTAAAATAGGAGAACATAAATACTATTTTTGTATAACCCCAAATATAAAAATAGAACATGGAAATACACATGGTTTTCTAAACGTCCACTTAGTGTCTTCATATTGTTAATGACTGTTGAACTAAGCTAATTCCAATTAACGAATCGACCTCCTTCCACAAAGGAACACTATATACAAATACCAGTTCCAAAGCCTCACAGCTTTGGAAAAAGGAAAATCTAAATTTAATTATTTCATGAGCAAGAAAAATTTTTATACTTACTCTACTTCCTTAAGACAAAATTACAGAGACACAGACATACACACACTTGATATGCTCAAATTGTTATTATTTTCTGCATAAATTGTGCCAGTTAATTTAAACTGTTTTTATATAAGCCTATGAAATAAGTATATTTCTAATCATATATACATATATATATTAGACATATATGTCTTATTTTCTGCCCACTTTTTCTAACCTAAGCTTAATGCTTGGTTTAAATATCTAATCACAGAAAGAGAAGATAGCAAAATTATTTTGTTGTTGTCATGGGGTAGACCCTGCTCGCTGCGCCATGTGTCGTGCGGGCGGCCTGCGGGATCTCAGCTCCCGCTCCCCACATAAGAACACAGGATATGGTGAGGCCAAAAAGGAACACGCATGGAGCCATAGATGGGGAGTCATACCACTATATTCTCACTGGAGGCATCCGCCTCTCGCAATCCGCTCTTGCTAGCTCAGCCACCATCTTCTTGAGAGCCCCTATTTTTCTGCTAGTGTAGCCACGGCAGTTATATTAGTGGCCAATGGCTCACTGATTACAGCTGACGGCCAACTAGCCACAGTTGATGGCCATCCAATCACAGTTGATGGCCATTTACTACCTGAGCCAGCACCTTTCCATGTGAGGCCGAGAGCCTGAAAACTGCACGCCTGGCTCTGTCCCCACAGTTGTAGAATCAGTTCCCCAAAACTAGTACAAACTAGAGAAACTCCTCACTTCTGAAAAACTGCAAATTTTTAAAGGAAAAATAAGCAATTTAACAATTATTTCAATGACAGTAACATTAAACTTTCCTTCTAAGGAATGGCTCCTTATTTTCAGAATTTCCACTTCTACCAGGAAGTACTGAAGAGTAGAGCAAGGGTGATGTCATAACAGTATGCTTTACTTGCTTTATTTTGGATTGGTTTAGTTTATGATCTGAGCTATAAAATTTAAATTTAAACGAAGGAGAATGTCTAAAAGAAAAGAATAGTAAGTAGAAAATTATATATACATCTGTTCATGCAGTTTCTATTTTAACTGTTAGTAGTGTTAAAAAAGAGACAATAGGCCCAAAATGGAGTCACTTGTGCTAGGCTCATATCAGCAAACCAAAATTTAAGACTTAACCTAATTGCAGGTTTAGCTTCCCAGGAATGCAACCTTCAACCCGTTAGCGTGGAATTACCTGGTCGGCACTAGAGACATAATCCACCTGATACATCCCGTCTGTTCCCTGAGGAGGACAACTTTGCCTGAAACAATACATTCTCTGCTAATAATTTATTTTTTCTGCCCATTTTCCACCTTTAAAAAACATTTCCTTTTCTACAGCTCTGTGGAGCTCCTTTCTATTTGCTCGATGGGATGCTGCCTGATTCATGAATCATTTAAAAAGCAATTAGATTGTTAAATTTTACTTGGTTGAATTTTTGTTACTTAACAGTTTACTGTACTCATATCCAGGTGGCTAAAACACTATCAAGGGAATCACAAAAAAACTTACTAGTGAAATTCTCACTAAGACCCAAAATTCTCCGAGTGCAATTTAATGGCTATAGTTTGACAACAATATGAAAAATTGCTGGCCGTTAGTACAATAAGTCAAAGTTTAAATAAACAGGACCTTCTCAGTTTATTAAATATTCCAAACTTCATGTCCATACGCTGGATATTCAAATATATATCTTTGTTGGCCTATAAGGCTCTTTTATGGGCACCCTATCTTAGGAATACTTAAAAATTCTTCACTATCAGCAACCACAGAGCCTATAAATATTTTTGCTTAATTATCTGTAAAATATACAGAGGCTCATGTGGGATGGCCTGACAAAATATAAAGGTTATACAGACATTTCTATTGGCGGTAACATTATAATAAACTTCCTAAAATGGCATGGCCCTTGGAATACAAAGCAGATTCACTTATTGACTAATTCTGAGTTATTATGAATTCCATCATGTGTCTCAATTCTCCCATTTGGCTGTGAACTTTTTAAGGACAGATAGATATATTATGCATTTTATTAACCCAGTCCTTAGGGCTTTATATCTGACATTGCATGAATGTCTGCTATCAATTATTAGATAATGATGATGGCTGTAATTCAAAAACTCTATGTTCCTAAAACATTCTGGACTAGTATCTAAACTTACTTTTCAGTTGCCAGTGAGAACCAGAAATGGAAAAAAGATTAATTTACTGAGAAAGCTTAATGAAAGAGAAAATATCTCGACAGAGCTTTATTTTTATCTTCCACTTCCCTCCCAAAATGTACAAGAAACCTGCTCCTAACAATAAGCTAATATACAACTACTGAGTTTAGCAGCCTCGGGTAAACTTAAGTTTATTTTAACATACAATCAAGCAACATACTGTAATTGAAGCACACTGAAAACAGCAGTTACTAGCTAATTTACAATAGCAGAAACATTTCTCTCAATGAAGGAAAAAAATCTAAAGATTCCATAATAAAATATAGTTCGTTATAAATATAAGTCGTATGGAATATAATTTTACATTCAGTATAACACAACGACAATCATAAAATAAATGTGCCCAGTTTTATTCTTATCAATAGCTATGCCTACATTCTGACTACAATATACCAGGAATATGTAAGTAAAACCAGATCACTCAGCTTTAAGTCTAGCATCAGAAATCCAGCCATATAATCAGAGTACAAATGGGTGTGTGTGTGTGTGTGTGTTAGAGCTCTATTTCTTCCATCAATATAGCCAACGTGTAGTTACCACAGTACTTGACCTCTGACTGGGGCAGCAGTCTAAAAGAAAACACCTCTAACAAATGTGTTATTTCTCAGGTAAGACAACAGGATGCAGTGTAATGGCTGAGACCTCTTTCCTAAAGACAGTAGTACTGCTTAGGAATATTCTAAGTCTCCAATACTCTGTGGACACAAAACTACAGGAGGACCCTTTTCTATTAGACTACCTAGCTCTGACAGAACATTCAAGTAGGAAATTCAAGTTACACTGGCATTTTGGCATACATAAATTGATCCTGGCAACCTGGGAAAAGATACAAATCTAAAATATCAATAGTGAAAGTATATAAGAGGTATTTGTAATAAATACTCAAGCTATAAAAATAAATATTAATAATATGCTTTGGTTAAGGAGGCAGCTTACTAACAAGTAACAAAAGCCTTTAAAATATGTAGACTCTCTGACTCAGTAATTCCTACTTTTAGAAAATTACCCTAAGGAAAAAATCAGGCAAGTGGACAATGGTACATACAAGGTATGGACAAGGAGGTTCGCAGCCTCATTCACCCACTCATTCAACAAATACTGAAGATCAGCCACGTGCCCGCGGTCATAGAACTTACATACTAGTATGGGGGAAAGAGATAATAAAAAAAGGGATAACTGGCTAATATTTAATCAGACAGAATGATGAAAAAGGAGCAGCTGACAATAAACATGGGGGTCACTGGTGATCCAGACAGGAGCAGTCTGAAATGCTCTTTCGGTGACAAAGCCTTACAGGAGTAGGGTGAAAAAAAATAAAAGAATAGAATAGAATTTGAAGAAGTGGAGACAGTATAAACAAACTGTTTTCCATTTCATTGTGAAGGAGAACAGAGAAAGCAGCAGTAGCTGGAGGGAGTCATTACACCATGTTTGCATGGTCATGAGGGCAAATCAATACGAAGGAAACATGATACAGAAAAGAGGACATGACAGCAGGCCACAGCCCCATATGAGAGAGAGGGAAGCAGATTTAAGGTGCCAGTGAAGGGGTTGGCCTTGCCAGGGCCAACCTGTTACACGAAGGGGAAAGGCAGAGTGTAGGAGACAGGTGGGTGTAGAATGACAGAATTCAAAAACACCAAGCCCCACTCTGCCTAGGGGCCCTTGGATTTGCTGTTGCCTTTGTACCCAAATATTTACATAACTTGATCCCTTACCTCCTTCAATTCTTTACTCAAGTGTTAACTTCTCAGTGAAGCCTCCCCTTGTTTGTTTAAAATTGCAAACCCCACCCCAACACTTACTATCCTCTTTTCCTACTTCATTTTTCTTGGTATTTATTATCATCAAATATATAACATATTTTACATTTTAAACATTTTACTTATAGTCTATAACAAGTCTCTAAAGATACCATTAAAGAAAACTCATCTCTTTAAATAAAATGGGACAATACTTCAACAAAAAGATCAATCTTTGCTAATATGACTATTATATCTACACATAACTTATTCTCAGAAAAATCACAAGTTTATTTAACCATTGTCAGTTCTGCAGAAGGAATTAGTTATAACTCACTGGAACACCAAGATTCCAGGTTAGCAAAAAGTAGGCCACTGGCTTCAGAATGAACTCGCCAATGGCAAAGTCAGACTTGATAATCCAACCACCAGCTGTGCAACAGTGAGTGGGAACTGAGACCAGGAGAGTCCAGGCTCCTAAAGGTTTCTTCAGATATTCAGGAAGTATACACTAGCACAGAGAAAACCGGGAGAACAAAGAAGGGGCAATTGATCTAGGTTGAGGAAGAGAGTATAAGCTGATAATATTACATCACGTGGCATTAATGGGCTTTACCTCTTCATATCACCTGCTAAGTATACCAACCAGCGATCACATCCCTCTATTTAATGATAATTAGGTTGTTTTCAGTGATGTCGAGAACAAAGGACTGGTGGCACTGTGGTGTGTAGGAGGACAAAAAAAGGGGGGAAAAGGTTTTGATCTGAATGCTACCACTTACAGGATGCATGGCATTAAGCAAGTCAAACTCTAAGTGCCAGCTTTCCTCATCTGTAAAATGTGGATAATAGTAAGGGCTTTCTATTTAGGATTGTTCTAAAGATTAAATATGATTCATGTGAAAGGCCTACCACAGTCCTGACCCCAAATGAAACTCAATAAAGGGTACTCAGTAAATCTTCTTCCCATTAATACTACCAGAATTGTTCAGGTCTACAGAGACAGGGAATTTAACTTTGATTGGCAGATCCAGATGACCAATAGAAAAAAATGAGGCATTTGGGGAGGGACACAGGTATATTCCCTTATCCAATATGTTTCTCTTTTATTCCCAGCTAGTATAATATACTCTGTGCAACTGAAGGAGGAAATTCCAGCCTGGTTCTATGCTGACTAGTCAGATGTCCCTAGGATCAAAACAGAAAATGTCAAGTATCCAAAGTTGGACTGGTTGATATTTATCAGATTAAATTTAACCTTCAAAAATGGGTATTTTCCCCCTTTTCTTTGAGTGCAGGCTAGATTTGACTTGCTTCCACAGAAAAGGAAATAACAGCAACTTTCCAGTGGAGAAACCTGGCAAACTCTGCTTTCACCAAGTGCTGGTTTACGTCCTCACTGATGTCATGTAGACGCCATGGACTCCTGGGTACGACGTGAACGGCACTCACCTCTGCGGTATTCTTACCAAACACCCACAACCCAGTCCACTCATGAGAAAAACATCAGATAAACCTAATTTGAGGGACACACCACAAAATACCTCAACAGTCAAAACTGTCAAGGTCATGGAAAAGATGGAAAGACTGAGAAACTATAATAGGAGACTAGCAAAGACTGAGAAAACAAGTAAATGTAATATGGTATCTTGAATTGGATCCTGAAACAGAACAAAAAAATTAGTAGATACATTGGTGAAATGCAAATAAATTCTGGAGTATAGTTACTAGTAATGTACCAATGTTGATTTCTTCTTTTTTTTTAAAGTGTATTGGGGTGACAATTGTTCAATGTTGGTTTCTTAGTTTTGAAAAATGTAGCATGGTAAAATAATAATACAAGGGAAAACTAAAACTGGGTGAAGGCTATATGAGAACTCTCAACACTATCTTTGAATCTTTTCGTAAATCAAAAATTACTCCAAATAAACTTTACTTAAAATTGGGCACTCATGGCATGGCAAGATATTCAGGATATATTAAATGAGAAAAGCAAGTTTCAGTATAATATGATCCTACATTCTTTGAAAAAATATTTTATTTTTTAAATTATAAATAAAAGTAATGTGTGTGCACTTATTTAGAATATGCAGGTGTATTAGCTACAATAAAACTGGACCATGAACTACAGAGATCTAAAAACAGAGCAGTTTAACAAACAAAGTGCTTATTTCTCATTAATTTCATCTTGAAATGAATAGCCCAGTTTAGTGAGGCAGCTCTACTCCTTGTAGTCATGCATGGATCCAGGTTCCTTCCAAGACATGGCGCAACTATCCTCTAAGGCACCACCATCATGTGAATTAAGCATTTCAAGTTACACCAGCATAAAAGAAGAATAGCAAGTACTAGAGAAGACATAGCCAATGTCTTAAAATCCAAAACCACAAGTATCTTTTATCACTTTCTTTCACAATTCATAGCTGAAAATGCAGACACATGTCTATTCTCAAGGTAGGTTTGGAAATGTAGGAAAGAAGAGCAGCCATGTGCTAGGAAGGAGAACATGGATTTTGGTGAACATAAAATACATTAATACTCTTTTTTACTTTAGACAGTTACCTTTTTGAGCAGGGTTATACCAACTATAGCCCATGGGCCAAATCTAGCACATTGCTCTGTTTTTGAAAACAGTTTTACTGGAACACAGCCATTTGCATATTCACACTACAATGGGAGGGTTGAGTAGATGCAAAAGACTATATGGCTCTCAAAGCCTAAAATATTTATTATCTAGCCCTTTGTATACAAAGTTTGCTGACCTTTGTTTCAGAGAAATTAAATATAACTTTTTTTCCATTTCTAGTGGTCTTTGTGTAGATCCAGGTTTGTGTAGATCAGTCCTTCTGTCTGAAGAACTTGCTTTAACATTTCTCATGTCTGCTGGCCACAAATGCCTAGTTTTTGTTTGCCTAAGAAAAAACTGTTTCTCCTTCATTTTTAAAGGATATTTTCATTGGGTATATATTTCTAGGCTCAAGGCTTTTTTTTTTTTTTTCATTCAGCACTTGAAAAATGTAATTTCACTGTCATTTTGCTTCCAGTTTCTGATGAAAACTCAGCCAGAGCAAAATTCCTATCTTTGTTCTTTGTATGTAATGTTTCTTTTTCTCTGGGTGCCTTTAAGATTTGCTCTTTGACTTTTGTTTTCAGCTGTGTGAATATGATGTGTGTGAGAGTGTGACAGTGTGAGTTTGTGTGTGTGTGAGAGAGAGACAGAGACAGAGAGAGACAGAGAGAGAGAGAGAGAGAGAGAGAGAGAGAGAGAGAGAGAGAGAGAGATCGATCCAGGTTGTTATTCTGAGCTTCTTGGATTTCTGGTTTTGTGTCTCATTAATGTTAGAAAATTCTCAGTCATTACTTCTTTTACTTGTTCTCTCTGTTTACCTTCTGATACTTCAATTATGTGTACGTTAGACCTTTTGAAGTTTTCCCACTGGTATTGGATATTCTTTTTATTTTCATTTTTTCAAGTTTTCTTCTCTTTGTGTTTCAGTTTTGGTAATTTCTATTGACCTATCTGAAAGTTCACTAATTCCTTCCTTGGCTATCTGGAAACTAATGAGACTAGTGAAGGCATTCTTTATCTCTGCTACTGTTTTTCATTTATAGCATTTCCACTTGATTCTTTTTTCCCACATCTGTTGAAATTACCCAACTGATCATGCATGTTGTCTACCTTTTCTTGTAGAGACTTAAATGTATTAACCATAGTTATTTTAAATTCCCTGTCAGTTCCATTATCTGTGTAATATCTTAGTTCCAATGATTGTTTCTCCCTGGGTGTTTTTTCTTGCTCTATTGTATGCCTTGTGATTTTTTGTTGAAAGCTGAACATCTTGTGTAGGACGGCGAAGACTGGAGTAAAGAGTTTTTATAGCTGGAGAGAGGCAAGCTTTTTCTTCTCCTAGGCCTTTGGGGAAGGAAGTAATATAATTTAGTTAGGAGTTGGGCTGGGTTTGAAGTTAGTGCTACTGTTATACTCAGTATACCACAGGCTTCAAATTCCTGTAGGGATATTCAATGTTCAGGATGGGAGGCTGGGTTATCAGAGTAATGTCGAGTCTTTTCTGCATTTAGGTCTTTTGTTTGCACTCTCTTTGTCTATTTTTTTTTTCCTCTCCTGTGCCTAACTCAGCAGTATTCTGCTATTACTTATTATTAGAAACTTCTTAGAATGGCCAGGGGAGCCTGCCTCAGCCTTAGTCATGTACTGCATCTCTGGGTGTTGCGGGTGCAGCTTTTTCAGTTCTCTGCCCCCCTGATCTAATCCCATAGTTGTGGACTCAGCATATTCCTGGGAAAGTAGGTTCACCCCCCATGCTTCCCCCAGCTGCATTGAACTTCATCAGTGCTCCTAAGGCAGAGGTGCATGTTGCCTCATAGCTGACCACTCCCTCTTGTCCACAGATTAAGGCTTTTGCTATGTACCAGAAGAGGGGAGAAGGATCCTGACACTGCTGTTCTCCTTCCGAGGGTATACACTACATGGATACTTCTCAGGGCTCATCTCTACCTCGCGTCTCTTGGAGTTCTTACCTCATGCACTGGGGTTAGTGGAAAAACAGCACAGAGAGGGTATAGGGTTCTCCAGTTTCTGATGTCCTCACAAATTCTGCCTATTCCTGCCAACCTGTACTTGGCCTTCCCTAGTTTGTCCACAATTCCAGTTGAGCTCTTCTTACTGGTGCCCAGCTGTGACTACCTCAGGTGAGTGTGTCTCCCCGTTCCCTGCAGGCACTGTCTGTCCTTACATTTTGAAGTTAGTCAGTTTCTTTTTCATTTTAAGGGTGGGAGTGACATTCCTTCCACTTCTCTACATCCCGGGGCAGAAAGTGAAAGACCTGATAATTTTTTTCAACCCTCTTTTGGAATAAAAATATTTCCTGATGACTGTTCCATAGTTCCAAGATTTAAAAATCTTCATGTAAACAAACACGTGCCCACTTCTTAACCAATCACCCCCCACTCTAACTACATTCAGTTTTTTTCTTGTTAAAAAGATTAATTCAACAGCAAAGTATAAATTTTCTGCAGGAAGAGGGCAGATTCTTTCTACTTTTTATCACACCCTTTAGTGAAATTAAATGTGATCATAAGAATTTGTCTTCTGTGGCTTGTTGATTATAAAGAATGTATGCGCTACATACATGCAGCACAAATTTCTGTATGTCATTATTATCATCTGGTCTTCTACAATATGCTTTTGGTTTGGAGTTTTCACCTTGTGTAAAACACATGAAAATGCACACACACACCTTCCTTCATTTGCCCTCCTCTACCTTTGGTGGCAATTTTAAAACTATAGGGATGTTCCAGTTCAGAAAGGACCCAAAATACAGGTTTCTGTTTTAGTTAAATATCCTATCTGAATCCTGCTGTGCTTCAGGTTCTATCTGGATTTCTTTCCTGTTGCAACATCAGTATTTGCCAGGAAATCTCCTCTGGTAAGCATCTATGAGTCTGTAATGTAAAAGTCTACCATAAATAATCATTTTAAGACATGTAAAAGTTTATACATTTATTGCTATCCCTTAATTATTACTATGCTGAAAAAATCGCTATAATTTTTTAATTCAGATATCACAGGCACAAATTTTCCAGTTGCATGCATGAAAGAGAATTTTTTTTTCAGTGTGCTGTCTTCATATAGTAACTAATCCAAAATAGAAAACTATCCTTGCACTAACTGAAGTCTCAGGGACAGATGCACTGATTAGAGACTTCAACAACATAAATGACGCTGTCTGAAAGGCCTTCTGAGGCAGATGTTCCATCTTATGACTCATCTAATCATTTACTTATATACTAGTGTCCACTGATTCACTCACATCAGAGCAACCAAGCAGTGAAAAAGAAACTCCAAATTTTGTTCCTCCACATATAAAGTTCCCATTTAGATTCAGATTGTTTCTGAAAAGAACAAAAAAGTCTTATTTGTAAATAGTGTTTTGCTCTTGAATCACAGAACTCGTGTAGAGTTTGTGCATATAAACAACTGTCAAAGTGTAGCACACCAATCCTATTGCACAGATACACCAGTGCCTACCTTGGGAAATATGCTTATGCTATCCATACCTTTTACTGATTGAAACAAAAACTGAACAGTGACATTCCGTAAGCTTTTTACAAAGTACAAGATAAATTTGCTTTTAAGTGAGTAATTTTATTCCATTAGTTCTGACATCCGTTCACTAAAAATTTATCTAAAGAAAATACTTCTCAAATTAAATAATGTCAATATATTAGTGCTGTTAACTTATTTAAATAAATTACAAGCAGGATTATTTAACAAGACACCAAAGCGAAAATATTCAGATTACTTAGAATCCATTGGTAAAGTTCACTAAGAATCCAGATTGCGTGTAGAGTTAATGTTACCGTAAGTATAAAAGAAGTTATCTAACAGTCTAAATATTTATTCTAGTATCAATCTTAAGTCTTAATCAAACAGTTATACTTTGTTCCTTTTTAACAGAAGAAAATGAATAAAAATGACGGCAAAATGCTTTTAACTGGGAATTTTAAAATTAGAACAATACTATTAAAGTGATCATGAATGTATATTAGGAATATTAAACTTCATTTGAAAATCAAATCATATAATTGAAGGATTTTCCACACATGTGGGGTTTTCTACATTTTATCTCTTAATGTAATACTTATTGAAGGCAAATTTTAAAATTGAGAAAAACCTTTAATAATATAACTACCTCCTATTTGCTACCAAAATAAAGAGAAAATTCTTATGGAACTGTCATGTTAAATACTAGTCAATAGCTGCATACAATCCATAAACAAATTCAGTTCAAGGCAAGAAGAACTACATCTCCATTTAATGGTTGCAATTTAGATTATTCTAGCGTGTAATACTTTAATTGTATAAAACAAAGCTGATGTCACAAATACAAAAGAACTTCTTGCAAAGCAAGTACCACAAGTAATTTCTATGCTGCCACTGATGGCTGACAAGTGATGAGCACTTTGTTCAAATGTATAAACTATGCACATAAGATAACAGGTGGTTTATAAAAAGAAAATATTGAAGCTCTTAAAATTCTCATAATCAACATTTTTTAATGTCAGAATATCTGCTTTAATCTTTGAATAGCTAAAAGATATTGTACAGGGAAATAAATATAACATTCCCAACATGAGTAAAAGAGAAGTTGAACCAGATAAACTAGAATACTGAACTAAAAATGTTTGCAAGAGACAATGTATTAATGTATTTCCAATGTGTTGATATATCACCAATTGTATTCCATAGCTTAATTTAGGTTAAAATATTTTCAAATTAAAAAATACGTATCCCTATTAATTGATATGTGGATACTGCTATTCAGTGCTGGAAAAAAATCTCCCCATAAAAGCAAATAAACAAAGAAACAAACACCCAAGCTCTTTAGGCCTAATTAGCTAGCAGTGTTATAGATGTTTTCTCATTGACACAAAAAAGTGAAACAGATGGCAGTATCCAAAATGACAAATATTCCCCACTACCACCACTATCCCAATCTAAACTTTTAATAAGGCACTAAAATCTTTGTTGGTTTTGATGTTGTTGTCTAAAAGAGAATAATGCATTCAGAATGAAATAAAATTTCAAAAGTTTGAGACACAGGTAGTCACTACCCCATCCCCCACTCCAATGAACTAATCATAGGAAAAAAAATTTGATTAGGAATGGCTTTTGATGAAAGGATTCTTTGCATCCGTCACCCCTAAATATTCCTATACAAAAAGGATCCTTATTTGTCTTAAAGGGCAACCATTGGGGATGGAGAAGGATAGACTTATGCCACTAAATAAGGAAAAGCTGAATAGGCAAGTGTGATCTACAACTTCTCTTATAGTCACATTAATGCAACTAAGGAATATTGAATTATCTCTAAAACTCACATTACAACTGTTTAATTCTGAAGTATATATGTAAAATCCAATTTATTTACATACTCTAGCCAAATATTCATTTTTAAGCAAGGTGCTTAAAGGATGTATTATCCATTATTCAGACTTTTCAAATGACCATGTAGCTGAAAGCTCTGCACATCTGCAGTGAAATTCTATGTGCAATGCTTGTAAAACAAAAATGGTAAACTTGAATAATAAATTATTTTCATTTACCCAGTATAGCAGAAGTTGAAAATGAGAAAGTAGGCAGATTCATAAAGAATTCTGGGCATTTTCAGAGAATTTAGAGCAATGGTTCTCAAAGTGTGGTCCACGGACCCTGGGACAGGGGGGCCTGCAAGGTCAAAACATTATTTCCTAATAATACTAAGATGTTTGCTTTCCTCACTGTGTTGACATTTGCAGTCAAGGTACAAAATCAATGGTGGGAAAAACTGCCAGGATCTTAGCATGAATAAACATAGCAATGACAAACTATATAGGTCATTATTGTACTACACACACACACACACACACATCAAGTTTCACTTAAGAATGTCCTCAATGAGACAGTAAAAATTATTTTTATTAAACTCAACCCTTACGTACAAATCTTTTTAATATGCTGGAAGAGGAGACAGAAGCACACATAAAACACTTACGCTGCATACCAAAGTACAATGGTTATCAAGGAAAAGCATCTGAATTGCAAGCTGAACTAGCCACTTTTTTGTGGAATACCATTTCTACTTGAAAGAACAACCAATATTCAAACTGCATTTATTTAATTTTCAGTATCTAGCAGCCATTTTAATGTAAATGATAAAATTCAGGTTTCCAATTGAAAATTAGAATTTTGGAAAACTTCCATCTGCCATCATGAGCTTGACACCTCCCAATACTAAAAGACTTTTCTTATGAGATCTGTGGTGATATTAACAGATATGATTTTTGGATACTGGATAATGAAATGTATCAAGATTTAGAAATCTTCATCACTCATTGAGAATCAATATTTTCCAAATGATTAAATGCATGCATGGGTAGAAAGAGCCATTCAAAATACAAGACAGACCAATGGACTTTAATGCAACAGAGTTCAAAATGTCCATTGCTACAGCTGTGGATTCTACTCCAACTAACTTTTAAGAATCTTCTGTTTATAGAATTTTGATGTATGAGTAGTATCAAACAAAACTATTCACAATTATCTGAGGTTATGAAAATATTCTTCCTTTTCCAACCATATTATCTGTATGAAGCCAGATTTTCTTCATATACCTCCATCAAAACAAAATATTACTAAAGATTAAATGCACAAGTAAATATGATAATCCAGCTACCTTTCTGTTATGCCAGCTATTAAAGAGATTCACAAAATATAAAACAATCCTACTCTTCTTAAATATTTTTGTTTTAGAAAATACAATTATTTTCCAGAAATACATTAACATATAATGGGTTTATAATTGCTATTTTAAAATGCATTAATAATTTTTTAATAATCTTAATTTTAATTTCTAATATTGTAAATACTGATATTAACCTACACAAACACAAGTTTTAGAGAGCCCATAATAATTTTAAGAATATAAAAGAGTCTTGAGACCAAAAAGTTTAAGAACTGCTACTTTAGAGGTTATTAATCCCAACTTCTTTTAAGATATTTTTTCTCCTTTCTATATGAAGGTGGGTGGCTGAAAAGTTGCATTCTTTTTTATAAAAATGATTTCTGAGTGGACTATAAAGAGAGACAGTTGAGAAAGATTACAACAGTTACAAAAAGGGACCAGAGTTCTTTGGACATGTGCCTATTTCCAGACCTGGAGCAGGATATGGAAAAGATAAGCCAGGAACATCCTTCATATCATAGCAGATAACATAAAGGTATCAAAGAACACTGGTGTGGTAGCCAAAGAGTTCAGGGGCCAACATGAAGAGGCTCCCTTGGCCAAAGATGGAACAACTTGAACATCAGTAAGGATGATAAGTGCAATGGACTGAAATACAACAAGTGTTTAAATCTATGAATTTATAATGATCAAAAAGTATCATTAATCACCTTTGGAGTATGCTAAGGAACCAACTCATTATTGTGCTCTCTCTACCCTTGGAAAACGTTACTATCATTCCATTTTCTGTATCTTACCCACATGCCCAAGAAGGGAGAAAAAGCCTAAGTCAAAATGGAATACTTATTTGGTAAAAATAAGCTCCTGTAACCTTTGAATACAATTTTTTAAATTTCAGATAAAATACTGATATACTGATCTACTACTTAACAGCAGCACCCACTCTCTAAAGTAAGCTGCATTTCCCTTATCATACATGAATTACCTTCAAAGAAAACTACACAAAACATCCATCTTTAAGAACCAAACAAAATGACAACTTCTCTAACGAAACGGGATCGATCTCTCTTCCCCTCTGAACTCCATCTCGAGAAGTGCCAGTGAACATCCAAGTAATCACCATGAGGGCTTCAGGTTCAAAAAGAGAATGTGAAAATTTTCTGGAAGTAACTAAGTTCTAAGATAAAGGTGACTAAAGACTTTAAAACATGTGACCATGCCTGTTATAGTCAATTAACTAAAAATGTGCACAACATGTCAGAGAGAGAGTGGTTTTAAAAGGAAGGACTTGGGAGCAGAGCCCAGATTCAACTACCAGTTCTGCCATTTACTAACTTGACCGAGTTCCTTAACCTCTCCAATTGTTTCTCTAGGATGAAAATGAATGTGTACTTCATGTAAATCTTGTGAAAGATTAAATGAGGTGGTAGAATCTTTAGCATACTGCCTGTACCATATTAATCCTCAATAAGCAAACCTTCTGGTGATAGTACTTATTATTCCCATGAAAGGAAAGAAAGGAGATGACAGGAAAATGCTGGGTAGAAGAGTTCCTCTCACCGTCCAGGGAGATCATCATCACCAGGAAACCTGAGTTACCACCCTGCCTTTAGCTGACAGGAAGCAGTTATCAAAATGGTATGGAAACACAATACAGAAAAGTGGGCATGTTTTTACAGACACCAGGTCTAAGTATACTATCTGAAATAACATTAACTTTGTTTCCTTTTTTAGATTTCCTAATAAAATACTATCCAAGTCATTGAGTGAAAAAACTCCAGTGACATTTATAACATAATAATCCTTCTATGTAAATACTCAGTATAAACCTTCCATTTTCAAGTAAGATAGGCTAGTCTCCTAAGCCTCTCAAATCAAATGAAGCAAACTTTTAAATTCTCATGATGAATTACAATGTTAGCAAAGAGAGGCTGACAAAAAGAACAGAAAGACATTATAACAAAGGATTAAAATTCAAATTCAAATTCAAATTATAGTCTGGTCACAATTTCCATCAAATTTAACTCAGAGATTAAGTGCAAAACCCTGCCAAGCACAGCAAACCTGGTACAAACCATCACCCTATAATTCAGGATATTCCATTCCCTACCAAGACCTGTCTAGCTATATAGGCTTTAGGAACAGGCCCACTACTGGGGCATCGCCAGCTATTTACCTATTAGTAACCCAACTCTTCCCCTTTATCCTCTACAGGGTAAATGGTTATTATGTAGTCTTTCTTTTTTTTTAATTTTATTGGGGAATATTGGGAGACAGTGTGTTTCTCGGGGACAGTGTGTTTCTCCACAGCCCATCAGGCTCCAAGTCATTGTCCTTCAATGCAGTTGTGGAGGGCGCAGTTCAGCTTCAAGTCCAGTCATTGTTTTCAACCGTAGTTGCAGGGGGCACAGCCCACCATCCCATGTGGGAATTGAACCGCAACCTTGTTGTTGAGAGTTCAGAGCTCACGCTCTAATCAACTGAGCCATCCGGCCGCCCCTCTGGAAGCTCAGCGGCAGCTCGTTGCCTTCACTCTAGTTGTGGAGGGCGCAGCACACTGGCCAATGTGGGAATTGAACCAGCAACCCTGTTGTTCAGAGCTCGTGCTCTAACCAATTGAGCCATCTGGTCGCCCTACTATGTAGTCTATTTCACTGATTTTTCAAGTTGTTCCCAATGTACGTAGTACAATTTACATCAACAGTTGCTTAAATAGGGTATGGTAATTCTACAAAAGGCAAGTTCAAGAAACCCTTTTTATTATCACCATGACAATGTCTAGCAAAAAGTGAAATGCAAAAGAAGTGTATCCTTTGATTCATTAATTTCTTTCCAATAAATATTTCTTAAAGAAATAATATAATAAAGGCCAAGATACATAAAGTCACTCACTGAAGAGTTAGCTATCATTAACAACCTTACTGAAAACATATTTCAACATTATAAATCATTGACACACTGAAATATTCCCTAATTAAAATAATAATTAAAGCTACTCTAAAACAAGAACGTTTTATCACATAACAAGAAAATTGTTTTATGATATAATATTAGGTAATAAAATATCTCTAGGAAGTAAACATGGTGTAGTAGTTAAAGTATGCATTTTACTAAAAATTCTGATTCTGCCACCTTAGTAGCTGTGTGATTTTTGACACATTAAACTCCTTGAGACTCAGTTTCCTCATTTCTAAAATAGGGTAATAAGATCTAACTCATAGGGTTCCTAGGAGAATCAAATGAGATTACTGTAAAGTGCCTCGCCCCTAACTCAATAAATTCCCTCCCTATTACTCAACTGATTTCTTTCTACTACATCAACCATGAGTTTATAAACAGCAGACCATATTTAAAATGGTGCTGCAGCGATAAGATTATGGTTCTATATTTAAAATTATTGCCTGTAGTAAATTTTCTTAATGTTGCTTATATTTTCCTCAGTTTTTTAAAAGTAAAACATCAACTCTTGGTCAGACTGTAACTCCTAATATAACACCATTTCAATTGTTTTTAAAAATCATATTCAAAATAATTTTAATTAGAGTTCTTTCCCAAACATGTTACTCCCAATAAACAAATCAGAATTCAGCTGTATATACAAAAATGGAAAAAAACAAGGTAGGAAAATGGGTGGAGTACATGCAATTCCTAAACTTTCACACTTCCGCTTTATTCAAATTTGAACAATAAACTGAGCGGTGAGAAAGAACACCATTTGCAGAAATCTATAAATAATGTATAATCCCTAGTTTCAGTTCTGTCTATTGGACAACCTGGCATGACAGAGAAGACCTTCACAACTGGCCTGAAGAGAAGGTGGACACAGTTGTCCCTTTCACCTCAGGTACAAGGGAAGAGGAACAAAACCACCTTCCCCTAAGCCAACCCCTCTGTGAAGTGCAAACTATCTAATGGTCTGGTGGTCCAATCGGATCTCGTTTAAGTCCTATGGCAAGAGCTGCGTTAGTCAAGTCCAGGCCAGCAGGCAATGCTCTTCATTCTTCCCACAGAGGAAGCAAAGACAGATTTGGGGTTGGGGGAGAAGATGGACTAGCAAGGGGACATCACAGACTGGGACAGGCAACTTCCAGGCTCAGGGTCAGTCTGGGAGTTCTGAGGAGACACTGTGACATCAGCAATGGAGAGGAGAGGAGAGGAAACTTCTGGCTCTAAAGGACCAGCCCTGCTACAGCCTGTAGACCTTAGAAGAAGCCCTGACTTCTTCAACTGCCTGGGCTGGCAAGTGCACTACCAATCCACAAGCTCAAAATTATAAGTCACTGGTGGAGGAAAACTGTATCTGGCATACAATGGGTGTTTTAAGGGTGTCAATTTTGTAAAATTTGCAAAAGGACAAGGTATAAGGAAATTAAAGACTGTAATAAAACACAAGTGCTCATCTGATTTCATTCATGCAAGTATAACAATAAATGCACTGGTTTTCAAAACCAAATCAGTCTCAATACTTAAATTTTTTAACAATATAATAACAATGTTTTGACAACTGAGAAAAATACGGTTCAAAATTTGATGCTTAAAGATCAAGAGACTCTCCAGACCTTAGAAGTTGCCCTCATATCCCTGAGTAATTTCAACTCGTTAGTTGAGAGAAGAGTTTTTAAAAGAATCCATATAGTTGCTATTTTGAGCAGAGGATAGGAAACATATCAGAAAAGACATTCAAGAAAAATAAGAAAATGCCTCATGCACCTAAAGTAGGTATAAGACCACCATAAATATAAGGATACGTTCAAGCAATTAAAATGTAAATAGCTAGTAGATTAAATAGCTTCATACAGTATTACAATGTAAAGTAGAAGGAACTGTTTCCTACTGCTGCAATATTTTCCACAGTAAAACAGAAGTTAGTTATTAGAATGCATTGTATATGTAGATGAGAACCACTGCATAATCACTTAACTCATTGAATTTGTACCGAAGAAACAAAGAAAACATATGTTTTTTGGTCAGATTGTTTATTGCAATCCAATACTAGATTAATTTAATAAATACTACTGAAAAAGAAAATTACAGGACCCAAAGAAGAAAACTCCATTATTTTAGGGTACAATCAAAGACAGCTTTATATTGGCAATTTGTGTCTATGCAAAAATGTGTGACTCATTTTAAACTTTTAAATGACGTGCTTATGAGAGGGGAGGTGGGCTCTTGAAAACAGTAATTTGTGTTCCTGGTAATTAAAGGTGATTTACAAAACATATAAACACCCCAACTTAACCTAAGGGGGGGGGCAATTAAATGAAGGCATTTTTACCTTCTCATTTAGTAGTTCAATAAAGTTGTAGTGCCTGAGGGCTACAATTCCTTATAAACTAGAAAGGCAACTTAAAATCTATTTCTTCCATCAGTGCTACCTTAATCTCTTTAGCAAACACAGGCAACAAAACTAAAGGACTTACCTGGAATCTTACTGCTAAAGCTCTAAGAAATTTAGACATATGAAATTCTAACAGTACTATAAAACAGAATGAAGCAGCATCTGTCATTAATAACAAAGGAGAAAGGATAAAGGCTTTTATTTTTCCTGACCAAAAATTCTAACTATCTGCACAGAAATCACCTACACAGATTTTCCTAGTTCTATCTCGATAAGAACTTGTCTGCCCAGTGGAAGAAGGGTGAAGGCTGACATAAAAGTGAAATCAGTGAAGAACTTAAAATCATATGCGGGTGTGGGGAACTTATACTGGTGAGGAGATAGAAGTATTTTCTAAGAATTATAAAACTGCATAGATCTTTCAAAAGAAAAAGAAATCACATCAAAACCAAACAATACAATTAGCAGTTATTCCAAAAAAATGAAATGCTCTCCTTACTAAAGTAGACTCCTTCTTTCAGGAAAATAAACATTGAAAAGTAAATTCAAACAGCAACTAAGCTCCTCCATGAATTCAGAAGAAGAAAATAAGCATATATTCTTTCCGATTTAAAAAAAAAAAAAAAAAAAAAGGAAGTTACTTCTGAAGACTGGGAACAGGGACAAACATCAAATTTTAGTCTAAAGACCTGAATTATTTCCTATTTTGTTTATAATAAGCCTATATCATTCAGATTTTTTTAGACATATTTTTTAAAGTAACAATATCTCTTTGTGATTTATAATCAAAAGGTAGAATGACATCTGATAAAACCAAAACTGTCTACTCAAAAGGTATGAAGGGAGGGGGTGTAAACACGTAATTAAATCACAATTTTATATGCACTATGTAATGACGCTCAAGTTTTTGTACCTAAATTGCGTATGATTCAATCTATTATAAGGGAACACTTTTTGATATCAAGCAGATGGCTACTGATTATATCTGAAACTGCAGAGGGCTGGAATGACTAGCAAGGGCTTTCCTTTGCTTTGACAAATCAACAAATGAATTTTGCTTTGACAAATAAAAAAAGTGACTTGCATTGTGCATATTAAAACAATTGGTATAAAGACAGTAAAATAGCTAAGAACCCATTTTAAAAACTTGCTTCTTTCCCTACATTATCCTTACTCCTGGGAGGGGGAATCTAAATGAAATGAAATACGGAATTCTCAGCGACAGTCCCTCAATCTTTTCATCTTTCAAAGCTTAGGTGAGAGGGCCAATTTCTGCCTCTTCCTGGCAAGGGCAAAGCTAAGGCTCCCTCAAGTCAGGCTCCCAGGGTGAAAAGAGGAAGCTGGATAATATCCTTTCACCAAGAATCCATAGAACTGGGAAAAAATAATTGCACACAAAGAAATTAGGTATTAGGATAAAGAGGTATAAGGGCAGTCTTGCCTCCCCTGCTCCCCTCAACACACACACGTTCACTAAGTTACCTTAGAAAACGCAACTATCACTTTAAGGCAGAACAGACCACCCAAACACAATGCTAAGGTTGCAACCAAGGGAGTAACTTCTTTAACAACAGAACCCACTCATTTATCTGAGAGTAAACTCCTTAACTAAACCGTCCTGGCAGAACCATCCTGATTACTCCAGCTTAAACACACAATGCAATATATAGATGATGTATTATAGAAATGTACACTTGAAACCTATGTAATTTTACTAACCAATGTCACCCCAATAAATTTAATAATTAAAAAAAAATCAAACATTTTACAAATCACTGACAACTCCTGAAACAAGATTCTAAGCCAAAACCAACTCCGCACTGTTTTAATACAGACCTCTTGAGAATTTTATTTGAATCATTTGTACATATCCTACATTGTACTGAAATTAGAAATTTTCTCAAGTTTTAAAAATCAGAAGAGTATCTATTCAGTTTTTAAAAAGCCAAGGGTCTAAAGTAAAAAGAAAAGTCACCTATCTCTCCCTCCACCCCAATTCTATTTTCCAAAAATCTATCAACGATTTGATGTATCTTCTTTAAATTTCTTTCTGTGAGTATAATGTAGAGCTGAGCTGTCTGATACTGCAGCCACTAGCCACATGTGGCTTTTAAGTACCTGAAATATGGCTAGTTCAAATGGAGACCTGCTCTAAGTGTAAATTACACACCAGATTTCAAAGACATGTTACCAAAAAGATATCAATAATGTTTCATATTGACTCAATGTTGACATAGTATTTTTATTAGATTAAGTATGTTATTAAAATTCACTTCACCTTTTCATTTTACTTTCTTTAATGTGGCTATCAAAGATTTTAAATCACATATGTAGCTCACATTTATAGCTCATATTAAATTTCTATTGGTAAACACTGGTACAAAGATTAACATTGCAGGTTTTGGAGTCAGATTTGCCTTTCTGAGTACATACTCCCAACGAGACCACCTACCAGCTGTGTAACCTTGGGCAAATTTCCTAACCTCTCTCTACCCACTTCTGACTTGTTCTGAGAATTAAATGAAATTCCTCACATAAGGCATTTAGCACAGAGCCTGGCACATGGTAAGTGCTCAATGAATATTTGATGGCAACAAAAGAACAAAAACTGTAATCTAATTCTTTTAAAATCATTATACAGCACCTGTCTCTTCAGAAAAGTCTCCTAATACGCCTGTAGGTCACTATTTTACACAGCAGGCATTTCTCTGAAAAACAATGTACGCCAAGCATTTGAATTCTCTCTCTCATGAATCGTAAACATGTTTAATATATAGATCTTAAACATTCAGATGTAAAAATGTACAAAAGCAGTGTGGTATGGCAGAAAGACTGGAGAGCAAAAGAACTTCAAAGAAGAAAGATGGGCTCTACACCCAATTTATTACATACTCTAGGTAAACTAGCTATTCTCTCTTGATATCTGTACAACTGGGATAACATTAATCCTGCAGAATGTTAAGATTAAAAAGAATAATATATTAGAAAGAATCTACCATAGTACCTAACATATCATTGCCCTTCTTCTAGAAATCAAAATAAAATGCCAGCAACTCAGACATGCTAATAATGTTAATACTGAATTACTCGCTGTGCTACAACCGCCAAAGCCTGTTCATACCCTGAAGAAATAGTTTAAGAACATGTTAACTGTGTGGTCATCTAGATTCCCTACATTTCATCCCTTGTATGAACTAGAGCTATACTACTATATAACCTATACTACTATATAACAGTATAGGTAAGTACTCCAGAATCTATTTAGATTATTTTTTTATTATTGTTTTTATTAAATGTTATAAAAGGGGTAAAAGACTCCAAATTACTGTCTTTTATGCAAATGAACAGAAAACACTACACACTTGGCTATGCCTCAGGTGTCTGCTACAAAGATGCAATAAATTTCAATTCAGAGCTAGGAAAGGGTATGTCTTCTGATATACATGAAATTAGACCACCCAATTTTTCTCTGTGTGCCGTGGCTGCCACAACACTCGGCAGTAACACTTATTCTCCATTCCAATGCTTTACTTGGTAAGGGTTACCTGTCACTTAGACTTCTGACCATCCATCCACCCTACTCCCTTTAATTCTCACTTTTAATTAATTCACTTTCATCATTTTTCCTGTTATTTTAATGTAATTGTCTTTTATTGTAAGATAGTTAAAATTCCCTTTAGAAGTCAGCAGACCAAAATAATAAATGCAACTGAAATTCACACAAAAAGCTCAAAATAAATACACATGCAAAAAATGTAACTTTCAAAAGCAACTGGAGAAGAGCAGTCAGGAAAGAACAGAGCGGTACATCCCATACTCCCACCCTTGCCAGCCACATGCCACACACATGCACACATACATGCATACACATACCAATTTAGCTGAAAATAATCAAATTGTATTTGAAATTTTATTTTCTACAACTATGTATGATTACATACTTTACAATTAAGGGTTCTAGAAATCAGAACTTCCTATATGTTTCTAAATTGGGAACCAAACTGACCCATAGCTCAGAAAGCAGAACTCTTGTTTCCAGCCTACAAGGTCATATCTCTAAGCACCTGCTGAGAAACTTGAACAAGTTTTATCTATAAACAGCATGACAGTAGGTTTGGTGATAGTGCCAAAGCTGTGTCCATCAGGTAACACAACAACACCCTCACCTCCTGTTGAAGCATCACTTCAAAACTGCTAATGCCAGCTTTAAAATCTAAGGATTCAGTGAAATCAATAGCTTTCATGTTCAAAGCTTCAAAAATCTAACGATAGGAAGTTATATTGCTTCTAAAAATTGGTAAAAAGAAGTCACTAAACCCTAGAGAAAAAAAATTAATCATTTTTCTAAATAAAATACCTGTAATCAGAAGTTACTGCAGGTATGAATTTAAAAAGAATTTGCTTCCCATAACATGGTTGCTGTTTCCCTATTCTGTACTAAATCTTTGGCAAACAGTCTTATTTGAGAAGAATTGTTTATAGGCAACGTAAGAAAAGCCTATCATTAAATACTATCCTTTCTTCACAAATTCTCTCAAATGTGCTTTCCCCCTCAACTGCCACTGACAGTTTTCTGAAATCCAGCCCTCATTATTTCCTCTGTGAAATACTTCAAAAACTTCCTGGCTGTTCTTTTTGCCCCAAACTTCTTCCCACTCAAATCCATTCAGAGTGTGTTGATACATAGTTGCTAGAGCATCAACTCTGTTAACTAAGTAACATAATCCTGTAATATTAGCCCTAAAGTAGATAAAACCCAAATTTCTAATTTAACAAAATTACAAATTTTCAATACCAATTTACACAATAGGGATGATTCTCACAGCCATTATGTTGAGAGAGAAAGGAAGACGGCACAAAAGAATATAGAATGTATGGCTACATTTACCTGAAGTTCAAGAACAAGCAAAACTAATTGATGATAATATAAATCAGAATAGTGATTACCCTGAGTGAGAACTGATTGAAAAGGGTGACAGAAATGTTCTGTATCTTGATCTACATGATGATTACACAAGTGTACACATATGTACAAATGAATCCAGCTGTATGCTTCAGCTCTGTGAGTTTTGTGCACTTTACTATATATATTTTATATCTCAATAAAAACAAAGAAAAATAAACTAGACATGGGGAGGATAAGAGCTTTCTAAGTATAGAAGTATAGAAGATATCAAAGGAAAAGACTGATAAAAATATTTTCAACAAAGATGACATATATAATTAATATATTGCTATGTGCCCGTATTGCATGAAGACACTCTCGATCAGGGATCAGCAAACTAAACCTTGTGCCCTATTTTCGTATGACCCTAGAGCTAAAAATGATTTTTACATTTTTAAAGTGTTGCAAACACACACACACAAAAGAACATGCAACAGAGCAGCAATATACTCAGTACCTGGCTCACTAAAGAAAAAGTTTCCCAACCTTGCTCTAAAAAATAACACAAGAAGCTAATAAATGCCATCACTTATAAAAATGCAAAACAGAGGAATTAAAATGTGGGTAGGAACAAGATTTCACAATGTATAACTCAACGTTATGTCAATTTTCTTTTGGAACCATGCAAATGTTTTATCTATTTTAATGTATGAACTACCTAAAATTTTCAAAAAAAAATATTTTGAAATATTAATATCCCCATGAGGATGGAGGGGGAGAATTTGGATGTACCAGATAGAATTCTAAATGCATATACACTTTGGCCCAGTAATTCCACTTCTAGGCATAGCTCTTAGAGAAGTACCAAGACATGTATGTAACAAAAAGAAGCCTGTATAAGAATGTCCATTAACAACATTCTCTATAATAAAAATGTCAGAAATTATAAATGCCCATACTCATACATTATGCTAAATGAAATAAGTCAAAGGAAGACAAATACTATATGACCTCACTTATATGTGAATCTGAAATAGCCTAACTCATAGAAACAGAGAGTAGACTGTTGGCTGCCAGGGGATGAGTGGGGGAAATGGGGAGATGTTGGTCAAAGATAGGGGAAATGGGGAGATGTACCCAAATTCTCCTCCTCCATCCCCATGGGGATATTAATATTTTAAATTTTTTTGGAAAATTTTAGATAGGTCATACATTAGATTAAACATTTACATGGTTCCAAAAGAAAATTGGCATAACATTGGAGTATACATTGTGAACAAGCTTTTAGTTATATAATATGAGTAAGTTCTAGGGATCTAATATACAGAAAGGTGATTACAGTTAACAATACTGTATTGTATACTTGAAAGTTGCTAAAAGAGTATATATTAAATGTTCTCTTCACCAAAAAAATGTTAATGATAATTATGTGAAGTGATAGATGAGTTAACTAACATTATCGTGTTAATCATTTCACCATATATGAAAACATCACAATGTACACCTTAACTTATACAATGTTATATGTCAATTATATCTCAACAAAGCTGGGGAAATAAATAAATACCCACAAATTGGAAGCAGTTCATTAAACTCTGGTACTTCCATACTATGGACAATGCAGCAGTTAGAAAACAATGAAGCATAAAATAAGCCAGTCACAAAAGGACAAATATTGCATGACTCCACTTATATTAGGTACCTAGAATAGTTAAACTCAGAGCTAGAAGGTAGAATAGTGGCTACCAGGGGCTGGGGAAGGAAGAAATTGGGAGTTATTATTTAATGGGTATGGAGTTTCACTCTAGGATGATGAGAAAGTTCTGGAGATGGACGGTGATGATGGTTGCAAAACATATGAATGTACTTAATGCCACCAAATTGTACACTTAAAAGCAGTTAAAATGGTAAGTTTTATGTTATATATATATTATCACAATAAAAAAAATTTAAGTGAAAAAATTGTGGAAATTTAAAATCTATATTCACAGAAGTAAACAATGAAAGCAGCATTAAAAATAATAGTCTATATGCACTGACATAGAATGATCTCTTATTTAAACTCCAAAATAATTCTTTAAGTAGGTATTACAATCCCTATTTTACATGAGAAAACTGCGTTTCAAAGATACAGTATTACTTTTTCAGTTATATAGCTAGAAAGTGGGAATTAATACTCACACTCAGGTTTAATTCCAACACCCACACTCATTCCACTTTAGTCTACACACCAGACTGAGATGCAGAAAAATATAATAGTTGCATTGTGCTAACATGATTCTGATATTTTTCCTTTTCATTATTATCTTTAATGCCACTTAAACCAGAACTAATTTTTAAGGAACTACTTTGAAAAGCACATCCTGAATGGACATCATACACTGACTTGCATTTCTGTGTCATAGAGAATAAAAGCTCAGGGGATTTCTTTTCTTAATCCCCTAATTATTTATGAATTAATTTCAAAAAATTTTAAAAATACACAAACATGGTATTTAAAACAACTTTTTAAAACAGATGTTCATAAGAAAATCTTCCATAAAAAAGAAACTTGATCACAAACTTAACCCAAGCCAAGTTTATATTACATTTAACACATAAAAGTACATGTGTTTTCCCCATCAATAGAGCTAACAGATAAGTTTGTATTCTACTATTGTTAACATGGCCCAGTTTCTTAAGGCTTGGGATGATGTTGTTTGGTGAACACAGGTAAAGCAACTGAGAAACATACTTGTTTAAATGCCAGGGAAAGACAAGAAATCTAATGGCAGTGAATTCATTAAACAGCTTTAGTGGCTTTCTTCTGGATGAACTCATCAAACCCTAAGTATTTCATTCTATACAAATTATTGGAAACAAAATATTGTATGTACATAGGTACTTACAGAAGTATGCAAATATTGTAATTTAACCCAAACCCCCCAACTTCTACTCCATGAAGTTTTGGCACTGGCATCAAGTGTAGAAGCTACTTTAATCTGCAGAAATTCAGGTAACTTTTTCATGCATTGTCAAAATTCTCCCTCAAATATCGATTTCTTTCAGAGGTCTGACAACCGACTTGGAGTTAATGCTATGGTATGACAAAAAGAGTGTGGGAGAAAGGACTGAAGTCAGGCAAAGTTGGTTTAATCACAGGGACTGCCACCTTTTAGTTATATGATGGGCAAATCCTTTTCCCTCTCTAAGCTTTGGTTTTCCCATCTGAAAATGAGGGTGATAATATGGCCTATATATCAAGACCTAAAAACTTTAAAAGCACTAAGTAAACGAAGTGCAAAGATATTCATTGTAACTTGGACCTAGTTCGGTCAGATAGGCCCTCTTGGTAGGTGTAGGGTATTTACATATATCTTAACCCACAATCCTGCTTCTCAAATTGGGGACTGCATACTTCTGGAGGTACAAAAGAAAGTTAACCACGGGAATCTAAAAATGTTTCCTTGAAGTCAAGTCTATGGAGCTACACTATATACCAAAGGTCCCCATATTCCTCATCCTCAGCAACTAGAACTCTTAGGTGGAAAATTTGACAAACACAAGATTCTTACCATTTTCATAACATTATGTATTTTCCAGGAATTTTACGTTATAGAGACAGGCAGTTATGCCCATTAGTTCAAGACTTACTTAGTCTAGTTGAAGATAAACTTTTGTTAAGAAACTTTAAAAAGCAAAACTTTGAAAGAAAAAAAGAAAAGAGTAGTATTTCCAAAAACACCAAGAGTGAAAAGAACATTTTGCTATTAAAAGACACTTAAAAGATCCATAAAAGAACAGGAAGAATGGCTTAAAGAAATTACTTTACTGAAAAAGTAAAGAAACAATCAGAAAACCAACCCCCTCTGGCTTAACCTTCCCCTCCCACTCCCAATTCCAGAAACAGGTCTGATGCAGGGGTCCACAGAATATGCTAATAGCATCATTAGCTTTCACGTATAAACATCTTTTCAAAATAAAATAATGCACATTCCTAATTATCTCACTGATACAATATTCTCAAAAAGGTAAAACTCAAGTAATGAAGAACAGCCCAGTAGTTGCCAGAGTTAAGGGTGGCCAGTGTGTGACTCTAAAGGGACAGCATAAGGTAGTTTTGGGGGGGATGATGAAGAATTCTGTATCCCGATTGTGGTGCTTACCCGAACATATACCAGGGGTGCCAAAAATATGTATACACATGACTTGTATTCATCTTTTGTTATCGGTATATATTGATAACAAAAATGATTAACAAATATCAATTTGTTAAAATTGATAACAATTTTAATACAGTTTTTTCATTTCTTAAAATGTGTATTATTTTGTATATATACGTGTGTGTATATACATATATGCTAAAATTCACAGAACCACATACCAAAAAGGTCAATTTTACTATATAAGTTTTAAAATAAAACACACATTCCTAACCTTTAAAAATGAAATTTAAAAAAAATGTTTGTACCTAAAATTTACTAACAAACTTGCCAATAAACAGTAATTTGGAATCAATTTTAAAGAATTCTCCAGCTGAAAAGATTCTGTACTTATCAGATTGATGTATAAAAGACAGATAACTGCAATTGCACCAAAATCCAAAGTACTTCTCCACAAAATCTTAATACTCACAAAATGTCAGGTTTAATTTTTATTTTTAAAGCAATACAAATAGCTGCACCAATCTAATTATTATCTAGAAATATGACATCATCTCCAATGCTTGCGCTATTGAAACAATCAGGATAAGCAGAGACCAGTTAAAGCTCCCCTTGAAGGAAAGGTGACAGAAAAGTGGCTTGTTTGTTTTTAATTTCCTACATCCTTTTTTACCTTTTTTTTTAGTTCATTGAGGTGAACCTGCCATATAATAAAGTGTGCATAAAGTGTACAATTTGATACATGTATATACCGTGATACCCTCATCACAATCAAGATGATAAATATACGCATCACCCCCAAAAGTTTTCTCATTCCCCTTGGTAATCCCCCTCGCACCACTCCCCATCTTTTTCACTCCAGGCAACCACTGACCTGCTTTCTGATAAATTATTTTGTGTTTTATAGAATTGTATATAAATGGAATCATATAGAATATCTTTTTTGGACTGGCTTCTTCTACATAGCATAATTATTTTGAGATTAATCCATGTTATTCTGTGTAGAAAACAATTTAATGTTACACCTACCTGCTATAGAAACTCAGTCTACATTTGCTGCAAATTTGCTTTACCCTAGATCGGTATCTTCAATTAGCAATACATGAAGTTTCACATAGAAAACAAATTATTAAATAATTCTTCAATTAATTATTACTCTGAAAGTTTTCTAAGCATTTAAAATAGAGCAAGAAAAATAAGTGACCCTGCAATAAGTGAAGACTAATTTTTTTCAAATTAATTTTAATAATCAGAGACACATTTGCACTACAGAAATACTTTCTACAAAGCTTTGTTTATATTTAAAAAAAAAAAATGACCAGAGTAAAGATTAGCTCTTATAATTCCCATCATGTAAAATCTGACTATTTTTATGGTCAAAATAAGACTCAGTTTAACTTCGGCAACACTTCTTTAGTGCAAGATAAATTCCTGTTTATATAACTGAATCTATACCTATGAGTTAGTATATGGTAACTTTAAAAATATACTTTAATCAAGACGTAACTCCAGATCAGAACACATGTAAACAAGATAATCTTTCATTATTTCTAATATCTCTCATGTTCTTATTAGTGTACTTTGCAAACAAGAAAACCAATGAAAATAAAGAAATTTTCTGCCTTTTTCCGCCTCCCCCATCCCAGTCTGTTTCAAGTTGCTGTTTTTCAGTCTAGTTGTGTAGGACACAGCTCCCTGGCCCATGCTGGTATTATGAGCCTTACGATCCCCCCCCCCGGGCTGAGGCACTTGATGGCCAGTCATCGGTCGGTGGGCTGCTCACAGGGCAGCCCAGCTCCAGGGACAGCTGTTGTTCACAATCTTAGCTGTAGAGGGCGCAGCTCACTGGCCCATACAGGAATCGAACCAACGACCTCAGCGTTAGGAGTACGATGCTCCAACCACCTAAGCCACCGGGCCGGCCCTCTATGAAGGTTTTTATTAATAAAAATTCTTGTTATAAATGTATCATTCTGTGTTCTACCCTGTTTTCCTGAAAATAAGACCTAGCCAGACAATCAGCTCTAATGAATCTTTTGGAGCAAAAATTAAGACCGGGTCTCACAGAAAAATAAGACCGGGTTATTATATTATATTACATTATATAAGACCGGGTCTTACATTATAGTAAAATAAGACCCTGTCTTATATTAATTTTTGCTCCAAAAGATGCATTAGAGCTGATTGTATGGCTACGTCTTCTTTTCGGGGAAACATGGTATGTACTATACAATAATAAACACCATATTTCATCAATTCTAAGACGTATATTTTTCACAGTTGAATATCTCTGAAATCAATCACTATAACAAAGCATAGTATCTAGTTTAATTGGATTTTTTTTTCGTTTCTTAACAATATCTTTGGCTTGAATTAAATACAATAAAGTATGTGTAATCCTAACCAAATTCATTTTTCCCACTAAGGGTTAGGAAAACATATCAGATGAAAATTATACGAGACAATGAAACCAAACCCTTTATTACTTGATTAATGGTTTCAGGCCTTTATCAGGATCTTACCATCACCCTAAACTGCTCCAGCTCTGAAAGTTCTAAGTCAAATATCTTCTCTAACCACACACCCCTTACACCCAGCAGGTCTGTTCCTGAACCTCCTCAGGAAATGAGATCAACAAGCCTCCCATTCTTCAGTCCTCTCCTGTTTTCACGCTTACCCTGTGTTAAGCTCCATTCCACCTATCAGTTCACTCACTCTCACACCCAAACGTTCAGTTCTCTTGCCCCATCCTCCTGTCACACCTGCCCTATCAATCCTACTTCCTATAGACATCTATCTGGATGTCCTGGATACACAAATTCAAAACACTGTCCCAAACTGAACTCATTAACTCTCTCCCAAGACTTGCTGCTCCTTCCACACTTAACATCTCAGGGAATGACATCAAGATTCACTCAGCTAGCCCAGCCCAGAAACCCACGAGTCACACTTGATTCTACCCTCAGTCTGAAACTCTCACATCAGTCACTAGAACCAGTGAAAAAAAACAAACCAACAGAAAAACAGAGGCTCTCGTCAATGTACAGAATTTAGGTAACACTACTTTACACAACTGAATTTCCACTCCCACCACCCCCACCCATAACTTTATTTTTTGCCTGCACCACAAATCCTTCCAGAGGTGTCTCCACACTTTCACCCAAGATGAAGCCACTTAGATCAGTGCTTCTCAAACTATCTGTGGTGGGCTTTTATAAAATACAATAAATATGAATTACTAAGCAAATGAATTTTTTTCAAAAAATGTACAAAAAAATAGCATATTTGTAAAATTAAATTCAAATGACAAAAAAATTACTCAGACTGATATAAAATATTCTAAATGCTCATTCTCAATTGCTATAGGTATCTAGTTGAGGACCAGTAAGAAACAAAAGCACTAAACCAGACCACAGCTGGCTCCCACCTCCAACTTGCATTTCCTTTGTTTGCATTAATTTGCTCATCATAATACTATTACCATAAAATGCAGTCTTAACCTAAGCCTTATTCTAAACCTTTCTATTCTGTCAGAGAATTACCATGTTCTTAGCTCACTTTTGTAGTTAAAAAGAACACATATCAACACATAGTTCTACCTGTTTTCTGTTTGCTTTATATCCCTGTTTCTATTAATAACTAACTGATCTACAGCTTCTCCTTAATCTTTTCATCTGTAATAAATAACCTGGATGCCTTTCTCTCCTCTGAAATAATGGAATTCTGTCCTTTATCAATTCTGCCTTCTCAATACATGTAAAAGCAAGAATGATGAAAAGTTTCGCAAGTTAAGAAAATTTCAAAATGCCTCTACAGGTAGTCAAATCACTTCCACATAGAAACTTCTCAATGGAACTAATCCAGAACAAGGAATAAAATGCAATTAGAATATACTACCAACACAGCATATACTTGCTATGGAATAAGCTTTCTCATATGGAGATGATAAATAATGTCAAAGTCACAATTAACAGACAAATGAATCCATGATTCATCTTGTGAAGCAAAGCAAATCTTTTAAATCAGTCATTTCTAATTTTATTTGAGCAATGGAAAGAAAACATTGATCATAATGAAATCAATCAGTGAAATAAATAATTGTTCTTACGTGTTAGATGAAAGATTCCATCACAGGCACTAATATGGGATAGAAAGGCATTTCCCAGGCCTTGTCCATTGTGAGCTCCTTTCACAAGACCAGCAATATCCACTACATTTAGAAAGGCAGGAATTTTGCTGAAAAACAAAAGATGGTATTATTATAAAACAGTACAAAGAAATTGTTTATTAACCAAATGGATTTTACATGAATTCTTTCCTTTCTAGAATAATGTTTATAAGACTCTCACTAATGATTTGATAAATGAATACCAAACAAAAAAATTAAACAAGAAATAAGCTTTTAATACATTAAGACTCTCTTACCTAGGAAAACGAAGGAAAGAAATTATAAAGCAGAATAGCTATTTTACTGTATCTCTAAAGATTATTAGAGATATCACTAATTTTACCATAGTGTTCTGTTGGCACACGCGCACACCCACACACACACACACACACAAACACCCACACACAAAAGCAGTAGAGAACATTTAAGAGTATACTAATACAATGCAAAGTAGTCATCATAAAATGAGTCTACATACTTTGTGCCAGGCTAACGTGGACTAAATGTTTTACACGCATTATCATTTCAAAGTTCAAAACAACTCTATCGGGTAGGTGTTATCTATTAAACCCACTTTACAGATGAGGAAATTAAGCCTTATAGGAATTAAGAAATCTCTTGCATACAGGATCACTCAGCTAGTAGTGACAAAATTGAGATTCAAACACAGGATATTTGGGTTTGCATTTAATCACCATGTAGATTACATAGTCCAAAAATGCATGAAATGATGCAAACCAGTTATCAACATAGTAATAAATAACTTAGTTGTTTACAACAGCAACAGAATTAGACATATATACAAAATAGCCTTTGCTTTGCTCAAAGTAAAGGCACAGTTAACACAAGTTAGAAACCAAGTTAGGAAAATCAGTCAGCCATGTAGAAATGGAGATTAAATGAGTAAATAAAGCTCCTTTCAATGTCATATGACAAAGGTGTATGATATAAGGTGCATGTATGTATGTATCCTTTGTTAATTTTCAAAAGAGTATTCATTTTTCAGAATGTCAATTTCACATAAAATACAACATTAAAGTGCCACAAAATACTTGTCTATTATCTGTATGAGAAATGAGTCCTTTTAAAATTGTTCTACAAAAAATTTCATAGAAATTCCTTGGTAATTGTCATCAGCAAATCCATAGAAAACATACATAAAATGTGGTTAAGGTTTGTTTGTTGGATATTGTGGTTGCCTCCCCAGTATCCTTTGCCCCTTCTCTTGGTAACTATATTGATTTTCATTTGGCTCGCCATACCTGCCCAGAGTAGCCCAGAGCTTTGGAGAAGCTGACTCTACCCCAACTCTATTGGGGGGCATGTAGCTATTGGGCCTATACTATGCAGTTCAATCTCATCCTCTAGGCACAGTTAATGACCTTTACCCTGCCCATTTGCCTAGAAAGACTTAAGGAGAGGTTTGTCAGAGAGACCTTTTAGAAGCAAACCCCTCCTTCTTCCTTCACTGTGAACGTGGATAAGACACTATATAATTCCAAGATTTGAGAACCATCCTGTGACCAAGGGGAAAGCAATCTTAGGATCGAGGTGATAAAGTAAAATGGAGAGGGCAAAAAAAAGAAAAAGGTTCTGATGACACAACTGAGTTGCTGAAATCAACACTAAACACAATGCTACCTGTTACTAACACAAATCAACTTTTTAAGTCAGTATGTGTGCAAGGCATATGTTAAGCACAACCACACTCATCCTAAATGATATAATTTCTAACAACTAAATACACCCATGTGATACATATGAAGCACAGTAATATGGACATGAGTGGAAAGGCACTGAATTTGAGGTGACAAGCCTTGGGTTCTACTCCTCATTCACATTAACTACCTGTGTGACCTTGGGCAAATAATTTCACCTTTCTGGGCTTCAGTTTCCTTTTATGAGGAAACTGAACAGAACACTCTCTAAGAGTCTATTTTCTAATGAAAATGAGTTTCTTAATTCTTATTCTTGATTTAAGGCCAGGATAAAGGTTTAAACTATTAATACAGTATCTCAAAAAATAAAAACTTGAGCCCTAAGTCAAGGATTTTTGATGTACCGTACCAATGATTTTTATGATGACTTGAGCAAAAAAGTGTTTTTAAACCACACAAAACTTTCTTAAGACTAAAATAATAAAGTTAAAAATCTTTTTAATCACTATAGTATAATGAACACAGAATACCAAAAACAGTGATGTTTTTCTTCAATAGAAACAGACTGAAATGATGAATAGATCGGATTCTCCTTTCATCAAAAAAAAAAAAAAAAAAAAGAGCGAGAAAGCGAGAGAACTCGCAATATTAACAGAGAAGGTTGGGGTAGCAAGAAGAAAAACTATGAATTATTGTCCATTCTTTGTTATTCGCATGACCACAAGAGGCCAAAATTGGAAAAAATGAAGCTAGGTTCCCACTCAATCTTTTTATTTCCATTGGCGTTTAGTCAATGTTCACTACTAAAGGGAAAGCAAAGGAAATTCTGAGAAATTAATTCTCTCGCTGTCAACAAATTTTCAACAAATGTGAAGTCCAAGAGCTTTATTATAATTGTTGTTCTCTTCACATCTCTGAAACATTTCAGCACTGTCACATGGCCACACACTCCAGCAGTGGCAAGGGCCCACACAGGAGACCGAGTAGGGAGAGAAGGCAGCACAGCAGCAGCCAGGCCTGCGCAAGGAAGGCATCTGGACAGGAGAGCAGCTGAGGAGTAGCCAGCACCCAAGCAAGTGTCCAAATCAGGTGACAACCCAATAGAGTCAAGAGACTGGCTACATACAAAGGCACAGCACGTTATTGGGACAACTAAACGGAATCTGTGAGTTAGATGGTAATATTGGATCAATGTTAATGTCCTGATTTTGATGGGTTTACTGTGGTTATGGAGGAGAGTGTCTGTATTTAATAAATACAAACTGAAGAACTGAAGTGCAATGTGGCATCATGACTGCAACTTATTCTCAAAGGTTCAGAGACATTTGGATGAAGGATATATAATCATTTCTATGTATAATTTTGCAGCTTTTATATAAATTTGAAATCATTAAAACTGAAAAGTTTTTTAAAAGTACACCAAAGTCACCTTGAGGAGCCAATTTGAGAGACACAATTTGAACTATTTTCTATGATTGTGACAGATTATAACCAACTGAGTAACACTGATACGAATAAATACATAAGTGAATAAATGGAGACAAAAAAGCACATTCCATTAGTAGAATGCATAAAAAAAAGCACATTCCATTAGTAGAATGCATAATAAATGAAGACGGAATGATGGAATTACAAAAATCACCATGTGAGAATCATCACAAAAATTAATAGATAAAAAGAAAAATCAATGGATGCTAAAACTAGTGGATGAAAATGGGAGAAGTAAATGAGTTCAGTATATATTTTGTAGTTAGAACTCAGGAATTGCTGAGAGATTCAATGCAGGGTGAGAAAAGAGAGAAATCAAGGATAAATCGTGGGTTTTGGCTTAAGCAACTAGGGAAACACTAGGAGCATTTACTCTATTACAAAAGTCGTGACGAAGAACAAACACAGCACAAGGCAGGGTGACATCAAGAGGTCAAGTCTGAGGCACCTGTTGAGTCATCCAAGTGTCAGTACGTGTTAAGAGGCAGTGAGATACGTCTGGAGTTCAGCAGAATTCAAGCTCCTGGAGACGGAATCTTGGGATTTATCAGCACATTCAAAATAATGAAAAACTAAACTAAACTCTCAATAATAGGGAAATAAACTATGTATATTCATATAATACAGTATTAAACATAATTATATCAGAAATTATTTCGTTTTTATTATTTTACTCTAGAAAAATATTAATCATACCCCAAGTAAAAAAGTCTCCAATTTCAATTAACTATGTGTGTACACAGTCAGGGAAAAGAATAAAAGAATACACCTCCAAAGTATTTATTATATCAAGGTAGAAGTACAGGTGATTTTTACTCCTCTCTTTATACACTTCCATATTATCTGAGCCTCCCACAATAAACCTGTATTATCTTATTTTTTCTAATTAAAGAAATAATACATGCTTGTTATAAAAACTTCAAACACAAAAGAATATAAGAAATAAAATTTAAAATTGCCTAAAAATTCCATTACCCAGATATATCCACTGATTTTGTGATATAGTTTGTGATCTTCATTTCCAATTTTGTGATTTAGTTTGTGACCTTCATTTCATACATTTTCCTATGAATACACACATACATGTATAATTTTACATGAAAGAGATCACATAGTACAGACTAATTACTCCCTCTACTTCACACTCCCCAGAAAAAAATAACTGCCATGTTAACAACCAGAGGTAGCCTTCTTCATCCTTCTCCATGCTCTACATTACTTTTATAACAACCCAAAACAATAATGCTACATTAATTTTGGAAAAAAAACAATAAACCCTTCTATATGATTTTAAATATCACTTACCTATATTTACTCAGTCTGTGTAGGGCCACCACATAAAGAGTGGCATAAAGACTTTCTTGGAATAAACACAAGATGGCAGATTACAAAAAAAATTAAATAGGTTATATGAAACCAAAAAAAAAAACAAAAAAATACAAACAGATTTTTCTTACCTTGCTGGTTTGTGGTACTGGCAAAGAAAATCAAACCTTTCATCTGGCACAGGTACTCTGCTCTCATTAGGATCAATAGTGCAGAATGGGAAGTTTTCTGCTGAAGCCTGGCTATTGGTTAATACATTGAAGAAGGTAGACTTCCTAAAATAAATAAAAACAATTGCAATCAATTCTTAGGCTAACACTGAGAAAATTTTATCTCACTTTAACTTTAATGCTCAAATAAGATCCGTGAAGATTATAAAACCAATCTGGGAAGGGAATGAGGGGAGGGGAAAGAATACATTTTTACTAACAAAAATGAATGAAATTTACAGCAGCATAGCTTATGATTTATAATTAGGTTATGTTCCTATCTCAGTGTATTTGGAACTTGAATAGCATTTTCCCAAAGAGTCTTTGTTATAAATGATAGCTAGTCTCACATCACACCACGAATCTATTTAATTCTTAAAGTATCTGGTAGTATCTGTTTATCACTTCACCTACATCCAATATAATCTTCTCCAGCATAAATGTAGAGGTGGGTATCTTGTTAGGTCAATCACTTCCAAAGCATTCTGAATTGGGAATTACATGTTAATTGTCTAACAGGAAATGGAAGGTTGGAGCTCAGACTCCCTTCTAATTGTCAATACATAAAGATTACTACTGGTCAGTCTAGAATTGTGAACTCTGAGTTATGAAAGTCAAAATGTAACTTTTTTTCAAGGCATGACTTAAATTTTAAAATCTTAACAATGAATAAATTGGTCAATAATTTTCTAATTATTTGATTCTTATCAGATAATACATGCGCAGAGAATGCCAACTCATATTAACACCAGCCAGTTTTAAAAATATGAAAAGGGGCCGGCAGGTGGCTCAGGCGGTTGGAGCTCTGTGCTCCTAACTCCGAAGGCTGCCGGTTCGATTCCCACATGGGCCAGTGGGCTCTCAACCACAAGACTGTCGGTTCAACTCCTCGAGTCCAGCAAGGGATGGTGGGCTCCACCCCTGCAACTAAGGTTGAACACGGCACCTTGAGCTGAGCTGCCGCTGAGCTCCCAGATGGTTCAGTTGGTTGGAGCCCATCCTCTCAACCACAAGGTTGCCGGTTCAACTCCCGCAAGGGATGGTGGGCTGTGCCCCCTGCAACTAACCACGGCAACTGGACCTAGAGCTGAGCTGCACCCTCCACAACTAAGACTGAAAGGACAACAACTTGACTTGGGAAAAAAAAAAGTCCTGGAAGTACACACTGTTCCCCAATAAAGTCCTGTTCCCCTTCCCCAATAAAATCTTTAAACAAACAAAGAAATAAATAAATAAAAATATATAATTACAGTGCCAAAAATCATAGAATAAAATCCAAAACAAAATGGAATTTTAAAGGTTTGTTGATCTGTTTTGCACTAGTTTTCAATTTCATCAGTGATATGGACATACTCATATTATAGTAACCTTTCCTTGTTCCAGAAATAGCACAATAACACACATGAAGGATTTAAAATGAAAATTACTATTACATCATTTTTTAAACTGGAGGAATTAAGAAACTAGTTAAGGATTATGTGGGAATTGTTAGACTAGTGCCTAGTGTTTACTAACTCTAGCTAGACATGATTATGTAAACATGCTTGCATATGGACCAACTTTGGTAACAAGAATATTCAAAAGTACAATAGCTGTGTTAGGATGGTGAGATTATGGATGATCTTTACTCTTCTTTTCCAAACATTTCTTTAAGGTAAAAATGTCTATTAAGATGAGATCTAAGCCTATATTCATCAGGAGAAATTTATACTTACTACAATTAACTCATCTGATTGAACTCTGAGAACCTTTTAAGAGAGTAATGAACAAGAGGCAACAATCAAGGCTTATCTAAATACTACTGGTGAGAGGTGTATTTTGGCAACAATATGCTTAACTTGTACCTGCCTATAGGTCTTTAAATATTGCTCTTATATCCCAGA